>NC_140590.1:1670233055-1670833055 GCF_964204655.1 Triturus cristatus | reverse complement strand
TGGGGGTACGGGTCGTACTTACACTGTTGGGGTGGGGGGTACGCTCCTTGCATACGCGGGTGAGGGTACGGGTCGTACTTACACTGTTGGGGTGGGGGTACGGTCCGTGAGTCCGCGGGTGGGGGTATGGGTCGTACTTACACTGTTGGGGTGGGGGGTACGCTCCATGCTTACGCGGGTGGGGGTACGGGTCGTACTTACACTGTTGGGGTGGGGGGTACGCTCCTTGCATACGCGGGTGAGGGTACGGGTCGTACTTACACTGTTGGGGTGGGGGTACGGTCCGTGAGTCCGCGGGTGGGGGTACGGGTCGTACTTACACTGTTGGGGTGGGGGGTACGCTCCTTGCATACGCGGGTGGGGGTACGGGTCGTACTTACACTGTTGGGGTGGGGGTACGGTCCGTGAGTCCGCGGGTGGGGGTACGGGTCGTACTTACACTGTTGGGGTGGGGGGTACGCTCCTTGCATACGCGGGTGAGGGTACGGGTCGTACTTACACTGTTGGGGTGGGGGGTACGATCCTTGCATACGCGGGTGAGGGTACGGGTCGTACTTACACTGTTGGGGTGGGGGGTACGCACCTTGCATACGCCGGTGGGGGTACGGGTCGTACTTACACTGTTGGGGTGGGGGGTACGATCCTTGCATACGCGGGTGAGGGTACGGGTCGTACTTCCACTGTTGGCATGGGGGGTACGCTCCATGCATACGCGGGTGGGGGTACGGGTCGTACTTACACTGTTGGGGTGGGGGTACGCTCCATGCATACGGGGTGGGGGTAGGGTCCGTACATATCCGTCCCCACGCTATGTGATGCTTGTGCGGGCCGTACCCAGGCCTTTGCCACGTGGGTACGATCCGTCCCGCCATTGTTGGGGTGACGTGTGTGTGGACTCGTACCCACGCTCTTCAGGCGTGGGTACGGGACGTACCTGTCTGGTTGTGTTGCCGGTTCGCGTGGTGACGGACTTCCGTTGTGGCGGTCGCTGGCTTATCAGGACACGCCCCCACCCCCTCGTGGTGACCAGGGCATGGGAGTCAGGTATGTCCAGGCCATGTGTGGTGTGTGACTTATGTGGTTGTTTTGTGGCCTGCCCTGGTCGTGCCACCCCCACCCCACCCCACTTTCCCCCCTCCCTTAGTTATTCTGACCTTCTGCGGCGTCTGCGTCGTAACCTGTAGAGGAGGTGGACTGCTATGAGGGCAGGGATGACTCGTAGGTTCGGGTCCATGTCTGTCCGTCGCGTACTGGTACTCCTTGATCGCGTCATCCTGTCGCGTACGGGTCCTCCTTGATCGCGTCGTCCTGTCGCGTACGGGTCCTCCTTGGTCGCGTCGTCCTGTGTGTCCGTCGCGTACTGGTCCTCCTTGTTCGCGTCGTCGTCTGTCCGTCGCGTACTGGTGGTCCTTGTTTGCGTCGTCCTGATTTCCCGGCAGTTTTTGGCTGCCGCAAAATATTCACCGTGCGGGGTGACGTCGGTGCGAATCGTAATTCCTGGGTCGTGAATGGCTGGCTGCGAGCGTCCCGACGTCAGGTCGGCGCTTTTCCGGATCGCATTGGTAGGTTTTTTTTGGTCGGTCGGGCTTTTTTACGATTCGTACGGTAATGGTGTACCCGTGCGAATCGTAATTCCTTGTTTGTAAAAATTGACGACCGGGTACGCGTCAGACGGAGATTATGCTCCGTCCGACGGTTCGTACCCGGTTTTTGCCGGATCGTGATCGGCACCTTGGTGTTGAAGCACTGGAAGGTACAACGCTGCTAAAGGCTGTTCTCTTATGTGCACACACAGAATTCCCCACATCGGCCGAAAAGTGAGTTGAACGCAAGAAACTAAATAGGTTCAGCAGAATTCTGCATACTGTGGTGTCGCAATCTAGTGCTCGACAACCATGTGATGAACGTGGTGGCTGATGGGACAGCGCGAGGGCACTCAGTGAGAACGGGGACACTGAGAGGAGTATACGCACGGCTCTCCCTCTCCACAATAAACCTCTCCTATACAGCAGCTGCATTCTCCGTGACATCTTACGGTGGGACCTACACACCAAAGACAGGCAACGAGCTCGAACAGACCCGCTGCGACCACCTGCTCTGAGCACCGCGCCTCACGGCGCACCCAGCCTCAAGCACGATTCATACGCCACTGAAAGGCAGAGTGGCACACTCAAAGCCGACGGCCAACCCCCTGCAGTGCCGCGATTCCGGCCTCCTGATAACCCAGACCTTGCGGTATGACATCAGCGCGTGTGCATTTATGCACTCTGTTACGTACTCCTGCACGAGGCGCCGGGCTCTAAAACAGCAAGAAGTGCTTCTGGCGGCCATCTTACTTGCCTGAGTGGAAGTGCTCACACAAGGTACTACAGGCATGCCCATCAGCCACGGTTCAGCCCAGGGCCACTGCACATACATCACCTGCAATAGTGGGCTACTCCTCTGCCTCTAAGCCACCTCATTCCACAGCGTGTCCTGCACCTGGCATCTCAGTGACACGCACACTTGCGTTCTTCCAGGCAGTCACCTTCTGCGCATCGCCAGACAGGACTGGGCAAGAGTCAGGGTGTTCCTTGTCAACCACTACCGCTCAGGGCCTCTGTCAAGAAACCCGTCTGTGTCTGATTGCGCAGTGTACAGGTGTACCCTTCACTCACTTCTGCTACAGCCTACTACTGCCTGCTCTGCACTCCCTAGTGAAGGCCTTCCCTAGTAGGAACACTCCAGTCCATCACAATGTGTGCCCAAACCTTTTCCTTAACTAATCCAGTACTCTTCCTCCCCAAGCCGGGCGAGCTGGCCATGAAATGGGCAGATTGAAAGAGGTACTTCCTCAACTACTTGTCCGCACTGGAAGATGAAGGAGAAGAAGCGATCTCCAGCAAACTCAGAAAGAAAATACTGTTGCACAATCTAGGACCAGAAGGGCTGCGAGTTTATGAGAACATGGTTAAGAAACCGAGAGCTGTGACGGATGAAGATGTGTTTCAACACGCTTTAGACGATTTAGACAGTCATTACCAACCTGTCATTTGCACAGCCATAGACAGATAAAAAAAATTCCAGCGGAAACAAAGCGACACAGAGACAATAAAGGACTATGTCGCAGCACTCAAAAAACTAGCCGTAAATCACAAATTTGGTCATCTGCATGACGACTTAGTGCGTGATCAGATAATGATGCACACTGTCAACACTAATGTACAGTAAAAGCTATGGGTGAGTGGGGAGGCGCCCCTTCATGAAATCATAGGGATCGTTAAAAAGGCCAAATTGTCCAAAAGGTGTGCTGAAGCGGCTAAGAAGGACAGTGACAGTAAACCAACAGTGTGCAAAGTAAGCGACAAAAAAGCTTCCAATGACAAGCCGTCCCCCACTGCAGGGTACAGGTATGGCCGCAACCGACAAAGAACTCGGTAGGGTCCACCCGGCCACCTCCTGAAAAGAAAGGTTCCTGCTACAGGTGAGGCAGCCAGGCTCACATGGCCCATGACAAATGATACCCTGCCTTCCATGTGAAATGCTCCTTTTGCTGGGTTATGGGACATTTCAGCAAAGTCTGCAGAAGGAGACCCAGTAGTACCTCTGTAAAATGCGTCATGTATGATTCGGAACCAGAAGTTGGGGAAGGGGATGGTGATGATGACTGTATTTTGTGCATAGATGAACAAGTATTAGGCATAGATTGCAGTGCCAGAATAAAAACATCCTGTCTATTGACCATAGGGGGAGTCCAGATATGGTAGCAGACTAAGGGTCCCCATTCACGATTATGCAAAGGGAAATCTGGGACAGGGATTTTTCCAACACCATAGGGCACCACCTACACCCTACAGATGTACATCCCGTCACCCTTACAGGGGAAAGGATCCCCATGGTATGGTTCAGGCAACTACAATTCGAGTTCAAGGGGAGAGAGACCACAAGCAAATTGTACGTGGCAGAAAAAGGACCTTCGGTCCTTGGATGAGCCGACCAAGGAGCGTTAGGCATCCAACTCAACCCCTGCGGAGAAACGCAAGTGCTTATGACGGACGACCCTACCCGACCTGACATAGTCAATCTGCGAAAAGTATTCCCTGATGTCTTTGGTAGGACCGTTGGGCAACTGTCGAAGTTCACGCACAAAATCCTTCTGAAAGATGGCGCAGTACCGGTTAACCACAAAGTAAGAAACATCCCTTTCAACTGCAGGGAAGCCGTGCAACTTGAATTGCAGCACCTAGAAGACAACGGCATCATAGAACCCATCGAAAGCGCAGAATCGTTGGCGCCCTTGGTCGTGATACGGAAACCGAACGGGAAGGTGCATCTTTGCATAGACCTTAGAGAATTGAACAAAAACATACTAGTAGACAAATTCCCACTGCCAAGAATCAACGATATGCTGGCCCAACCCAAAGGAATCAAGTGGTTCTCGATGATAGATCTCACAGCCGCATACCATCAGATTTTGCTTCCCCCCTTTTCCAGGAAGTTGACCTCCTTCATTACTCCATTCAGCTGCTACCGATTTCGGCGACTGCCATTTGGCTCGTGTCCGCCGCATCAGTATTCCAGGAACTGATGCACAAACTGTTCAAAGACTGCGGAGACGTCTTATATTTCTAAGATGACATACTCATAATGGGTAAAACCAAACCAGGGCACGATGCAAAACTTCGAGCGGTCTTACGGACACTCTCAGCAAATGGCCTCACAGCAGAATTGGAGAAATGCAGGTTCGGTCTACACACTGTCACGTACCTGGGGCATGAGATTGGCGAAAATTGAATCTCTCCAAAGATGGCCAATGTAGAAGCCATCAAGTCGGCGCCCAGACCATGGACCAAAGACGAAGTGCACTCTTTTCTAGGATTAGCAGAATTTTATAGCAAATCAGTCAGGAACTTTGCAACTAAAACTCACAGTCTGCGCTGAAGGAAAAGAACGCGTTCAGCTGGACGTCGGAATTGGGCCTAGAATTTGAGACTATCAAAAAAGACATATGTGAGGCTGTTCCACTGCAAGGGTTCAACAGCTCTGCCCCCAGAATTTTGACAACAGATGCCAGTGAGAAGGGATAAGGGGCAGTCCTGTCACAACGGTCCACAGTCGGCACGGAAACCACCATAGGTTTCACGTCCTGCTCCCTCGCTCCCAACGAGGAGAAGTTCAGCGTCATCGGAAAAGAAATGCTGGCATCCATCATTCTGGGCCATGGAAATGTTTCAGCAGTATCTATGGGGCTCCCGGTTTACCCCAGAACAGACCATAAACCGCTGATCAAAGTCCTCACGTCCAGCGGTCACGCAAAAGCCACCACATGCATCGCCAAGATGACACTTCGGCTCCTGGATTTCGTCTACAATGTAGAATACTTGCCAGGCCAAAAGAGCAAAGTGGCCGACTTTCTCAGCCGTTCCGCTGCAATGGAGGGAGCACCACAGCGAATGGGAAGAATACCAAGTGGCACTCTCGGCAGACCAAGAGACCATCATCAGCGCGCAGGACTGGAAAACAGCCTACGAAAATGACCCGGACTTGTCCAAAGTGAAGACCTTCGTCACTCAGGGCTGTCCCGAGAAGAAGCACTTGAAGGACGATTTCCAGAGGTATTGGGAAGTGTGCGATGAATTGTCCCTAAGTGATGACGCTACATTTCTACTCAGAGGAGACAAAGTCATTTCCCTGAAGGATTTACTGGACCGCATCCTCAGTATACTGCACGAAGGCCATCTAGGAATCATGAAATCAAAGAGGAGGATGAAACAGTCGTACTGGTGGCCAGCCATTGACAACTCTGTGGAAAAGTACGTACGAGCATGCCAGCATTGTGCCAAAGCAGACAAATCACTGACGATGCTGAGACCCCCTATGGGTGAGTTCATCACTCCCACCAACCCCTGGGAAGAGTTATCATTCGACATATTGGGCCCTATTCTGGACTCTTGAGGGGTACCCAAATATGTTATTGTCCTCATTGACAGATACTCCAAGTGGCCGGAGGTGGACATCTGCAACAAGGTGAACACGTATGCTGTCATTGCGCTCCTCACCAATACATTCTTTAGGAAAGGAATTCCGAAAGTCCTCACAAGCGACAATGGTCCCCAGTTCACCTCGGAGAAATGGACAGCCTTCATCCTGAGAAATGGAATCAAGAACAAACACACACCAGTGTATCACCCCACAGGTAACGGCCTAGCCGAACGGTTCAACCGAGTAATCATGGGCTCGGTCCAAGCGGCTATCAGTTCGGTCAAGAACTGGGAAGCAGAAACCAAGAACACTGTGTGGGTCTATCGCATCATGCCCACCCTGACGAAATACAGCCCTTTCAGAATACTACGAGGAAGAGAACCGTTTATGAGAGACAACCTAGATTGGATGGACATGAAATTTCAAAGCAAATGGTCACCAGCAGTGGTCAGAAGCAACATAGAGAAGGCAAAAAAAATCTACAAAGACAACTACGATAGGAAGCACGGAGTGCGAGAGGTTGACTTAGCACAAGGAGACTGGGTCAGAGTGAAACTGGGCCACTTAGGGAAGAAAGGTGACAACAAATTCAGCTAGCCCCTACATATCAGAATACTTTATTCCCGTTCAGCACAACTGAGCGACGGCAAAGTATGGTCCCACAGCAGAATGGCGAAATGCAACAAAGTCATCCAGTGGCAAACCAATGGCACCACCTCAACGGCGGTATCTCATGGAGTGGACTCTGATCTCGATGACAACGCATTGCCTACCCGCACCAGGTCTGGTGGCCTGATGAGGGGGACAGGGGGTGATACCGAGACCACAGGAGTGAGGAATAATGATGATTTCACACAGCACACACCACCTCAGGAGCCCAATCTCACAGACAACCCAGATATTAGGCAAAGGGCTTCCACCACACACAACAGTGGCCAGGAAGAGAGTACCACGAAAACCAGTTCACACGTAAGGGAAACACACGAGGAGCAGGCCTCCTTTACACACACCCACACAGGCAGGAGAGTGGTGCGACCAAAGAAATATAGCGAATTCACCATGTAGTATTGTCCTGGGTGTCCCCTCAACCATCATCTCCTAGCAGCCTCTGGGCAGTGTTATCTCTCTCTCTCTCTCTCTCTCTCTCTCTCTCTCTCTCTCCTTCCCTCTGCTCTACCCACCATGTATTGCAGCAAGTTTTCTAAGATACAGCAGCAACGTTTACCTACGGGGCTCCTCCGTTGCGGTGTCACCACACAGAGACTATGCTCAGACCCATTGTTCATGTAACACATCGCTTATGTAAGCAAAGGCCTTGTTTCGGTTACTCTATTGTGGTGTTGTTAAAGAGGGAAGGTGTGTGGTGTCGCAGTCTAGTGCTCGGTAACCACGTGACGAACGCGGTGGCTGATGGGACAGCGCGAGGGTGCGCAGTGAGAATGGGGGCACTGAGAGGAGTGTACGCACAGCTCTCCCTCTCCACAATAAACCTCTCCTGTACAGCAGCTGCAGTCTCCATGACTTCTTATGTGGGAACCTACACACCACACATACCTACTGACTGCTCATGAATCTGTTCCATTAAGATAGTCTGGGCTGTACCTTGGATCATCACACTTAGAACCCTAGTGAAAGAGAGCATCTTTTTTATCTCAGAAGAGCACAGGGAGGTGATCACACGGTTTCTGCAGAGAATTGATTGTTGGTTCGATAATATCAATGTTTAGGTCTTAGATTTACTATGGGAAACCGCATGGTGAATGCAGTGATCAGATTTGCTATCAGACGTAAGACTTCTGCAAGGAAGTAGTACCAGTGCTTCATTTGAGCCGGTGGTTTCTGTGCTCAGCACCAGCACTTAAATGTCAGCACCGGCACTTATGACAGTGTGGCACATGGTGGCACTGTTTGATTAATTTAGAGATGAGCACTAAAACAGTTGTATATTACTTCAACATACATTCAAAATGGCCAATACCTGCTGCCGAAGCCATTCTCACAATTTTGGAAGCCTGGAACAATCTGAATTATCACAGCTCGTAGAGTGTGATGGTTAGTTGTCTTGTTGGTACTGTTATTGGCAGCATGGTAGGGGCAATGGGTGATGCAAGCTGCAGTGGACTCCTGACAAGGAGATATTAAGCACTGAGTAGTATCCTTTATTGATGTTGTAAGTTTGGAAGAGTCTGTAAGCTCAGGAGGTGATGGGTCCCCCTGCAATGCGTGGAGGTGAATTCATTTGTAGTTTACTAGAGTCTTATAGGAGAAGGGTTTGAAACCTCAGAAAAAAAGGAGGCTACTGACCATTAGCGTGGGTGTGGTTGGTAACATTTTGTGAGACACCAAGATTCATACCACCGGGGGGCGTGGTCTGGCCATGCAGGAAGATGGCCGCCTGACGAGTGAGCTCCGCCGCGGGATGGGCTCTTAACGGAAATATTTTACTCCTTACCGGCTTTGGAGTCCTCTTCACGTGCCCTGTGCTTGCCGGAAGGTGGGGGGCACGATTTGAGCGTGTTCCAGGGATGTGACAGCGCAGTCTTCCTGGTGTTAATCGTCTCGACGAGATTGTGTGGCGCTGCTTGCCTGACGCAGCCCGCCTGACGTGCTTCCTTCGGCTGCCTCATCCTCCCCCTGAAGCCGC
Organism: Triturus cristatus; assembly: GCF_964204655.1. Taxonomy (NCBI): domain Eukaryota; kingdom Metazoa; phylum Chordata; class Amphibia; order Caudata; family Salamandridae; genus Triturus; species Triturus cristatus. The sequence continues at coordinate 1,670,824,450 of NC_140590.1, read as the reverse complement.
GCCTCTGCTACACATGGAGTGCGCCTGCCCCCTCATGAGGCCGCGCCTTTGTTGCTGTTGAGGAGCACTCGCTTCCTTACGAGGTCGAGCTCCTGTGGATGTCGAGTGCCCGCCTCCTCATGAGGCCGCGCCTTCGCTGCTGCTGTCAGGCGCCTTCCTCATGAAGTCCCGCCCTTGCTATTACTGCTGAATACCTGCCTCCTCATGTAGCCGCGCCTCCTTCAATTTTGTCTGCTTTATTTTCCTCAGCAATATTACCTCACAGGAGCCATGGTTCTTGTTGTGCTGCTGGTCTGCTGCTGGTAGGATTAACTCCTTTTATAACCTTATTGTGGCGCTTTTTGTCATTCACCTCAGCCAGTCATTTTGCGCCACACCCTCTGCAAAGTTAATGATTTTTCTGCAAGAACAAGTCGCGATTGTCACTCAAAACTGAACTTTTCAAATTTAATTTCACCCTCTTATGAGTGGCCTCATAGTTGTAGTTTCGCACCCTTCGACTGGTGCTGCCTGGAAATGACTCTTTTAATGCAACTTGGGTGACGCATATAATAGCATGTTTTAATTTAATGTCATTATAGTGCTTTAGTCAACCTTTTCAGTCAGGTTGTGTACTCTTTGCTTGGATATGGCTCATGATTTCCCTGTTCATTCTGCAAATACAACTGTGGTTCATATGTTGTTTCATCTTATCTCAGTTCTATTTATGCGCCTTTGAGCATGGCGACAGTTACACTATCTTCATCAATGCTTTAACCCTTTGCTTGTGGTTTTGGGGATAACTAAGCAGGGTTTTCCCCTTCATGTGATGTACTTTTACATTTTAGTGTCTGGAATTGTTGTATTTTTGTGTTTATATACAAGAATTGTCTACCAGCAAGATGCCTTCACGCATTTTCAGAGTTTCTGTCAAATATTTTCCTCAAATGCCTGCCCCTAGGCAAGGAAATAAGTCTTCTAAGCCACTTCTCTTTGCAGAAGCTCTTAAGCAGACCATTAACATGCCAACGAAAGGTACTGCCTCCTCACCTCCCGCTTTACCCTCGGCTTCGACCTCTAATGGGGGGCAGACATCGGCGGCTACTCTGCAACGTATTTTACACGAAATATCTGAGGTTAGCCACCGATTAGATGACATGAACCTCACAATTACATCATTAGCTGAGGAGACTAAATCAATTAAAGCAGAATTCACCAGCTTTCATGCGAAGATTGAATCTCTTGACTCCAGAGTTCAGACGGTGGAGAACCGCTTGGACTCCCTTCCCAACAAAGACCGAGACCTCCTATTCTTTCGTAGCAAACTTATTGATTTGGAGGACAGAAGCAGGAGGGATAATGTTCGTTTCTTTGGTTTTCCAGAGCGTATCGAAGGGCAGAGTTCCAGTGCATTTCTGTGTCGTATACTTCCTCAGATGACTGGTATTCCTTTTACCCCACCTCTGGAGATACAACGGGCTCATAGAATTGGTCCTCCACGTGGTGATCCTGCCGCACGCCCACGGCCGATCATTGCTTGTTTTCTCCGACATGACCAAACTAGACAACTACTATCTGCTGCTCGACTTCAAGGTTCCTTCTCTTTTGAAGGCCATCGCATTCATATGGCAGCCGATTTCTCCAAGGAAACCAATGAACGGCGGAAGGCCTTTCTCTCCATGCGACCTCAATTACGTCAGTTAGATATCAAATATGGTCTATTTGAACCTGCACGTTTTCGTGTTACCAAAGATGGAGTCTCTAAGGACTTTTTTGATCCAGAACATCTTCAGCAATTTTTGGACTGCCTTCAACCTCAAGATATGGAGGTTCTCGCTGCATCCTCACAGACAATCCCGTCCCAATCACTCCTTAAATCTTCTACTTCAATGTCAGAACGTAACAGGTGCCCTCCCAGTAGCCCTAGACCTCAGGGCAGGGACCTCGAACGACTTCATCGCTCACAAGAAGACAGGAAGTCTGCAATACAATCGGTTTCGGCAGCCACATTCCCACAAGACTTACAAAGAGACAAGTCCCGCTCTCCTCTTAAAACCCCTTCAGATGCGGACTGAATAATACTTCCTCCTGTGGAAATAGTTACTTCCTGACCTATTGGCAGTTAATGGTGGACTTCTGGTCCTTGCGAGCCTTGTTTCTATTGTTAATTCATTATTATATTTTTGACATATTTCGCTGTTCTTATAATATTTGATTGCCTTTTTTCACCTCTTTCTCACTAGCTTCTTATCTTATCTCTTTTCCTTTTCACTTTGCCTTCTGCTATTTCTCTGCCTTATAATGCTATTCTTTTTTCTCCCTGCATTTATTACTCTCCATGTTACAATTTTATTGCATATTCCTAACTGGTTTTGCAGTTACTCGGGTGCATTGGCGCCTAATTGTTTGATTATAGTTGTATTATTTCATTTGCTCGTATGCATATTGGTATAGGCTTTTTGATATGTGTATGATATGTCTTATGCACTTAAGGCTACCTCACATTTAATTATTGTAAGATTTCTCCTCTTATGTAGTGTCGCTTCTCAATCTATATTTGGCTTTCTCTACCTTCTTCTGTTCTCTTTTATATTGCTCTTTCGGGTTTCCCTTCTATATTATTAATGCATTCTTAATTGTTTCTCTCTTTCTGTGGGGTCTTTTCCCGCGGCGGCGCTCTAGTGCGCCCAGACCCGCGGGTAACAGTTTACGGTTTCTTGTTCTTTACTCGCTACTGTTTAATTCTATAGTTTCTTTATTACTGTACTATTTTCTAAATTTTATCTCCTTTCGTCTTTATCTCTTTTATTGTTTTCTTTATGCATTTCATCTAGATTAGAAGTACTGCTTCCACTTATTTTCTTTCTGTTTCCCCTTCCTTTTGTCATTTCTTTTTCCTTTTTTCTTTGTCTGGTTCAACACGTTGTTTTGTGCTTTATTTTCCTCTTTCTGATTTTTGCTCTACTCTACTATGGCACAGGCACATTCTCTTAATGCAATCACTTGGAATGTACATGGCCTCACCCATTACATAAAGCGGAAGAAAGTACTCTCCTATCTCCAGACCAAACATGTAGATGTGGCCTTGCTTCAAGAGACCCATTTGGATGCTCTAGAATCAGATAAACTTTGCAGAGACTGGGTGGGCAAGGTTATCCATAGTAGCGTTCAACAAGACGATTCCTCAGATACAGGCCCCCTCCGCAAATGTGGAGTAGCAATCCTCCTTCGCAAATCCCTCCCGGTCACTGTCTCTAAAACATGGTCAGATGTAAATGGCCGTTATGTATTTGCCAAACTTAAAATTGGAGAGTCTCACATTTGTGTAGGGTCTGTTTATGCTCCTACGGGTACCAAAAAAACATTCTTTCTTCAATTATCCCGTTTGCTGCTTGAAATTAATGCATCACAATATTTGATTGGCGGTGACTGGAATGTAACGCAAGATTCCATTCTAGACAAAACTGGTCCATTAGATAGGGGCAATGCGTCAGACAGAGCCTTGTTGGGGGACATCATATCAGATATTGGACTGGTTGATCATTGGCGTTTCAGCCATCCAACGGATAAGGAATATACTTTCTTTTCATCGGCCCATGGTACATTTTCTCGTCTTGATTACTTCCTCATTTCTCATAGCACAGTTCAATTCGTTACAGACTCCTGCATCCTGGAAGCGGCCTTGTCTGATCACTCTCCGGTTCTCCTCTCCCTTGATCTGGGTCTTTCTCGGCCTGGACGTAAACCATGGCGAATGAGCATCCAACGCCACAGGACTCCTACTGGTAAGTCCCAACTGCAATCTCATCTTCAAAATTATCTTTCTATTAATCAGGGGTCTGTCACTTCCAGTAGGACTCTCTGGGCTGCGGCGAAGGCTACTTTGAGGGGGCAATTAATGCGTGATGCAGCAATTGCTAATAAACAAAATGCAAAGAGACAAAGTGAGCTCGAATCTGACATACAAACTTATTCTCGCTTATACACCATATCTCCGTCTCTACAAAATCGTAAATTACTCGAGCAAGCTCGAATGGCCTTAAATAGCCTTTTTACATCTAAAGAAGAATACGCTTTACAGAAAATGAAAGGTCGACATTACGAGCAAGGGGAAAAGGCGGGAAGGTTATTAGCCGCGCAGCTGCGTCAGAGTGAGGCGTCCATGGCCATTCCGGCCATTAGATCTGCGCAAGGTCACCTGTGCACAAAACCTCAAGACATTGTTAATGAGTTCGCCTCCTTTTACGAATCTCTTTACACTTCCGATAATAGAATGGATTCGGATAAAATGACAGCATTTCTTGCAAAAGTGCATCTTCCTTCTCTTTCGGCGGAGGGCAGAGCCATCCTCGAGGGTGAAATAACCAGAGATGAGGTTTCTAGTGCGATTACTGCCCTGCCTTACCACAAGGCCCCTGGAGAGGATGGATTTCCCCCTGAATTTTATCGCTGGGCAGGTCACAATATTATTGATACCCTGCATGCCGCATTCCAGGAGGCGGACAGTTTATCTTCACTAGGACCCCTTTCTAACAAGGCTATTATTGTTGTGCTTCCAAAGCCAGGTAAAGACCCCCAGCTCTGCAGTAGCTATCGCCCCATCTCTCTATTGAACTCTGATATTAAAATCTTGGCCAGCATTCTTGCTTCGCGTTTGCGTAAAGTCTTGCCTTCCTTGATACACCATTCTCAAGTAGGCTTTGTACCGGGTCGTTCCTCTCGGAACCATCTGCGTTCTCTGGCCCATGCACTATGGTCGGCTCAACATCTTAAGGACGATGCGTTAGCCCTTTCACTTGACGCAGAAAAAGCGTTCGACCGCATCGAATGGAACTATCTCTTCAAGGTCATGGATAGATTTGGTTTAGGCACGAAATTTATTGATAAGGTACGCTTATTATACGATCACCCTTCTGCTCAGGTAAATTGTGGTGGGTTTCTATCAGACACCTTTACGATTAAGAGAGGGACACGCCAAGGATGTCCATTATCCCCCCTTTTGTTTCTTCTGGCTATGGAGCCTTTGGCCGCCACCATTCGTCAATCTGATGAGGTCTCTGGTGTCCCCCTTCCAATTGGACATTCTAAAATATACCTATATGCTGATGATATCCTACTCACCCTTACTCGTCTTCCCCGGTCGATTCCTTCTCTTCTTCACATTATTAATGATTTCTCCTCTTTTTCAGGTTATAAGATTAATTGGGACAAGAGTGAGGCTTTACCCATCTCTAACGGTACCACAAAAGCAGCCATTTTTGGATTCCCTTTTCATTGGCAGTCTTCACGCCTTAAATACTTGGGTGTCCTCGTTACTAAAGGATTGCAAGACATGGTTGTAGATAATTTATCTCCTCTTATATCCCAAATGCAACAGGATTTTGACAAATGGAAGGCTTTGGGTCTTTCTCTTTGGGGCAGAACTCAGGCGGTTAAAATGGTTACCCTTCCGAGATTTATATACATTCTAGGTATGCTTCCTCTGCAGATCCCTTTATCTTTACTTCGATCAGTAGATGCCCAGATTAAAACTTTCATTTGGGGTACTATGAAGCCTCGCCTTGCTATCATTAAGTTGAAGGCTCACCAGTTATCTGGCGGAATTGGCCTTCCATCTATTGAACACTACTCTTTGGCGTTACATATTTCCCAAATCTCATATTTTTTACCTGGCATCAAAGATTTACCACAATGGGTTCAAATAGAAAGACATCTCCTATCCTCAGAATCAAACCTTTCTCCTCTGTATGGTAATGGCTCTAGTCGTTTTGACCCAAAAAACCCGATACTATCTGCCATGCATAAATCCTGGCAGAGAAGTCATAGATTATTAGGCTCAAACTCAAGAATCCATGCTAAGGCTCCCCTGTGGAATAATTCGGGGATCCGTATTAATGGTCGTATGTTATCCTGGCCTGAATGGCGAGCTGCAGGTATTCTCTATCCGGATCAACTTCTGCATGATGGGGATTTTAAGTCATTCTCTCAGCTCAGGGTAGAATTTGATCTTCCCCTTCATCATTCTTCCAAATATCTTCAACTCCAACAATGTTTGAAGACCCATATGGGAACATCACCATGGCTCCTGCAAGATTCCCCTATATTATCCTATTTGCACATTTGGGGGAAACTTAAGGGTGTTACTTCTGGTATATACAAAATTTTTTCATCTCATCTTTTTTCTAAATCTCTTTCACATGATCTCCAGCGTAAATGGCAATCTCGTCTCTCAATTTCCTTCTCCGATACTGAGTGGGATTTGATTCTAGAGAATTTAAATAAGGGAGCCCGTGAATCAAGGCTCAAATTTTGTCTTTTTAAAATTCTGCATGATTGGCACTGGTCTCCTGTCAAACTACACCAAGCTGGCCTTCTCTCTCATTCTAATTGTTGGAGATGCTCCAATTCAGGTTGTGATATTACTCATATCATTTGTGAATGTCCTAGTATCCAATCCTATTGGACTTTTATCGGTGTTACCTTGAATTCCACTATGCCCCTAAAACTGCCACTTACATCTACTAACATTCTCCTGCATGATTTACGTCATTCCCCAAAGCTCACGAAGCCACAACTCCGTCTTTTTCATACTTCAATTGCTACTGCCAAAATATGTATACTGCGTCATTGGAAATCAACTTTGCCTCCCTCACAGGAGGACTGGTTGGTGGCAATGATGCAAACTGCCTCCCATGAACGTACACTCTATAACCTTCAGGATCAAACTGACACTTTTCTTCGAATATGGTCTCCATTTCTTAAATCAAATGCTGCTGATTCTCCGGCCTCCACTTCTACTCAAACCCACTAATCAGCTTTCACTTTTTCTGTCCTTTGTTTTTTCTCTTCTCTTTGTTCCCCCCTAATCCTTTGCTTCCTCCGTTGTGGTATTCTTCTGCTTTTATTTAATTACCTTTCCTTTGTTTTATTTCTTTATATTTCCAGCACTCTTTATTCTACTATGTCTTTCTCCTCTCTCTTTTCCCTATAGCTCACTCTTATTACATGTCATTCTGGGTTTTGATCTCATCGTTGCATTAACTAGTATTTATCTATTTAAACGCATATTTATATCGTATTTATTTATTAATATCTTATTCCATGATTCCTTTTAACATGAATTTATTTTCTTTTATTTATTATTGCATATGCTCTAATGTATTTGTCTTATAAAACTCAATAAAAAATTTCAACACAAAAAAAAAGATTCATACCACCAATTACTCCCTGTGTTTTTAAGCATTGGTGTAGTTATCTGCCCAGACATTAAGGTCATCCCAGGGCAGGGGATGCTTTGAGGTGGCCAGCATGGGCTAGTCCAGATAAAGGAGGCATGTAAGAAACTCTGTTGACAATTTTTTCTGTTAGGATTTATTACTACACTTGCATATGAGACCACCTTCCCTGTGGCATATTTCATTAGCAGAGAGTAGAATGAAGGTTTGTAGCATAAACCAGTTTTACATTCAAAATAGAAACGCTAAACAACAGCCAACTCATCATGTGTGTATGGTCTGTTTTGCAGGGGGATTTTTGTACCATATGAGAGGGGAGTTTTTTTACAAGAGGTAAACCGAGCAAAAACAGTTCTTATATCAATAAAACAAGTGAAATCCAAATGTCCGTTCTATATTCGGTTCTTCTTCTTTAATTCACTTTTGTACATATATTTTTCTAATTATTGAGGTCAAATATTAGGTATCCTTAGTACAAATTAATATATGGCAGCCAAATATCCTTGTACTGCATCGCCACGGTCCGCCATCTGAACCTAAAATTTGACCTCAATAATTATCATACGCGAAGGAGCTTGTCTACACTACTCTTAAGGACACAGAAGACTGCACTTTTTTATCTCCTTGATATTTATTTTAGTATTTGGCCCTGATGAAGTCCTGGGCGGATAGCCTTGAGGACGAAACACGTGTTGGCTTGGCTTGATGGCATTAGCTTGAAGAACTTGTACAGGAGTAAGAAAAATATATGTACAAGAGTGAATTAAAGAAGAAGAAACGAATATAGAACGGACATTTGGATTTCACTTGTTTTATTGATATAAGAACTGTTTTTGCTCGGTTTACCTTTTGTCAAAAAATTGTCTAGTGGGCTTTGCTCATAATTTACGACATAGGGTGATCGTCGTACGGTTGACCTTGAAGCAACTGTTCTAGTAGGATACTTAACTGCTATTATGAACATTACCACCCTACGCAAAGACTCCCAATCACCTTTTCTTTGTATCATATGAGAGGGGTGCTTGGGGATGAGACAATTATGATGTTATTCAAGTTTAAGCGAAAGGAGGGAAGAGGAAATATTTTTCATCAGGGGCGGCTCCTCCACTAAGGTAGAGGAGCGTCACCCCACTGCTTTTCAGCAAAAACCAAAATATAAAATGATAATAACATGATGTTATTATCATTTTATTTTTCTCTGCTGATGTCAGTTATTTTTTTAGGGGGTGGGCATGGCGGGGCTTGGCTGTCGTCACAGCCAGCAGGGGAGGAGTGGTGAGTGCACTTTAGTGCGCATGACGATTTAGTCAGCCGTCTTGTGCCGGCCAAACAGTCATGCGCACTTAGCATGTTCTCCACCTGGCTGTATTGCACATCCTGGGTGGAGAACATGCACAGGCTCCCACTCCCTGTCTGTGCACCGAACCACGGCACTCAGACCAATCAGGACACTGCTGTAATGCTGTTGTTGTGAGTAGCTAGGGGTGTCTGGGAGCCTGTGTGCTTCTGGTTCACAGAAGGAGAGGACGGAGGGGAAGTGGCAGCTGGTCAGCCGGCTGGATGGCAGGAAAGTGATCTTTTCTCTTTTCTTTACCCCTCCCTGTCTTCCTGGCCCACCACTACTGCCCGGGAGCAGCTGCCACTATTTTTCATTGTTTGTCTATGAAAATAGTGTCTATGCATCATTATTGATTTTCATGTAGGACTCATCTGCCTAAGAGGTTTGGAATTTTAGGAATTAACATGTTTTTGGATTCAGGTGTTTGCTGTCTTGGGGGTAGTGGTTACAGAGACAGAGATGTTTACAATCAGTCCTACTACGCTCTTCTGATGAGCTCAAAGCAGAATAAACTCATCTGTGCCATTTATGCAAACTAGATTTGGATCCATCCCAAAAGGGGCAGTCCAGCCCTCGCTGTTAGCCATGTCTAGATTAAACAGGAATGCAAGCAGCCCAAACATGTTTCAGCTGTGTTGATTGGATTCATCAGTTATGTGCAGCTTGAGTCTCTCAGGCACAGGGAGATACAAACCCACAGCCCGAGCGAAGAGATACCCCTTTGGGGGGGGAGGGGTGATTCAGGCGCTTTATAAATCCTAAATCAAATCAAATCAGGCTATAACCATCGAGCAGTTAGAGCTAGCTGGACTCTCTTGGACAGGCCTCAAGATTAACTTGCATATGCTTAGTTCCTGCATGGAACAGAATGCCGAGTTAGAAAAGAATGGAATGGAATGCAGTTGAATGTAATATTAATGGATGAGCATTCCACCCAGCACGTTTTGTTTTTCTGAATTAGTAAGACAATTACTGTAGAATAACTGTGTATTGTATGAATAGCAGCGCAAATGTCTGATGCACTTTTATCGGTTGACCTAGAGTGCCATAGGTTAGAACAGTTAATATTCCCAGAGGCAACAGATATGTCATTAAATGCATATAAGTGAACAGAAACTGGAGTAAACTTGTTAACCCAGCTGAGACCGGGTAAGTATTATAGCAATAAGACAGCGTCTCAACTAGTATGTCATGCAAAGGGACTGTTCAAAAACGTGTATCAATCACAAAGCACAGGAAAGGGACAATTGTAAATACTTTCGTGTGACCCCCACTTATCTTTGTTTTTTCGCCGCCTCACGTTGTCTTTTAATCACACGTGTCACTGCACCGTTTACTCACTGTAACACTTCCAGTGCACATTTGGTTGTTATGGTTACTGCAATTTAGTTGTGTTTTGTGCTCTTATATGCAAATAACAAGCCTTCCTCCTTGACTTGGTCTCCCTCGTCCTTTTCCTGTGCTATGTGATTGATACACGTTTTTGAACAGTCCCTTTGCATGACATACCAATTAAATGCATATAAGGCATCCCTAGTTGGCACTTTTGTATCCTGGTTGTATGAGGCATTTTAAGATGTGTCTTCCCCCTTACATTTTTTCATGCACAACCTTATGGAAGGCACATATGACTACAGCAAAATTGTAATCCTGCAACATCACCAATATAGCCTGCTCTTCTTTTTCCAGCAGTGTAGTCTTCTTTGCGTGCTACAACACAGGTCAGGATGTAAATATTTCAGGACTGGTAACTTCTGTGGGTATCTAATGGCCTTGCTTCCTGGGAGTGTGCTGAGTGTTTAGTGTGCCACTCATCCGTCCTTTCTATACAAAATCTTGTCTACAATGTATAAGAACATCTTTGTGGTTGTCTCATATTTTCGCATATGCACCACCAACCTAAGTGCAAGGACTTACAGTGCTGCTGATGGGAGTCATGGTTGACGTGCTGGGCGTCGAGCTACTCAAATGTCTTGTCAGCGCTGAGAATGGGTCTTGTCCTCATTGTCCACATTCATTCGTAGACATCTGATCCCGGTGAGTGCATTCCACAACTGGGGACCCTGGTGATTGAGCAGTGTAATGGCACCTCAGGCTACAGGTTCGACATGCTTCCCATGCTATAATGACGACTCTCTGACATAAGACCAATGAGAGCAGCCCAATCCAAGATGGTTGTCAGGGTAGGGCTATTTCCTCTACCAGTGGAAAATAACCAGAGGAGGCATGGGAGAGATTTTGGGAAACGTCCTTTAGGACGAAGCCCCAATCACGCTGTGCCTTCGCAGCGATGGCAACAGAACAGACGCGTCTTTAGCACACATTTGTTCTGCACACAAGTCGTTACGACTTGCTTTAGGGGGGTGCATTGGTGGAATGGTGTCCAGCTTCCCTGCTGTTGCTCAGACTGGAGTTGGAGTAGCAAATTAAACTATTCCAAAATCCAGCACCCCTCTAAGTCAAGTCGTTATCAGGACTTGCGTGCAGAGCGAATGCCTGCTAAAGATGTGTTCGTTCTAAGGATGGTGTTCCAAAGGCATGCATGATAAACGCATGTGGAATACATTCATACATTCTAAATTTCATTTATGCAGACATAATTCTGACATTTCATGCTTGTTATGCAAGATGCCTAAAATTACGCCACTACACCATGCTGCATAACTGAGATATCGTTTGGGTAAAATTCCTATTGCAGGAGCACAGGAACGACACAAATGAACAGAATGTGAGTGTGTGTTGTTTGCATCTAGAGCATTTTTGTCTTTTATTTAGAGCAAAATGTGTCCTTGCATCCAAAACAAATGCAAAGAAGCATTTGCACTAAAAATAGTGCAGAATCCAAGACTGTCTCATCTCGCAGTTACGTGTAGTTCGACATATTGTTTGGACATTTCACATAATTTGTACCAAGGAAATGATGCAGATGTTGTCCAGGCCTAAACCAGAGTCAGTATATGAGGAACTAGGGGGCTTATTTACAAGTCCCTTGCGCCGCCTGTGCATCACTTGTAATATGGGAAAAAGTGACGCACCGGCTGCTGCGGCCCACGCATGTAAGAGTGGTGGGGATTTCGATTGACGATGACGGGGGAAAATCAAATAAATAATTAATTTTCCCTTGCCATCGTCCATCAAAATCCCCCCCACCAGGCCCCACCGCCCCACCTCTCTTACCTGTACAGGCTGAGGCTGCGCACCGGCGGCGCAAGGGGCTTGTAAATCAGCCCCTGGGATTTTTCAGATCTTCGCCTGGGCACTGTGCCTTTTGTTGGACTATCTCTTGCTTCTGTCTCAGTTTGCATCTAGCTCTCCTCTTCTGGGCACCTTTTTTGTGTTCTCTCGCCCCCTCCACCATATCTGTCAGGACATAATACTCCTTATCACATTTTCATGGGCTACTCCACTCCTCCGGTTTAATCACCATCTACTGTCAGGGTGCAAGGACTAGGAACTCCAAGTGTCCTTTATGGCAAGTGCCTCTGCAACATGAAATAGACAATACCATAATTGATACCGTCTTTGCAGATGTTTTCCTGCACATTGTTCTAACACCACCTTCTCCTAAAACAGGCTGCTGGCATCCCCTACTTGGCCTCCAAGTGAAGGGTTTGATATTTTGTGGTGTGGCTCCATGAGTGACCTTCGCCAGGTTTTCTTCCTTTTCCACCCCTTTTCCTTGCTCCCCCGAGTTTGTGTAAAGACTCGGGCCCGATTCACAGAAGTAATCTGAGAGAAAATCCTAAACTTACTACTTTTGGTATTCACAAAAGGCATTTAGTAGTAGTAAAGTTAGGATTTTGTCTTAAGTCTGTCTTAAGTCAAATTTAAGACAAAATCCTAACTTTACTACTACTAAATGCCTTCTGTGAATACCAAAAGTAGTAAGTTTATGATTTTGTCTCAGATTAGTTCTGTGAATCGGCCCCATAGTTTTAGGGTGCATGTGCTATCTCCAGCCTAAGAGGGTCTAGGGGGAAGTGGCCTGTTGTCATCTGGAGCCGAGTCCTTCTGTGGTCCTGGCATAGCATGGTATTATTCATGTAAGTGTAACAGCTACCGTATTTCTGTTACTACCGATGGCACTTTAAATGTCATATTTTATGTGCCAGTGTTATCTTTACCACCAGCGGTACCCTACACCATAATCTTATTTTGGTCCTAACTCATCAGGGTGCTATTTACCAGCGCAGTTTTTTTTATTCCTGTGGTATCTTCATGGACGTCATTTTGGGGTTGCCAGGGGTCGCAATTGCAACACCTAGCTTGCCCTTGCAACCCCTGGCACTGCGTTTGCAACTCTTAGACTCAGAGGTGGTAAAATCAGTGCCAGAAACACAGGGCCACCTTGTCCTTATGGACGTCAGTTGGGGAGCAAGTCTGCTTGTATTTTGTAATTGTTTTATTACACTAATAGTGAATAACAGTATATTATTCGCTGTTAATGTAATAAAAAAATGAAATACGATTAGCTAGAATATAACCATGCAGGAGAGAATGTGTGAATGTGTGATTGTGTGTTAATGTGTAGGCATCTGTGTGTGAGTGAATGTATAGGTCAAATGGGGTGTGATGTCACTTCCGCTACCCCAGGCATTTCGGTGAATTGACGTTCATAGGTATTTCATGCTTCTGAAATGGCGTATTAATAAACAGTGACATTTCCATTACACCTGAGTCATTTAATAAAATTCTGCAAATTTCACAGTATGTTTGTTACACAAAGGCAGTGCTTAATTTGTAAAATATTAAGTGCCAGGGCTCTGACCCAGAGGCCACTGCAGCTTGCACCACCCATCGCACTTTTTATCGCTGACAAAACAACTACTAACCATCTCTCTTGCATTTAAATGCGACAGTTCAGATTATTCCAGGTCCCCATAGCTAAAGGAATGGCTGGGGAGGCAGGTATTAGCACTATTTTAATGTATACTGTATAAATAAACAACCGTTCTTCTGCTCATATCTAAATTAGATGAGCAGCGCCACCGTGTGGTAGACTGTTCTAAGTATGGTGTTGATAATTAGGTGCCGTTGCCGAGCACTGGAAAACAATTAAGTGCCGGTGCTGAGCACCGGAAAGCACTGGTTCAAATTAAGCACTGCACAAAAGTCCCTAAATAATGTCCTTACACAAATTGTAGCACGGTATCACTGGAACAATGCGTACAGCTAGTATCTGATCTGCTGTTTGTAACTGTACTTATGTTTTTTAATGCTTTTTTTAGGACCAAATGAGTCTTTGTGTCTAAAATGGACGTAAGGATACATTTCACACTAAAATATGGCAGTAAATGCTGTTTTTGCATCATGTGTAATGTCACTACATTTTTGCTGTATTTTGTGAAATGGTGCAAAGGCAAATTATGAGCATTTTACACAACCTCAAATATAAAGTAAAGCTGGTGGTATTTCTTATCCATCTAAAGCTGTATTTTTACCAACATTTCCAGAATAACAGGAAACAAAATCAAGTGAGGGGCCTTGCATATATCCACTGCAATGTAGTGGCCCATTTGTACCAATTATGTAAATACCTTTATAGACCTTAACTGAGTTACCCGACCACCATTTGTGACAACAAGGTTCACCATGTTAACCAATTACAGTCAGATTAAGGTCAATATGTTGTATATCACTTCATCGACTCACTTCTCGAACATGTAATGAGATCTGAGTTACATATGAAAGTCAGGTGGTGACACACAAAAGGGAATTAAACCTACTCTTTGCAAGATATCTTAGAAATTCAGATACTGATAGAGGATCTCTCATCTCCACCAAACACAATGCCTGCTGATGATGTACATCAAAGGAATGAAGGTATGAAACTCACAGAATTAATCAAAGTCACATAAACGCAGTGTCAGATACGAATAGCAATTACAAATCATATTCCCAGGGTTCGCCAGTCTGCCCCCTCCACTATTACATTAGGTGTTGCAAATCTATGTAGATTTATACCAGGGCTGTGTTGTAAAAATGATTACACCTCCAGGGCTTGCCTTTCCATAGTCACATTTTTTTTTCTCAATAAGATCTTCCTTTGTTATTAAAAGATGTCATAAAAAGGATCATTTATTTCCGAAGCAGGATTTACGGCTATGCTGTCAAGAATAGGAAGGAACAACATGAAATAAAAACATGGGATGCGGTACATTCTGGCCAGTATTGAAGGATTAGGGCCTTATTTAATGTCACAAGAGAGATTGCAGAAGACGGGAGCGTGGAACTAGCATAAGATATGGTGTAGTTACACTTCCGGGTTATGGGAAGAACTTCTGTGGCATGTAGGGCAGAGATAGTATATAAGACTTTCACAGGCACTAGAAAGGTGCTGGTAACATACCTGGTTATTTGAGCTTTTTCGCTCTCAAACCAGTTTGTCATACAGGTTTGCGTCCTAACACTTTACAATTTTCTTCCTACCCGGTTCCATTCCCCTTTTCTGCATTTGACACCTTGGGGCCAGATTATGAGTTTGGGGGCGTGGCACTGGGTCTGCCCTGCCAGAGCACAGCCAAACCCATGTTCGGACTGCCTGCCCGATTACAAGTATTTCTCATGTCCGGTGTGCTTTTTTTTACATTCCCATGGCAGTGCCCTCAAAATGGGCACCGCAATGGGACTGCTAAAAACAGTTCCTGAATGGCATGGACTGCCCACCTACATGCACCCCATGGTGCAGAGGCACAAGGAGGCTCTGTAGGGTCCCCCTTTGATTCCTCTCCTCCACGGTTTTCATGGAGGAGAAACCCTGGTGGAGAGGAATCTTGTAATATACTTGGCGGGACCACGGCAGTCGCGCCAAGCATATTGCAGCCTCCACAGCACCGCACTACCAACAGGGAACAGTGGATCCCTGCAGCTGTGACGGGATAATGATGGTCTGATTGGCCTAATTGTAATAGGGCGGTCGGAAACTGTAAACTGGTAGGAATAAGAGTCCTCCCGAGTCCGTCGAAAGGTAAGTTGCCAACACTTTTAATACATGCATTGTGCATTTTGTTATTTGTTAAATCACAAAAAGATCTAATACTGTTGCCCTGTATTTAGTTTTGTCAAGATGGTGCTCCAAGGCTGCCGCTGGCGCCATTTTCCTGTGTCTCTGGTGTCTTGCCCCTTTCTCCTTCCACCCCAGTTCCTAATTGAATTATCACTATACAGAGTCTTGATTGGAACGGATGGTCAACTGGGACTGCCGGCTATATTCCTAGGGGAATTTAATCCTGCGGTCAAGACCTGATGCATCCTGCGGATGCTTTGAATTCCAATGAAACCTTAGAATTAAAAATTGCATGACAGTTTACACTTGAGAGTACTGTAGCAGAGTTTAGTGGAACACGCCAACACTTATCTGATAGTGTGCAATACTGAAGTTCTGTGGATCACAATATACATGTAAGGTACAATGATGGTATTTGGTGGAACAAGCTAACTTTTACCTGGTGGTGTACAATGGTAGATATTTCTACATTAAAAAAGGAGATACATTGGAATGTTGGAGCAGGAGGATGATACTATAACCTTATAGCCCGCCGTAGCGGGCTATGCCGGCTGTTAAAGGCCCGCTGCAGCGTTAAAGGCCCGAGCCGAAGGCGAGGGACTTTAACAAAGCAGAGGGACTTTAAAAGCCAGTATAGCCCTGCTACGAAGGGCTATAAGGCTATTAGAACATTCTGCCACTAGAGGGCAGAATGTTCTAACAAAACGAAGCCTTCAGGGAGCGCGAGGGGATTCAAATCCCCTCCGGCTCCCTGAAGTCTTTGTTCACAGCCAGAGCTGTGAACAAAGACACATTGGAATGTTGGCGCTCCGGGCTTATACCAGCCATTATAAGCCCGGAGCACTCCATTGTTTTCAATGGAGCTCCCAACATTCCAATGATCTAATAACTCTTATCTAATAATGTACAATAAAAGAATTTAGTAGATCATGCTAATGCTTACCTGATATTGTGCAAGCGTGGGGCTCTCAAGATCACACTAACTCGTATCGGATAGAGTAAAGATCGATTTCTATAGTTCATGCAAACCCTTTCCCATAGTTTTCTATGACGCACTTCGTGAATCACGCTAAATTTTATCTGATATTGTAAAATAATAAAGTTCTGTGGAACATGCTAACTCCTATGTGATGGTGTTCAACACCTGAGTTCTATAGATTACACACATGTTTACCCAGTGGATAGCCTATGAAATCTTCTGTAGAAAGATTTATACTCAAACCACAAGTTCCGGCGTGCATCAGTATGAAATGCACTAAAGCAGGCACACCGTAGGCCAATAAAAGGTGAAAACGCAGGGAACTGTGGGAGCCAAAGACATCGTGTGCAGTCAAAAAGCCTCTGAAGAAAGAGCATGAATGCTCTGAAACGCGTCAGGCAGGAGGATGAAACAATTGGAATGAAAATGCCTGTTCTTGTGAAATAAAAGGTTTATGATAAATCACCGGCTGAAGGAGTGCGTCTCTATTGCATGGGCATCTTTGGGAAGATGTGTATATATATATATATATATATATTCACTGAAAAAAACATAGGTTTCAGGGGCGTTATAGTTAGCTGGACATTTCCCTCGTACAAAACCCTACAAATTCCCCCGTTATAGTTAGTTCAGCTAACTATAACTCGCGCCCCCGCAATGCACTGCTGATGAAGTCACATATTACATCACTCATGACATGGTTAGTGACATCACTCATGACATCACTGATGACATCTCAAATGACATCACTGATGACATCACTGATGATGTCATCCCTTTGATAAATTAGTGCATCTTCTCACACCCTTTGATATACTCAATCAAAATTTCAGACGTCCATTCTCAAAACCATAGATACTCCAATACCAATAACTACATACCCACTCATTGACTCTTAGATCTACACACACATCCACTCACTCACCTGTACAGTCACTCATACTTACAGTCACTCAGTACAGGACTATCATATGCATTTATACACCTACATAGATACTCACACACCACCAATCATCCATACAGGTACTCTCACACCTAGTCAGTCATGCAAATAATAAATCACACTCCCATTTACTCTCCTATGCAGTAATACACACACAAGTTCACTTACTCATAAAAATAGTACCACATTCTTATGCTCTTATACAATCACTGATACAAGCACACACTCATCCATACAGCCACTCTCACAATCACACACTCTCACATATACCCACTTAAATACTCTTACACACATATATACTGCCTTTCACATATGTAGTTAGTCACACATGTACCACTGAGATATACATTCAATCACTAACACACCCATACATACACTCACCCAACCATACAGTCCATCACAGATGTACTCTTAAAACCATGCACCCATAGAATCACCCACTTACACATGCATGCACAGAGTCACACACACCCCACCCATACAAACACTCAGGGACCCATACAGATACTCAGACAACCAATCAATAACCCATAGAGACACTCATATAGCTATTCACAAAACCATGCAGCCGCTTATACACCAACAGACAGACAGATACAGACATTCACACAGTTTACTCACTAGTCTGCAGTAAGATACGTTTAATGACTCACTTATAGAGTCAGTCACGCACCTACTAAATCATCCATTCGCACACTTATACACCCACTCATTCTTCCATAGGTTTTTCCCTATATATATATTAAACATATTTTAAATTTACAGAAACATACACTCACTGGATGATGTCATCAGTGATGTTATCAGTGATGTCATTTGAGATGTCATCAGTGATGTCATGAGTGATGTCACTGACCATGTCATGAGTGATGTAATATGTGACGTCATCAGCAGTGCATTGCGGGGGCGCGAGTTATAGTTAGCTGAACTAACTATAACGGGGGAATTTCTAGGGTTTTGTACGAGGGAAATATCCAGCTAACTATAACGCCCCTGAAACCTATGGTTTTTTCAGTGAATTTCTAAGGTTTTTTAAATGCCAATTCCTAACTATAACGCCTCTGAAACCTTTCGTTTTTTCAGTGAATTTCAAAGGTTTTTTAAATGCCAATTCATAACTATAACGCCCCTGAAACCTTTGGTTTTTTCAGTGAATTTCAAAGGTTTTTAAAAGCTAATTCCTAACTATATCAGGCCTGAAACCTATGGTTTTTTCAGTGAATTTCAAAAGTTTTTTAAATGCTAATTCCTAAATATATCAGGCCTGAAACCTATGGTTTTTTCAGTGAATTTCAAAGATTTTTAAATGATAATTCCTATCTTTAACTTATCTCTGAAGATATCATGTTTAATGATTTTGATTGGATTGCTATATTTTTCAAATTCAGTGTCAATTTCATTAATTATTATTTTTTTAAAATACTTTTTTATCAACATTTTTTCAAACTTATTTTTTCAATTAATTCTTTTAAAAATTAAAAAATATTATTTGAATTTAATGGGTTTTTCAAACATATTTTTTTATATTTTTCAAAATATTTTTTTAACTATATGTTCAAAACTTTATTTTATATATATTTTTTCCATGTTTTTGGATCCGCACACCCTATGCGTGCCGTTCTCGATCCCTATGCGATAGCATCCGCGCATGGTATGAGTTGGGTACGTGTTTAGTGCGCGATCGCAATGCGACCGGTACGCGACTCCCAGCCTATACGCGACACGTTCGATGTACGTAACGAGACGTTTACGCGCTTCTGCGATGCGTCATCTGCGTCTATGACGCGGTAGGTGCGCGGATCCTGCGAAATATTTTACATTTTAAAAAACATGTATATATGTATTTCATGTGAATATTAATTGAAGACAAACTCTAAAGTAGTCTTAAAACTAATATATTTTTACATCTAATCCTATAATTTTTTTTAATTCAATTTCGCGGATGCACGCTGGGTGCGTGCTGCGTCAGCGCAAGGTGCCCGGTCCCATGTGACCTGCAAAAAAAGAGATTTGATTGGTTCATTACACTTCCTATTCTAACTATTGAAAGACCCCACCCATTTCAATCATTCTTTGAGCTTCTTTGGAGGAACATCTCACACCTTAGAACTAGAAGAAACTTTTTGGGGAAGATTTCCACAGCTGCAATTTTTCTGAAGACAATGGCTTCTGCACAGCAGCCTCCATCAGAATCAGACCATTCGTCCGATGAGGAATTTGTTGTGGAACCTCCACGCCCAGAAATATACACCTCTGTGGTGTGGAAATTTTTTTCCTTCCCAGAAGGACAAAATAAAACTAATTCAACTAAAGTGACATGTAAAATATGTCAAAGAGTGCTTTCCAAAGGAGATCCGTCAAAAAAATACTCTTGTGGGACTGCAAGTATGTTAAAACACCTGAAGACTCTGCATCCCGTGAACCTGGCCAAGCAGGAATGCAGAAGACTCCGACAGCAGCCTTAGCCAGCAGTGGCAAGCACTTCTGCAGCAACACCATCAAGCACTCACCCGGACATACGTCCAGAATTTGGAAAACTAAAAATTAGTTGCATTAAATGCAACAAACTACTATGTTACGGCGAGCAGTCAATTGAACTAATCTGCCGAGCGCAGCAAAACCACAAGTGCTAAACTTGTGCTTATTTTTTTTTTTGCTGAAGTTGACTGTTTTGTTCCTCCTGTTGTCTTTTTTCCTTTTGAAAAAAACAAAAAAATAACAAAATTGTTCCAAAAAGTAAAAAAAAATTAAAAAACAAAAAAGAAGAAGAAAAAAAAGTTCTTGTAAGAACTAACTTTCGTGGTTTAAAAAAAGAGCTAAATTTCTTTGTTAGTGTGTGAAAGTTTAGATGAATGTATGTGTAGTACGTAATTGACTGAATTAATGCATTAGTAGCTTATGGTGAACTGTATGGATACTGACTAGGGAATTGAAAGTGTGAAAGACAAGTGTCTAGGTGGTTAGAAGACTGCATACATAGTGGATAGGGGTTTGAAGCAGTCCATGTGCTAAGGCCTGGCTCAGTGCATGAATACTTAGGCACTGACTGAATGATTAGAGTACTGCAAAGATAGTATCTTGGTGATATAAGTGTTTGGGTTTTGGCACAGTGAATGGATTAGTACATGGTGCTGAATGGGTCACTAGAGGACTGCAAAGGGAGTTACAGGGTGTTTCCTGGAAGTGTATGGATACTGACTAGCGAATTGAAAATGTGAAAGACAAGTGTATAGTGTGTTAGAAGACTGCATGCATACTGCATAGACATTTGAAGCAATCTATGGGGTAATGTATGGCTCACAACATGAGTACTTGGAAACTGACTAAATCATCAGACTACTGCTAGGTTAGTGCCTGGGTAAACCTTTTAAATTTTCAGTTCTGGCACAGTGAAGAGAATAGTACATGGTACTGCACTTTAGTGTCAAACCCTACCTCATTTTATAAATGCATAAGCAAAGAATAGCTTCTAAAGCTACTAAAACTTGACAACATGACCGATTTTTAAAACAGTTATCTGTCATCAAATACACTATGTTACCAAATGCTTCTCTCACAATCCTTACCCAAATGTACACAGACTCACGGTGTGATTTTAGACAAGCAACACTATCCCTAGCAGTTTACCAAATCTCATTCACTAGTCTAGAAGAGGTAATGGTAATGCACACAATCTACATATTTAAGTACGGTACATTAGTGTCAAAGCATGACTCATTTAATCAACGCATAAGCAAAGACTGGCTTCTAATGCTACTAAAACTTGACAACATGACAGGTTTTAACCCCTTCCATGCTCATGACGGAACGGTTCCGTCATGAGCCACGGTTGAGCTGTGCTCATGACGAAACCGTTCCGTCATGAGCCCGCCCGCGCTCGAACCCTTCAGCACCGCGGCGGAATTCGCCCAGCGCTGAAGGGGTTAAAAGAGTTATCTGCTAAAAAATACACGATGTTACCAAATGCTTCTCTCACAGTGGTTTCCAAATGCACACAGACTCACAGTGTGATTCTAGACAACAACCACTATACCTAGGAGTTCACCAAAAATCATTCACTACTGTGGAACTGATAAGGGAACTGCACACAATTTACATATTTCAGTACTGCACTTTTGTGTCAAAGCCTAACTCATTTAATCAACGCATAAGCAAAGACTGGCTTCTAATGCTACTAAAACTTGACAACATGACAGGTTTTAAAACAGTTATCTGTCAGCAAATACACGATGTTACCAAATGCTTCTCTCACAGTGGTTCCCAAATGCACACAGACTCACAGTGTGATTTTAGACAAGCAACACTATCCTAGGAGTTTACCAAAACTTATTCACTAGTCTAGAAGAGGTAAGGGTACTGCACACAATCTACATATTTAAGTACAGCACATTAGTGTCAAAGCATGACTCATTTAATCAACGCATAAGCAAAGACTGGCTTCTAATGCTACTAAAACTTGACAACATGACAGGTTTTAAAAAAGTTATCTGTCAGAAAATACACGATGTTACCAAATGCTTCTCTCACAGTGGTTCCCAAATGCACACTAACTCACAGTGTGATTCTAGACAAGCACCACTATCCCTAGGAGTTTACCAAAACTCATTCACCACAGTGCAAGTGGTAAGGAAACTGCACACAATCTACATATTTCAGGACTGCACTTTAGTGTCAATGCCTGACTCATTTAATCAAAGCATAAGCCATAACTGTCTTCTAATGCTACTAAAACTTGACAACATGACATGTTTTAAAACAGTTATCTGTCAGCAATTACACAATATTTCCACATACTTCTCTCACAGTGGTTCCCAAATGCACACAGACTCACAGTGTGATTCTAGACAAGCAACACTATCCCCAGCAGCTTACCAAAACTCATTCACTACTGTGCAAGGGGTAAGGAGACTACACACAATATACATTTTAAAGTACAGCACATTAGTGTCAAAGCATGAATCATTTTATCAATGCATAAGCAAAGACTGGCTTCTAATGCTACTAAAACTTGACAACATGACAGGTTTAAAACAGTTATCTGTCAGCAAATACACGATGTTACCAAATGCTTCTCTCACAGTGGTTCCCAAATGCACACATACTCACTGTGTGATTCTAGACAAACAACACTATCCCTTCCACTATACCAAAACACATTTCTTCATCTAGGAGGAGTACTACATTTTAGTATAGAAACATAACTCATTTCACAAATTCATAAACAATGACTGGTTTCTAATTCTACCAAAATATAAAAACAGCACAGTTATCTGTCTGCAAACACATGAAAAACACAAATGCTTATCACAGAATGGTTTCTACATGCACACACACTGTCAATAAGATTGTAGAGAAAAAAAGTACCCCCTACACTTTAGCAGCAGAAATACATTAGTCTGATTAAAATCAAAATAGTCTACATACATCCCCTCAAAATTAAATAACTCACCTTTCAAGTTGTTTTGTAGATTAAGAAGTAAATCAGTCACACACCAGATTTTCTTTTACAGAATCTCTGCACTGTGCACCTCTCAGCAAAAACAAAGAATGGAAAAGATTCCCTTTCATTTTCCACACATACACATGTAAACATCAAATCACAATCCTTCACACATAAACTCAAAAGCAAACACACATTTCTATTGGTTAAACATTTCAACCCTTTCCAACTAAAATACATTTCAACCCTTCCCCCAATCTGCCTTCTGCCTGTTACCATAGAAACAGGTCATGAAACACTGCACTGAGCACACAGGTTACAAGTTCAGCACACAATTTTGCTAAACAAGACAGGAAGTGTGCTTGACTTTTCAACATATCAGCTTATCATGTACAATGTTCCTTACAATCTGTTTTTCTTAACCAATAAGAATCATACCTGAAATATACACCCTACCTTTCAGTGTAGAAAGTAGTCATACAACCAATGATTTCTTGTCTTTTTTCAAAAAAAAATTCCGTGGATCCGCGCACCCAACGCAAGAGAATCCGAGCACCCAACGCGATAGGATGCGTGCACCGTGCGCGCATTTCGGCGATTTTTTTTTTTTAAAGGGGGCCCCAGGGGGTCCTTCTAGGACCCCCTAAGCACCTCTAGAGGGTTAGAGTATTTCCACTCTGCCCCCTTTATATGTTTTACACACTTATTCCCCTTGCTTCTTCAGCCTCGCTTCTACCAAGGCAGAAAATGGCCGCCAACAGTTCCTGGTTTCGAATGTAGACAGACACTCGACAGCCAATTAGCATTCAGCGCACGATCGGGAGGGTGCACGCTCAGGTCGGGGAGGGTGCACTTACGGTGCGGGTGGGGTCCGCGGATCCTCCCCGTCCATAGATATTTATGTACTTTTAACTCTAATTTTCTCAGGAACTACTGAATGGATTCACACTATTTATGCAAAAGGCACAAGTCTGAACTGAGGGTTACCTCTTTGCCAAATTTGGTGTCATTCCGTTCAGCGGTTCGGGCTGTATCTGCGACAACAGATCCTATGGGAAATTGCATAGGGAAAATGCGTTTTGGGACCACCCTTTTTTCTCGGCCCCTGCTTGACGAATCACCACAAAACTTTCAGGGTAGGAGCGGAGCGGAGCTGGCCAAAAGTTTTGAAAATTTCGCGAGGATTCATCAACCAGTGGCAGACTTATTGGGAATAGAATGTTGCGGATTTCCTATGGAAAATAGGTCCTAACTATAACTACCTACTGGCGACCGCCAGTAGGTAATATATATATATATATATATATATATATATATATATATATATATATATATATATATATATATATATATATATACGCGACCTGCCTCGCACGAATGAAGTACAAAACAGAGCACTCGCGGACTCAGTTACACCAGACGCATTTTATCAGTCGCCTCCTTCGAAGGTAATTGGGAGCGCCGGAAATGGCCATTTTTAATGTCAAAATCCTTCCTATTTCCCAAAATGGGTATCAACATAAAAGAGGACCAACCTTTCCAAATAGCATATCGCCATCTTGAAACATGTTAAAACCTTATTACATAGTTATATATTTTTCTTTTCAAAGCTACATATTCCACTATTTCCATGGTGAAAACAAATGTGTATATTTGCAGTTGTATTCTTTGGTTACCACATACAATTTCAATTTTATTAGCCCAATACCTATTTGTCTGGGCACATTACGATATATATCGCCAAAGAAAATCCCCGCAATCTCGCCCTAAATGGCCATAGCCATGTTATCATAATCCATCGTCATGCAAAAGGCTATAAACCAGTAGCTTGTCAAGGTTAATTAAATTTACAAATTTCATCCACAATTTTTCAGTTGAAATATTCCCATGACCCTCCATGCCCCAATTGGCTTCAGTATATACCGGAGGTGAAAAGTTCTGTCTTGCCCTGCATGGGCACTTGGCCATCCAATATGTTTCAATAAGGTTTTAAAACCATTCTGCTTTTCTATATTTGATCCCCTATGAAAATGTATTATATCAAACAAACATTATCTTCAATAGAATGTCCTAGAGCTCCTTTCATTGAAACATTCATTTATTGATTTATGTTTTCTACCATTATTTACACAAAACTACGTCTCTTTGCCATACGGCAACCGGCAATTTACATTTCCATTTCCAAAGGGTTTAGGTACTGTTTTACTCAAATGGCCAACTTGTAAGGGAATCCCTCAAAGCCCTCGCCTTTTTAAAGGTTAGCATCGGGCAAGCCGGCATATCCTCCCCGATATATATATATACAAACATGTGTTCACCATGGAAATTGTGGAATATGTAGCTTTGAAAATAAAAATATATAACTGTATAATAAGGTTTCAAGATGGTGATATGCTATTTGGAAAAGGTGGTCCTCTTTTATGTTGGTACCCATGTGGGGAAATCGGAAGGATTTTGACATTAAAAATGGCCATTTCCGACGCACCCAATTACTATCGAAGAAGGCGACTGCCGAAACGCATCTGGTATAACTGAGTCTGTGAATAAATTCTACTGTGACTCATCCCCGCGGGTGCTCTGTTTTGTACTTCCTTCATGCGAGGCTGGTAGCGGATATTTTGCAGGTGCACTTCCACGCAAGAGCACCCGTTCGAGAGTGCACGGAGTTAGTGCACTTTTGGCGCTGTTAATATATATATATATTATTTTTTTTAAGAATGGATTTTTTAGAGGTTTTAACAGTGTAAATATTTTATAATACCTATGAATTTTAATATGGTGTTTTTAAATAATGTAGATGACACATGATTATTTAAGCAAAGTTTTGCACATTTTTTATCAATTTTTGAACATTGTCGATATGACATGGGATGAAGTAGACACTTGTCTAAAATCCGTTGGACTAGAATGTTATAGAAATAAGGCAAAAATCGATGCAAATAACATTGTCATGCAAATGCCAATTTTTTTTTACAAATCTCAGGTATACATTGCTAAATATAAAAACATGAATTTGAAATGTTTAATAAAGTTATACACGGCAAATGTATTTTGAATTGGTATTGAACACGATGTGGGGATGTAGTCTGTCGCCCATGGCTATGGAGACAGCGACCCACGTGATCGGGAACCTGTGGTTTTAAAAATAAGGAAATGGCAACAGCGGTGTTGGTGTGAGCAAGCCTGTGGATACAGGCGAAACGCGTTACCAAACAATTAAAATGAAGAGAATCTCTTTTTAATTACAAACCGGAGTCCCTGTGTTGGTGTCCAGGAACTGGATGGGAACTGAGGTTGGTGTGTGTATATATATATATATATATATATATATATATATATATATGTGTGTGTGTGTGTGTTCAATGTGAAATTGCTCAACAAAAATCCAATAAGTGTTCCAATAATGGCGCAATATTCAGGCTGACTGTTTTGCCGTCAATGTTTCCTCTCTTATAGCAGCTGACTCCATTGACAGTGACTCAAATATTATCAAATCTTTAAAATGCAACAGGGCAATACAAATTAAATCAAGCAGAAATCACAGTGGCAGAAAATCTAAAATTCCATTTCAATATCCACTGCACAATCTGGGTGTAAGGGTGTTAAGTGACAGAAATTCACATTTATTTTCAGCAATATTATCCTCTAAGGAGTGCAATCACTCTTTAAGTAACTGACAAGTTTTACAATATGTTTACATTAAAATATATCTCCAAATGCCAGCACAGGATTTCAAGTAACTATGAAAAATGTTAACATAATTTTACATAGTAACATAACAGGAAACTATGGAGATTTCTCACATCCTTACTGGCCGTTTGTAGTACTAGCTAATCCTATGCTAAAAGACTTTATTGCAAAAATGGCAAAAGACTTTTTCACTTTTCTAGATCGGCATGGATAGAACTGTGGTAATCCAATAGTTAAAAAATCTGCGAGAAATTAGACATTTGAGTAGGGTGACCAGATTCTCAAAACAAAAAATGGGGACAGGTCATAGACATAGAAGTAGGACTACAGTTTGCAGTAGCCATCAACATAAAAGTAGGACTATTTGACAGCTGTCATAGACATAGAAAAAGGACTACAATGACAGCTCCCTCCACAGACCGAGATGAAGCATTACAGACAACAAATCCACGGTCTTTTGTTGGCACCCCTCTCCTTTACACAGCAGCATTAGTAGTTTTTATTACATTTACACTTTTAAGAACTATAGCATATATTTGCCAAAAATCAATAAAACATCACAGGCTAGCAAACGCCAGATTTACTAGCTTTATCAATGCTCGTTTCTATAGCTGTGCGTCAGCACCATGTAAAGTACAACTCACCAATGTTGCTTAGTTGCTCCTGACAGAAAAGCATGGGAGGTAAACTGTGGAATGCTAAATTGCCAAAGGGCAGCCATTGACCAATGTAAAAAAAACCACTTCTCTCCATGTATTACTGCCTTAGGGTCTTATGGGTCGCAAAGGCTGGCCGACCACACAGTCCTCCCACATTTGCGTGGTCACTGCTGGGATGTCATGTTACCTTACTGGGGTATGTATAGTGCACTCTAGCCATTGGTATCATCTCATAGTGCAATAGTGTGAAGACCTGAGCAAAAAGCTCGAGCAGCGCTGCTCGCCTCTCCCACAGGCGTTAACCCTGCTCCTTTAAGTCCTTTCCAGCTAAACAGTTTGCCGTGATCTGAAAGGTCAGTCAAAAGGTCAAGTCATAGCTTTGATATGGAGAACACAGAGCATGCATCAATTAGTTAGGAATAAAACATGCAATGAGCAATGCATTAATCCTTGCACGGTATGCATAAGGGCTACTGAAAAGTTTGTGTGGCTATGAATACAAGCTACAGGACGAAGAAATATTTTTTTATCCAAAGTAGAAACTTTGGCTTGCACGATGACGTAGGTGGCGCTGTGTGTAAAATGTCTCTTCAAAGGATTTCCCTTCATGCTACAGCGCTCACCTCAGTGACAACACATCCCGTAAACAGTGCAAAGAGAGCATGCGCGCGCATGCTCAACCAGAACAATGAAAAACAGGGACATTTCTGTGTTTAACCTGGACACTGTTTGAAAACAGGGACATTTGAGTCACTTGGAGAAAAGTGTCGGGACACGGGGACACTTCTCCAAAAACGGGGACCATCCTGGGAAAACGGGGACGTCTGGTCACCCTACATTTGAGGAGGGCAGATTTAGTGTCACTTGTATTATAGATGCTGTCCAACAGGAGCAGTCCGCACCTAAAATTGGAACTACACAGAGTTCCTGGCCTTGCATAATTTATGCAACACTCGAAGCATGTGATTTTTTTCATATCATAGCCAAGGAATAGCCGTAAATCGGATTACAACTCTCTTTTTTCTTTAGAATTCTGTTCTCATCTTCTCAAAATTTAGTGTTGAAGCTTCATTTAAACATCATCAATATTAATTACGTACACAAGATAATTATATTCATATGTTACTTACCCCTAGGCTTGAAACATCATATTGTATGTTTAATGAGGAACATTATAAGACATTTTGAGGATCAAATAATTATTTTAATTCAGAACAGATTTTACACCATCTAGAAGCTGTTTATCTTCATAAATGTGACTGTAAGACCAAAATCGTAGCCCAACATAAGTGTAATCCACTAGTAATATGCCACAATTTAAGATGGACCTCTTTTAGAACTGCCAGTACTGTCAAGCACATTGAATAGCAGAGAAAAGAAAAATGTAATACTTGTTGAGGAAGCCAAAAGGCATTTATAGAGTTTGTGGCAATTCAAATAAATGTTGAATTCATCTTTTATAATTGGAGAATTTGTTAGACTTAGTTTGAGTTTTCCTGTAGACTTCATACATGAGAGTCAGCAACCTACCCAGTTTGTTAGTAAAACAATGATGCCACTATTCTATAAAATGCATGCTTTCCTCTGATTCCATAGAACATATTCTTAGTTACAGTTTGGTACCACTCAAGAAAGTATATATTGCTAAGGTCATACCAACTCTGATTCACAACTTCCCGATTTGGATCCCTGCCATAAATTAATCTATTGCCCTTGTTGAAGGGCTCGATTTTGCATTATCTTCTTGTGTAGAGTTACACAACTCTCTTGGAAGTAATTTGGCTGGAGCTAGACCTTGCTTCAACTTGTACATTAGACCTGCAAATGATGTCAAATTAGTTTGCTTCTTTACAGTTCCTATTCCATTTTCATAGCCTTCGTACAACTCACTTTAACTTACAGGAATGATCTGAACATATACCTGATCCCTTGGTTTCACATAAGATAATTCAAGGTCAAATTAAAATCCACAGTTGGATATTTCTCAGACAAGATCAATTAGTACACTTTGAGTTTGAAATATTCACATTATATATACAGTGCAGTTTACAAAGAGTCCACATTATTAGTCTATATGATAGCATCTTAAATAATCATAGACTAAAGGATTGATTTCGAATTTCGTGGATGGGTACTGTCACAAACATGACCTATATCCTGTCCTCCTTATTACAAGGGCCGTAGGTTATAACATAGTAATGTGGTATCGGGATTCATTCAAGAAGACAGACCAACAGGGGCTGAATGTGCAGGAGAATATGTCGATAAAGGCTGAGAAAGTGTCACTAAACAGCTAAACCTTAGTGGCTCTAATATGCACATTTCCTGGGTTGGAGTAATTTCTGGGTCATGAGGGGTAGAGTTCTACTTAGTCATCCTGAAAAACTCCATCCTGTGATTGGCAATGTGCTGCATGGTTACAACATCTTTCAGATTCTCGCTTTAGTTCAAATCCATTTTGGTGTCTCTTCAATATTAGGTGTTTTCCCTCTTCAGTTCTCTTGGTTCCCTTAGTGGGATCCATGCCTTTTATGACTGATTATGCTGTCACTTGTCTTATTTCTTGCAGAGTGTTACCTTTGTGTGTTAGCAGTATCCATGGGCCTGGACCGGTTCCCAGGTCGGCTCTCGACTCGTCATGGCACCATCTGCTTATAAAACTGTTAAGTCTTGTTTCAAATGTCATTTGTTCTAACCATGCAGCTGTATGTGATACTTATTGCATTCCCTATTTCTTCCAGCTGGTTAAATATACTACTTATTGTAACATCCAGACAGACTGGTGCTATACCTAGAAACTATTGAAACCTCAGCGAGTGGGCTCCAATCTAGATATTCCCTCCCTCACTCCCTTTCCTGTTTCTCTCTTGCTTTCTGTTTCTGGAGAGATGTTCTATCTGGTTCACCAATTCGGGTATCAAGGGACAGCAGGGGCTTTTATAGGATCCTCATTAACAAAATTTGACAGGCCAACTGGATATATCAAACTTGTGATGGAGCACCCATCCACCAAACTTTAAATCAGCCTCTAAGACTTGCATTCATGTCAGATTAGGTCTCAACTTAACACTGGATAATATTTGCAAATGGAATGGCAATGTTTTTTTTAAACACATCATGTAATTATTGCAGATGACATCTTGGAGCATTACCAAGCATTACCTCATGCACTAATGTATTGTGAATTCCTAGCATGACTATCTGCCTATTTCCTAAGTTGTCTTTCAACTCAGCTATTGTGTGTATGCTTCAAAATGTTATTATGCTGAAGATGTAAAAAATGCTGTAGTAAACTTTTCCTAGGAAATCTAATGAGGTATTTAAATCAGCAGGTTAACGAGTTCATCATAAATGAAATCATTTTAGCTAAATTTTAATTTTCTTAGATGGTATATAGATATCTAATTAATGTGTAAGATTTACTTTGCAATTTAAGTTTTTTAAAGTTATGTTATACAATGTTGACCTCTTATTATAGTTCTATGTGCATCATTTTTAAAGTAAAATATTTGAATTATAATCTGATAATGAAGCTTTAAGAATTTAGGAAGTGATAAAGTCCTGTAGAGCAGATCTGCCAAACAATCTATTATTTAATAGTGCATGATAAAGGAATCCTGTGGAACAGACTAGCATGTTTGGGGAACTCTAGAATAGTCCTGTAAAACAAACTAACTCTTATGTTATAGATTAATTGGAGCGGTTTTCAGGTTTAGACTATTTCTTATCAATAGTGTACTGTTATCTGAGTTATGAGAGAAGATTTGGTACTGAATACAAAAATACTATTGCCAAATTACCAACTACAAAAGTATATATAAGTAAGCATAGGTATTTTATACTTCACTCAACAAATATGCACTTTGACAGTATATATGTATATATATTCAAGGTATGTAAATGAGGAGTTAGAATAGTAAACTTATATTTGCTGGTATATATACCTTTACAGTATTTTGGTAATCAATATTTTGGCTGCACTATATTATAACTCAACATTTTTATAGTTGATATTCTGACATACCACCTGTCAGGAAGCATGTTTGGAGGTATGGCTTACCGTTTAAGACTTGTCAAGCGCAGGACATGGATACTCCAAACTCACATACTCTGAGCCCAACTCAGTGCAAGAGGGTTTGGAGGGCCGTATAGTGCTGCTGGCCCTTGCTGAGTGTTGGTTCTGTCTGAAGAGGGACTTTGTGTGCATGGAGAATGCTCTATTTAACAACCCTTTGATAATATACTACATTTTGCAGTAGGCCATGAACTCTCACATAGTTGATGGACACAGTGTCCATCTTGCAAATCTGGATATACCAACACTCATAGCCATCAGCATCTTCATTAGGTGATTGTGCTACAGTGTTGCTGCGGCTAGGTCCTTTTTATGTAGTTCTAGGACTTCATTTGCAAAGTACAGTTGCTTCCTTTGCAGTTGTTTGAAGTAGGCCTGTGCTAAATTTAAATTACAGTAGCATAAATCATATAACTATGGTAATTTTGTGTTACGCTTGTTATGTAAAATCTCTGAAATTATGCCATTATGTTACTTTATGTAATTATGCTTCCTTCAAGGTAAAAAAATACTGTGAACGCACTAGAACAAAATACAGGCAGCTGTTCTTCACAGTGATTTTGTTTAAATGAGCCCTCATGCAAAAACTTGACACACATGTATGCATTTTGCATTAAAATATAGCGCAAGATAATGGAATTGCATTTTGCATATTTACATGCAATTTGGCATAGTTTCGTTGAAAGTTTAGATAACTAGGCAAAACCAAATTGCACATATTTCACACACCTCTTGTTAAAGGATACTGCAACTAGAGAACTGTATTCTGAATGATGACTTTTCTGGTGGGAACTAACTGTGAACTAATTTTAACATTTTAAACTTTTCTAAAGACTGTAGAATTGTCACATTACACTTGAGGTTTATCCTATTATGGAATAGGAAGCATTCTTAAGACAAGATTTGCTGCTCATGCTGTGTGTGTACATGCATGTGTGTCAGAAAGTGCAGGAAATAATAGACTGGCAAAAGCAGACAACAGCCATCCCACTAACCAGCGTGACCGATATATTGCAACACATAGTCAAACTACAGTGGTTAAGGTGCAGGGCCAGACTCGGAACCCAAAGCAGCCCTGACAATTTTGTAGAACCAGCCCCCCAAAGGGGGAGAGGGTGCAAGTGTGAAGCACTGCTGCTTTTGTTACTCAGGGCCGATATTGCAAAACTGTACCCCAGTAACAAAAAATGGCCCCCACTGCTGCAAAACCGGCCCCCAACCCTTCCAGCCTCCAGGGAAAACGCCCAATGCCCGCTACGGCCAGTTGGGCCCTGTCAAGGGGTATGGGAGATTAGTGGGGACGGAGAGACATAGTTGTCCTGACGTACCACATAGGAAGAGTGTTGTCTGTTCACTCTCTAGGAAGGCAAGTCGGAAAAGTTACACAAACCAAATTCAGCACTTCAGACAAAACAAGAGCACACTATTAATTATTAGGCAGGCTTATAGGCTTGTAAAGTAAGGAGAGTAAAGTTTCCAATTGCTGCCATGTGGTGACCAAGTGAAGTACTGTGCCATAAAAGACCTTTAAGAAGAACAGGCTCAACATCCATAGTAAGAGCTGCTGTAAAAGAAACCAGAGGCAATTGCTGGACTATACCCGTCTAACTCATGGGGACTAAAGGGAAGAAAAAAATGCCTATCCAGTGTGCCATGTAGAAGGACAGTGTCACACTAGTCATCATAAATAAGGCTCCCTGTTTTCCATTTATACAGATAAATACAGACAGTCAACCATTCATTTTACTGTCTATATTTATTGCAAAATGGGGATAAAAATGGAAATTAGGCTCTTTTTTGAGTGATTCTAAATACTATCAGTCATGACTGTCAGGTCAATAGCTGTGTGGATTGATAGGTAAAGGGGGTAATAAATAAAGAAAGCTACGTAATGAGGCTTAAACTATGGTAGATATGCATAAGGTTGATACTAAAATATTCAAATTTTCATATAATTGCATTCGTTTATCATATGGGAGGCTTCATAATATTGAAGCCTGTCAGACATTAACATAAGTGTGTACATTTATTGTTTAAAAGGAAATTTACTATTTTTGCTTCATTTTTCAAAAAAACTCGAATAATTATGGAAAAACACAAAAGAAAATAGCAAAAAGAAAACGTGGATGAACACAGACATAAATGTCAAATCATAAAATAGGGAAAGCATAATGTTAAAGACATCATTGGGTAGATTTGCAATATCACTTCCCTTATTAGATTTTTGTGGTGTTGGAGTTGTTTCCTGTGATCCGGCCTCTAGTTGCAGGGGCTCATAATATTTCCTTTACTTCCTTTGCAGTATGTTTTCCTTATTGATTCCAGGTGCTTAGGCTAAAAATCTGGCCAGTGTTGCCAGAAGAGAGATAGTGTGCACCATTTGAGAGAAAGTTGTTTGTAAATTCCATTGTGTATCCATCTTTATGGATTGTACTACTGAATATCAAGACCATGAATATAGTGGTACAGAAATATTATGGTCAAAATATCGAAGACCAAACTATCAAATGTTAAGTGCATAAGGAGGAAGAATAGATTTACTATTCCTAATTCTACCGTTGCGTACCTTAAAGACATATATGTCATCAAGGTAATTATGTGATATTAGTTATAAAAAATCTATACTTACTTACCTTTCAATATTTTGAATTTGACATTTTGTTCTTGATATTTGCCTCCCTCGATATTCTAGCTTCAATATTCAGGATGCCCACCATCTTTTTGGGCAAAACAATTTATTGGGAAGTAGTGGACATAGGAACCAGGTATATCACAAGAAAGTAAATGTTGGCTTCGGACATCAAGTAGTTGCAATGCATGAAGTCGTTGCTGTATGTTGAGTTGGAATGATCCGGATATTAAATATAATGACCTGATGGCTGGTTCAGGTGATTGTGAGTGAACCTGGGCTGGGACAGGAACACTTTGATAGAAAGTACAGTCATACCTATCAGATACAAGTCTAAACTGCTGGATACAAGCATGAGTTGGCCAAATCTCTGCTCAAATCAGGCAAATTTGCTTGATGCGAGAAGTTGACTTTCAGTCATCAGCAGCCGCGTCATTAGAGCGGAGTAGCGCCGCCCCCGCCACCACCAGCAAATAAAACTTGTTGTAAAGCCGTTTTATTTTAATGCCCTAGACCTGCTCCTAGGACTGTGACGAGTCTTGGGGCGGGCCCAGGGATGACACTGCTGGTGGGGGAGTGGTGGGCACTCCACTGTGCATGAGGTTTTGGCCAGCCGTCTCAGGCCGGCCAGACCCTCATGCGCAGTGAAGCTCTCTCCAGCTGCTGGGAAGAGCGTGATGCGGCAGGCGGCATTGTTTTTCAGCTAAGTTTTTTTGTCAAACCTCTCTCTGCCGGCTAACCCCCCCCCCCCCTCCCCCCCACACACACACACACACACTTGGTCAGGGGACGGGCCGCTACTGCTTTCTGTCACTATTTCACCAAGTTGTCATCAT
Source organism: Triturus cristatus (assembly GCF_964204655.1). Taxonomy (NCBI): domain Eukaryota; kingdom Metazoa; phylum Chordata; class Amphibia; order Caudata; family Salamandridae; genus Triturus; species Triturus cristatus. Next base: position 1,670,789,640 of record NC_140590.1, on the reverse strand, counting down.
TCAGCAGAAGACATTGAGCTGAGGACCACAGTGGTCAGTTTGAATTTTTCATTTGCCAAAAGCGTATAACAAGAATTTCTATCTGCCCATTGGCAACATGGTGTCAGTGCTGTATGTTTATTTGTTGGAAAAGGAAATGAAAGAGACATAAAGTGAGAAATGGGCACTAGCCAAAGGAAGCCTGCTGAGCCAGGCTGTTGCTTTGACCTTTTACGCAGGCCAACCAGTTATAAACCATAATCGCCTCTGCAGTCGCCATCACAGCCAGACCACAAGGACATTAAAAAAAAAGGGGCGGCACTGTGCACTGTCCTAGCGAACACTAAAATTCCCGGCCCAATAATAGAGTGCCAACATTAAATGTCCCTTCCCCATTGCCCCCTTGGGCTGGTTCTGACGCGAGCACGTGAGCCAAAGATCCACGCAGTGACGCAGCCAACGTGCACGTGCTGCTTGAAAGCCTCGGCGTATCTTTGGACTTCAGAATTTTTCCACAGGTGGGAAGCCGCCTAAGGCGCGGCATAGTTCCTTCTTCTCTTCAGCTTAAACACTCATGAAATATTCATTTGTTTACAAAGCGCTCTGGATTGCCTTTGAAAAGTTATTAGGCAGACAAATTCTATAAATGGTTGCCATTATGTTCTCCCAGGGCTGCCTTCCAAGACACGTTTTAATCACAGTCGGCGGCTCGCGCGGTGCGTTCCGGGGGTCAGCCGTGCAGCTTCGAGCTCCAGCCCGGCCATGTGAGAGCCCCTCGTCTGAAGATATACATCACCTCGCGCCTCGCTTCCTCCTGGCGCGTGGCTATCCTTGAGTCGTCTGCATTTCAGAGGCCTTCCATTCACTAGGTCTTCATTAATCTTTAAAGAGCTCGAATGAAGACAACGGCAGGAGAAATTGAAGATGCGAACGACTTTATAAAGAGAAAACTAATAGCTGTGGACTGTTTTTTGGACTTTGATATAGTGAACCTGGCTTTGCATACAAAATGACATTCTGCCTTCACATGGATGGACAAGTTGTGTGTTGAGTGTATTTAGGACTGTGGGAGATGGCCACTAAATGTGTTTCAAAGGCGCTGCCTCTACTGGAGGACGTACACTGTTGTTCCAAAGCAAGGTGAGCTGGCCTTCTGCTTGATGTCTGTTTATCCAGGCCTCTAAAGGTACTTGTAAAATCCTCCTGTTAGGCTTCTCGAGAAAGCTACGGTCTCTGGGCCAGATGAACCAATATTCTGTGCATCAAAAGTGATGCAAACAGGTGCAAACTGTTGATTAAAGCAGCCCTACAGCAATGCAAAGTAGCACAATGTGCTACTTTGAACTATTTTGCGTTAAAGAGGCACCCTATAGATGCTAAAGGAGCGCCAAGCAGCGACCACTCATGGTTTTTATGCAAATTAAAAAGGGCTTGGCATCAATATTTTAAGAACATTTTTCTTTTCTCCAGACTTTTCTACCTTTGCATGTATGTGGCAATAACAGCCAGCGCTTTAAATGGTCCAGTACTGAGAACCAGCACTTTAGAGTACCTGCACTTCTCAAGAAAAACATAATATCTTTAATTGGAAAGTACCAGCACTTCTCAGAAAAAAGCAGGTACTCTGTTACGGAGTACCTGCACTTCTATTTTTCCATTTCAAGCACTGATAACAGCACACAAACAGCGTTGGCAAAGTGTTAAACATGTCTGAGCATAGTTTGTTTGTCCTGGAAGGATGCCCTTGCGTTGCAAAACCAATGCTCAAGCCATGCAGATACATTGTCGCTATGATCCTAAGCAGCAAGAAAGTGTGTCAGTGCAGGGGATGATAGACGTAGTGACATATCTTGGTTGGTTGCTGTGCTGCATTATGTGAAAAAAAGTACATTTGCCCCAGTTACTATAACATTCAAGCATCAAGCTGCCTGTCCAGCAAGGGCATGTTAGTTTGCCTTGAGTCACAAAATAAAAATGAGTAGAACATGATTTAACTAGAAAACAAGAAATTCACAGGGAAAAGAGTGGTAAACTATTCACATCATTCGATACCAAAACGCCCATATCGTTTACCTATTTTACTACTTGTAGAATGTTCATAAAGAAGGCACATCTTAAAATATGCATGTAAAATTTTGAGTAAACACAAGTCTGTATAGATGCATAAGCAAGATTCCTGGCCATAAATTTTGCATATATGGTACACGCATAAAGTATGCCTACCATGTGCAACCATTGTGCAAGCATACGGATGTTGGGTGTTTCACTCAAAATCTCCATGCAAGGAGTTGAACACTGTAAACGACAGATCTCAGCCATCAGTCCTTTCACTTGGAGAGACAACCATTGTTGGCTGGGAGACCATTGTAGTGGACCTGTTTAAGGTGCCTTGAAGTAGTCTTATTTCATTTATAAATATATAGCTATAGGCTTTCTGGTGCAGGTCTAACCAGTGCTATAACACATTCTATGACCGAACCGGAATATAAGGCCCAGGCAGGCCATACGCCTGCAGGTATAATGGCATAACAATGCTATGGTTTGTTAAGCTCAGCCCGGAGGCAGACACGATAATATGGTGCCTGATAAGAAGTATTGCATACGGAAAAAGGACTTCAAATCCCTGTGGCAGCTGCATTCCCAGCAGTGCTTTCTGACATCCTTCAGAGGCAGGCTGATGAAAATAGGACGCAGTTCTTGGCTTCCCTCAATAATAAAACACAAGGTGATGTGTTGAAGTCTTAGCCACTGGCAATGGCCTGGGCTGGATTTTTTCCCCATTATGATACAGCAGAAAGGGACAAGTCAGATGCAAATCTAACTTGATCTCCCTCCAGTGGGAATTGTCCAGCCCAAACCTCTAGGCCAGGTGCTCATTTCATTGGAACATCTGCAAACCTAGACCACAAAATTAGGATTGGCTCAAGTGCCTGAGCCACCCTGGACTAATTTCCTTACGCAATACCTCGAATAACTATTGAACATCTGTTAAACTAAAAAACAGCTTATTCAAATATAAAAAGTATATCTGGTGTTTACAGATGTAAGCTTCCACTATTTTTAGCTCTTCCACTGGGAAGCATACCCTAACTCTCAGAAAAGGAGTCATTCATTTGGAAGGAGAGCATCCCTACTAAATTATCTAACACGATAATGGTAAGGTACATTACAGTGGGCTGGAAAACGGAGCAAAGCCAAATTGGATATACTAAAACTCGACATGGACGGGGGCGGCCTAGGGTTGCCGGACCTATGACTATACTATATGGCTGGCCTGCTGCAATACGCCACTCAGTGGTGTATGGGGGAGCGCACGGTTGATACGGACTTACTGGGGAGCTGGAGTAGGGGATGCAACTGCAGAAATTCCTAATGATGGGCTCTAGGGTCCCACAAACGTGCCCGCATATAATCCGCCGGGATACTGAGGTCTGGGAGCAGGCAGTGACTTGGGTGGTCAGAAAGGCCCCATATGCCAGTGCACTACTGCTACGATGGTTGAAGGGTTTCCAGAGGGTACAGGGTGCCATGGATCTCTCGAAGTGGTGCGAGGGAGGTTGTGAGATGGCCGGGGATTTATATCAGAACCGCACGTTTATGACCTTTCAGAATGCTCAGGCCTGGTTTCAGGTGCCACCAGGACACTTTTTCCAGTACGCCAAGATATTGCGCACTGTTCGGGAGATGTGGACAACATTTCCCGATCAACCCGAAGAGGCCATTACAGTGGTAACACTGCTGGACCCGGGTCCCAGTCGAGGGCTTATCTCTCTCATTTATAAGGCGTTAAAGGAGGACCGGGGGTCGAAACGAGACAGGGTTAGGGCGAGCCCCTTTGACAGATGGTGAGTGGAGGAGAGCACTCACACAGGTAGCCGAAGCTACAGGTAACGCACGGTTCAAGTTAATCCAATTTTATTATCTTCACCGCACATACCTGACTCCCCAGCGACAAGCTCGGTTCCCTCCGGGGTTGTCCTCCACGTGCCCTAGAAGTGGCAAAGATCCAGCCACATTTCTGCACATGATCTGGAAATGTCCACGTCTGCAGCAGTACTGGCACCAAGTGGTGCTGTCTCTTAGCACAGCGGTCAGGTTCCGAATAGATGTCTCCATAAAGCACTGCCTTCTGGGAGTACTCTCAATACCCAAGAAAGGAACGAAGATGCGCTATAGGTTTGCACTACTAGGACTTGTCCTGGCGAACGACGGATAGCAATCCACTGGGTACACTCAAGTCCACCTGCATGGAAAATATGAAGGGATGACTTGAGAGAATGGGGGGTAGCTGAGGAATGTCGCTTTAGAATAGTGCGGACAGATGACAACGCGGAGAGCGATCTCCTGGAATGGGGGCAAATGTTGACTGAAATGTCCACAACAACAAATGAGAGTGAGACGGAGAGTGCGCATAGCACGCAGAGCACCAGGCCCACTCCAAAACATCCTGAAACATCACTGCTACACACGCCCTCTCACACCATGAACGCATGATTCACGAAACAAGCTATGAGTGCACCACCAGTTCTCTACTAAGGTTAACCATGTTGTGCCACTTGTCTGTTGCTGTCATGAGGGTGGGGGAAGGGGGTAGGGGTTGGATTGGGGGAGGGAACCTATATTTCTGGTTGTGATTATTGTTGTTCATTTGTTAATTAGGATGCTGGTCCAATAATATAAAAATATAAACTGAACTTGCACTGTTATAACGGATGAGTAGTACCGCTCACTAAATAGTGAAATTGTATGTAAACATGATACGACATGTTTACATCACTGACTGTATATTGCTTATAAGATCCTAAACTGTACATGTATGTCCCTTGTCCCCGATGCAGTGGAAGCGGTTTTAATAAAAACAAGTAAAAAAAAAAGGTACATTACTGTGCTAAGAAAATCTCTGCTCAACACCTGATACCTATGACACAAGCCTGAGACAATCCCCCGGAGAAAAGCGGGTTATTTGTAAACAGTACCAATTATTTCATGAAATCAACACAGTAAAATTCCCCACATGGACATCATTTAGCATCTGGTACTCCTGCGTTGCATTTTGTGACCTGTGTGTTCTACCCTTCTGTAACCCCTGACTCAGACATCTAAGAAAGACTGCAGGGACAGGGAACAAACAAGGCTTGTAAACAACCACGGGGCATATCATCAAGGCCCCCGCGATAGAATTATTGCTGCTTTAGCGTCCGTTTTTGGACGAAATGCGGCGATAATTGTATCGCACTATCATCAAGCAAGCGCTAAACTGCTTTAGCGCTTGCTTCCTAGCGTTAGCGGGCGTTTTCCATTACGCCTTGTATATCAGCGATAGATATTGCTAATGACATGCAAGGTAGGCGTTCCTCACCTAAACATAATGAATACGGTCGCTAACACAACATCGCCCTATTATCAATGCGACCCAGGACCAGCGAAGCGATAAAAAACGAGCGATAACCGTCCTTATCGCAATTACTTTACACTTGGAAAAAAGTTTACTTAGGCATACTTTCAATGGGAGGTGGATTGTTGGGATAAGAACACACTTGCGTATTAGCAAGCTTTTTCTTATTGCTATTTTTTTTCTGCAGGATTTCTCCCTTTATCACCCCTATTGCTGGATTTTACATCGCCTGTTAGCGGCATGTTGATAATACGCCGCTAACAGGGCGATGTACTCCAGCAATAGAAGGCGAATAAAAAAACACGCTCAGGGCATTTTGCAATAAATATCGCATTTGCTTGCTAACGTGCCTCTATGTTTCCTTCCTATTCCCTCCATCCCTAGTTGCTCCTCTTTTTGCCCCTTAGCACCTTCCTGTTTGCTGTGTGGAAATTTAGCTTGCAAACTGAACATTATCTGCGCCATCTTGCCTCTCCTCAGCGCCACGCACAGCGAGTACACGACAGCCATTTTAGGCACCCCACTCTCTCCCCCGCTCATTGTCAATCGCCAGCACGTTCCCCTGGCGCTGCAAGCATCCCCCGCGCACCGGCCACCCCCGCTCTCTCATACATGGGCCATAAACCTTCTCCTTCTGCGCGACCCTGCCATGGAACCACATCCCACGCCTGACCGACATCCCATACATGGTCATGCCTCTCTTTGATAACCCCCTTCCTCTGCGCCCCATTGTCCGAACTGATCACAGGCCATCACCTAGCCCTGCGGATGCAGTTTATTGCCCCTACTGTAAGGGAAACACCCCACATCAAAGGGATTACGGTGGATCAAAGCCCCTACCCCCTGAGACCCGGCCGGTTGCACACACCCCCGGGAATTGGCGGAATGTCCAGCTGCGTGATAGCCATCTCCTACTGTGGGTGGAGTGGGGACTTCTACTGTAGATATGTGTGGGAACGAGCTTGAAGTGGGGATTCCAAGGAATGTCTTTCCGTACATCAAAGTCTCAATAAGAATGTACCATATGTAATAAAGCAATAAACCTGTGTATAAGAGACCAGGTCTCAGAGATGCAGTTAGAGCACCTCGTGACGATACCTTGCTGTCTGATCTGATGTGTTCTGCTCCGACGGAATAAAACTTTGTTTCCTGCCTTCCAGTCTCCGGCGCCTGCCTCTTTCATTGGTAAATTATCGAGTGGTATGAGAGGCGATTACCGCCGGGCAATACTTGAAGGGTTATCGACTGAAATTGCCGCTACCATTTAACAATTGGCGTCCCAAGCGTGGGGCCCATCAGCGACACGTGGATCCAGTGGGAGAGGTCCCGACGACAGAGTGAACGACTGCAACGATCGGGAGAGCTCCTGCCCAATAGACCCTCGTCTGGCAGCCGATCATCCGAACTTCACTGGTTCCGAGCAGACCTCTCTCGAGTGATCTACGGTCCTGACTGGGAACCATCAGGAGTGCCGCAGCAAATACGGAGAGTAGAGGACGATCGGGCGCTGGAGGCGGAAGACGAGAAACTGTCCACGCGGTCCGGGTAAGGTCGTGATACACGACAAATTGCGAAATAATTGATTGATTGTTTGAAGTTTTGAAATACTAGTATTGCTCATTGATTGTTCTCTTTGAGATATTCGCTGTCTACAAACGGGGAGGAGTAGAAATACTCTCTCTCTCTCCCTTTGCAGATAGTGAAGGGTAGGTAACGCAGACTTTTGTCCCCGTTGTAACCCGTCGTGCCTATCTTTAGCTCCCCACTGATTGATTGTCCGAACATTGATTGTTTTGAAGAATAGTGCTCTTTGAGATATTCTCTGTTTGCAAATAACGTAGAATAGAAATATTCTGTCTAGTCTTTGCAAATAGTGAAGGGTAGGTAACGCAGACTTTTGTCCCCGTTGTAACCCGTCGTGCCTATCTTTATCTCCCCATTGATTGATTGATTGATTGTCCGAACACTAGTTGTTCGATATTGGTTCTTTGGAGGTATTCTCTGCTTACAAATAACGAGGAATAGAGATATTCTGTCTAGTCTTTGCAAGCAGTGAAAAGATAGGTAGTGCTGACTTTTGTCCCCGTTGAAACCCGTCATGCCTATCTTCTCCCCACTGATTGGTAGTTGGTTCTGCCCGGACCGCTTATTAGAGGTGAACCATCCTGCTCCACTGGAGGGCACCCCTAATAAGGACATGTTCACTAAATATGGACTAGTCGCCGTAGCTTATAGCAAGCTGTGGCATAAATATACCAAGAAGGACCCCGAGAGTCAGTGGCCACTGATGGGATCCTTCGACGACCATAAGATAGAAGTGCTAGAAATAGCTCTGCGTAGCAATAAGACAACGCCTACTATGCTTGACAGTATCGGCATGTGGTGCAAAGAAGCAACGCAACGGAAAAAGAGGGAAGAAGTAAAAGCAGAAAAGGAATTACGAAAGGCAGCTCACCTTGCCGCTAGAAAGTTAGAAGAAGAAATAAAGGAGAGAAGGGAAACTAAACTAAGACAGGAGCCCGAAACATCAGGCCAGTACGCTGTTAGGACCCCTTCTTTGCTCTACCCTGAGTTGTCCTCTAAGCAACGAACGAATGACGAATTATTATTGGGTCCCCCAATCATTTACATGCCCCCCCTCCATACGCACCCTCCCAATCGGTAGTGCAACACCCACAACCCCCAAACACGAGTGAAAGCAGTACAGGGGCCTCGGCCCTCACGGCCTCCTCGCCGGCCGAGCCTCTTGTACTGAACACAACGTCGGCAATGACGTTGGATGACCCTGAGATGAGAAAGAAAGAGTCCACCAGAATGAATCGACTAACGAAGGATGAACGAACAGGAATCGACAAAATAGTAAAGGCACTGGGGGGATCCTTTTTGACCTTACAAAAACTAAAGTAACGCTAGGAGATAGTCCTTTGTGGGAAATATGAAACCAAGGGAAGGAGCCAAGCTTACGGTCGAGACGGCCACGAGGTAGCCCGACTCCATTACTCTCGCTACCTAAACATGTCTGCCTCACTGCCCACCCCGCCCAATAAGCATGACAAAATCCTGCACAAACGGAAGCCTGCTGACACCCACCATCGACGTCACCAAACTAGGGCTAGATCGCGCACAATTGGGCTATGTTATTTTTCCGATTACGCAGTAACATCCTTGTGCTCGTCGCCAGATTGCAAATATGTACAAACGCTCCAACGAAGTAGTATAGTTATAACATTTTAATAACTTATAGATATAACAAACACACCAACAGGGTAAACAGGTTAAAACACGTTTTTAAACAACTATTTACATGACAGTCTGCTGCAACCTCCATCCCAAAGCCTTAACGTCCACGTGACACCGCCCTCGCCTCTCCTTCCTCGAAATTGCAACATTGGCCTGTTTTGGGCGGTCCTTTTAGTCGACTTTGGGCTATAAAAGCCATGCAAAAATCTATTGACAACAGTGGCGGACGACTGTACGAATAGGCCGGAGGCTACACGAAGCGCCGAAGTTCTGGCAGCGCCAAGGCGGAGTCTGCCACGCTGTGCGGACCTTCCCATTTTCTTCTTCTTTCTTCAATAACGGCGGGTGCCCTGGTGGGGGGGGAGGCGACGCGGACGGGCCTCCCCCGCCTCCCCAGGTGGAGGCTCACCAGCAGATGAGGGCACCCCAACCGTCTTTTTCATCGGTCTGCTGAGTTGCACCCTGACACGCTGTGCGGATCTTCCCATTCTCTTCTTCCTTCAATAACGGAGGGTGCCCTGACAGGGGGAAGCGCCGCGGACAGGCCTCCCCCACCTCCCCAGGTGGAGGCTCGCCAGCAGATGAGGGCACCCCAACCGTCTTTGACTCGCCGGCCAGCTAAGCTGCACCCAACTGTCTTTGACTCGCCGGCCAGCTAAGCTGCACCCAACCGTCTTTGACTCACCGGCCAGCTGAGCTGCACCCTGCCGCTGCACGCGACCACCGGACAACCGCCCAAGCACGGGTTCACCAGGATCGCCACTAGCGCCCGACGCGAGGAGTGGGCCCCCGCAGCCAAGTAATCGGGGACCCACCCCGGTGGCGATACCATCCAAACTGCTGTCGTTGCTGCTACTGGAATCATCCCGGTGGCGATACCATCCGAACTTCTGCTGTCGCTGCTACTGGACCCACCCGGTGGCTGTACCGAAGAGCTGCTACTGCTGCTGCCTTTTGACTCCGGCGGTCGGCTCCTCCGGATCCAGGCCTAAGCCCACCGTGAGACAATTCTGGACTCGAAAGCTTGTCTGCTTGGGCGTGGGCCCCACCCTTGACAAAATGCTCCCCTCAGCTTTGCAGAATCGGCTGGAGTCATTTGACACTCGACTCCCACGGACTTCCGGTAAGGACAAACCGCCGCCATTGCTCTTTGCCCCGGACGGCAGCCACCTTGCCTCCGCTTGGTGCAGTGAGAAAGACTGGTTCGAAGCGTCGGCGGAAGAACCCGCCTGCTGCCCCGCCCCAAGAACGAACCATGGCATTTCTACGGGGTCGCAGTGACGCCATGCTGACGCAAAGTTGACGCTAACGAAAGTTCTCGAACTACCGAAAGGAATTCTGGTCCAACAGCTAACTCATGGAAAGACTTAGACTGTACTCTGGCCCGACCTCGCCCCAAGATGGCGCCGATGTAGGAGAGGCCTACAAACCCTTGTGGCGTTCCAGTCACGTGACATTTGTGTTAAAAAGATATATATATATATATATATATATATATATATATGCGATGCTTCCACACATGATGGTCGGGGAGGGAACCGATTTTATGCCGTAGTAGTGTTGCTCATGACACTCGACGCCTCTCACGCCGTGGCCGGCCTGAACGGTTGTAGGCCCGTATCTTGTATACTGACATTGTTTTAAATAAAGGGCCTCTTGAAAGAATTACGGAATCAGTGTCATGACTAATCACATAGGTTGATAAAGATTTCTTCTTTTGAATAAATGATTGTTACTCCCAAGCAATAGAAAACAGATAATGCAGTCCCCATTTGCCTGAATCTTTTTGATTAACGGAATTTGTACCCATCACACCTATCTTTTTCCAAGAGTTGTTAAACAATGGTCAACCATAGCTCAGGGTATATGCCGAACGCAAGGTATGGTATCTTGCACCTTAATACACGACCGATTGAGAAATGCATGTATGACAAGGGAACCCGAATTTAGGAAATGAATAAATTAGAGCATCTTTGTCTCGGACAAAAAGAATAATAGGTCTGTGGTATTACCCATTCCTGCGACTAGCCTGGTACGTGGTAAGTAGAACTTTTTCGTGTCTAGGGTATTTTTGAATACTGCACATCCCCTCCCCTCTTTTTTCCCCTCTATAGGTCACGACGAAGTTCCGACTGAAGAGTGGAGTGGACAATGACCGCACCAAGTTCAATATCAGGGAAAACATAGACAAAGGATTGTGAGATAGTGCGTAAAGTACAGACCACCATTGGGAACATGAAAAACTGTATGATATGATTGTGCGTGCGTGCTACGATTATACGGCATGAATTTGTATGCATTTCATGCTTGGGTCACTTGAAGAGAGCATCACTGTATGATTGAAGTGCTCGCCCACCGATCAAAGGGAGGAGAATAAAGGGTCCGACACCCCCTAGGATAAACTACAAATACTGAAAGTACGCAGCATGCATAGGAAAAGAGGACAGGAAAGGAGAGGTCCCCATACTCAACGTAGCCCTGAGTCTCCGTCTTAAGTTTCTGCGCTTGATGCATGTACTGTCACACCCTATCCGGCATTTGTGTGTACGTGATCACCGAATTTATGTCTTTTCCCCGCTTGTGTTTTCTTACATGGAACAGACCCATGCTACTCCATGTTGTGTGTGCACCAAGTGGCCTATTATCTTACCAATGTCTCTCTCTCGTTTTGTGTCGTATGTATGCCAAATAGCCTACTTGATGCACACCTCTCTCTCTCTCTCTCTCTCTCTCTCTCTCTCTCTCTCTCTCTCTCCCTCCCTCACAAAAGGCTCTTTCTTGCCCTCTTTCTTCTCGAATAAATTAACGACACATACCTCTCCGATAAGTATATAATTGGCCTGAAACACGGTGGTGTTCGAACAAATTGACAGAAACAAAACGACCATACTTTACCACGTTACTACCTCTCCTTTTTGCAAATGTTGAGCTTAATCGGCTGAGAAAGAAAGGACAGGTAAGACGACTGATGTCTCCCAATCTGGCCCTCAGCACGGGGACTATATGTCAGTGGTTTTTGTTTTTAAAGACACCATCTCCACCACCCAGAATTACCCCTGACCAATTACCCCGAAATAGAATGTCTAAATCACCCTGTTCTCCCAAAGATAACCCCAGCCCTATACTAGCCGTCTCAGAGTACTTTGAACGAAACAGCTGATGACCCTATTTTCTAATAATACATCGCCTAAACTGATAAAGGGTTACCTATTGTCCCCAGCAAAAAATAATGCTTAGCTTATGTTCCTCTCCGAAAAAGGATACTCGTGAACGCATGACAGTAGCACCTCGCACTTACTTTTTCATAAACTTAGTAGTCCTCGGAGGAAGATGTGTATTACCAAAACTTGTGTTGAGATGAACGAGTCTCTACCGGAGAAGCCGGTTTGAATTTTTAATAGACCAGAAGGTTGACAGATGTCAGGCTTCCTGCAACGATTATAGGGCACAGGAATCGTCACCTAGAAGGCCAGACGATGGACAGGGATACCCACAGAAACCTGCACCACAGCAATAATTAATAGATTAGTAACACGCACACTAACATCAGAATTAATGGACACCAATCATACAGCAACCGATAAAAGCCTTTCCGCAACTACTCGGTGGTTGGGAGAGAGGATGAAGTATGTGAATATCTTCCCTGCCAAACCCTCTAAGATTTTTGTTTCTTGTACCCATTCAAAGATAACCTGCGGCCATCGGAAGAGAGGGGTCGGACGTGACGCACAGCCTGGCTGCAGACCATGGAACATCTATGACATCGACCAAGGGGGAAGCTACGAAGCAAAAAGGGCGTGAGACGAGACACCATTATCAGGATGATAAGCGCGAAGGGCTACATCGAGGCCCCCTGCTCACTGACCAGCGTGCCTGAAGTCTCAACCCGTCGGACCCGATTGATGGGCCCAGTGCTGGAAGATTCTGCTCCCCTTGGTCCGCATTTTTGATCCGATCCCACTTCACCCCCTCTTCCCTCGGCATCCCGAAGCACGTCACACCCTTCTCTCTCTCTCCCTCTTTTATATGGATTATGAATCTGACTTACCTACAGAAGAACAAAAAGCAGGTACCCTGTCTCAAAGTACCTATGGTGAACTGTGTTAAGGAACAGGACTGTGATCGGAGAACAGTGAATGGTCACACCCTGCCACGTGAGAAATTGGATTTGAGCTGGACCTTAGCTCCACCGCCGGTGCTCAACAGTGCCAACGAAAGAAGAACAACAATAAGAGCTTACCAGTGATGGCTCTTTATAAAAAAGGACACTGGAAAGAAGAACCCATGTCAAGTTGAAAATCCTCTCCCAACCACCTTTTTATATTAACTATCTTCCTATCAAGTTTTCATGATGTTGCATCAATCACTTCCGACTGTACACTGAGAAGTTAAGAAAATGTAACTTTGTATAGTGACATTCATACAACACCAGCCATGTACACGACTATACTGACTATTTTCGATCCACACGAAGTCTGGGCCTTAAGTAATGTACGAAATATCCCTTGTTTTGCCAGAAACATCCTGTTTGCTTTACAGTATCCTATTTGTGCTCAAACAAACTCCCCTCTTCCTGTCCCTGGGCCTGACATGCGGCACAGCTGATGTAACTTTGTATGTACTACCTCCTCGCCTACTTTATCACCTGTATGTAACTATGAGCAAATGTGTCAGATTACTCCTGCCTGCCCTAAAAACTCTGTATCTTTAAGGAATGTACGAAAGACATTAACGATATTATAGCTGAAGGTTAACGAAGGTAAATGTCGGCCAGGCAAGCTGGCGAGATATGTTAAAAGGGAGGACTGTGGAAATTTAGCTTGCAAACTGAACATTATCTGCGCCATCTTGCCTCTCCTCAGCGCCACGCACAGCGAGTACACGACAGCCATTTTAGGCACCCCACTCTCTCCCCCGCTCATTGTCAATCGCCAGCACGTTCCCCTGGCGCTGCAAGCATCCCCCGCGCACCGGCCACCCCCGCTCTCTCATACATGGGCCATAAACCTTCTCCTTCTGTGCGACCCTGCCATGGAACCACATCCCACGCCTGACCGACATCCCATACATGGTCATGCCTCTCTTTGATAACCCCCTTCCTCTGCGCCCCATTGTCCGAACTGATCACAGGCCATCACCTAGCCCTGCGGATGCAGTTTATTGCCCCTACTGTAAGGGAAACACCCCACATCAAAGGGATTACGGTGGATCAAAGCCCCTACCCCCTGAGACCCGGCCGGTTGCACACACCCCCGGGAATTGGCGGAATGTCCAGCTGCGTGATAGCCATCTCCTACTGTGGGTGGGGTGGGGACTTCTACTGTAGATATGTGTGGGAACGAGCTTGAAGTGGGGGTTCCAAGGAATGTCTTTCCGTACATCAAGGTCTCAATAAGAATGTACCATATGTAATAAAGCAATAAACCTGTGTATAAGAGACCAGGTCTCAGAGATGCAGTTAGAGCACCTCGTGACGATACCTTGCTGTCTGATCTGATGTGTTCTGCTCCGACGGAATAAAACTTTGTTTCCTGCCTTCCAGTCTCCGGCGCCTGCCTCTTTCATTGGTAAATTATCGAGTGGTATGAGAGGCGATTACCGCCGGGCAATACTTGAAGGGTTATCGACTGAAATTGCCGCTACCATTTAACAGCTGCTAATGCCTTGAGGCATAGCAGAGGTCTGGTATTTCCTACCCGTGTTATGTCGAAAGTATATGACAGATGGAAGACATGTGAAAGCAGAGAGCTTGATGGGAACTTCGTAGGAAGACTCAAACGTTATCTTAGATGTGCAGGAAAGCATAATATCTTATGTCATTACTACATTGCCCAGGTCTGGTGAAACATTACAACTTGTGATTGGGATACATTTTGTATTATCAGCCCCCTTCAAATAAACAAGATGCTCATAATAAAGCCAATGGAGGCCTATGCCCATCCATAAGTGCCAGCAGGAGTCAGGAGTCCTTAATTCTTTTTGTCCAGCAGTTATCCTTCTTCAAACTGTTTTCTTCCAAGGTACAGACATGTTCTGAGGGTGTGGCGGTGAGCTGCCATTCTTTTCTTTGCACTACCTAGTGCCTGAAGAATTCTCTGCACTCAAACCTGGCTGCATTCTTGCAGAGTTCCTCCTTTTTATGCACTTCCTTTCTCAGTGTGTATAGTTCCTTTCCAGAGTCCTTCAGCCAGATGGCCCTCATCCTCTTTTCACCTGCAGGCGCCTTGGCCCTCTCTCTAGCAGGTCCCTTAAAGAGATGACGTTTCCTCATCTCTGTTAGTGACAGAACTGGTTTTCCGTCCTGCTTAGTACACAGACAAAAAGCCTAGGTTGGTGCTGGGAATCTACGCTTTCTGTTCTTGACAGCCTAATTTAGCTGTACACTTTAAATGAAGAGCTGCAAAATCTGATTTTAGCACTGCCGTCTGGACCTGCCATCCTCCCAGCTGGCTGATTCTTGCTAAGTGGCCATTTTGTTCCCCTTCCACCCTTCCCGCTGCTGGAGGTCAGTCCGTTGTCATTCAGCAGGACTGTGGTACAAAACTGGTCTAAACTAGTTTACTCTCACATACTACAAAGTGCACTTTCATAAAGTGGCTTTTCCTCATAAGGTTTTGAAAATCTACTTCCAACAGTAATTTCGCAGCTCTAAAACAAAGTAGAAGATAACTGTTATGACCATTGCACAATTTTAATTTGCGTCAATATGAAAAACCTAGGTTCATTCCTGTAACAAGTAGCTTTAACTAAAAAAATAAAAATGTCTGGTTTACTCTGAGGGCATACTTTTTTCAATATCGAGTATGCATCATTTTTATATACTAACCCCCCAGCCCTGTTGTCTAACAAGGCACACTTTAGAGAAGACCTACCTAATGTGAAGAATTGGGGTTTTCTGCATGACAAATAAACTTTTCCTTGCCATTACAAATGAAATACTGCTATTAGCACGTTTAAACTGAAAACATCCTTTACCCTGCAGTCTCAATAATGATCAGCCTTTACAACGCAGTCACTACCCTGACTGCGATGTTACCAGGCGTTACTTTAACCTGCAAGTCATTACAACGACTTGCTGTAGGGGGTCCGTTGTTGGACTGGTGTTGGATTTTTAGGTCCAACACCTTCCCTACTGTTGCGTAGACTGGAGTTGTATTAGTAATTTTTTTCTAATCCAAAGTCCAGTGCCCCCTAAAGCAAATTGTTGTAACGTCTTGCATGGTAAAGTAATGCATGGTAACGTCGCAGTCGGAGTAGTGACTGCGATGTAAAGGCATTCAGGGTTCCGTAATATAACATGTTTCAACCAATGCTGTCATAAGTGGATATTAATATCTCAGGACGAATGCCATATTGTCCATGTAAAGTTACTTCTAAAGCGCAATTTTCACTGCATCTTCTTGGCGCTCAAATATACGGCACAGGCAATAGAAAAGCAGATCAACTACCAGTGATACAGAGAAAAGGTTTGAAAAAAGTCTCTAAAGTGGAAACATTTGATTTCGCCTAATGGTGGACCTGAAGAGAAGTGCACATTTTTGCGTCTGCTGTAGAAAAGGCTCTATCACCAGACCTAATTGTTCTTGATTTGGGAATTGCAGCTAGACATTGAGAATTTGACCGCAACGTCCATCTGGGTGTATACCAAGGAAATGATTTTGCTATAAATTCTGGTGATTGCTGATAAAGTGCTATGTTCTATAAATTCTTATCATTGCTGATAAAAAGTCATATGTGCTACTACCAAAGCCTTTAAGGTGACACTTTGCTTTATAGGCAACTAATGATTTTCCCTTAGTAACTTGATCCGTCAGTGAAAGGTCATTGTTGATTCAACACCCAGAATGTGAAGTAATTTAGAAGGTATTGTGCAAGGGCTCATTTCTGATGGCCGACCTAGTAAATTGGATAAATATAGCTCTACTTAAGTGACCTGAAGCTCTGTTTTAGAAGCATTAAGGTTAGCTAAGTTCTTATATCATCATATAGGTATCAAAGAAAGTCTTTTATAAGAGCAGCTAAGAACATTTTGGGACTGTCTTCTTTCCCTATACTGAAGATTTTATTTTTTATTTATTTATTTATAACATTTATTAAGCGCTACTGTTACCCTTGGGTGTCCTGGCGCTGTGTGAGATCTACCCAAGGCTCAAGGCCGAAGTGAAAATTACTCTGTAAACAGCCAGGTGTTTAAAGCTTTGCGAAAAGCCAATAGGCTGGTCAACCCTCTGAGGTGTAATGGAAGATTATTCCAAGCTTTGGCTGCATTCACTACAAAGCTTCTTCCACCCCAGGAGGCCTTTTTTGCAAAAGGCACATAGACCTGCTTAGCAGCAGATGAGCACTGTGATCTAGTAGGAGTATACCAAATTAGCCGCTCTTTTAAGTAAGCTGACCCTGTTCCATGAATCGCCTTGTGAACCAGACACAAAGCTTTAAACTGGGAACGCTTCCTAACTGGCAGCCAATGAAGCCTCTGTATCTCCTTAGAGATTGATGCATATTTAGGGATACCTGACACCAACCTAGCAGCAACATTCTGCAGGAGTTGCAGCCTATTCATTATTCCTTCCTGGATATTGAGATACAGGCTATTACAATAATCCAGTCTAGACATAGTAAGTGCTGTGACGACTGTTTGGTGACACTCTACAGGTAAGAGCGGCAGAATTTATTTACAGGACCTAAGAGCAAAGGATGTAGCGGAAGACACTGAATTCACTTGGTCTCTAAAACTGAGCTTATGGTCCACCCACACTCCTAAGTTTTTTACCTTCTTGTTGGGCGCGGGGAGAGGACCCAAGGTGTCTGGCCACCATTCAGGGGTCCAAAAATTCAGATCTTTGCCAAAGCATACCACCTCCGTCTTACTGGAGTTCAATTTTTAAGGCAGTTTTGGGCCATCCAAATCCCTACGGCATTCATACAGTCCTTAAATCAATTCGCCGTGCTCTGCCACTTCTCTGTTTGTAATGAGACCACGATTTGTGTGTCGTCTGCGTAGGAGGTCAAACTAAACCCGAATGACTGAATAAGGGGCGCCAAAGAGGACACAAATACATTAAATAGTGTCGGGCTTAGAGAGGACCCTTGTGGGACCCCACAAGGTAATGAAAAGGACTCGGATGAAAATTCCCCCAAAGACACTGACTGACTCCGATTTGTGAGGAAGGATTTCAGAAGTCTCCATGCAGAGCCCTGAACTCCGATCTCCCGCAGCCGTTCCATCAACAAATCGTGATGGACCGTATCAAATGCTGCAGAGAGATCTAGCATGATCGGAGCAGCCTTGCCCCCTTTACCTAAAATGGTTTGAATCTCTTCAATAGTTTTCAAAAGAGCCGACTTAGTGCTATGGCCCCCTCTAAATCCATGCTGGGTTGGGTCCAATGCTTGCGTCGACTCCAGAAAGTAACTAAGTTGCATGTTTAAATTCTTCTCAACAATTTTTGCAGGTAACGGAAGTCTGGATATAGGCCTGAAACTGTTGGGGTCTTTAACATCTAGATTCGTTTTTTTTAAAAGAGGCAAGATAGAGTTTTTTTCCATTCTAATAGGAAGTATCCTTCTGAATACATAGTATTAAAAATGGGGGTCAAAACTCGGGAGATCGGTTCTGCCGCTAACTTTATTATAGGTGTCAGACAAGGGTCAGAAGGGGAGCCAGATTTAACCCGCATAAGAAAATTAAAAGTGTCAGTAACTGTGAGCTGGGCAAATTTATCCAGATGAGCTTTCTTTTCTAAAATGAGGTCATCCGTATTGCCCACCGACCTCATAGGTTTAGCATGAGAGAAAGTGGAAAAGATGGCATGCCGGGTCTGGTGGCTCAGTGGACTAATGCGTCTGCTGCAGGGGCCTGTTTTCGACCTCATGGTCACAGGTTCAAATCCCGGTGGGTCCACTCAGCCTTTCATCCATCTGAGGTCGATAAAATGAGTACCATTGAGTTGGGTAACAATAAACATCTGTTATTCAGCGCCAAGATACCCGTAGTGGTGAACGTGCACTTTACATACATGTGTTATGTTATGTTATTCACTTTCTCATAGAAGAAATTAGCCAATTTGTCACAAAGTTCCTGACTCGGTATGGTATTAATAGCCACAGGGTTAGCCAGGCTGGTGACTGTATTAAATAATTCCCTTGCTGAATTTTTTGCGTTATTGATCTTAATGGAGAAGGATGTTGCCTTTGCATTATGAATCAACTGTTTTTACTTAGCAAGTCCACGTTTATATTCCTCCTTATCACAATCCATAAATTTCCTTCTCCATTTTCTCTCCAAATGTTTACAAGTCAATTTTTGATCCCTTAGATCCTGAGAATACCAAGGGGCAGAGGGTACCTGCCTTGTAAAATGGCACATTTTACTAGGAGCTAATTTATTACCTGCTTCTTCTAACCAACTGGAATAGAATCTTGTAGCCTCTTCAAGGTTACTAGGAGGCATGATTAAGGTCTTATTAAGGACCTCAGAGAGATCTTCAGCCGTTACTTTGTTCCACGCTCTTTTCACAAGTTTTTTATTCATTGGCATCTGAAAATGGCGCTATGGGATAGTAAGGTTAAATAGAACCGCCTTGTGGTCAGACCAGAGTAACGGAAGGATAGTCGTAACTTGCAATTGTGGATTGTTAAAAAAAATACCATCAAGTGTATGTCCTGTCTGATGGCTCACACCAGTCAAAAGATGCTCTAAGTTATTGCCCTTCATCAAATCTAACAATTTGGCTGTGTCCGTCTCTGAAGTGGCTTCCAAATGGAAATTAAAATCGCCTAAAACGGTATAGGAGCTAGCGGTAATACCACTTTCCACAAGTCTTCCCGCCTGATCGCAAAAACAACCTCTAGGGTCAGGTGGTCTATAGATCAATGATTCTTGAAAGATGTACTGAGGGGATAGGCGAAAGGAGAAGTCCAGAACCTCACAACCTTCCACACCTCCTGGATTAAATGTAGCGACCAGCGAGGAATGGTAGATGACCGCTAATCCGCCTCCTCTTCCAGTGGGCCTATTCAAAGTATAGCATACATAGTTAGGAGGCATGGCCTTAACTAAGTCCGGACCTGATGCTTTATTAGTCCAGGATTCTGTGATGAAAGCAATCTTTACGCTTTCATCCTCTATAAATGAAACATACTCCAAACTATGTTTAATTAGTGATCTCACATTCATGAGGACACATTTCCAAATGGAGTTACTCATCTCCCTATCTAACTGATCTGGAAATCGTCATTGTACATGTAAAAATATGCTCCCATCTATTGAAGTTGAATGGGAAACAACCTTTACATCGCGGTGATTACACTGCGATGCCATTACAACGCGTTCGTTCCAACGACCGCATTGTTACCACTCAATGCCATTACTACGCAAGTCATTACATCGACTTACAGTAGATGGCGCGCTAACATAAGGAATAGTATAGTTTACTATTCCAGCACCTTCCCTACTGTTGCATAGGCTGGAGTTGGAGTACAATATTATACATTTCTGTTTTTTTAAGTTTTAAAAGATATTTTATTAATGAACATAGGAAAGCATAATAGTAGTAACATACATTATATAAATAGAACAAATTGCAAAAAGTTTCATAAATAGGAGAAAGAAACAGAAAGAAGGAGAGGGAAAGAAGAAAAGTAAGAAAGATATATCAAATAACAAAACAAAACGATGTATGATAAATATAACAATTGAACGAAAATAATTCCTCTATTAAAAAACGTATAAAATAGCAGGATATAAAACACAGGTAATAATCAACAATCATTAATAATACCAGTTTCAAGGAGGTTTGGATACTTCCTCATTGCAAGGACTATGTAAAGGAAGGGATTGGGCAGATATATTCAGGAAGTTAGTGATGGACAACCATAATAAGTCCCGTTTAATAGCAAGAGTAATGGGGTGAACATAGGTCCTGTCTAGTCTGTGGTTATAACAAACACCATATCACCAGGCTTGAAAAGAAACATTTGAGGTATTTTTCCACACCTTGGTGATTTGTTGGAATGCTACAGCTATAAGTAAATCAACAATGGACGTGTTAATATTAAAGGAGGACCATATCTGTGAAATGCTAAAAAGAAAAATATGGGAAAGAGAAAAGGGAAAATGTGAAGAAATTTTTTTATTAATTTGTTGCCACACTTTACCCCAGAAATTATGGATAGAAGGACAGGTAAATAACATATGTTTAAGGTCGGCTACTAAGGCAGAACAGGACCAGCAGGTAGACGGGATAGAAGGATCAATTTTATGTAATTTGGATGGGGTAATCAAAAGTCTATTATATACAAAAGATTAAGTTTGAGTTGTATTTGCTGCTCTAGAGGACTTCCTTATTTTGGTCCAAATGTTATCCCAGGTGGAAATAGAGAAAGAGTCATTTAGATCTGATTCCCAAGCACATTCTACAATAGACTTCTCTCGAGCGGTAGAATTATCCCGTAATTTTTTATAAATCTGGGAAGCGGAGGGAGAAGAATATAAAAATGATAAAGTAATAGAATGTGTGGAGGAAAGTGTAACGGTATCATAAAAAGTTTGAGCAGCTGTTCTCAATAATATATATTTGGGATAGAAAGATAGGGGAAGAGAAAAGCGAGTCTGAAGAACAGAAAAAGGAATACAAGATCCATCATGAAAAAGCTGGTCAGTCCATTTAAGACCGAAATCTAACCAATTACTCCAAAAAAGAGTCCTATTTTTAATTTTGATATGATTATTATACCAAATAGGGGATTGTAAAAAGCGAGCACGATCATCTAAACCGTCCAAAATGATAGGACGAAAGATTTTGCGAGTATTGTTAAGGATGGGAAGAGAACATTTCTTTGGGGCGTGTGTTAACAAAACAAATTCCTCAAACGTAAAAGGATGAAAGAAGGAGGATTCAACCTCTACCCACAAAGGCTGAGAACAGGGATCAGGTATATGATCAGAAATGAAAGAGGCAGAGTGCGTAAGAAAAAATGAGGTGTGATACGAAGAGAAATCTGGGAAATTAACGCCACCTAAATGTTTAGGAGATTTAAGTTTGGAAAAGGACATCCTAGCTGGTTTGTTTTGCCATAAACATTTTGATAATATAGAATAAATATTTTTGTAACAAGATTTAGGGATATTAACTGGAAGGTTAGACAAGAAAAATAAAATTACTGAGACTAACATCATTTTGATAGAATCTAATCTACCCAACCAAGATAAGAACAGGGGATGCCATCTGGTAGTAGAGGTGGTGAGGGTTATTAGCAGATTTTTAAAATTTAATGCTACAGTATCTTTATTAGAAGGTGTAAATATTATAAATTTCTAATGTTAGTGCACCATCTACTGCAAGTCGATGTAATAACTTGCGTAGTAATGGCATTGCGTGGTAACAACGCAGTCGTTGTAATGACCGCGTTGTAATGCCATGCGATGTAATGACTTGCATAGTAACGAGTCATATTCGGTTCAATGGACAAAGGGAGCATGTAAACAATAATAGGGGTAACAAAATTAACCCTGGTCAAACAGCAACCACAATCCTAGTCAGGGTAAGGTACAGGCAAACGCTAAATAAACCTGTGCTCACCCTTTTGAATTAGTCCATATCCTTGATGTCTTTTCTGTTAAAAAAAATGTCTTCTTTATTATTCATTTGTTATATAAAC
Organism: Triturus cristatus; assembly: GCF_964204655.1. Lineage (NCBI taxonomy): Eukaryota > Metazoa > Chordata > Amphibia > Caudata > Salamandridae > Triturus > Triturus cristatus. The sequence goes on along the minus strand of NC_140590.1, from coordinate 1,670,767,364 downwards.
ATTAAAAACAGCTGACGCGTTTCGTCCAATTTGGAACTTCTTCAGGGCGTGAACTGTGATACACCAATGTGTGTTTGTTATAGTGGCGATTCCAAGGACACCAATCACTGTCAATTCACAAGGTAAGTATGTCGATTAAAGGTAAAATAATCTGTTAGATAGCATCAGTGAGATCACAACCTTCCAGAGTGGTTCGTATTGGGACTTCGTCCAATGATATGGACAGTAAGAACAATCCTTAGGATGCCCGATTCCGCATCTTCCTCGTTCAAATAAGGGTGACCACTACTGTCGGATGTCTGCCTTTTTTTTTTTTTTGCAGATATCCGACAGTAGTGGTCACCCTTATTTGAACGAGGAAGATGCAGAATCGGGCATCCTAAGGATTGTTCTTACTGTCCGTATCATTGGACGAAGTCCCAATACGAACCACACTGGAAGGTTGTGATCTCACTGATGCTATCTAACAGATTATTTTACCTTTAATCGACATACTTACCTTGTGAATTGACAGTGATTGGTGTCCTTGGAATCGCCACTATTACAAACACACATTGGTGTATCACAGTTCACGCCCTGAAGAAGTCCCAAGTTGGACGAAACGCGTCGGCTGTTTTTAATGTTTATATAACAAATGAATAATAAAGAAGACATTTTTTTGAAAAGAAAAGACATCAAGGATATGGACTAATTCAAAATACATTGCATTTTCTGAAGTGGTGCACCTTTTGCTGTTTGTTCATACATGCTCCAGAGGTTGGAACAGCATTGTGCTGGCGGGTGCTAATCAAGAGTGCACACTTGGGGTGATTTTGTAATATCACCAATTGATATGATGGGTTAATAAGAAATCCAGTGCTGTCCTAGAGGGATACCGTTAGCTTTGTTCTTTAGTAATTAGAGGCAATGTGTAAAGTATTTTTGCAAAACTTCAAACAGTAAAACGGTGAAAATACACCAAACAAGGAGTCCACAACAGATTTATATAAATAGATTGATTTTTATTAAAAAAACAAGACCAAAATGACAAGAATCCAATGAATAGAACTGGAGATATTGAGTTTTAAAATCTACAGTGTGAAATAGCACCAAAAAGCACAAATCGCTATTGATAGCCTCTGGTCGCACTGGACGAGGGACAAAGTCATTAATTCTGGCCAACCACGATGGAGTGCAGGCTTGCTATAGGGGCACAGTTAGGTCCACTGAAGAGAATTCCTTAAATCCTGGTTGCAGAGTGTTGCATGGATCTGCGTCGATCAGCTGAGGTGATGTAGAGGTTCACAGATGCCGTTAGGGTACAAGGTCTTGTTACATTGCCATCGATGATCTTGTTGACAGGGCTTCCGATGCGATTTACAGTGTAACGAATGCAAGACACAGCTAGGGCGATGCACCGATTCAGATGAGCGGTGAAGCTTAGATGTGGAGTTTCGTCATCGAAGCTGCTGTTCACGAGAGATACAGGAGTAGCATTTAATTTACAGGCCCTGGGCACTTACTGTACCACTGTACTAGGGACTTATATGTAATTTAAATATGCCAATTGGGTATGGGCCAATATGACCAATTTTAGAGGAGCGAGCACATTCACTTTTGCACTAGTTAGCAGTGGTAAAGTACTCAGCGCCTAAGGCAGCAAAAACGAATTCAGCAAAAAGTTGAGGAGGAAGGCAAATCTTTTGGGGGTGACCCTTCTGAAAGGGCCATTTCCAACAACCACAAATAATAATGGGGAGATGGGAGGAAAGACCCCCAATCACACCCGCACAACTATAACTAACAACAGCAGATGTATTCTAAGTGTAAAAAAAACAATAGTAACTCTCGTGTAAATCTTAAGGAAAACAATCTTTTTTTTTGTACGAAAGCCTTTATCCACCCTAACGTGGTATGCTTGAACATACAGCTTCTCTTCGCATTAGTCAAATGCAAGCACCAATGTGCGTACCTTACAAAGGGGATTTCTTTTTGCCGTATGTCTATCCGATGTTGTACCACTACTAGTGCGGAATGCTTGGATGCCATTTTTCTCTGGAATGTAATTATGAGTTTTTAAGGAAATGTGACATACAGTTATCCAATAGCAGTGCAGACCCATCAGAAATGTATGAGGTGCACCTAGTAAGCGTTGGTCAGCAGGGGATGCCGAGACAAACCACTACTGTTGCTCCTTTGCCACTTGCATCTCTCTGTTAGGGCCTTGTTTGATATAGACTTAGCAATAACTAGTGCTGCAGATTCAGCAGGAGAGGGGTGTAAGTGTTCAGTTGCACCCGAAATAAGAGTGGCCTTTTTTCCTTGTTTGCATTAGTGTCCAGTACACTCTTGCTATGCAGCTGGGTTTGTCAACGGATACAGTATAGCCTGCCTAATGTGCTATGGGTCCTGAGCAGGGAAAGCAAAAGCCCTTGCAAAAATGTTCAAACGAGCCACGCACTGCAGGAGACTGCGCCCAGAATGTGCCATAGTAGCTTTTATGGTGAGGTCATGGTAGCCCTTGCAGCTCCGAAAACAGCCTCTGCCCTGCAGTCCACTCATTAATGATAGCGCAGCGGAATGACCATTTTAGGCCTTGCACTGAGGGATGGGGTATGAGAAAAGGGAGAAGGGGATGGGGCAGCAAATGGGGTTAGGTGCTCTACTGTATGGGTCAGGATGGGAGAAAAATCCCCGTAGTGCGCGATTTGTCAAGGAGTGGTGGCCAAGGGCAAATGCTAAAGTCTGAGATGTAAAAGGCTGATTGTCTCTATTAAGAGCGGAGAGAATGAGTTTGAAAGCATGGCCAACACAAGTCTCTCCTAGCACTCTACCTTGGTTTGGATTTAATGTTACAGAGACTGAAAGCAGGACTTTCAATTGGTTAGGTTTTTCAAGCAGGTGGACTAGTTGGTCTCTGAAAGTGTTCCCACACCCAGCAATGCTTTTTCTACCTCACAATTTAAAGTTAAAGGCCTTGAATAAACCCTGAGATTGATAGACCTCGGGTAATGTCTTCAGCAGCTATCTTGGTCAGGTGACCAGATGTCTCAAAGTTCCCTGGTCAGACCCAGGATTTTACTGCCTGGTCCTGGCATTCAAATGCTTTTTTCCAGAATAAAATAAATGTCCCGATTATGGGGGGCTGATTGACGTGACATGATTTGCATATGGCTGGGTCTGAACTGGGGTGGCGAAGTGAGTTAAAGTACAATGATGGATTTAACCCAGATCTGTGACTGGGCATGAGTGTCTGAAAAGTTTCAGCGCACCAGCCATCAAATCCTTGAGTTTGCTTTGTTCGCCCTAAGTTGGCAGTGTGAGACCAGACGTGGGTCCCTTTTTCACTTTGCCACTGGATTCAAGCTAGCCTGGCTGATGAGGTGTGTTACCCCGAAACCAGTCCCAGGATTCTTGTTTCTGGTCCAGGGAAGACCTGGCTTGACAGTTCGGGCTGGACTGTTCCCATAAGGAACAGGGTCAAGACTGATTTGCAAATGGCGGATGTATGACGTTACAACGCATGCTATTACAACGCCTACCATTACAACGCATTTTTTACAACGCAAACACTACTACAACGCTTTACTTTACAACGAATACTTTTACAACGCTAAACCTATTAAAATACTTAAAAGTGCTGTTACAACGAAAACCATTACAACGCATACCATTACAACGCGAAAAAAAAATTTTTTTCATAAAAAGTACAATAAAATCTGGCACGGGATGCAGGGAAATTAGGGGTTTTAGGGTGGGGAAGTGTATTAAAATGTGGAGAAAAACTGTACGTAAATTGACTGAAATGCATTACAAAATTAATACTCGAGTATTAAAATGAATACTCGAGTATTAAAATTAATACTCCCATTTCCCCCCAAAATCCATTTTCACACATTTCAAAGTTTAACACAAATAACGAAAAATTTAACAACAGTTCATACAAATTTTTATCATGAATATATCGGAAAATAAGTAAACAGAGTAAAACAGAAGACACATACACATAGGCGCCATTTTATCCATCTCACTTGTAAAACTTGTCCTACAACACTGTTCTGCTTGGGTTTTCGGATCAGATAGAACCCGCTCATTAGAGCCTCTCTAACCCAGCCAGAACGTTACCCTCTCCCTAGGGCTTATTCACAACAAGTAACCACAGATACCACCTAAGGACAGGGAATTCCTACTATATATATATATATATATATAAATTCACTGAAAAAACCATAGGTTTCACACATGTTATAGTTAGCGGAAATTTTACTGATAAAAAACCAATGAAATTGCCCCGTTATAGTTAGTGCTGGCAACTATAACTCACGCGACCGCAATCCTCTGCTGATGCTAATACTGTATTTAGACACTTATTTGCCCATGTCTTCTTCCATACATTTTTAGCTATACATATATTACAAATATTTTTTTTTTAAAAGACACATATGTCATCAGCAGAAGATTGCGGTCGCGTGAGTTATAGTTGCCAGCACTAACTATAACGGGGCAATTTCATTGGTTTTTTATCAGTAAAATTTCCGCTAACTATAACATGTGTGAAACCTATGGTTTTTTCAGTGAATTTGCAAGGTTTTTTAAATGCTAATTCCTAACTATAACGTGTGTGAAACCTATGGTTTTTTCAGTGAATTTGTACGGTTTTTTAAATGCTAAGTTACTTTACGCCATTCGAGGCGTGCGCGCCCACTTAACGCAGTGCGTTCCGTGCACGGTTTTTATCAACTTTAATAAGCCCTGTACATTTGGTGGCCTTCGGCCACCAAAAGCACAGGGGGTGGGGTCAATGTGGATAGTGTTTTTTTTATTTCGATTTTATAATTTCATGTTGCCAAAATATAGTTTTTTTACTGATGTAATAAGCCCTGTACATTTGGTGGCCTACGGCCACCAAAAGCACAGGGGTGGGGTAAGTGTGGATAGTGTTTTTTTTATTTCTATTTTTTACCGTACGCTTACGGTAAGCGTACGGTAAGCGTACTCGGCGAAATTGCCGAAAAAAAAATAAAACCGTTTTTGCTCTTGGGGGATGTTTGGGGACTCCCTCAACATGACTATGTGGGAGGGAGTTGTCAAAACAGCCCCGTAACATGTTTTTGGGCATCATGTTTGATAAATAACACTCAGTGCGAGAGACAAAATGGCGGACGCCGCTTCCTGGTTTCGGCCGATTCGAATGTTTACTAAGATCTAAGAGCCAATCAGAATCACGCTCGCGCACGCCACCGTACGCGTACGGTAAGCGTACGGTAAGCGTACCGTAAGCGGGCTCAGATATATATATTGATTTAAAGGCTATTTTCTCAGAATCTACTGAACAGATTTACACCAAACCTACAAAAGGCACTTCCTTGACATAGGGACTACCTCTCTGCCAAATTTCTAGTAATTCTGTTCAGCCGTTCGGGCTGTAGCTCTGTCTAAAGGTCCTATGGAAAAATGCATGGGAAAAATGCGTTTTGGGACCCCCCTTTTATCTCAGCCCCCGCTTGACGAATCCCCCCGAGACTTTCAGGGTAGGAGCGGAGCGTAGCGCCCCACCTATTTTGAGAAATTCGCGAGGATTCATCGACCGGCGCCAAAGTTATTCAAAATAGAATGTTGCGGATTTCCTATGGAAAAGGGGTCCTAACTATAACTACCTACTGGCGACCGCCAGTAGGTAATATATATATATGTATATATCTAGACCTCTTATAATACAAGTGGCGGCCTCGCGATCCCAGACGGACCAAGGACTTCCTACCCAGACGGCAGCCTTAGCCTCGCGGTCCCAGACGGACCCAGGACTTCCTACCCAGGCGGCAGCCTTAGCCTCGCGGTCCCAGACGGACCCAGGACTTCCTACCCAGACGGCAGCCTTAGCCTCGCGGTCCTAGACGGACCCAGGACTTCCTACCCAGACGGCAGCCTTAGCCTCGCGGTCCCAGACGGACCCAGGACTTCCTACCCAGACGGCAGCCTTAGCCTCGCGGTCCCAGACGGACCCAGGACTTCCTACCCAGGCGGCAGCCTTAGCCTCGCGGTCCCAGACGGACCCAGGACTTCCTACCCAGACGGCAGCCTTAGCCTCGCGGTCCCAGACGGACCCAGGACTTCCTACCCAGACGGCAGCCTTAGCCTCGCGGTCCCAGACGGACCCAGGACTTCCTACCCAGACGGCAGCCTTAGCCTCGCGGTCCCAGACGGACCCAGGACTTCCTACCCAGACGGCAGCCTTAGCCTCGCGGTCCCAGACGGACCCAGGACTTCCTACCCAGACGGCAGCCCTAGCCTCGCGGTCCCAGACGGACCCAGGACTTCCTACCCAGACGGCAGCCTCAATACAAGTTCATCCTATGATTACCATAACATACAACAGGGGAATCAGTTTTACTATTTACCAGATCACACAAGAACCGCCAGTTTGAGCACAACCTGTTCTCTGGTTCGAGGGGTTCCTCTCTCCCTTATTCAGTTACCACTTACCTGATCAGGGTTAACATCTGTTCATGTCAAGTCACAGCTGACTAGAAGAATAGGCTACCCTCTTATACAAGAACACGCAGCACATGTTGATTCACTACAAACTGGATACTTTATTATTTATTATATACGCAATCACATAACATTACTGTGTAACACATAACCTGCAAAGAAAAGTAAAAGATTAGGTTGTACACTCTGATAAGAAAGGGGTCGACATCACCTTAGTCGTGTGTAGCCTGCACTCAATGGTCATCTAGGTTCCCTTCTCGTCTGTGCCTCGGCTCGCCTGGAGGTCACACCTCCGTAGTCACAGCTCCCTTCTCCGAGTCACTGGGACCTCTTCCTCATCGGCTACTCTCTCCTCTCTGGCAATTCTGCTAGAAGAGTATCTGTCTCTGGGTTTTTCTCCGCCTTCAAGTTTGTCATCTGTCTTCCCTGGAATAAGTAGTAGCTTTACTGCTAACGGCTAGATGCCGCCTACGGACTGAAGTAAGTGCCCCGTAATTGCCTCAGACTTTCACTAATATAGAGGTGCATTTCCTCATGGAAAATACCGGCCCGTAACCTGCCGCCCACCAAATTCTTGTACCTCCCCGTACCAAGGACACTTTCCCAGCCGGCCGGCCTGATGTAGTGTCTTCGGCATGAAGAAAAATACAATCCTTCGATAAGGGCCGGTCTGAACCGGTTCTCTCCAAGCGAATAACACCTCATAACTAAAACATCCCCTTTAACCTAGAAGCATCTCAAGCTGCCAGAGCAGAAAGAAAGATGGAGTCTCTCCCGTTTGAGGCCTACCAGGCCTGAATTCAGCACGGCTCCATGAAATACCCTCACTACAGGGCAGGTTATCCCTAATACTAACGAATCTATCCCCTAGGATATGTGTGCAAGCCCTAGTCTATGGGGAAGAACACAGGATCATGTCGAAGTGCCTAGTAAATAGACTTCATTCACTACTCTAACCCTTAGGCTTGAATGGTGGGAGACTGAAGTCACCCTAATCACCCATCAACACAATAGGGCCGGGAAAATCGAGCAGTACATTTCACCCTTGACTTCAGTCTATTATACATTCATTAAACAGAACTAACATCTGTGGAAGAATAATATGAAACAAAGCTAACAGATCTATGTCTGGTACCAAATGTGCAAAATTGAAGTAGTGAAGGAATACACTGAATAAAGCAACAGATAGAAATCAAAACAGCGATGGTAATCAGAATACCTCCTAATATTTGACGTAGCAGAACCAATTAAAGAGCCAGTCAAACCAGCCCTGGTCCATGTGTTTTTTAACTTCCTCCGTCAAGTCATGTAGCCTGTCAATATGAGCGCGAATAGATTGTATATGATCAGAAACAACAGAGACCCTCAAAATCGGAACAGTCGTGTCCATGTTTAAGCAAAAGATAATCAATGGCCGCTCGATTTTGCAAGATGGCTCTCCGTTCACCCTGGGCGTCTAACAGCATGTCAGACAGGACTGTAGAAGTATGATTAATGGATTTTACCATGTTATGTTATGTTATGTTACTAGGTATTTGTTAAGCGCACGGCTACTCCCAGGAGTGTCCCGGCCCATCCAGCAGGCCATTTTCTCAATAAATTTAGCATTATAAACCGCCAAAGCAGGAACACCAATAATTGAAATAGCCAGGCTAAGGTATTCAGACTTGGAATATAAATGCAAAGATGAGTCACAATCCTCCTGTAACATCACTGTATCTCGAATCACACGAGAATTGGCATTCGGATGTGACGAGAACATCAGTAAACTGAGTCTCGTAATGGCACAAGGGCCACCAGAAATATTTGCGGGGACATATGGCCAGGAAGTATTACCACATGAGAAAAGCCATCCGGCAGGTAGTAACATCGTGCGATAATGACTAGGGGTAACGACCAAACTCTTGCAAGTCATATTGTTCTGGACCGAAGCACATGTTTTCGGTGTCCTTTGAAGGCACAAAGTTCGCTCATGAAGGGTGAAGGAAGTAGCACCTTTCAATTTTAGACGCAGACATTCAGAAATTGCACTAGGATTACACGTAAGGAAAAAACACATATCTCCTTGTGTGATATTATAGGTAACTATTTGGGACTGGACGGGGGGTATCTGGTCTGGTAGTTCAGTACATAAGGGGCAATACGCATGGGTGGCAAAATCGCCCAGAAGAACATTGGGGCGAGCCTTTGAGATGTTGAACGTTTCCAGCGAAGCAGGGACAGCAACCAGACAGGTCGCTAAGATGTCGTGTACAGATCTCATCGGCGTCAAACAAAAGTGAGGAGCATCGGTCACCCTTTTCGCCAGTAAGGTCCAAAGGTTCGATGACGAATCCCACGCAGCGAGGGAACGCGACACTCGGGTGCGTAGTTCATCCCGGGTCGACGGGATTCCTCCTCTCTCGTCGAACCAACCCGAAAATAGTCCGACGACGACACATCCTGCAGCAACAGTCCAAAGAATGATCTGAAAGAGAATCAAATACAGGCATTAATCATTCTCGTAAGTAACATTTGTCAGCCGGGACCGCTTCCCAGCTATCTTTCCCTGGTCTCATAACTAAAATGGTGTTGTCATGACCGGTGGCGATGACCTCCGCCTGTTCAGGGGGAGTCTTAGGCGACTGCACCCAAACCCTGGCCCCAGGGTTATCAGTGGAGCCAAAACCTTTCTGGCCCCGTACAGTTAGCAAAGTTGGGGCAGTGCCTTTTACCATCCCACCACTGAAGACAGGCATTATGAGTAATTGAGCCACTCGGTCAGTTCGATGGATTAGCAAGTCAGCCTCACTGCTATTCAGCAGGAGCACCTTAATCTCTCCCTGATAATCACTGTCAATGACCCCTCCAAGTACCTGAATGCCTTTTACAGCCAGCCCCGATCTAGGGGCGATTAATCCAAAATTCCCGGGTGGTATATGAACACCAACACCGGTCGCGATGATGACCCGATCTTTACCTTTTATAACGGTGTCATCCATGGCATGCAAGTCTAAACCTGCCGACCCTGGGATCGCTCTACATGGAGCCAAAGCACCGGGAGTAATTTCCCAGTACATCACAGTCTCTCTGATTTCATTTGGCTGAGCATTAACATTCGGAGGGAACAAACGCATAAGTGGAGATTCAGCATTTAGAAAAGGACGATTATTTAAAATTAATAGCGCTTGGGGCAAAAAGTCTCGCCAATTCTTATATTTGTCATCTGTCAATTTACGTAGCTGCTCCTTCAGCAGACCATTCAATCTCTCCACAAGACCCGAGGCCTGTGGATAGTACGGGACATGAAATACCCAGTCAATATTATTTTCCACACAGAATTCCTGTACCAATCTTCCACGAAAATGGGATGCATTATCAGATTGAATTTGGAATGGCACACCATAATACATCATAATCAATTCCAATGTTTTAATGGTATTCAATTGGGTAGCTTGCTTACAGGGAAGGGCTACCAACAGGCCACTGTATGTATCAACAATAGTGCAAACATATTGACAATTCCTACTCATGGGAAGTGGACCGATGTAATCAATTTGCCAAATTTGAGCGGGCAGTTTCCCGCGATGTAAATGACCTTTAACAATTTGGGGCACTTTGCGCTGTCTGATATGCTGACAAATGGGACAATGTAAAATAACATTCTTGATCAAATCTAGGGGAATATAAATTCCCCGATCAGCAGCCCACCTGCTAGTGGCTTTCTCTCCAAAATGTCCTGCCTTCTGGTGGGCCCATTTCGCCAATCCCGCAATATCAGAATCTTGCCTGTCCACCACTGCCTCAGCAATTTTAGATTCCTCATCTGCAATGTTATGAAAAAATTTGTCAAGAGAATCTATCGGGGTGTGAGCATCCACATGGAAGATTGTAACAGTACTCTGTGGGAGCATCTCCCAAATCTCTTGCCATAATTCTTTTCCCCACAATTGTTTTGAATGCAATTCCCAATTATGGGAATGCCAAGTCGGTAACCAAACTGCCAATCCATTGGCAGTAGACCAAGAATCGGTGAAAATATGACATGTGCCAGGTAATTCTTGTTTCAGGACTTGATAAACAGCATAAAGTTCAGCAAATTGACTGCTCTTACCTTCACCAGTTGTGCTCAGCAGTTTTTGTGTGATCGGATTATAGGATACCGCTTTCCAGTGCCGTTTCGTCCCTATGAACCTTGCTGAACCATCCGTAAACCAGACATGGTTCCTGTCCTCTGCGGACAAATCATCAAAAGGTCTACCCCACTTGACAGGAGACTCCTGTACTAAAGGTACGGAGCATTCACTCTCAGTCACAGTCGATGGTGCTCGCGCTTCCTGCTCATGTAAAGATGCAACTCCTTTCTGTCCCACACGTGCCCTGTCTTGTATATACCATTTCCATTTAATCACACTCGCCTCTTGAGCATGTCCAATTCGGTGAGTTTTCGGCGAACTCATAACCCACTGCATGATAGGAATTTCAGGTCGCAAAACTATATCATGACCCAAAGTCAGTTGCTCGGTATCCACCAGAAACCAATAACATGCAAGTAACTGTTTCTCAAAAGGTGTATAACGCTCACCAGCATCAGGTAACTTTTTGGTCCAGAAACCCAGCGGCACTCTACTCCTGCCTTGCTTCTGCCACAAACTCCAATTCGCATAAAGGCCCTGTACAGACACATTCAAATCCACCTCACCATCACGTACGGGCCATAAATCCAAAGCATGCTGAATTGCCTCTTTTGCTAGGTTGAACGCATTTTGCTGTGGTTTATCCCAATCAAATGCATTCTTTTTACGAGTGACACGGTACAAAGGGGCCAATATTTGACTCAAATGAGGAATATGCTGACGCCAAAAACCAAATAAACCAATGAAGCTTTGGGCTTCTTTCCTATTCCTTGGAACTGCAAAATCAAGAATTTTCTGTTTAACCTGAGGGATCACTTCACGGTGCCCTTCATGCCAATTAATACCCAAAAATTTTACAGCCTGGGACGGGCCTTGTAATTTATCCGGATTGATTTCCCAACCTTTCTCACGCAGGCACCCAATGACTCTGTCCAATTGGGTCTGAACTTCCTCTTGTGTTTCGCCTTGGATCAAAACATCATCAATATAATGACACATCTGAATTTGTGGAGGAACCGGTACCTCAGCCAAATGCTCTGCCACCAGCCGGTGACATATCGTAGGACTATGCACATAGCCCTGAGGAAGACTTCTAAACGTCATCTGACGCCCATTCCATGTAAAACTGAACTGTTCCTGACACTCAGGGGCAATCGGAATCGAAAAGAAAGCATTAGCAATATCAATGGACGCATACCATGTACCCGGATGTTTTTGGATTCTTTCAAGTAGAGTAATGACATCCGGTACTGCAACGGTCAAAAAGGGTGTGTGTTTGTTCAATTCTCGATAATCAACAGTCATACGCCAAGAATTATCACTCTTATGTACAGGCCAAACAGGATTATTCCAAGCAGAGGTGACTGGGGCTATAACACCTGCATCCACCAACTCCTGAATAGTGGTACTAATCTCCTCATGACCACCTGGAATACGATACTGCTTCTGACAAACCACTGTTGTTGCCTGAGGAACTTTTATGGGGGGCATTCGTAAACGACCAACCCGTATAGGCCTGGACGATATATAATGCGTAGTTCCAAATTGGTAACATCCATCATCTAAATGCAAAGTCATTCCTTTCAAAATATCAATTCCAATTATGAATTCCAAGAGTGGCACCACTAGTACAGAGTATTCTTTTCTAGGGATTCTACCTATTCTCATTTCAAGTAAAGTTTGAACGGCAGGAGTTTCCTTTCCACCTAATCCGGTAATTGTAAAAGGCTGACCTTTAAACTTCTTTGATTTTCCATGAATAAGAGTGGCCTCCGCTCCCGTATCTACCAATGCTCGGGCCCTTTGGATATTACGATGTCTCCAATAAATTTCAATATCTACATAGGGTCTATTATCTCTGTGAGCCCATCTGTGTACTGGAGCTTGACCTATGTCCTAGTCATGCTTACTGCATTCTGTGTACCAGGATAAATCAGGATAAAGACTCTCACGTTTCTTAGGTATCGGTACCTCCTGTTCATATCCATTCCCAGTACGAAAAGGATTCGTGTCTTCTGCAGTACACTGTTGGTTTCGATCGGCTAAACTATGACTGTTGGTTTCGATCGGCTAAACTATGACGATCCTCTCTCCTCCTCAACTCAGGGGATTGATCCCTATCATCTCTACGTCTGCTGTAAACATAATCATTTTTTCCTCTCTCTCTTTCCTCTTCTCTCTCTCTATCTCTCTCTCGACGGGGGGACATATCACGTACATAACGTCGATCATCACGACGAACAGAGCGCCCACGGCGGTCGTCATCACCGCTACCGTCAGAACCACCACGATCACACTCAGTCGTCCGAACACGCCGGGCACCCTCCTTCCGATCCAAGCCACGTTTGCAAAACAACTCCCACAAACGAGCAGTAGTCTCACCGTCAATGTCCTCCCTCCGCACACCATCGGCCAGAAGACCAGAAAAGATATCACGTCTAGTAAGTTTATTGTCACCAGGAGTACGAGTGTCAGGCCGGGACTGACGTTCAGGTTTAAACCACTCACCCAACTCACCGAGTTGGCGTACCGATTCCAGTACCGTAGATAACACGTTACCAGTTTGATTAATCAATAAAGTCATCATGACCTGCTTATAAGCAACAGGGGAAGAACGAATAATACGATTCCGCACAGAAGATGTCAACGAACCATCAAGCAACCTGTCAGCAGTACCCAGAAAAATTGCCGTTTTCATCACCTCCTCTTTGAGACGTTGTGCAGCGTCGCGCAAAGTATACCATGGTTTGTCATTCACAGGCCAATCAGACTCAGTAGGATACTTTATATCACAACCCTCAGTCGCCAATTGAAGTAAAGAAATTTGACCACCACCATTATAGTTACGAAAACGATCCTGTACAGTAGAATCCGAACTCAAGGAACAAAACTTCAAACAATCGCCATTATCCAACATAATGCCAGCAGCGCCCAGTTCATAAAGGCGCACCATCCATGTGAGTAAGGTCTCACCAGCTCGCTGCCGAAATCGCTGCAAAATATCACTAATTTCCTGTTGAGTAAAGTCCTCTAAAGAGTCTAAAGAAACACCCTGCGGAGCAGCGGGAGACTGCTGCAACTTCCGACGAAAAACTGGATGCACCGAGACCGCGGGATGAGCATCACAAGGAGCTCGACCAGTACACGTAGAGGAACAATCAGTGGAAGAAGCATCAACCCCGCTCGAAGGACGAGCGCAATCACGGGGTGCACCATCAGGGGTGCGAGAAGCAGGCTTACAATCATGGCGGGAGCGAGAGGACTCGCGCTTGACAGAGTCCTCACCCGAGGAACAAGAATCACTCGAATTCCAGATATTACCATCCCATTCATCAGGATTCCAATCCAGTCCGGCTTTCGCCACGACCAGACGCACCTTTCGCGTCGAAACCCGACCGCGCCGATTCTTGTATTTATAACGAGCAATTCGCACAGCCGCCCTCTCGGCAATAGTCTGGTAAGTCTCAAGTTTGTCAGCAAGCAACTTATTTTGACACCGCAACAAAGTATGAGAATTCTGAATCTCAACAAAGTGCGCTTCCACATCCTTAAGAGATATCTGTAGCTTTAACAACCTCTCATGCAGAATCCTGTACGCAGACAGAACAATCCAACCTCTGCGCCCCAAAATGGGAATCTCCTCACCCTTAGATACCGGCGCCTTCTGTAAGCAAGTAATCACATTAGCCGGCTCCGCCAGCTCCAAAGAAGAATTCCAATTGTCACTCAAACCAGTAGAATCAGCCCATTCACGGGCTAAGGCTTCATAAGGCGTTGAATCCCATCCGGGAATATCAACGGGCAACTTAAAAGTAGATTTTGACTTTCTAGAAAACATCATGAAAAAGAAAGAAGAAAAGAAAGAAATAGAAAAGAAAGAAGAAGAAAAACTAACAATAATATACAAACAAAACCACGCACACGCCGAAAGCAAACACGAGACAACACGACGCACACAGGTTTCGAAAACGGTTCATGACGCCAAATGTTCTGCTTGGGTTTTCGGATCAGATAGAACCCGCTCATTAGAGCCTCTCTAACCCAGCCAGAACGTTACCCTCTCCCTCGGGCTTATTCACAACAAGTAACCACAGATACCACCTAAGGACAGGGAATTCCTACTATATATATATATATATATATATATATATATATGTATATATCTAGACCACTTATAATACAAGTGGCGGCCTCGCGATCCCAGACGGACCCAGGACTTCCTACCCAGGCGGCAGCCTTAGCCTCGCGGTCCCAGACGGACCCAGGACTTCCTACCCAGACGGCAGCCTTAGCCTCGCGGTCCCAGACGGACCCAGGACTTCCTACCCAGACGGCAGCCTTAGCCTCGCGGTCCCAGACGGACCCAGGACTTCCTACCCAGACGGCAGCCTTAGCCTCGCGGTCCCAGACGGACCCAGGACTTCCTACCCAGACGGCAGCCTTAGCCTCGCGGTCCCAGACGGACCCAGGACTTCCTACCCAGACGGCAGCCCTAGCCTCGCGGTCCCAGACGGACCCAGGACTTCCTACCCAGACGGCAGCCTCAATACAAGTTCATCCTATGATTACCATAACATACAACAGGGGAATCAGTTTTACTATTTACCAGATCACACAAGAACCGCCAGTTTGAGCACAACCTGTTCTCTGGTTCGAGGGGTTCCTCTCTCCCTTATTCAGTTACCACTTACCTGATCAGGGTTAACATCTGTTCATGTCAAGTCACAGCTGACTAGAAGAATAGGCTACCCTCTTATACAAGAACACGCAGCACATGTTGATTCACTACAAACTGGATACTTTATTATTTATTATATACGCAATCACATAACATTACTGTGTAACACATAACCTGCAAAGAAAAGTAAAAGATTAGGTTGTACACTCTGATAAGAAAGGGGTCGACATCACCTTAGTCGTGTGTAGCCTGCACTCAATGGTCATCTAGGTTCCCTTCTCGTCTGTGCCTCGGCTCGCCTGGAGGTCACACCTCCGTAGTCACAGCTCCCTTCTCCGAGTCACTGGGACCTCTTCCTTATCGGCTACTCTCTCCTCTCTGGCAATTCTGCTAGAAGAGTATCTGTCTCTGGGTTTTTCTCCGCCTTCAAGTTTGTCATCTGTCTTCCCTGGAATAAGTAGTAGCTTTACTGCTAACGGCTAGATGCCGCCTACGGACTGAAGTAAGTGCCCCGTAATTGCCTCAGACTTTCACTAATATAGAGGTGCATTTCCTCATGGAAAATTCCGGCCCGTAACCTGCCGCCCACCAAATTCTTCTACCTCCCCGTACCAAGGACACTTTCCCAGCCGGCCGGCCTGATGTAGTGTCTTCGGCATGAAGAAAAATACAATCCTTCGATAAGGGCCGGTCTGAACCGGTTCTCTCCAAGCGAATAACACCTCATAACTAAAACATTCCCTTTAACCTAGAAGCATCTCAAGCTGCCAGAGCAGAAAGAAAGATGGAGTCTCTCCCGTTTGAGGCCTACCAGGCCTGAATTCAGCACGGCTCCATGAAATACCCTCACTACAGGGCAGGTTATCCCTAATACTAACGAATCTATCCCCTAGGATATGTGTGCAAGCCCTAGTCTATGGGGAAGAACACAGGATCATGTCGAAGTGCCTAGTAAATAGACTTCATTCACTACTCTAACCCTTAGGCTTGAATGGTGGGAGACTGAAGTCACCCTAATCACCCATCAACACAATAGGGCCGGGAAAATCGAGCAGTACAAACACTTTCTATGAAAACAATAGTAAAAGACATGTTCCAAAATGGATGCCAAAACGGAGCAAATGAATGAAAACAATACATCTTTTAATGCTTTTTTAAATTATCATTTTCCACAGAAAAATAAAGTATAATAAAAAACACAACGAACGTAGTTTTTAAAAAAATTAATAGTGACACTGACTAAAACTTATAAATACCAAGAAGACACCATTTTGCAATCAGTTGATTATCAACTACCAGAGAGACCAGACGTCAAAACCTGACCCTCTGACACCTCCACTGCGACCTCCACTGAGAGAGCACTGAATTCATTTGGAAAAGCATTGTTAGTTTGCAACTACTAGTAAGTCACTAATATATTTTAACACCTTACTTTATCGTTAATCATGTTTTCTTTCCATACAAAATATGTTTTTAATAATTTTATATTAACTTATAAAATGTACTGTTTCTAATTTTTTATCACTAAAAATATATACCAACTTAAATCATCTACTTTCTTTTCCAAAAACAGAAACTTGTTATTTTTTCAAAATCAAGAATTCTTGTCCCTAATTTTCCATCACCTCAACGTAATCGACTCACCTTTACTATTGAGAAGGTAAATGTTTTTTAATTGTAATTCTATTATTTAAAAAATATATTTTTAGCCTTAGCAAAAGTGTTGTATGGTAAAGGGGATTATATTAATTTTTTACACATTCACACTGCATCATAAACGAAATTATGCGATGGTGCAGGGGTAACAATTACTAATATGACTGCAGTTAGGTACTGCATTTGAGAAAGCGTTTCATGGTACTGGGGTAACTATTACTATTGTAAGTCCCAGAATGTTCAGCAGTAGAGTAATTGAGTGATGGTGTAGGGGTATCCATTATTACTCTTATTTAATAATGCATTGAAAGTGTATTATGTTTTGCTTTACCAATTGTTACTCATACTCATTTGTCATGCAGCACCATGAAAAGTATGTTATGTGATGTAGAGTGAAATAAAATATCAGATTTACAATCAATTGTTTTTTTTTTGTTTTAACCAACGTTGTCAAAGTAACATTAATTTTTAAAAAAAAAATTCATTTCCACAGTCAATCGGTTGCAACTTTGTGGATTAAATCAATAAAATAAATAACTTAATCCTGCAGCCAGCAGTACCAAGAAGCCACGAAAACAATCAGCAACAGAAAAAGGTATTTTACATTTTCAGTGTTATAAATTCCACAATGGAATAGTCATTCCTTTTGTTATTGTTACTCCAGTAAAGTGCAGAAGTAGGGTAAGTGTTGGATAGTGTAGGGGTCCAATTTACTATTCTAACTCCAGGAAGGTGCAGCAGTAGGGAAAGTGTTGGATGGTGTAGGGGTGCAATTTACTATTCCAACTCCAGGAAGGTGCAGCAGTAGGGAAAGTGTTGGATGATGTAGGGGTCCAATTTACTATTCTAACTCCAGGAAGGTGCAGCAGTAGGGAAAGTGTTATGTACTATTAGTTATATTGAATGTCATATTTTCAAAAAGTTATTCAAAATTTGCATTTGTCAACAACGTTCAGTTTTTTCATTTTCTCTTTTTTCATTTTTCCAGACAATTGTTTTTAACTTTGTTGTACGATTCAGTCCAACACATAAGTGACAGCTCCAGCCAGCAGGCCAATTCCACTTCAGAAGCCTCAACAAGGAAAGGAATTCCAAAAAAACAAGGTATTTTTAAACAGCATTGTATTTAAACCATCAATATGTTAGACAAACCATTTACTTATTAATGTTAATATAATCCCAAAATATATAAAATAAGGGTTGCAGTTGGAAGAAGTTTTTTTTCTAACTCCAGGAAGGTGCAGCAGTAGGGAAAGTGTTGGATGGTGTAGGGGTACAATTTACTATTCTAACTCCAGGAAGGTGCTGCAGTAGGGAAAGTGTTGGATGGTGTAGGGGTGCAATTTACTATTCTAACTCCAGGTAGGTGCAGCAGTAGGGAAAATGTTGGATGGTGTAGGGGTCCAATTTACTATTCTAACTCCAGGTAGGTGCAGCAGTAGGGAAAGTGTTGGATGGTGTAGGGGTGCAATTTACTATTCCAACTCCAGGAAGGTGCAGCAGTAGGGAAAGTGTTGGATGGTGTAGGGGTCCAATTTACTATTCTAACTCCAGGAAGGTGCAGCAGTAGGGAAAGTGTTGGATGGTGTAGGGGTCCAGTTTACTATTGTAACTCCAGGTAGGTGCAGCAGTAGGGAAAGTGTTGGATGGTGTAGGGGTATAATGTACTATTCTAACTCCAGGAAGGTGCAGCAGTAGGGAAAGTGTTGGGTGGTGTAGGGGTACAATTTACTATTCTAACTCCAGGAAGGTGCTGCAGTAGGGAAAGTATTGGATGGTGTAGGGGTCCAATTTACTATTCCAACTCCAGGAAGGTGCAGCAGTAGGGAAAGTGTTGGATGGTGTAGGGGTCCAATTTACTATTCTAACTCCAAGAAGGTGCAGCAGTAGGGAAAGTGTTGGATGGTGTAGGGGTGCAATTTACTATTCCAACTCCAGGAAGGTGCAGCAGTAGGGAAAGTGTTGGATGGTGTAGGGGTACAATTTACTATTCTAACTCCAGGAAGGTGCAGCAGTAGGGAAAGTGTTATGTACTATTAGTTATATTGAATGTCATATTTTCAAAAAGTTATTCAAAATTTGCATTTGTCAACAACGTTCAGTTTTTTCATTTTCTCTTTTTTCATTTTTCCAGACAATTGTTTTTAACTTTGTTGTACGATTCAGTCCAACACATAAGTGACAACTCCAGCCAGCAGGCCAATTCCACTTCAGAAGCCTCAACAAGGAAAGGAATTCCAAAAAAACAAGGTATTTTTAAACAGCATTGTATTTAAACCATCAATATGTTAGACAAACCATTTACTTATTAATGTTAATATAATCCCAAAATATATAAAATAAGGGTTGCAGTTGGAAGAAGTTTTTTTTCTAACTCCAGGAAGGTGCAGCAGTATGGAAAGTGTTGGATGGTGTAGGGGTACAATTTACTATTCTAACTCCAGGAACGTGCTGCGGTAGGGAAAGTGTTGGATGGTGTAGGGGTACAATTTACTATTCTAACTCCAGGAAGGTGCTGCAGTAGGGAAAGTGTTGGATGGTGTAGGGGTGCAATTTACTATTCTAACTCCAGGAAGGTGCTGCAGTAGGGAAAGTGTTGGATGGTGTAGGGGTCCAATTTACTATTCTAACTCCAGGAAGGTGCAGCAGTTGGGAAAGTGTTGGATGGTGTAGGGGTGCAATTTACTATTCTAACTCCAGGAAGGTGCAGCAGTAGGGAAAGTGTTGGATGGTGTAGGGGTATAATTTACTATTCTAACTCCAGGAAGGTGCAGCAGTAGGGAAAGTGTTGGATGGTGTAGGGGTCCAATTTACTATTCTAACTCCAGGAAGGTGCAGCAGTAGGGAAAGTGTTGGATGGTGTAAGGGTAACATTTGAGGTATAGCATTTACTTTTACATCCTAATTTGTTTTTCTTCTCTTCTCTTTTCAGATAATGTCTAGTCTTGAAGCTGCGAAGTACATTAAATCCAGGAAGGGAAAAAATGTATTAAACCATGGAGGATACATATATAGTAAGGAAAGAATAAGTTTTCCTAGAAATCATTGGAGGTGTGTGCAATACTACACTACCCATTGCAGTGGCAGAGCGGTTACTCTTGATAATTTAGTTGTGAAAACAACAGAACATAACCACTCTGCCTCTGCAATGGAGGTAGAAATAAGAGAAACAGTTAACGAAATGAAAGCTATTGCAAGCCCCTCCAATGATTCTACAGGATCCATTTTAAGAGAGGTTGCACAGCATGTCCCCAGTCATGTTGCTAGTAACATGCCTATAATTCCTAATTTGAGAAGAATTATTCAAAGACAAAAGCAGGCAAGTAACATTCAATTATCTACACCACATTCTTTCTCTGACATTAGAATTCCACATGATCTTTCTATTTCTTTTTCTGATGAACCTTTCCTTCTGCATGATAACGAAAACCCTCAGAAACGAATTCTCATTTTTAGTACCCCACGTAACCTTGCAAAGTTAGAAAATAGTGAAATTTGGATGATGGATGGGACGTTTAAAAGTACACCCCATCCTTTCACTCAAATTTACACTATACATGCCAAAATTAACAATAGTGTAATCCCCTTAGTATATAGTTTGCTACCTGATAAGACTTCTGCAACATACACTGAACTTTTATCAGTTATTAAAAGTAAAACATCTCAAAGTCCTAGGAAAATAATTATTGATTTTGAATTGAGCATGATCAATGTGATCAATAAAACGTACACGGATACCCAAATTCAGGGATGTTTTTTCCATTTTTCCCAGGCATTGTGGCGTAAATTACAAAAAACATCCCTAGTTGCAGAATATTCTCGTGATAGCAAACTACAATTTGAACTAAAAAAATTAACAGCACTTTGTTTTGTTGCTCCCGATAGTGTGGACGAATACTACACTGCAATTATAGAATCTGTTTATTATACAAGTAATGAAGAGAAATTGGCACCCATTCTAAATTATTTCGAGGACACATGGATTGGGCACCTAAGCAGATCGGGTCGCAGGAGGAAGCCACGATTCCATGTGGAGTGGTGGAACTGCTACACGAGTTGTTTAGAGGGAGAAGCAAAAACAAACAATGCCATTGAGGGATGGCATAACTCCTTCAACCACACAATTGGCAAACCTCATCCAAACTTCTACTCTTTCTTGGAAACTTTGAAGAAGGAGCAAAGTTTTCAAGAAATGAGACTAGCCCAAACACTTGCAGGTAGTCTAAACCCACGAGTAACTGTCAAAACTAAGGAAATGTCTGAGAGACTATTGGCTATTGTACAACAATTTTCGTTGTGTGTGGCTATAGACTACCTGGAAAATCTTTCTAACATTCTTTCTTTCTAAAATTAGTTTTGTACTTACTTTCTTGCTTTGCTTCAAATTTAAATATTTTTAAATTACAATTGGCATACAATGTTTTTCTAAAATTTTTTTCAAACTTACAAGTCGGGTCTCTTTTTTTTTTTTTTTTTGTTTCAAATCTTCATTTATAGCAAAACTACCAATGTGATCAAATCTACTGTCCCATAGTATTGGACCAATTTTTCAAAAACCAAACGCCAGTAGATTAATTTCAGAAAACTTCTTTATTAATTACCGGCCTAAAAATTCACCAAAAATCAAACTACTCAAAATTGTACAAGTCAAGCCATTATCCAAAATGCACATTGCTGCATAAACACCAATTTATAAACAATCACTTTTTTCCAAAATTTACGAATACGCCATTATTTTTCTCTTAGAAATGAAGATCTAAATCAGTATTATTTGTTCCGAAGTTAAGAAATAAACTTTGTGAGCAGTAACTAAAAATAATTTTACAGTTACATACATTTTTGTAATGAACCAATTCTTTTTCGCGACCCGACATAGGCATACATTAATGACATAAATGTGGACATGATTTAAAACATTTACAACATCAATTAGTTTTTCCGCAACCTCTCCTTATTCTTTTCTTACTATATATGTATCATTATTAAAGGTTTAATCTATAATTAAAAGTGAAAATGTTTCCTACCTGGACGCAGATCAGCTTCCTGCTGCTTCCTCCTCCGATGCTCTTCAAAATGGCGCATTACGTCTACGCTCACGTCATGACGTCATCGCGCGCATCAATGTTTATAACGGACTATTTTATTTATATAATCTGTAAATAAATGTTTATAAATGTTAATAAATTATTTCTATGTTTTCTAAATAATGTACATTATGTTCAAAAAATCTATAAAAATTATGATTATTTTTTAAGTTGGTTCCAATAAAGAAATATTTAATAAACCTTATTTGTTTACTGTTATTATTTTTTAAAATTGTAATTTAATCATGTAAAATATTATTTTTTAAATGTAAATTTACTAAATGTGTTCCTTACCTCGACTCTATTTTCTTTTTCCTTCCAAACTTGCTCTTTCTGCTCCTTCTTTTCTTGTTCCGCGGGTTGTATATTCTGAAGCTGCCAAAATAAATGAAGGACAAATAAGATCATAGACTTCAATGCAAAAGCGTGGGAATTTTTTTTAAAGTAAGTTCTATTTTCTTTGCTCTATTTTCTTTTGGTTTAATTTCTTTTTAAATACATTTCTAATTACTCTATTAATATTAAAAATATTTTTTGTTTTTTATCTTTATTTTTTTTGTTAACATTTCTCTTATTTTATATTATAATACTCCAAAAGTACTCTAACTTTTTTACAATCATTACACTTTATATAAGAAGGTTAAAAATACTCAAGTATTAATCTTTCATAATACTAATTTTTAAATATTTTTTTTATATATTTTTTTTAAAATAAATGCTCTAGTATTAATATTTTATAATAATTCTAATTTTTAGATTTTTAACATATTTTTTATATAATTAATACACATTATATAATCTTTCATATTTTTAAAAATAAAGTTCTTAATATAATTATTTAAATGTTACTTTTTTTTTTTTATTACTTCTAATATTTAATATTTTTAAAAATGTATTAAATAATTTGTACAAATTATTTAATCTGTCATAATTTTAAAAAGATAGTATAATATTAAATAATAAAATATTACTTAATTACTTTTTATATACTCCAACAGTACTTTCTTTTTTTAAATCTTTTATATTATTTATTACATGTTTGTAAAATAAAATAAAAAATACTCAAGTATTAATTTCTCATAATACAAATCATTTATTATTAAATTTATATTTATTTAATTTAACTTAAAAAATACTCTTTGATATTTGAAAAATACTCAAGTATTAATCTTTTGTTAAACTACTCACATTTTTTAATTTTTCTAAATTAATAAATAATTTATACTCAATAATTACTCTTTCATATTTATCAAATATAGTATTTATTATAAATAATACAATATTAATTAAAACATTTTCGAAACACATTTTTCTTAAAAAAAAAAAAAAAAAAAAAGCGTTGTAATGGTATATGCGTTGTAAAAGTACTTACCATATAACAGCATGCGTTGTAAATGCATGCGTTGTAAAAGCTTTTTCGTTGTATGCGTTGTAATGGTATATGCGTTGTAAAAGTACTTACCATATAACAGCATGCGTTGTAAATGCATGCGTTGTAAAAGCTTTTGCGTTGTAAAAAATGCGTTGTAATAGCATAGCGTTGTAAAAGTTGCGTTGTAAAGGTTGTTTCCCGCAAATGGCCGATCTGAACTGGGGTGGCGAAGTGAGCTAAAGAACGATGATGGATTCAACCAGATCTGTGACTGGGGGTGAGTGTCTGAAAAGTTGCAGCTTTCTGTCCATCATCTCCTTGTGTGTTGCTTTGACCATGAGCACTACAAGAAAGATATTGCTCTTGTCTACATCTCCAATGGGCTGCTTCTCACACCAGTACAGCACAGTAGGCATCCTTCAGCCAGCACATCTGCTGTCTTTTTTCACGCCTCCGAGAGAAGTAGTATCAGCAGAGCTTGGAATGTAGCACATCATGTCATGGCTCATCAAGCTATTGTGCCCTGTTCATTTTTATTAAACTTGCGCTAATATGTTATTGTTCTATTGCACAAAAACAAGCTTCTAATTTCTAGAAAAAAGGGTCTGCGCTAGTCAGATAGCATCATAAACTCAAGAGCGACCAGTGACTACATTACAACCCTAATCTCTAAAGCAGATCACAAAATGTCCCTTTTATTGCTAGTTTGTGATTACCATAATACTGCAATAGTTTGTAATTTTTAAGGTGGATATATTGCTTTTAGCTTTTAAGGTGATGTGTACATATCACGACACTTGACCTTCTGGTAGGTCGCTCCCCCCCGCTGCAGCACCGCCTGCACCCCCGCTGTCTGCTGCCGCCGGTGGAATTCGAGGCCCTCCACAACCCGCAGGCTTCCACCTGCGCCTCATCCCTGGTGGCCAGTGGTGGCCTTAGGTACGTCTCACTTGCTGCCTTTGTGCCTCCGTGCCCCTTGATTCTGTGCCTGTGACTGTCTGTGCCCCCTGCCCCCCGCTCGCCGCTCTGCTTCTGTGCCCCCTTTTTATTTCTGTACCCCTCGCCATCCACTGTACCCCTGTGTTTACTTTGTGCCTTTGACCCTGATTTTGTACCCCTTTTCTCTTCTGTGCCCCGCGCCGGTCTCCTGTCCCCCGTCCCTGCCGCTGCCTCCTCTGTGGCCCCGCCCCCTCCACACCCATTCGTCACACCCGTCCCTCGCCTCCAGCCTCCCAGCTGCTCCTCCCTCCCCACCTCCCCATATATGGCGGCCGCTGCGCGGTGAGGAGAGCGACCCTTGACCTTCTGGTAGGTCACTCCACCCCTGCTGCAGCACCGCCTGCACCCCCGCTGTCTGTTGCCGCCGGTGGAATTCGAGGCCCTCCACCACCCGCAGGCTTCCACCTGCGCCTCATCCCTGGTGGCCAGTGGTGACCTTAGGTACGTCTCACTTGCTGCCTTTGTGCCTCCGTGCCCCTTGATTCTGTGCTTGTGACTGTCTGTGCCCCCTGCCCCCCGCTCGCCGCCCTGCTTCTGTGCCCCCTTTTTATTTCTGTAACCCTCACCATCCACTGTACCCCTGTGTTTACTTGTGCCTGTGACCCTAATTTTGTACCCCTTTTCTCTTCTGTGCCCCGCGCCGGTCTCCTGTCCCCCGTCCCCGCCGCTGCCTCCCCTGCGGCCCCGCCCCCTCTGCAC
This sequence comes from Triturus cristatus, assembly GCF_964204655.1. Taxonomy (NCBI): domain Eukaryota; kingdom Metazoa; phylum Chordata; class Amphibia; order Caudata; family Salamandridae; genus Triturus; species Triturus cristatus. The sequence goes on along the minus strand of NC_140590.1, from coordinate 1,670,742,290 downwards.
CCATTCGTCACACCCGTCCCTCACCTCCCGCCTCCCAGCTGCTCCCCCTCCCCACCTCCCCATATATGGCGGCCGCTGTGCGGTGAGGAGAGCGACCCTTGACCTTCTGGTAGGTCGCTCTCCCCCGCTGCAGCGCCACCTGCACCCCCGCTGTCTGCTGCTGCCGGTGGAATTCGAGGTCGTCCACCACCCGCAGGCTTCCACCTGTGCCTCATCCCTGGTGGCCAGTGGTGGCCTTAGGTACGTCTCACTTGCTGCCTTTGTGCCTCCGTGCCCCTTGATTCTGTGCCTGTGACTGTCTGTGCCCCCTGCCCCCCGCTCGCCGCTCTGCTTCTGTGCCCCCTTTTTATTTCTGTACCCCTCGCCATCCACTGTACCCTGTGTTTTCTTTGTGCCTGTGACCTTGATTTTGTACCCCTTTTCTCTTCTGTGCCCCGCGCCGGTCTCCTGTCCCCCGTCCCTGCCGCTGCCTCCCCTGTGGGCCCGCCCCCTCCGTGCCCATGCGTCACACCCGTCCCTCGCCTCCCACCTTCCAGCTGCTCCTCCCTCCCCACCTCCCCATATATGGCGGCCACTGTGCGGTGAGGAGAGCGACCATTGACCTTCTGGTAGGTCGCCCCCCCGCTGCAGCGCTGCCTGCACCCCCGCTGTCTGCTGCCGCCGGTGGAATTCGAGGCACTCCACCACCCGCAGCTTCCACCTGCGCCTCATCCCTGGTGGCCAGTGGTGGCCTTAGGTACGTCTCACTCGCTGCCTTTGTGCCTCCGTGCCCCTTGATTCTGTGCCTGTGACTGTCTGTGCCCCCTGCCCCCCGCTCACCGCTCTGCTTCTGTGCCCCCTTTTTATTTCTGTACCCCTCACCGTCCACTGTACCCCTGTGTTTACTTAGTGCCTGTGACCCTTTATTTGTACCCCTTTTCTCTTCTGTGCCCCGCGCTGGTCTCCTGCCCCCTGTCACCGCTGCTGCCTCCCCTGTGGCCCCGCCCCCTCCATGCCCATTTGTCACACCCGTCCCTCGCCTCCCGCCTCCCAGCTGCTCCTCCCTCCCCATATATGGTGGCTGCTGAGCGGCCGCACCTAAGGCAAGCCTGTCTGCGCCCGTCGGTGCCTGCACCACGCCCAGCGCCAGAACCCCTATCCACCGCAGCAGCCACGAAGACCGCCTCCACTATGATGCCAAAACCCTCGTCGCTCTCAACCCAGGAAGGACCCACACCTGCTGCAAGGCCACCCCGAAGCGCACCCACAGCCCCTTCACCTGTTGGAACTGCAACTTCTCCTGCCACGAAAGGGCCAAGACACCCACCACAACGGAAGCCAACCATCTCAGATGCATCCTGATCAACACCCGCTCCGCACACCAACACGCCGTCGAACTCTGGGACCTACTCGACACCACATCACCGGACGTCGCCTTCCTGACCGAGACCTGGATGAACGAAGCCTCCTCGCCAGACATCGCCATAGCCATCCCAGACGGGTACAAGATCACCCGCAGAGACAGCTCTTACAGGGCCGGAGGAGGAATCGCCATCGTCCACAAAAACACCATCAAGATCTCAACAAACACCAACGACACCCTCAGCACCGCCGAACACATGCCCTTCCAGATCCACATGGACCCCAAGACCACCCTAAGAGGCACCCTCGTCTACAGACCGCCAGGACCCCGGCCTCAATTCTGCGACTCCATCGCCGACCTCATCAGCACGCACGCGCTGACCTCCACCGACTACATCCTCCTCGGAGACCTGAACTATCATCTGGAGAACAACAATGACAACTCTTCCACCCTGATCGACATTCTCGCCAACCTCGGACTGAAACAGCTCGTCACGACGCCGACCCACATCGCCTGCCACACACTTGATGCCATCTTCTCCTCAAGCCCCCACGTCACCTTCAACCACGCCTCCGAACTCACCTGGACAGACCACCACTGCATCACACATCACCGCACCCCACTGACCCCCCACCGCCGCTGGGGCAAAATCACTGAACAACAACTACAGACAAGCCTCGCACTCAACCCTTCGACGAACCCCACCAACCCGGATGAAGGTGCACTCGCCCTCGAATGCTGTATGAACGACTGCGCCAACACAGCCGCTCCGCTGAAAAACCCCACCAACTGAGACTCCTCAACTGCCGGAAACTGGAAAATATATGGCACAACAACAAGACGCCAGACTGCCGCACTGCCCACAAAGACGCCATCCACAACCACCACCACCTCATCAGGACCACCAAAAGAACCTCCTTCACAGACCGCCTTGACAACAACGCGCACAACAGCAAGGAGCTCTTCACCATCATGAAGGAACTCTCCAACCCCAGCTCCAACGACATCCCACCATCGCAAGCCCTGTGCGAATCCCTCACCACCTTCTTTCACCGGAAAATCACCGACATCCATGACAGCTTCAGACCCCATATGACCCCTGCCGACCACACCGCACCGAACCCACCGCACCCCACCGCCCATGACACCCTGACAACCTGGGCCAACGTGAGCATCGAGGACACAATCAAGACCATGGGAACAATCCACTCCGGTTCCCCGTCCGACCCTCTCCCGCACCACATCTTCAACAAAGCCAGCAAGTCCGTCGCACCCCACCTGCACAAAATCATCAACCTTTCCTTCGAGACCGCCACCTTCCCTGAGAACTGGAAGCACGCAGAGATCAACGCCCTACTAAAGAAACCCAAGGCAGACCCGAGCGACCTCAAGAACGTCCAGCCCATCTCCTTGCTTCCGTTCCCAGCAAAGGTCATCGAGAAGATAGTAAACACCCAGCTCACCCGGCACCTCGAAGACAACAACATCCTAGACCCGTCCCAATCAGGATTCCGCAGCAACCACAGCACCGAGACCGCCCTCATCAACGCCATAGATGGCATCAGGATCCTGCTAGACAACGGTGAGACGGCGGCCCTCATCCTCCTGGACTTCTCCGCCGCCTTCGACACCGTCTCCCTCCGCACACTACACAGCCCCTCCACGACGCAGGGATCTGAAACAAAGCCCTGGACTGGACCACCTCCTTCCTCTCCGGCTGAATTCAGAGAGTCCGCCTCCCCCTGTTCCGATCCGAGGCCTCCGAGATCATCTGTGGCGTCCCTCAAGGATCCTCCCTCAGCCCGACGCTGTTCAACGTCTACATGGCACCACTAGAACGCGTCGCCCGACAGCACGACCTCAACATAATCTCCTACACCGACGACACTCAGCTGATCCTCTCCCTCACCAAGGACCCCCTCACCGCCAAATCCAACCTCCACCAGGGAATGAAGGCCATCACCGACTGGATGGAGGACAGCCACCTCAAACTGAACACAGACAAGACGGAAACCCTCATCCTCGGGTCCAACCCCTCCGCATGGGACGACTCTTGGTGGCCCACATCACTGGGGTCCCCCCTGGCCCCCACCGACCACGCACGCAACCTGGGAGTCATCCTCGACTCGAAACTTTCCATGACCAAACAAGTCAATGCAGTCTCCTCCACCTGTTTCAACACCCTCCGAATGCTCCGCAAGATCTACAGATGGATCCTGACAAACACGAGGAAAACAGTCACCCAGGCCCTAGTCAGCAGCAGACTCGACTACGGAAACGCCTTCTACGCCGGAGCCTCGTCCAGCTCATCAGCAGACTACAGAGAATCCAGAATGCCCCTGCACGCCTGATCCTCAACGTCCCGTGCCGCGACCACATCACCCCCCACCTGAGGAACCTGCACTGGCTCCCTGTCGACAAAATAATCTCCTTCAAGCTCCTGATCCATGCACACAAGGCACTCCACAAAACCGTCCCAGCCTATCTCAACAGTCGACTCTCCTTCTACGTACCCAACAGGAAACTCCGCTTCGCTGACAACGCCCTGGCCACGGTCCCACGCATCCGGAGAACTACTTCCGGAGGCAGATCCTTCTCCCATCGCGCCGTAAAGACCTGGAACACCCTCCCCCTCTATCTGCGACAAACTGAAGACCTGCTGACCTTCAGGAGACAACTCAAGACCTGGCTCTTCGACCAGTAACAGCAACACCCTCCCTCCCCCCTCCCCAGCACCTTGAAACCCTCCCGGGTATGTAGTGCGCTTTACAAATTATGTGATTGATTGATTGATTGAATAATGTCTCTATGAGCTGCACATTACCACGGTACAAGATTGGTACGTGTTATTAGTTTACCTCTATGCTAATACTTACATTTAGTAGTCCTGCTTCTATGTTTGTAGCCTGTCCTGGTTTTCTGGTCACCCTATATCTGTGTGATGGAGCAGTGTACACCCTTGTATTCTCATGGTGCCATCATATGGGAACACTAAAAATCAAAAAAATAAATAAAAATGAACCAATAAAGAAAACATAATTACCTTCACCTATTTGCCTTCTCTTCTGTTGGGAAGCACTAAGACTGTCAGGGGCATATGATGCCACCACTAATAGCAGTGTGTTCCGTGACTTAAAACTGAGACCCATCATTTCCTAAATTAGTATCTATGGCAACTGGAGAATTTCAGAGCTGGAAACCATTGGTAACTCTGTGTCAGACTCCCATTAATAATAACAAAAAATTGTGCATACAAATATTTCATTTTCAAGGCAAGATTGAGGCACATCGGCTGCATTAGTCGAATAGCACGCTATGCTAAGATGTGAAAGCTATGCATAGAAAGTAAATATGACGTTGGCTTTGCAGTCTTTCCTAAATCAGACATGGATAGCGATTAGGAGTAACCTGGTGTAGCAGCTTCTACCTCTAGCTTGCCCTTTGGTTGACCTTCCTCTATCTTTGAGAACCCTGATGGTCCAGGGGACATGAGTCATGGATAGATTAGAAAGAGAATGTAAAATGTCTTTAACAGACATATTTATTGTCTTTAGTTTCCACTTCCTCCCTGCCTGGATCCTCTGAGACCCAGTAGAAGATAGCATGTTGAGTCTCCAAACTCAGTGAAAGGGGTCAACTTTGTGATAACCAACGGTGGTCAAAAGAATCCGAAATGCCATTTTCATGATGTAAAAAAACATCTTTAGATCAAAAATGAACATTATACTTATAACTAATTTTGTGTTGTGACCACCTCCATTTGTGATTGCGTGATTCAACTTAAGGCATGGTTCAAAAGAAAAAATATACATTTGTTCTACAGTTCAGGGCTCATTTATCATGTAAATTATAATCCAAATCAATTAAGAATGGGATCATAAAATTAATTAGGAACACATAAATGTCCTCATCCACTAAGTGCTATCATAGGGAGCTGGTGAAGCCCAGTAAAGTGATTGACAGAGTTCAAATTGTTTCTCACCTATGTGTTTGAGCTTTTACAACTTAAAAGGGACTGGGTCTCCCTGAAGATTACAATTGACACGTTTCTACCCATATCAATTTCTTAGGGTGTCCTCAGGATTTGGACTTGCAGGGAGTTTTTCATTACCATACAAAATTATTTTAATTTTTATTGTTGAAAAGTCATGCTGTGTGATATGAGAGGCAGGTAGAGATCCCAATTTGGAAGGGCGTTATGCTGTCAACTTCCATAATCCAGTTTACAATGTAGCACCATCTTGTAAAGTGAAAAACTGCACGCCTAGGCCAGCATGTATCCCAAGGCCTCTCCTTGGAGTAAAGGAGACCCTCTTTTTTTTATCTCAGTCTGCTCACTCTGCGCGCCCCCCTTAAAGATCCCTAGGGGCCCTGCTAACCCTAGTACTGATGAAAACTCCTCTCACTCTTTTCAACGCCACCATTTACAATGTGTCCGCCATCAATCTTCACCCTGAAATCGCAAGGGGTCCTGCTAACTTTAATTCCCTCAAACATCCTCACCATCCTAGGATGAGATTTTTAAATACCATTACTCCTAATATACCTACCCTTAAATCTCTCCTACCATCCACACAAGAATGTTGGAAGAGTAACCTAGAATATGACACCATTGTTCATCTCAGAACTATATATATGACAGGGGGTCCCCAAACTACAATCAAACTGCAGAGAAAACAAGGTGTCCCTTATTAATATATCCATTCATTGGATAAGAGACGTCCGAAGATGCTATAGTGTGATCCACTCAGATATTCTTGAAGCCTCCGGGCTATCATCCTCAGTTGATTCATATGACTTTACTAAGTTACCTTTTTCTCACCCATCCATATTGAATTGGTTACTAGCACAGGAAGCCCGAACATGTCGCCCAACAAATTCACACATTCAGTTCAAAGATCATCCATTAGTGCCGAAAGAGGGAGCTCACCCCCCAATTTTTTTTTCGTTATCCTGAAATGATTGACTAGGCCCCAAAGTGAACTCTATCTCAGAATATTTATTAAGCAATACTACCAACCTGATGATAGAGTCTCACCAAGAGTCAAGCTCACAGGACAACTTGCTTACTCTACACTCACGAGACAACTTGCTTACTCTATTACTTCAAGCCCAGCTTTGATCTTCTAGGCCCTAACCACGAATCTTGCCTAGCCCCAGTACAACCTAATTTATATTCCCATCAGCCCTCTTTTGAAGATCAGGAGACTGACTACTCTCCCAGAAGCCCCCCAAATTTACCTTCAACAAAGGTGGACTACCTAACATTAATCTCCTGAAATATTGAGTGCCTAAAGAGTTAGCTGGTTCAGGTGGACTGGAGGATTTTTATAGATAGCAGTGCTATTGCCATGCTTCAGGAAACATGGAAATTGGAATCTTCCTATAGGTAAGGTTATGAAACATTCTTCACACCGGCTCGAAAACCTGTGGCTGGCTGACCCTCAGGAGGACTCATTTTATGGCTTAACATTACCTTGGGATGCACTGCCAAGCAACTAGCCATTGATTCTCCTGACTTGCTTGGGGTAGACATTTTCCAGTGGTATGGAAAGAAACTATATCTATTTAATGTGTACAGCAGAAGTACCCCAAAGAACCTAGAGTCTTCAACTAAATTGTTACTAAGAGACCAGATTAAAGGATTAGCCAGTGATGCGGCTGTTATTGTTGGTGGAGATTTTAATATCTCTTTTAAACCCTCAGTTCTTCTGAAAGACATTGCAAGTACAAAAGGTCAAATTTGGGGTATTCCCCAACTTTTAGGACAACCCACATGGTCCACTAAGACAGCTTTACAACTGATAGATTTATGTGTAAGCTGCAAACTGAGAGCTTGCATTCGTCGCAACCAATCTGAGTTGATTAGATGCCCGACTTTTAAAAGGAATTCCTATCAGAGCAACATTGACAATATTCTTATGGACCTGCTCTCTTGGTCTTCTCTCATTCAGATGGAACTTGTTTCCAACTCGAAAGTGGCCACTCTCCCCTGCTCCTTACCCTTTGGGGTAATGCTGAACAGATGGCCAAACCTTGTACCAGGCCAGTGGCAGTTTACCTGTTACCAACAACCGGAGGAATGTAAGATGAGAGTCCATAGCTACTAACAAGGATTCTCTTCCCCAGATATCTTGATGTTTGAGTTCAATGTTGCCTGACTTTTCTGATCCAGGTGGCTCTCCTTTGGCTATTATGGCCCTATGCGATAAGCGTTTCCTAGAGCTAAAAAACTCTTATTCTACTAAACCATTTTTCCCAAAAACGTTGCCCTCCACTAATTATCAATCTTGGTATAACACGTCTTGCAGGAAGGCCAAACAAACACTATCACTAGCTATTAAAAAAGGCACTCACTCTTTAATTCAGTCTTCCAGATCTTAGTACAAAGCTGCCCAAAGGCATGCAAAAATAGCCTGGGATACCTTCGTATAGAACAACATCTTGACTGCTGCTCCCATGGGAAATCAGACAGCGTTATAGCATTTGATTAGTCATGGCCTAAACAATTCCTCAGTGAGGCCGGAGGACCATATTTTCCCCCAGGACTGGGTTAATCAATTTCCAGCCCTTTATTGTGAGGGAACTGGCCCTATAGCCTCTGAAGACTTAGGCACTGATTCTATCTTCACAGTTCTTCCACATAGGCTCGAAAATGACAGTGGCGTTGTCCCCTTTTTTTGCTTTTGCTTAAACTTCACGATCAATTTGCTCAGATAAAGCAGGTAAAGTCCCAGGCCTTGACAAAATTCCTGGGGCCATTTTTAGGTCTGAACCTGCTGTTTGGGTCCCAAACTTAAATCATGTAGCTAATGCTGTCATGGCTGGTGCTGAAATCCCTGTTTCCTGGTAAGAGCAGAGATAATACCCATTTATAAAAACAAAGTTTGCAAATCAGTTCCAGGCTACTACTGCCCCATAAGTCTTATTGATGCCACTAAAAACATTTTCTGCAAACAAATTCTTGATTGTCTCCTTGACTGAATGGAGAAAGTCAGTTCAATAAACAAGACAAACAATGCCTCTCCACTTACTTTTTCAAAGGTGAAACTCAATTTCCTAAAATATATTCAATGAGTCAGACATACATCAATACAACCATTTGGTTTGAATCCAATGCAAATCAACATTGATGTATCTATAGATGAGTAGTGAATTGCTGAAATTCAGTATGGGATGCTAGATATTGTTTTTAGAGAGTAGATTGAATAACTTTGAATGAATGTGGTTGGTTGTATTGATGTATGGGTAGGGTTTTTAGAGCTTTGTGGTATGATTAAGGAGCCCAATATAAATGTATGTTGATGCATCTTTCTGAATGTATTTATTTTCTATTGGATACACTGATTGTTATGTGTTTGAATCTTGTATGATAGCATAAAAAAGATTATAAAATAATCTTATGATTCAATAAAATATCTTCTTGAATATGTCTGCCTCATGAAGTTACACCTTTGAAAAAGTAAGTGGAGAGGCATTGTCTGTCTTGGCTATTGAACTGAATTTTCCTCTGGTTTTCCTTCTCCCATTAATATTTTGCAGGGGCCCTCTTCTGTCAAGTACAGGATGGAAGAAAACAACATCCTCACCAAGTTTCAGGCTGTATCCCCTACCAAGACAAGTACTGTGGACCAAGTTTTTAGATTTTTGCTTTTGAAGTGGGAGGTAGTGGATCTTAGTGGGGGCAGCCTCTATGTGGCGTGTTTTGACCTAATGTTCACTTTTGACCCCAGCTTTATTATTTGCTGATGACACTCTGCTGGTGTCTAAAACTCCAAAAGGGCTAGAAATTTTACTAAACAGATTCAAGTTGTTTTGCTCTCAGCAGTGGTTATCCATAAATGCTTCCAAAACCAACTTTACGGCTATTTAACCTCACAGGCATTTTAGCGGAGTCATATGGCTAGACAACATTATCCTTGAATGAGTCTTGACCTTTGATTACCCTGGCATCCGCCTGTCGAGCAGTAATTCTTGATCAAGCCAGATTTTGAATAGTGAACACCTCCTAACCCACAGAGCAGCAGCTACACTGAAATTCACAAGCAATACCTATATACACCCTATATCCCCCCTTCTTGAAACATGGAGAGCCCATGGGGGCTGCCGCAACCTATTCACCTTGAGGTGCCTGCCACATGGTGCAGGGATTAACACTTCCTCCCATTCCCCTATGGGAGCTTGAACTATGGCCGTATTACGGTGCTAATACATGCTCCCACAGGGAAATGTCGGAATGCGACCGAACAGTGCTCGGTCGCATCTTAATCAGGAGGTCAGGACTGCCAACCGGAGGTCGGTCTGACCCAGTTTTGAGGCATGTCAGGCAGACACAATTCTGTCAGACATCGTAATAGGCCCTCACTGTTGTTAATAATATCGATTTTTCATTATTTTTATGTATTTAAAATAAATTGTATAATTGTATATGTTATAAATTGTTTGTATAAATATTGTTAATGTTTTTAGTATAGTTTGTGGATTTTTAGTACTTTGTTGTGGGTTTTATAGGTGTACAGGGTTGGAAGTAAAGTGATCATAATTCATGAATAATTAATTTTTTATGGATATTCATTATTTAATTGATAATTATTTATGTTCATTGTACAATGGATTTAATGTAAGTTTTAGGTGCAAGCTCTGGGTTTTCAAGGGGCATAGGGTGGGAAGTAAATTAAATTTCAATTAATATTGTTAATTGTATGATTACTTTTGTTTTTTAGTTTAAGTTTTGGATGCAGGTTGTGGGTTTTGTAGGGGTATAGGGTGGAAAGTAAATTAATGTTAATTCATTATTAATTAATTTTCAATTAATGTTAATTATTTAATTGGTAATTAATAATGTTAACTGTATAATTATAGTTTGTTTAATTTAGGTGTAGGTTGTGGCGTTTTTAGGGATATAGGGTGGAAAGTAAATTAATTATAGTATTTAATTAATTGTAATATATAAAAATATGTAGTTGATAATTATGTGAATTGTGTAACTAAGATATTGTTTGAGATATATATTAGGTGTTAGTTGTATTTGTAGAGGTAAAGGGTGGGGAGTTAATTGAATATAATACATTTGTTATTAGTTAAAATTAATTATGGCAATTATAAAAGTAATATTTTTCAAATATATGTATATATGTCTACAAATATATATATACATATATACATATATAGATATATACATACATATATACATAAACGCGTCAGGCATGGAAAATTCATTGGAATACTGAGGAGAGCTGAATTGAAGCGAGCTGTTGAGTGCTTTCTCGAGATCTGGACGTTTGGTGAAGACAAATATACATACATATATATATATATACATATATTATCTACTGGCGGTCGCCAGTAGATAGTTATAGTTAGGACCCTCTTACCATAGGAAATCCGCAACATTCTATTTTGAATAACTTTGGCGCCGGTCGACGAATCCTCGCGAAATTTTCAAAATAGGTGGGGCGTTGAGCTCTGCTCCTACCCTGAAAGTCTCGGGGGGATTCGTCAAGCGGGGGCTGAGATAAAAGGGGGGTCCCAAAACGCGTTTTTCCCATGCATTTTTCCATAGGACCTTTAGACAGAGCTACAGCCCGAACGGCTGAACAGAATTAAATGAAATTTGGCAGAGAGGTAGTCCTCAGGTCAAGGAAGTGCCTTTTGTAGGTTTGGTGTAAATCTGTTCAGTAGATTCTGAGAAAATAGCCTTTAAATCAATATATATATCTGAGCCAGCTTACGGTGCGCTTACGGTGCGCTTACCGTACGCGTACGGTGACGTGCGCGAGCGCGATTCTGATTGGCTCTTAGATCTTAGTAAACATTCGAATCGGCCGGAACCAGGAAGCGGCGGCCGCCATTTTCTCTCGCACTCTGAGTGGGGCAGCACAAATGAAGCCAAAAAATGTCTAAAGTGGCAGAATATTGAGATCATAACCACCCAGCAGTGATATACGGGTCCCCAAACAAACCCGAAGGCCAAAAAAAAAATGTTGTTTTTTTTCGAAAAATTCGCCGATTACGCTTACCGTACGCGTACGATCAGAATTTTTTTTTTAAAAAAAATTATCCACATTCTCCCCACCCCGTGTGCAAATGGTTCCCGAAGGGCACCATTTGTGCATGGCATATAAATTATATGAAAATAATAAAGAATACATTTCACAACGATGCGCATAATATGTCCCACATGTGCGCACGGTGCGCGAAGCGCATCGTGCGTACATGGCCCATCCCGTATAACGTGGGCACGCGGTGCGCGCAGCGCACCGCGTGACCACCGTGCGTGCACGGCACTAACTGCGTAAAGTGGGCGCGCGGTGCGCAAAGCGCACCGCGTGCTCACTGTGCGCGCACCGTGCGCGCACGGAACGAACTGCGTTAACTGGGCGCGCACGCCACGAATGGCGTAAAGTAAGTTAGCATTTAAAAAACCGTACAAATTCACTGAAAAAACCATAGGTTTCACACACGTTATAGTTAGGAATTAGCATTTAAAAAACCTTGCAAATTCACTGAAAAAACCATAGGTTTCACACATGTTATAGTTAGCTGTACATTTCACTCGTAAAAAACCAATGAAATTCCCCCGTTATAGTTAGTGCAGGCAACTATAACTCACGCGACCGCAATCTTCTGCTGATGACATATGTGTCTTTATGAAAAAAAAATATTTGTAATATATGTATAGCTAAAATTTAATGGAAGAAGACATGGGAAAATAAGTGTCTAAATACAGTATTAGCATCAGCAGAGGATTGCAGTCGCGTGAGTTATAGTTGCCTGCACTAACTATAACGGGGGAATTTCATTGGTTTTTTACGAGTGAAATGTACAGCTAACTATAACATGTGTGAAACCTATGGGTTTTTCAGTGAATTTTATATATATATATACATATATATATATATATATATATATATATATATATATATATATACATATACACATATTAGGTGTGGGTTGGGTTTTCTCAGGATATAGGGCGGGAAGGTAATTAATTATAATTCATTTACTATTAGGTAGTTATCTAAATATTTTCATTGATAATTAATTATGCAATGTGTTTAAATAATATAATAGATACATTTTAGGTGTGTGTTTTGTAGATTGTATAGGTATGGGGTGGATGTTACTTAAGTAATTATGTTATGTATTAATTGTGTTATTTTGTTTACTTAAAAATACTGTATGTATTTGTTGCTATTATTTTACGAATATAGTTTGGCAGTTTCATTATAATTAGAATATTTGTATTCATTTATAATCTTACTGAGCCCTTAAGAAGGTTGTTACGCAAAGGTAAAACGTACATGTGGGAGGAGGAACAAGAAAAATCTTTCCTAAATATCAGAAACGAAATTTGCAAAGCGGGCATCTTAGCTCCTTTCAATACCACATGTAAGTCTTTCCTCACAGTGGATGCCAGTCTCACTGGCATTGGTCTTGTTTTATCTCAAAACATGCATGGGGTGGAAAGGATGATAGCTTTTGCCTCTAGGACTCTCACTCATGCTGAAAGGAACTATTCCGTGATCGAGCGGGAAGTTCTTGCTGCAGCTTGGGGTGTCAAGTACTTTAGAGTATATTTTCGTGGCTCAAGGTTTTTTTTTTTTGGACAGACCACAAACCTCTGATGAAGATTTTGTCAACTGGAGGTGCTGGAAAAGGCTGTACGCACCTGGACAGCTTAGCAGCCAGATTACGAGAATATCTGTATGATATTGAGTTTATTCATGGTTGGAAAAATTCACAAGCAGACTGTTTGTCCCACATGTCTTTGGGTTGGGAGGATGTTAATAAAGACATGGTAAAGAAGCTTGAATTGGAGGATGCTGTGACTCTTGTGTGTGATGTTCGCAAATGTAACTTGGGGGCATTTTCGAGGTCACAGTGGTTGGATGAAATGCGTTCTGACTCTACTTTGAAAGATGCAATTCTAATGATCAAGAAGGGTGCTCTCGAGGAAAAAATGGTGTCTGTGGCTGTTAGACCTCTTTGGAAGCTTATTGACGAATTGTCTGTAAGTGGTTCGGATGTGGTTATGAAAGGTGATTGCTTCATACCTCCTTGTGGTTTGAGAATACACATATTTAGTTAGCTCATGAAGGGCACTTGGGTCAAGGCATGGCCATTAGGAGAATCAAACAAGAATTGAGGTGTCCTGAGATGGATGACCAGATCAAACAGTGGGTTGAAGGCTGTAATCTTTGCAAGGAGAGTGAGAAAAGGCTTAGGGTGAGCAGTCAGAGTGGCATGAGTCAGATTACTGATCCGGGTAAAGCTTGGGGGACTGTTTGTTTGGGTTTTATAGGTCCCCTTTCTGTACTGTCTTTGGACATGCGTTTTGCTGCTGGTAATATTAATTTTCATTCTAGGTGGTGGTTTGTGAAATTCCTGAGGGATGTCACAACCAAGTCTACCATCGAAGTTTTGTAGAAGATATTCTTGGAGGAGGGGGTGCCTCATATGCTGTTGACTAACAATGGTACGCAGTTAACTTCAGGAGAGATGCGTTGTTTTTTGGAGAAGTGTGGGGTCAAACATTCTTGCACCTCTCTTTCAATCCCATGGGTAATGGAATGGTGGAAAGGGCAAAAAGGTTGGTAAAAGGTACAATTCAACTTGCTTTCTCCAATGGACAATCTCCCAGTCGGTTGGTTGAGGAGATGCTATGAGCCTACCACACCACTGTTCATAGTGTTACCCACAAATGTCCATTACAAGTAATGAGACGGCATCTTCCAGCTTCTAGGTTAGTTCCTGCTTGGCTGAAGGATTGGGTATACTCGGGGGTGAGCGTGTTCACAAATTTGTTTCATTCAAATTTCAAGTTGGCAATTGGGTCAAATTGCAATCAGACAGAGTGAAATGTGGTTTGAGCAAATTTAAGAGACCATGTCGTGTGGTTAGTGTTGGAAGGTATTTTGTTGTTGTGGAAGGTTATGAGAGGTGGAATTTCCATAGAGTGGCATTATATCAGAGAGGTGAGACTTGTGTCAGACAAGGGGGTGTTAATGAAGGATGCTCAGGTACCATGTTCATGCCAGATAATGAATGTTCTTCCAATAGTGTTCCCAGGGACCTTAGCACCTCATCTGTTCCTCTTTCAAATGGTGTGAGGGTGAGTCCTGGGGATGAGGTTGGGTCTAGTGTTAGAGTTTGTAGACCTCCCTTGTATCTGCAGGACTATGTTACAATGGTGTGAATTACCTCCACTTGGATGTCACTGTTCTGTAGGACTATATATCAATGTGAATTACCTCCACTCAGAGATCACTGTTTCTGTTAGATCTGGGGGTCTCTAGTTGGCAGGGTAGGTACCACTGTCCAAGTAGGGACCCTTCCTTCTAGTCAGGGAGAGGGGGATACACTGTTAAGATAACCCCTGCTCACCCTCTAGGTAGCTTGGCCTGAGCAGTCTAGGCTATCAAAGGCAATGTGTAAAGTATTTGTACCAAGACTCACAGTAACACAGTGAAAACACCACAGATTTACTCCACACCAGTTTTAGAAAAATAAGGTATCTTTACTAAAAACTTCACAAGACCAAATATACAGAAAAACCAACATACAATTAAAAAGGTTACTTTAAAGATTGTTCAAGAGTTTGCAGAAAGTACTCCAGGATGTAAAAGTCAGTGTCCTGCACAATGCGACTCTCAATGCACAAAATGCGACACTCTCGTGCCCAACAGTACCTGTAGTTGCGATAAGGTTCCCAAAAGCTATCACAAGGAAGATGGCAAAGGTGATGCGATACTCCTGAGATCTTGGGGAGGCTTTGCAGCAGCCCTGCTTCACGCAGCAGAGGTGGATGCGTCGGCTCCGATCTGTAGGGGGAGGATGCGATGACTTTGGCTTTCGTTGCGTAGGTTTCTTGGGGGGGAAGCTTCATGCACAGGTAAGATGCGACGATCTTCGGTGCGCGGCGCAGCGTTGACTTCTGGCACCGCAACCCTCGATGTGTCACGGGACGGGACTCTGCATCGACACACGCAGCGGCTGGATACTTTCACGCACCGGCAGTGGTGCGGCCCGCAAACTGGTTCTGCGACGACCCTCGCAGCGTCAGGAATCTTCTCGCACCGGGACGATGCTCGACGCACTCGGCGATGCGGGGACTCCGGGTGCTGCGATGGCGCCGCAATGAAATTCTCCTCGCACTCTCGTTCTTGCGACACGCAATCGGATGATGCGTTGGGTACCAGTTACTCTTTTTCACGCTTCTGCTTCCCAGCTCCCAAATACAGCAAAATGACCTCCTGAGGCCCCAAGACTGGGCAAGCACTCCAAGGCAGGTCAGAACTCCTTCAGCAGAGTTCCAGGGGAGCTGGTGGTGAAGTCCATTTGTTCCTGGGACTTCTTAACAGGGAGCCAGCTCTTCTCAGGCCCTTGGAGATCAGAATCAAAAGAAGGGGACACAGCAAAGTCCTTCCCCTCTCCTTGGCAGCAAAGCAAAACAGCAAGCAGGCAGTCTTCTCCTCTTCAGTCCTTTTCAGCTTTCTCCTTGGCAGAGGTTTCTTCTTAGTTCCAAAGTGATCTAAAGTTTTAGGTGTCTGGGGTCCTCTTCTTATACCCCTCCAAGTCTTTGTCTCTCTTTGTTCCAGTGGGGGGATTCCCCTGCTCAAACCGGTTCCTGGGTGTGCTCTGCTCTGGAGCACCTGGTTCCTTTCAGAGTGAGGGCCAGGGTCGTTAGACGCTCAGCAGGAGGTGGAGCCTTCTTTGTGCTGGCAGAGGCAGAGTCCTCAGCCTGGCCAGCAGGGGGTGGAGACAGCATTGTGCTGGCAGAGGCAGCCCTATTCAAACCCAGGGGCTACTCCTCCCACCCATCTAAAGCAGATCTCCCTATTCACCCTGCTGCTGACTCATCCAGGCTCCTGGAGCCACCTAGCCCATCACATGACACCAGTCAGCCAACCAGCACACAGGCACACAGGAAGGTTAAACAGGAGAATAGCTACTTTCTAAAAAGTGCTATTCTCACACAGTGAATTTAAAAACCATCTTGCTAAAAAGATGTATAATGAAATTCTGAACACAAAGATACCAAACTTGGATTTTCTATCTTGCCCTTATGGGAAGATAGACATGTAAACAGCCTCCCCCATTCTATCCTATGGGCAAGATAGCCTCTCAGCAGTGAAAAACGAAAATGGCTGTAATTCACTACCAGGGCATGTTACACACCTCAGTACATGCCCTACCTTTCAGATACACTGCACCCAGCCCAGGGGGGTGCCTCGGGCCACCATAGGGATGCCTGACATGTACAGAAAGGGAAGGATAAGGCCTGGTCAGTGGGTGCACTGGCCAGGTCGACATGGCAGTCCTGGACTGCACATAGGCACTGCAAGCAGGCCTAAGACATCATTTTAGGGCTACTCCTGTGGGTGGCACAATCAGTGCTGCAGCCCACTAGTAGCATTTGAATCACCAGCCCTGGCACATTCAGTGCACTTTACTAGGGGCTAACAGGTGAAACAAATATACCAATCATGGATAACCAATCAATATAACAATTTATACAGAGAGCATATGCACTTTAGCACTGATCAGCAGTGGTAAAGTGGCCAGGGTCCTATTGCCAACAACCACGGGTCAGAAAAAATAAAGGAGGAAGAAGCAAAAAGTTTGGGGATAACCCTGCAAAAAGGGCCGTTTCCAACACAACCCCCTTCCAGCCTAAAGCCAGGGTAGACCAAGCGATACCTCGATGGGATTCCCTGCTTAGGGCGATAGAACACGGAAACTGGCCCAAACAGCAGGGCACAATTCCTGTTCTACGTCTTCCTAAACCCGGTTGGATCCCTCCATCCATACTCTCAGGGTCCACCAAGCCAACCCATGTTGAACCCTTCTCTTCACCTGTGGACACCACCTGTGCAGCACCTAGCCTTAACTTGCTCACAGGTGTGTCCCAACAGACAGACAGCAAGCCGCAGTGACCAGTGACAGTGGTCAGGGATGAGACCCAGGCCTTATGCCTCTCAGGGCTCTCAAACCCCTGTGGTGTCAGGGGGTGGGGGGCAGTAGCCCCAGGTGCTTGGTACCCTTTGTCCACTCCCTTCCCTGTCAGGTCGGGTCTGACAACCTGGCACTGACCCACCAGCCCCAGGCCTGTATCCGGTGGCTGGACAGGAGGCTGGGGTGGGCTGTTCCATACCCGGTCCTCTTCTTCCTTGGGGCTCTGTACCCTCCCACCTGGAGCGGTACCCCCTTCTAGAATAGCCAGGGCACCGGTGGCAGGTGTCCTGCACCATTCGCCCACCAGTTCAGGGGTTCTATCCTGCAACTGGGATCCCAGGTCAGGGGGGACACCCCGGACCTGGCCCTCCAACCTAGGGTCTACACCCTCTAGGTGAACCGGGGTCAGAGGCGAGGACTCCCTCCCTCTGCACCCCCTTCCAGAATTCTGCACCCTCCTACTCGGAGCGGTACACCTCAAAGACAAACTGGTAGAGACACTGCTTACAGATGTCCCTCCCTCCAGTTCAGGACCTCTCTCCAGCAACTGGTCTCCCAACCTAGGGTCTAAACCCTCAGGTTGCACCGGGGTCAGAGGTGAGGACTCTCTCCCTCTGCACCCCCTTCCAGAGAGCTGCACCCTCCCCACTGGAGTGGTACCCCTGGAAGCCAAACCGGTCAGGACACAGCTTACAGATGTCCTTCCCCCCAGGTCAGGCAGATCCTGAACCTGGCCTCCCAACCCAGGGACTAAACCCTGCGGTTGCACACCTGCCTGGCATGCCAGGACTTCTGGGGACTCACACAGTATCTCCCCGAGGGTGACACATGACTCATGTGTCTCGTGACAGTCTGCCTGGCGCAGATCTCCTGGCCCCTGTCCACCTGACAGTGCGCGAAGATCCCCCAGGACAGAAGTGGTGTCACCATGGTCACTCCTAGGGGACTCAGCCCTTCTGGCTGGTCCCTGACCCACTGGTTCTCCCACTGGGGAACACATCCCCCTCTCACCCCTCAGTCTGGACTTCTGCACCTTCCCAACTGGAGCGGTACCGCCAGACACCAGAACCACTGGAGCTCTGTTTACAGAGGCTCCAGGTTCTCCTGACACTAGGAGATCCTCCTCAAATGGCCTACTAGCACTGTCTAGGCCCCCAACCTGGTGTTCCCTTAAGGAACCAACCAGGCCCTGAGACTGGGTTTCGGGCACCTTGGGACCCACAGTCCCACACTCACCCCTTCTCCACCGAGACAGGACGTGAGCCCCTACACCCCTCCCACTACACTGGGACCTAACCGGGCTACACTGAACCTCTTCCACCTCACAGGTCTGGAAGATATCTGAGCCACTCCTTTTGGGATCACTCCCCAATGCCTCTCCAGACCTTTTGGCATCCAACCAAAGGTCTGCCTCCAACGCAAGCTCTCTGGAACCAGAGAACTCACACTCCACCGGGTGTTGGCATAGCTCTGGAAAACAGGGACTTAAAATATGCTCTCCAACAAATGAATCACACAGCCCCCCACAGTTGTTAACCAAGCTACCCTTTGCCTCACCCTCCAGTGCCTCACACAAGTACCCCACACCACTCTCCTGAGATTGGCAAGACAGTACCTGACTGTCTCTGTCACACAACTCACACTCTTCTGGGTGGTCTTCACACTCACACACCAAGGTTTCTACCATGGGGGAACCCCTCTCCCTGTACCTCTCATCTAGGGTCAGTAGAGTGTCACTCCCACCACTAGGAATATGGTCCCCTGTGTCAGTTCCCCAATCTACTTCAGGGACACTGCACTCCACTGGAACTACATCATAAACCTGAACCCCCTGGTGTATGTCAACCCCCTCCTTCAAGTTAGGTGCCACATCTCTGGGTGTTTGTACCTTTCTCTCAGCACTAGAAACTACAATCTTGCTGCCACCGTCTGAGCTGAACTCCACCTCCAACTCAGCAAAGCTCACTTCTTGAGCTACCCATTTTTCTTCTTCAGCTGAGACACTCATGGCCTCAAGCCTCTCGAGCTCCAAATCAAGCTCCCTCATCCTTAGTTCATGTGCCAAGGTCAATTTAAATTATTCCAAGGCATACATCTTCTTGCTCTCTTCTACTTTGTTCTGGGTGTCTATTTCCATCAGCTTCAACTCAAGCCTCATGATTTCTAACTCATGATCTCTAACCCTTTGATTCTCCTCCAACTCCTCTGGAGTGAGACTCCTACTGGAATGGGAGCTGCCAGCCCTTGAGACTGGTCTGCCCATGGGCAGATCTTGGGGAACAAAACCATTCTTTTCATTTGCATCATCTTCCTCTTGGGCCTCCCACCAGGCCTTCAAGACTCTTTGTAGCACATCTTTTCTAGATCCGCTTTTCACAGGGCAACCAAGGTCTTTGCAGAATTGCTTGAGCTCCTCAACTCTGTATGAATACAAATCCGCAATGGAAAACTCCAATTCTGCCCTCTCACTTGTTGCCACCTGAGACATGATGCTCTTGAAGAGTTACTCAAAAATAGAATCAAAAATACAGTATGTGGTTGCGTATTGGTCTGCACTCAAACTAGTGATGTACACCAATTACTTTCGGTCAAGTACAAATACAAGTTCAATCCTCACCGCTGACCACCAATGTTAGATCTGGGGGTCTCTAGTTGGCAGGGTAGGTACCACTGTCCAAGTAGGGACCCTTGCTTCTAGTCAGGGAGAGGGGGATACACTGTTAAGATAACCCCTGCTCACCCTCTAGGTAGCTTGGCCTGAGCAGTCTAGGCTATCAAAGGCAATGTGTAAAGTATTTGTACCAAGACTCACAGTAACACAGTGAAAACACCACAGATTTACTCCACACCAGTTTTAGAAAAATAAGGTATCTTTACTAAAAACTTCACAAGACCAAATACTACAGAAAAACCAACATACAATTAAAAAGGTTACTTTAAAGATAGTTCAAGAGTTTGCAGAAAGTACTCCAGGATGTAAAAGTCAGTGTCCTGCAAAATGCGACTCTCAATGCACAAAATGCGACACTCTCGTGTCCAACAGTACCTGTAGTTGCGATAAGGTTCCCAAAAGCTTTCACAAGGAAGATGGCAAAGGCGATGCGATACTCCTGAGATCTTGGGGAGGCTTTGCAGCAGCCCTGCTTCACGCAGTCAATCAATCAATCAATCAAGACATTTATAAAGCGCACCACATACCCGTAGGGTCTCAAGGCGCTGGGGGTAGGGGGTTGCCGCTACTGCTCGAACAGCCAGGTCTTCAGCTTCTTCCTGAAGGAGAGGTGGTCTTGGGTCAGGCGCAGGTCGGTCGGGAGGGAGTTCCAGGTCTTGGCGGCCAGGTAGGAGAAGGACCTTCCTCCTGTCGTCGCTCTTCGGATGCGGGGGACGGCGGCGAGGGCGTGGTTGGCTGATCGGAGGTGGCGTTTGGGAGCGTAGAAGTTGATTCGGCTGTTGAGGTAGCTCGGTCCTTGGTCGTGTAGGGCTTTGTGTGCATGGGTGAGGAGGCGGAAGGTGATTCTTTTGTTGACGGGGAGCCACTGTAGGTCTCTCAGATGTCCGGAGATGTGGCTGGTTCGTGGGATGTCGAGGATGAGTCTGGCTGAGGCGTTCTGGATCCGCTGGAGTCTCTTCTGGAGCTTGGCGGTGGTACCGGCGTAGAGGGCATTGCCGTAGTCCAGTCGGCTAGTGACGAGGGCCTGGGTGACGGTCTTCCTGGTCTCGGTGGGGATCCACCAGAAGATCTTCCGTAGCATGCGTAGGATGTTGAAGCACGCCGAGGAGACGTTGTTGACTTGCCTGGTTATGGAGAGGGAGGAGTCCAGGATGAAGCCCAGGTTGCGTGCATGGTCTGTCGGTTTGGGCGCGGTGCCCAGGGCGGGAGGCCACCAGGAGTCGTCCCAGGCGGAGGGTGAAGAGCCCAGGATGAGGACCTCCGTCTTGTCTGAGTTCAGTTTCAGGCGGCTGGTCGTCATCCACTCGGCTACCTCTTTCATCCCTTCGTGCAGGTTGGCTCTGGCGGCGGCGGGGTCGTTGGTCAGGGAGAGGATCAGGCGGGTGTCGTCGGCGTAGGAGATTATGCTGAGGTTGTGTTGGCGTGCGATGGCCGCGAGGGGGCTCATGTAGACGTTGAAGAGGGTGGGGCTCAGCGAGGATCCTTGAGGGACGCCGCAGATGACTTCGGTGGCCTCTGACTTGTACGGTGGTAGGCGGACTCTCTGTGTTCTTCCGTCGAGGAAGGAGATGATCCATTCCAGAGCCTTGTCCTGGATTCCGACGTTGCTGAGGCGCTGTACTAGGGTGCGGTGGCAGACAGTGTCGAATGCCGCGGAGAGGTCTAGGAGGATGAGGGCCGCTGTTTCTCCGTTGTCCATCAGGGCTCGGATGTCATCGGTGGCGGCGATGAGGGCGGTCTCGGTGCTGTGGTTGGCTCGGAAGCCAGACTGTGAGGGGTCGAGGGATCCATTCGTCTCGAGGAAGGCGGCCAGCTGCTTGTTGACGGTCTTCTCGATGACTTTGGCTGGAAACGGGAGAAGCGAGATGGGGCGGTAATTCTTGAGTTCGGTGGGGTCCGCTGTGGGTTTCTTGAGTAGAGCGCTGAGTTCGGCGTGCTTCCAGCTCTCAGGGAAGGTGGCGGTGTCGAAGGATGTGTTGATGATGTCTCGCAGGTGGGGTGCGATGACAGCGTCGGCCTTATTGAAGACGTGGTGAGGGCAGGGGTCGGTCGGCGATCCGGAGTGGATGGAGTTCATCGTGCGGATGGTGTCTTCGGTGCTGATCGGGGTCCAGGCGTGGAGGGTGGTGGTGGGGGGTGGTTGTTCGGTCGTGGTGTGCGTTGGTTGGTTGTTGAAGCTGTTGCGTATGTCCGCGATCTTGTTGTGGAAGTATGAGGCGAGGGAGTTGTAGAGGTCTTGCGATGGGGTGACGTCGTTGTTTCCTGCGCTGGGGTTGGATAGCTCTTTCACGATGTTGAAGAGTTCCTTGCAGTTGTGTGCGTTGTTGTCCAGCCGGTCTTTGAATGCAGTTTTCTTGGTGGCGCGGATCAGCTGGTGGTGCTTCCGGGTGGCAAGCTTGAAGGTGGTCCTGTTGTCCGGTGTAGGTTCTCTTCTCCAGACTTTCTCGAGGGCTCGGCAGTTCTTCTTGGAGCTCTTGAGTTCGTCGGTGAACCATGGGGCTTTCTTGCTGCCGGGTCTGCTGGGCGGGGTCCTCAGCGGGGCGAGCTCGTCCGCGCAGTTGCTGATCCACTTTGTGAGGTTGTCGGCGGCCTGGCTGGGGTTCGCTGAGCTGGCAGGAGGGTGCTGGCTCAGGGAGGTGGCGAGCTGGTCGGCTGTGATCTTGTTCCAGCTTCTGCGGGCAGCCTGTTGCTGGTGGTGGTGGGTCGTCGTTCTTTTGAAGGTGAAGTGGACGCAGCTGTGGTCCGTCCATTGAAGCTCTGTGGCGTGGCTGAAGTCGATGTCTGTGCTGGATGAGAAGACTGCGTCGAGTGTGTGTCTGGCGAGGTGGGTGGGGGTGGACACCAGCTGCTTGAGTCCAAGATTGGCGAGGTTGTCGATCAGGGTGCTGGTGTTGCGGTCGTTGATGTTCTCCAGGTGGAAGTTGAGGTCCCCCAGGAGGATGTAGTCAGCGGAGGGGAGGGCATGCGGGCTGACGAAGTCGGCGATGTCCTCGCTGAATTGGGTGCGTGGTCCCGGAGGTCGGTAGATCAGGGTGCCTCTGAGGGTGGTCTTCGGCTCGGTGTGGATCTGGAAATGCAGGTGTTCGGCGGTGGTCAGGGTGTTGTCGGTGCTGGTCGTGAGACGGATGGTGTTCCTGTGGATGATGGCGATGCCTCCTCCCATCTGGTTGGCGGTGCGATCCCTCCGGGTGATCTTGTAGCCCTCTGGGATGGCGATGGCGATGTCGGGAGCTGAAGAGGCGTTCATCCAGGTCTCCGTGAGGAAGTCAACGTCAGGGGCTGTGGCGTCTAGGAGGTTCCAGAGTTCGACGGCGTGTCTGTGGACGGAGCGGGTGTTGAGCAGGATGCACTTGAGGTGGGTGCTGCTGGTGGTCGACTTGGCGGGTGCTGGTGCGAGGCAGGTCCGGATGCAGGTGAACTTGCAGGCGAGGCAGCTGAAGGGTCCGTGGGTGCGTCGTGGTGTGGCTTGGTGGCAACCTGGGAATCGGCCGGAGTTGAGAGCGATGAGGGTGGCGGCGGTGTACGTCCGGCGGGTGGGCTGGGGTCCTCGAGGGCCAGGGGTCCTGGCACTGGGCGCGGTCCAGGCGCGGACGGGCGTAGACGGGCTTGCCTTTGGCGTGCCTTCGGCGCACAATCGGCGCGCCCGCTGCGCGTGACCGCTGCGCGTTCGCACGGTCGCCATATATGGCGAAGTGCGCGGGGGGCGGAGCAGCTGGGATGCGGGAGCGGGGAGGGTACAGAAGGGAAAAAGGGGCGGGGTTAGCGGCGGTGGCGGGAAGCGGGGAGGGAGTACGAAGGGCGGCTAGACAACAGGGCAAACAGGAAGGAAAACGCAACCACTAATACAAATTACAGAACAGGCACTAAGAAAAGACAAAAAACAAAAACACCAACAAAACCTAACCAACAGGCGAGCACGGACCACGCTGCTCGAAGGAGGGGGCGTGGTCACGCGGCGGCAGCGAGGCAGGCAACGAGGCAGGCAAGGCAAGGGGGCACACGCAGCAGCTGGTGGCCGTGCGGCGTGGGGGTGTCCTACAACAAGGTCACACTCACCTGCGTCGCACGGTCGCCATATATGGCGAAGTGCGCGGGGGGGCGGAGCAGCTGGGATGCGGGAGCGGGGAGGGTACAGAAGGGAAAAAGGGGCGGGGTTAGCGGCGGTGGCGGGAAGCGGGGAGGGAGTACGAAGGGCGGCTAGACAACAGGGCAAACAGGAAGGAAAACGCAACCACTAATACAAATTACAGAACAGGCACTAAGAAAAGACAAAAAACAAAAACACCAACAAAACCTAACCAACAGGGGAGCACGGACCACGCCGCTCGAAGGAGGGGGCGTGGTCACGCGGCGGCAGCGAGGCAGGCAACGAGGCAGGCAAGGCAAGGGGGCACACGCAGCAGCTGGTGGCCGTGCGGCACGGGGGTGTCCTACAACTAGGTCACACTCACCTGCGTCGCACGGTCGCCATATATGGCCAAGTGCGCGGGGGGGCGGAGCAGCTGGGATGCGGGAGCGGGGAGGGTACAGAAGGGAAAAAGGGGCGGGGTTAGCGGCGGTGGCGGGAAGCGGGGAGGGAGTACGAAGGGCGGCTAGACAACAGGGCAAACAGGAAGGAAAACGCAACCACTAATACAAATTACAGAACAGGCACTAAGAAAAGACAAAAAACAAAAACACCAACAAAACCTAACCAACAGGCGAGCACGGACCACGCCGCTCGAAGGAGGGGGCGTGGTCACGCGGCGGCAGCGAAGCAGGCAACGAGGCAGGCAAGGCAAGGGGGCACACGCAGCATCTGGTGGCCGTGCGGCGTGGGGGTGTCCTACAACTAGGTCACACTCACCTGCATCGCACGGTCGCCATATATGGCGAAGTGCGCGGGGGAGCGGAGCAGCTGGGATGCGGGAGCGGGGAGGGTACAGAAGGGAAAAAGGGGCGGGGTTAGCGGCGGTGGCGGGAAGCGGAGAGGGAGTACGAAGGGCGGCTAGACAACAGGGCAAACAGGAAGGAAAACGCAACCACTAATACAAATTACAGAACAGGCACTAAGAAAAGACAAAAAACAAAAACACCAACAAAACCTAACCAACAGGCGAGCACGGACCACGCCGCTCGAAGGAGGGGGCGTGGTCACGCGGCGGCAGCGAGGCAGGCAACGAGGCAGGCAAGGCAAGGGGGCACACGCAGCAGCTGGTGGCCGTGCGGCGCGGGGGTGTCCTACAACTAGGTCACACTCACCTGCGTCGCACGGTCGCCATATATGGCCAAGTGCGCGGGGGGCGGAGCAGCTGGGATGCGGGAGCGGGGAGGGTACAGAAGGGAAAAAGGGGCGGGGTTAGCGGCGGTGGCGGGAAGCGGGGAGGGACTACGAAGGGCGGCTAGACAACAGGGCAAACAGGAAGGAAAACGCAACCACTAATACAAATTACAGAACAGGCACTAAGAAAAGACAAAAAACAAAAACACCAACAAAACCTAACCAACAGGCGAGCACGGACCACGCCGCTCGAAGGAGGGGGCGTGGTCACGCGGCGGCAGCGAGGCAGGCAACGAGGCAGGCAAGGCAAGGGGGCACACGCAGCAGCTGGTGGCCGTGCGGCGCGGGGGTGTCCTACAACTAGGTCACACTCACCTGCGTCGCACGGTCGCCATATATGGCCAAGTGCGTGGGGGGGCGGAGCAGCTGGTATGCGGGAGCGGGGAGGGTACAGAAGGGAAAAAGGGGCGGGGTTAGCGGCGGTGGCGGGAAGCGGGGAGGGAGTACGAAGGGCAGCTAGACAACAGGGCAAACAGGAAGGAAAACGCAACCACTAATACAAATTACAGAACAGGCACTAAGAAAAGACAAAAAACAAAAACACCAACAAAACCTAACCAACAGGCGATCACAGACCACGCCGCTCGAAGGAGGGGGCGTGGTCACGCGGCGGCAGCGAGGCAGGCAACGAGGCAGGCAAGGCAAGGGGGCACATGCAGCAGCTGGTGGCCGTGCGGCGCGGGGGTGTCCTACAACTAGGTCACAGGTCACAGGTCACAGCAGAGGTGGATGCGCCGGCTCCGATCTGTAGGGGGAGGATGCGATGACTTTGGCTTTCGTTGCGTAGGTTTCTTGGGGGGGAAGCTTCACGCACAGGTACGATGTGACGATCTTCGGTGCGCGGCGTTGACTTCTGGCGCCGCAACCCTCGATGCGTCACGGGACGGGACTCTGCATCGACACACGCAGCGGCTGGATACTTTCACGCACCGGCAGTGGTGCGGCCCGCAAACTGGTTCTGCGACGACCCTCGCAGCATCAGGAATCTTCTCGCACCGGGACGATGCTCGACGCACTCGGCGATGCGGGGACTCCGGGTGCTGCGATGGCGCCGCAAGGAAATTCTCCTCGCACTCTCGTTCTTGCGACACGCAATCGGATGATGCGTTGGGTACCAGTTACTCTTTTTCACGCTTCTGCTTCCCAGCTCCCAAACACAGCAAAACGACCTCCTGAGGCCCCAAGACTGGGCAAGCACTCCAAGGCAGGTCAGAACTCCTTCAGCAGAGTTCCAGGGGAGCTGGTGGTGAAGTCCTTTTGCTCCTGGGACTTCTTAACAGGGAGCCAGCTCTTCTCAGGCCCTTGGAGATCAGAATCAAAAGAAGGGGACACAGCAAAGTCCTTCCCCTCTCCTTGGCAGCAAAGCAAAACAGCAAGCAGGCAGTCTTCTCCTCTTCAGTCCTTTTCAGCTTTCTCCTTGGCAGAGGTTTCTTCTTAGTTCCAAAGTGATCTAAAGATTTAGGTGTCTGGGGTCCTCTTCTTATACCCCTCCAAGTCTTTGTCTCTCTTTGTTTGTTCCAGTGGGGGGATTCCCCTGCTCAAACCGGTTCCTGGGTGTGCTCTGCTCTGGAGCACCTGGTTCCTTTCAGAGTGAGGGGCAGGGTCGTTAGACGCTCAGCAGGAGGTGGAGCCTTCTTTGTACTGGCAGAGGCAGAGTCCTCAGCCTGGCCAGCAGGGGGTGGAGCCACCATTGTGCTGGCAGAGGCAGCCCTATTCAAACCCAGGGGCTACTCCTCCCACCCATCTAAAGCAGATCTCCCTATTCACCCTGCTGCTGACTCATCCAGGCTCCTGGAGCCACCTAGCCCATCACATGACACCAGTCAGCCAACCAGCACACAGGCACACAGGAAGGTTAAACAGGAGAATAGCTACTTTCTAAAAAGTGCTATTCTCACACAGTGAATTTAAAAACCATCTTGCTAAAAAGATGTATAATTAAATTCTGAACACAAAGATACCAAACTTGGATTTTCTATCTTGCCCTTATGGGAAGATAGGCATGTAAACAGCCTCCCCAATTCTATCCTATGGGCAAGATAGCCTCTCAGCAGTGAAAAACGAAAATGGCTGTAATTCACTACCAGGGCATGTTACACACCTCAGTACATGCCCTACCTTTCAGATACACTGCACCCAGCCCAGGGGGGTACCTCAGGCCACCATAGGGATGCCTGACATGTACAGAAAGGGAAGGATAAGGCCTGGCCAGTGGGTGCACTGGCCAGGTCGACATGGCAGTCCTGGACTGCACATAGGCACTGCAAGCAGGCCTAAGACATAATTTTAGGGCTACTCCTGTGGGTGGCACAATCAGTGCTGCAACCCACTAGTAGCATTTGAATCACCAGCCCTGGCACACTCAGTGCACTTTACTAGGGGCTAACAGGTGAAACAAATATACCAATCATGGATAACCAATCAATATAACAATTTATACAGAGAGCATATGCACTTTAGCACTGATCAGCAGTGGTAAAGTGCCCAGGGTCCTATTGCCAACAACCACGGGTCAGAAAAAATAAAGGAGGAAGAAGCAAAAAGTTTGGGGATAACCCTGCAAAAAGGGCCGTTTCCAACAGTTTCTTTTTTCGTTGTTTTCTTTTTTGCCTCTGTTTCTTTTGTTTCTTTGTTGAGGGAGAGGATGTGTTATGATGTTATCTTACCTCTGTGCAGCACGCTCTCTTCTCAGTGTTCCTTTTAGAATGAATGAATGAAGATATTCTTATATAGCGCATGGCTACCCGGAGGCATCCCAGCGCTGCGGAGAGCGTGAAGGAGGTGATGGAAATTACGGAAAAAGCCAGGTCTTAAGTTGTTTTCTGAATGACAAATGATTGGTTTCTTTGCGGATAGAGAGAGGAAGAGTGTTCCAGAGTTTCGGGGCGTGATAGGACAGGAGGCGGCCTCCTGAACGAGCCTTTCTGATTCTGGGGACTGCAGCTAGGTGGAGTTGATCAGAGCGGAGGTTTCTTGTGGGTTTGTAGGGTTTCAGAAGATTTTTAATGGCAGGAGGACCTTTGTTATGAAGGATTTTATGAGCGATACAGAGGGTCTTGAAATGAATTCTTTCCTGTATAGGGAGCCAGTGCAATGAGTGCAGGGCGGGTTTGGGTGAACTGCGGTTGTTAGTTCCAGTGAGGAGCCTGGCTGCCGAATTCTGAACGGTCTGGAGTTTAGAGATTACTGTTCTCGGGGCGCCCATATATAAGGAGTTGCCGAAGTCCAGCCTGGAAAGGATAAGTGCCTGGACCACAATTTTGCGAGCGAACGAGGGCAGAAGGGGAAGAACTTTTCGTAGAGTGCGGAGGGTACCATAGCAGGTCGCCGCCGTTTTCCTTGCTTGTGTCATAAAGGAGAGATCTTGGTCTAGCCATATGCCCAGGCTTTTTATTTCTTGTTTAGGTAGTGGGGCAGGTCCCATGTCTGTTGGCCATGATATGCTGGGATTAAAGCTGGCTGGATTACCCAACAACATAAGCTCTGTTTTATCCCCATTGAGTTTAAGCTGTGAAAGGGTCATCCATCTATTGATTTCTTTGAGGCATGAACAAAGATTTACTGAGGACTGTTCTTCCTGGTTCAGAGCCACGATGAGCTGGGTATCGTCAGCATAGGTGACCAGCTGAATTCCAAATGGGGAGACTATCTGAGCTAATGGGGACATATATACGTTGAAAAGGGTAGGGCTCAAGGAGGAGCCCTGCGGAACTCCACATAAGAGGGGAGCAGGTTGAGACTTAGTGTTCCCTTCAAATACCTGGAAGGATCTGTTTTCCAGAAATGATTCCAGCCAGGAGAGAGCTTTACCCGTCACTCCCATATTTCTGAGACGGTGAATTAAGGTGTGATGATTCACCGTGTCGAAGGCGGCGCTCAGGTCTAAAAGGATAATGGCTGAGGATCCTCCCGCATCCAGAATTTTACGAGATTCCTCAACCACCGCAATGAGCGCCGTCTCCGTGCCCTGACCAGGACGGAAGCCGGTTTGTGAGGAGTGAAGCAGGTTGGAGGATTCCAGGTAGGCCGAGAGTATTTGGTTGACATACTTTTCCGCGGCCTTACTAATACCTGGGAGCAGGGAAATGGGCCGGTAGTTGCCTAGATCCAAAGGGTCAAGATGAGGTTTCTTTAAAAGAGCCCTTACCATAGCCTTTTTCCAGTCCGGAGGGACTGTGCCTGCGGCTAAAGAGGCGTTTATCAGATTGGAAATGGGAGGAATAACAGTAGGCAGTACCTGTTTAAGGATTTTGAGGGGAGCTGGATCATTAGGTGAGCCACTTTTTATTGCCTCCAAGATGTGGCTAAGGTGTTCCTCAGACAGAGGAGCAAAAGAGTCAAGACATATGTTACTCTCCGGAGATTCCGGGTAGAGAACGTGGTTCGTCGTGGTGGAAGGGAACAGGTCGAGGATTTTTTTAATTTTTGTGGAAAAGAAGCCTGCCAAATTATCACAGCGTCGATCGGTAGGATCTATTGCCTGAGGAGGGTCGGTGGTACGAGTGAGTTTTTTTATAATTTTGAAGATTTCTTTGGAAGAGTTGCTTGAGGCTTGGATATTTTCTTCAAAAAAGGCCTTCTGTGTTGCTCTGATATTAGTTTTATAAGCAGAGATAGATGCTCTATACGCAGCTTTTTTCTCGTTTGAATAATCTTTCCTCCAGGCTCGTTCTAGCCTTTTACAATGTTGTTTTTGGATGTGTAAGTCAGAAGTGAACCAGGGACATTTGTTAGGACCACTTTTTTCCAGGCTATATTTGCAGGGGAGTACGATGTTGAGTGAATTTTCAATCCAGGCGTGAAATTTTCTATTTGCAATTACCGGATTGGGGTCAGGACTAGGTGTAGTGCGTTCGAGTTCGTGGGTCCAGTTTTTGATGCTAAGTCTGGACCAGTGTCGCGTCCAAGTTCGTGAGGACACTAAGGAGGTTTGTGGATGGGGAAGGTGCCATGTGAAAGGAATCAGAAAATGATCTGACCAGGGAAAGGGGATGGGGTCCGATCCTTCTAGCTCTTTAATATTGGAAAAAATAGGGTCCAGGAGGTGGCCCTTCGCGTGTGTGGCGAGGTGGTTTAACAGATGCAGCTGGTAGGCTATGAGGTCATGCTTAAGGTCAGTTGATACTTTGTCAGTGGGCTCATCAAGATGTAAGTTAAAATCTCCGAGCACAGTAAAGTTAGACAGGGAACTGGCTAGATTTAATGTGGTTTCAAGTAGTGAGCTGCAGAATTTTCCAGGAGCTCCTGGTGGGCGATATATAAGGATCCCAGAGAGGGTAACTAGGGGGGTGACTTGGATGGAGAATTGAACATTTTCGCAGTCCAACAGGGGACTGTCTAAGAGACGACAGACTAGCTGTTCTCTGTGGATAATGGCAATTCCTCCACCTCTGCCGCTTTTTCTGTCAAGATGTTGAATCACGTAACCCGAAGGGAGTGCTTGGATCACATCAGGGTCAGAGTTGAGTGAGAGCCAAGTCTCAGTAAGGAATAAGATATCTATTTCAGAATCGTGTAGTAGTGTGAAAATTTCTGTAACATGCTTTGGCAAGGATCTACAGTTAAGCAAGGCCATATTCAGTGGCTTGCTAGCTGGGATCGAGGTGAGGGGTTTGAGGACAAAATTATATCCACAATGAGGACACTTGTCTTTGGGGGTATTCAAGGACATAGGGTGTACGCAATAGATTTTAGTGTGGTCCCTGATGGCGAGCAGCTGTTCTCTGGAGTATGAGACAGGGTCTAGGGAGTCCGACCCAGGGGTCCCAGGCCCTGAGCCCGGTCGGCCGCGGACGGGCGCAGACGGGCTTGCCTTTGGCGAGCCTTCGGCGCGCCGCCGGCGCGTCCGCTGCGCGCGTCCGCTGCGCGCTTCGCTTATCATCACAATTTATGTCGGTGCGCTACAGAGAAACTAGAGCGCTAACCCAAACCGGAAGTGAGGCTCCCTCCACTCAATCGGGACAGAAACCCGTGGTGGACCGGGGAGTGACCGGAAGGGCTACGCGCTGCGGTGTGGCGGTCAGGTAAGGCTTCCTGATGGGTACACACGCAGTTTCAACTAAAGTGCTTAGTGCTCGGCAAGACAAGTGACAATCAATTTTAAAAATGAATAAAAGGTTTAAAAATTTTACTGACAGGGCGAGTGCGATCAATCAGCTAGCGCCAGGCGCATTCAGAGCAAACAGCAATGTGGCTACCTAGACGCGTCCGCTGCGCGCTTCGCTTATCATCACAATTTATGTCGGTGCGCTACAGAGAAACTAGAGCGCTAACCCAAACCGGAAGTGAGGCTCCCTCCACTCAATCGGGACAGAAACCCGTGGTGGACCGGGGAGTGACCGGAAGGGCTACGCGCTGCGGTGTGGCGGTCAGGTAAGGCTTCCTGATGGGTACACACGCAGTTTCAACTAAAGTGCTTAGTGCTCGGCAAGACAAGTGACAATCAATTTTAAAAATTAATAAAAGGTTTAAAAATTTTGCTGACAGGGCGAGTGCGATCAATCAGCTAGCGCCAGGCGCATTCAGAGCAAACAGCAATGTGGCTACCTAGACGCGTCCGCTGCGCGCTTCGCTTATCATCACAATTTATGTCGGTGCGCTACAGAGAAACTAGAGCGCTAACCCAAACCGGAAGTGAGGCTCCCTCCACTCAATCGGGACAGAAACCCGTGGTGGACCGGGGAGTGACCGGAAGGGCTACGCGCTGCGGTGTGGCGGTCAGGTAAGGCTTCCTGATGGGTACACACGCAGTTTCAACTAAAGTGCTTAGTGCTCGGCAAGACAAGTGACAATCAATTTTAAAAATTAATAAAAGGTTTAAAAATTTTGCTGACAGGGCGAGTGCGATCAATCAGCTAGCGCCAGGCGCATTCAGAGCAAACAGCAATGTGGCTACCTAGACGCGTCCGCTGCGCGCTTCGCTTATCATCACAATTTATGTCGGTGCGCTACAGAGAAACTAGAGCGCTAACCCAAACCGGAAGTGAGGCTCCCTCCACTCAATCGGGACAGAAACCCGTGGTGGACCGGGGAGTGACCGGAAGGGCTACGCGCTGCGGTGTGGCGGTCAGGTAAGGCTTCCTGATGGGTACACACGCAGTTTCAGCTAAAGTGCTTAGTGCTCGGCAAGACAAGTGACAATCAATTTTAAAAATGAATAAAAGGTTTAAAAATTTTGCTGACAGGGCGAGTGCGATCAATCAGCTAGCGCCAGGCGCATTCAGAGCAAACAGCAATGTGGCTACCTAGACGCGTCCGCAGAATGGAAGGTTGACGGCACTCAATGCTTGTCAGTTGCTGCTGGCTCGTCGAGGTGGTTGGATGCCAGGTTGTGCTATGCAGTAAAGACTTACCTTAAATTCTCACAGTCTTCTCATGGCTTATGTACGCCGCTTCACAACAGGTTCCAACTGAATGAAGGAGAAATGTGTTCCTAAATGGGGCCTGCACATTACAGCTATTTTCCAATTCGGATGCCGCATTGAATCATGATTTGGTTGTTTTGCATGTGAGAATGTAGTTGGATTCTTTTCTTAATAAACACTCTTTTCCAGCTGCCTCCCCAGGGGAGCTTTTTGTTTACTTTGATAATTTTCCATCTCAGTGAATCTCCTGAAAGGTTGATCTGGACAAAATGATTAACCAAAAGTGCTGCTGCAACTGTTCACCTGGATTTATGTTGAAAAGTCCTTAGGTTGACCTTCTGGATATTGTTTTTCACCTAGAGGTTGTTGCATGGGCAGAAGAGGCACATATTACATTTTTGTTGATTGAGAAATGCCAGTGTTTAATTCTGTGACATTTATGCATACCTTTGAAATGCCAGTGTTTAATTCTGTGACATTTATGCATACTTCCTTGGCTGTCAGTGTCTGATTGCAGTTTCCACATCCATTATGGCCCTTTGAGAAGGAGATGTTACATAAGGATTTTTAATCCTGGGTAATTTTGTTGTGTGTTGCAGGGCTTTTCCATAATAATAATGCATGCTACGTACAAGACAGGACTTATTGTATGGAAACATTACTGCATTTAATATTAAAGAATGTATGTAGTAGGAACAGGACCTATAAAGTAGATCTCAGTGAAACTCACATAATTTCCATTGCAGAAATTTTGCTAAAATCCCAACAACAAAATAAACAAAATTAGGCATCATTACCTGAAATCCCACTTCAGCATTGTGTACTATATTTTAGCATGAAAGCAAATTTGGATCCATTTTGGACACAAGGAGGACACGTTTAGCTATAAAACAAATTAGAAAAATCAAGCATGCCACAAAATGAACCACTTATGTTCTGTTTATTCACATTGTTTTCATGCTCCTGTGATACAATTTTTACTGGAATGAAATCCCAATAACACGATGTAGCATGAGGACGTAACTTTGGACATTTCGCTGAATGCCAAATGCTGGAATTTATGCCAGATTACATAGGTTTAAATAAAATTTTACCTGGACATTTCAGTGAGCAGACTAAATATTTGAATGGTAATGTTAACAAATGTGTACTTGAACAGTAGGCTTTTGTTAGGATCCGTGTTTTCAGATGCTGTTCAAGCCATAATTGCAGAGAATGAACACATTCTACTGGTACTCATGCTGTGACTGCAAGAAAATATGACCTTGTAAAGATCCTTCTTGGAAGGAAGGAAGGAAAAGTTGCATTGGCCTCTGTAGCTTTTGTATGCTTTACAAAGGAGCATTGTTTGCACATTTTTGTAGCAAAGCAAGAGCCGAGCATTAGTGAGCCGCTCCCCACTCCATAAGACAACACTGAAGGTAAAACTATATAAGGGGTAGGTGCGCTGGCTCGGTTAGAGACACATATCGGTTGCTTAAGGGATATGCTGCATGACTGCTTTCCAATTGCTGACCCAATAAAAAGTGGCTTAACGCGGCTTTGTAAATATGGAGAAGGGCATATCGCCATTAGGCACATCGCTAAAAGTGACCTTCTGGTGGCGATATCCCCTTGTAAATATGCCCCAGAATGTGATCAAGGCCTCTAGGGGCTGAAAAGCGTCATGGCGGAATTGCACTAAATTAAATAAAATTATATGGCACAAGAAAACTGGAGTCCGTTCCGCATCTGTTTCCAACCAATGGGAAGCTGAGGATTCGGTAATGGTGTGTGTGTGTGTGTATATATATATATATATATAGGACGTTTGTGCAGACTGATTCATAAGCCAATATTGCCACCTCTGGTATTGAAAATCCCCAGTTCAAAATAGCAAAGACGGGATAAAGGTAGCCAACAGACATGAGAGTGGGTCAGTCATTTGCAGTTGCGGGTTGGAGAAAATTCAAGAAGGCAGGTTGGAGACACAGCTCAAGAATGTGAAGAAGGGACATGCCCACTGTAACTAATTTCGCTTTAAGAAAACAGACTCTCCCATGGTGAGCCATGATTCAGAGAATAACCTAATTAGATTGTTGAAGCAAGACATTTATATAAAAATACATTTAAATTGACATTACAGCTAGGTATGTGCGAATGTCTTGTAACTTGCTTCTGCATAATTACATGAAATCTAAAAACAAATCACATTACATTATGTGAAATTACATGAAGCCCAAAAAACTGACATTTGGTGCCACATTGTAGCATGAAACGCACCCTTGGGCCAACTTTCAGCATTAGGCTGTAGGATAAAATGCACTTGTAATAAGGTGGACTGGATATCCATCAGGTTTGCGAGGGAGTAGCCCATGTGCAGAACTCTAAACCAGGCACTAAAGCACTCTGAAAAATAAGCTGCTCACATTCTGTTGTTTGCATTGTTCCCATGTATGTGCGATAATTTCATTCCAGGAATTTTGCATAGTTACGCAATTTAGCATAATAACGTAATTTCACATAACAAGAGTAACATGAAATTACCAAAATTGGATTATGACGGCAAATCAAAAATTTCTCAAGTGACTAATTGCAACTAACAATATGTCAGAATTTGTGGTCATTATCATGAGACAGATCGCTTCAGTGTGTGAATTCACATATAGATTGCTAAAGATGAAGTAGCCAATCAGAATGCGGGCTGCATGGCTCGTAACTTCTTACTGATGCCCACATTGTTGGTTATGATTTTGTGGCCCATAAAGGCTACAACAAGTTTAAATTCTTGTTAAATAGCAAGTGTGCCAAATGACCCAGCCCATTCACCATGAGGCTGGAAGAGAGAAGTGGAGAGCCAGTGGAGTGCTTTGGAGTACATATTACAAATAGATGCTAATAATTAGGTAGGGTACTGTCTTTATAGAAAGCACATTCTCCTTCTAAAATGCAATTAAATCCCAACAAAATCAGTTCACCTTGGTAATGAGTACAATCTCATTATTTACTATATAAAAATGACAGTGGCAAGTTGCAAAGACGTAACTATGGGGCTCTGGTATCATAACACAAGGTAACACTGTGCCATGAGCCGCCTATTTTCCAGTGGCGGTTCCGCTATAGGAGCGGAGGAGAACCTCCACCACCCCCATAGACACTGCTAGGCAGAATGCTGGAATAAAAATGGTAATAAAAGAATGTTATTAACATTTTTTTTTCCAGCTTTCTGCAAACGGAGAGAGCAGGGCGGGGCCAGTGTGTCATTGGTGCTCATTGGCAGCATTGACAAGTGGTCTCTTCAGTCGGCCTGTGATAGGCAGGACAACGCATTGGAGGCCGCCCCCCTGCACTGATTAGGCCCTGTGGGAAAGGACAGGCAGCATAGGCGTTTCGACTGCTGCTGGTCCCTAGCTGAGGATACTGCCACCAGAACTCAGCTGCGCCATCAGGACCTGAAGGCAATACATTCCTTTCTGATGTGCGCCTGAGACAAGGCTGAGTGCTCCTCCCCGAACCACTACAGGGCCTGCAAGAGCTGGTCGGCAGCACAGTGGTGCCCTAGTGAGGGCCGATGGACCCACCACACACCCTAGCTGAGGCAAGGTACGGGGCAAATATTTGCTAACATTTTCAGAGTGCGGTTCTGGTTGGCAGATGCGGCAAGACTCTGGGCCTCCACCTTCGTTGGATCCCAAGCCGGCCTGAGGGGTGGGGAGTGCCATCTAGGGCATCCGCCCTATGCCCTCCAGGCTGAGACCACCTCTTTCACGCCCCCTCCCAGGCACACTGAAGACGGCACATTCGACCTGCGACTCAGCAGGGAGACCTCTGGAGTGGGAGGTGACTGGGCCTTTCCATAGCTGTTTTAGCCCCAAGGCAAGAGGGTCTCATCTCAACTGAGGACCTACTAAGAAGGCATTCACACATGTGGGTGGAACCAAGGACCCAACTATAACAAGCCCACGGACAAGATAGTGACTTGCCTTGCCTTCTGCTGCCCTGCCCTCCAGCGTCTATGGCTGTGAAGTGCAAATGTCCCAGTCCCTGAGACGATGATGTTGAAATCAATGTTGAGCGGCAAATGCCATAAGACTTTAGAGAACTGAGCAAGGAGTAGAAGAATCTGCCGCCCCGCTGATCATCCCTAGAGCACGAACGAGGACTCTTCTGAGCCCCATCCTGGTGAAGTCATTTCTGGAAGATCCCTGTGAGAGCCGATGATGGCATGAATAAGCGGACCTGAACACGCACCTTGGGGAGCGAGAGCTGAAGACTTAGGCAGACAATTAAGGAATTGAGATCTTGGAAGCAGACATATGATGTTGATTTAGAATGTCCCTTTCGACACAGTACCACCATGGGGAAAGATAGGCGTCCAGAGCTTCCACCATCCCAGACCTGCATGGAACAATATACTACCGCTGGCCCCAGCCACGGGGAGACTGCGCCGACTAAGCGCACTCACACGGAAGAAGACCTCGCTACGATCCTGCAAGCTATAAAGTTCTCCCAAGATTCTGTAGAGACCAAGATAGGAGAAGTTCTGGTAGATATGGCCCTCATCCACCAGAATACCCCCCCACTTAGCCCTCAGACACCATCACCAACAGCCAAAGTCGGAGGCTCCCACAGGCGACCCACTGAATCCCGGAGAGGGCGTAACACCCAAAGGGTGGTGTCTATCTCACCCGCCGGCACCACCCAGAGAACGCACAGGGCGCCTACCCCTCAGGATTCATCGAACCTCCCAAGGAGCCTCAATAACTTGAAAGGGGCTACTGGAGAAAAACCTCCTGTGTCTCCAATGCTGGGGTTAGAGGACATAACCTCTCACGAAGCCCCCAAATCTAGTTTACAATGCACTGCCACCAATACTCATACTCTGGAGGACGGAGAATCCTGATTTATGGAGGGGTCCGCCACTTTGTTTCCACACCTAGCTTCATAGCCTAATCTGTTTTGAGTTTTATTTAATGAGCGACAGATGCTTCAGCGTGAGAAGTATAGGGAAGGGGGTTGGTTGGGAGGTTGGATAGGGACTGTTATCCTTGCTTTTGTTAGTATTGTTCTGTTTAACTTCAACACTGAGTACGACATCAAAGATGCACTGCCAGGTGTCCTTCATAGCACAGCTGGACACCCCCAAATACTCCCATGTTCTAGGCACTCAGCTCCACTAGGTCGCCCATATCAATGGCTCCACACACCACCACCTAGTCAACATGGCACTCCCTCACTATGAGGGTGAACCTCCCAGAATCCTCTCCTGGAATGTTAATGGGCTCCGTGATGACGTCAAGTGTACAGCGATCTTAAAATACTCACGGAGATTCACCCCAGATATCCTCTTGTTACAAGAGACACATCTCTAGGGGAATCACTGTCCTTTTCTAGCGCATCAGGGATTCAACAGGGTCTGGCAATTGGGGTTCTCCCAGGGATCCCGAGGAGCGGTGATCCTTCTGCGGCATTCCCTTCCCTTTACACCGGTCCAAACAACCAGTATTCCTTAGGGCCGCTTCGTGACCCTTCCGGGGACCCAGGGAGATGCCACTGTCAATCTAGTATGGCTTTATATACCTCCAGCGACCCTGGGGACCACTCTCCGAGCCACTTTAGAACTGATATCCTCCCTTCCCCAGGGTTTGATGGTGATTGGAGAGGACTTTAACCCAGTTTTAGAACCCACTAGGGACACCTCGGGGACACCCTCATAGAGAGCTTGGTGCTAAATGACTCACAGACTGGACATCCAAGTTGGGCCTCTGTGATGTCTGACGAACTTGGAACCCCAGAGCACTCCAATACACCCATACATCTGCAGCACACCATACCCACTCCTGTACTGATTTAATCTTTATGCCCGCCCCTGATGGACGGATGGTCACCTACATCCAACTACTGGTGCGAGGCATATCGGATCACTCTCCCCTCCTCCTCCAGGTGGGGGGCCCTACAGGCGCTCCTTGTCCTATTTGGAGGGTTATCGCTTGGTTTCTCCAAGATCAGGATTATAAAAGGGCGATTGGAGACGAACATAAACATTATTTCCACACTAATGAGGTACAGTACAATCTCAGTGTACACTATGGGAGGCAGGTAAAGCCACGATCCAAGGTTACGCTAAGGGATATCAAAAACACAAACGCTTGATGCAGGATCATCACCTTTCCCAACTGGAGGCCCAGGCTCTCTGCCTAGAGCAAAACACAGCTGCAGCAGATGGAGAAGCTGAGTGCCGGCAGCTCCATTTGATAAGGGAAGAAATCAGGCATATATTGCTCCAATCCACCAAGTTGATTTGAAGGTCCTCTGCCGCCCGGTTCTTCGGATGGGGCGATAAAAATGGCAAGTTGCTTCCCTGGGTCTCTTCCCATCCCCTGGCCAACAGGATAGTTCCGGAGGTCCGGGATACTCAAGGACACACGTTTCGCATCCCTGCCCCAATTGCACAGACATTTGGAGATTACTACATGGAGCTCTACTCACCAGACCAATCACAGACACCAGACTCCAGCCCCCAATTCCTACAGGGTCTTTCAGAAGCGGAGGTCCCAGGCCTTGATGAGTGCATCAAGAGAGATGAGATTGGGGAGGCAATCTCACTTCTCACAACCTGTAAGACTCCTGGTCCGGAAGGTCTCCCAGAGGAGTACTACGTGACATTCTGAGAAACTCTGATCCTGCATCTGCATTCTCTATATGAGGAAGTGGTGGAGAGAGGCGCCTTCCCCCCCGGAAACTGACATGGTTACGGTAGTGCTCATACCCAAAACGGATCCTCCGTTGACCTCCTGCTCAGATTACCACCAGATCTTGCTCATAAATACTGAAATTAAAATATATGCAACCATCATCACTACGCATCTCAAACGGGTACTCAACAGCCTCATACACCCTGATCCATGCGGCTTCATGCCGCATCGAACCACGAGACACTGTCTGAGACGCCTACATGTGGCATTAGCTCATCGCCAACTCCTCCATCCATATTTAGGCTTACTAATTGATTCTGAAAAGGCATTCGACACGGTCAACTGGCTGTACTTGGATACTGTGCTGGGGAGTGCAGGATTTGGCCCACATTTCAGGAAGCTTGTAAGGGTGCTGTACTCTAACCCCTCAACTAGGGTCCTCATCAACGGGGCACTCTCAGAGATCTTACCTATCAGGAGAGGAACCTGGCAGGGATGCCCTCTCTCTCCAATCCTCTTTGCTCTAGCAATAGAGCTGTTAGCCTGTGTTATCCGCACTGACACACATACATTGGGCTGGAACTGGCAAAGAGCCCATGAGGATCACATTGCATTGTATGCGTATGCTGTCCTGCTTTTCCTTGCTGACCCGGCACGCTGGGGTCCTCGGTGCCTCCAGGTCATTTGGAGACACATCAGGTCTGCGTCTTAAGCCTGCCAAATCAACCTTGGTGCCCATTCACCTTTCATGAAAATGTATAGACTGGCAAACCACCATTCCCCTACAAAGCCTCTCCTTCAAATATTTTGGCATCTGGGTGGCCCTACATCCGGAGCTGACCTGGTCCCAAAATGTCAACCCCTTACTTATACGTGCAAAAGAGGACCTCCGTAGATGTCAATCTCTCCCCTTCAATCCCCTCGGCAAGATTGCTCTGTTCAAATTGATGGTGCTTCCCCGGCTCTTATATGTGATTCAGAACCTCCCACTCCATCTCCCCCTCAACCGGTTCCTCAGATTAGATGGCATGATCAAGGCATTTCTTTGGGGTAACTCAATGTCATGACTAGCCCTTACCCACTGTCACCAGGATCCATACAACAGAGGTATGGGAATGACAAACCCTTTCCTCTACTACTTGGCCACCTGTCTTCTGGTGACACATGACTGGTTTAATGGTAGATGGTCCGATCCGGCCTATCGGCTGGAACTACAGAATAGTGGGTTTTTCTAGGTCCAGGCCATGCTCCACGGCGCCCTGATTCCTCACACTCTTCCGGCAATAACCCAGGGCGGCCTTGCTGGCATGGTGCTCTGCACTGTGATACACTCAGTGGGATGTCAAACTTACATTACAGACGTCCTTGTGGCATAGTGCCTGGCTGGGAGAGGTGGGGAAACTAGAAGGGTTCCGCAAATGAGACCTAATAGGGATTACACACCTTGGGAATGTTAGCAAGGGAGGACACCTGCGCTCCTTCCAAGACTTGCGACACATTTACTCGCTACACTCCACTCAGTTCTACAAGTATCTCAAACTCTGGCACGCCATTGCCCTTCAGATCCCTGAGAATACTACACTCCCAGAGTTCAACCCACTATAAGCCAAGCTCCTTATGGGTAACCTGGGAAGGGGAGTATCTTACATTTACTGTTCCTTGATAAACAACTCCCCATCCATCCTAGAACTCGTTGGGAGCAATGGCTCGGCACTTTAGAGGAAGAGGACTGGAGAGATACCCTGATGACCCCTGGGTACTCACCAATTCTGCTAGGCTTCGCTAATTCAAATATACTATCTCCACTGCGCTTACCTTATCACTGTCAGATTGCACCGAGCAGGCTATCTTCCTACCCCTAGATGCCCTTTTGTGTGGCGGACCCCGCAGATTTCTATCACATGGGCTATCACATGGTCTGGTCTTGCAACTCCCACACCAATTATTGGTCATCGATAGTGGCTGAATTGAGCGAGATACTAGGTTTGACTGTCCCACTTAGTCCTCTCTCCCTTCTGCTAGGGGTGATGGAGGGGCCGGACGGCTCCCGAGCCGAGAAATTGTTCCTAGGGGCGGTCATCAGGGTGGCCAAAAGAGACATTGTACCTATCTCCCTGACCATTGCTAAATGGCGAAAAGGAGTGGACTGGTCAACCATGCAGTAAGAACCAGTGTACGAAGCGAGAGGTTGTCCTGCCAAGTATGGGTGCATATGGGGCAAGTGGTTAGGTTCAGCGAACTGAAGACTCGCTGACTGAGACTTGGTAACCTGAAGTACGTAATATGGGCTCAATCCGACTGTACTAACTATGAGCAATGTCTGGGAAGTATACAACTCTGTTGTATCTCACTGTGTAGCAATGTTATGTGTTATTGTTTGCAAAAACCAATAAAATTGACTATCAAAAAAACAACAACATTTAACCCGTCAGTTTGGCCGGCTGCCTTGCTATGACCAAACTGACATGCATAATTTAAACTCTCCAACCCAGCTTTCTTAGACAGTTAGGTTGGAAAGCAGACACAGGGCTCCAGTGCCTTTTGGAGCGCTGAGGCAGCCTGCTCCAGCCAATCCAGACACTTCTCTCATGCTGCATGAGAGCAGCGTCTGGATTGCATAAGGCAATTGGCTTTGTGAAGTGACCTCGCGCTCGGAGGAGTCTGGAGCCCGGGACAGGAGAGCATCAAGGATGTGCTGCAGGATAAGGTAAGTAAAACTTCATTTTTCTCTTTTTTAAGTGTTTATTGTAATATGTTTTCATGTAATTTTTTAATGTATGTAATGTTGATATAAGTAGCGCCTCACCGTTTTTTAATATCACCAACCACCACTGCTATCTCCAGGTAAACAGGTTCCATTGCCCACCGCCATAAGGGTCTAGGCTGACTCCGTGTACTTTGACTGCTTATAATAAATAATTCCACATTTGTAAAGCACAAACTTATCACCCAGAAGGGTATCCAGGTGCTAGGAGCCCATTGGGGAGGTTAAGTGAGCTATTGCCCAGAATTACATCTTGCTGAGCTGCCGCTGGTGCCAGGAATCAAACCATGAGCACCGTGCTTCGGAGTCAGCCATTCTGGCCGCTGCGCAACACTTCTCCGATGGTACACCAAATCATAAAAAACTCCTTGCTAGTTTAGCAGATTCGAAAATGGTGTTGATTGTGCCTTATGGAACTGGCTAGAGATTACTGAAAATTGTGGAAGATGTGTTTGTTATTTCTATTCCAGCCATTCCTCAGACTTTAAAGCAAAGAGGCCCCTTGCTATTGCCACAATGTCCGTGGACACGGGAGTTGCATCCTACTGGTGCCAGGGGTATGTAAGAAGTTCTTAGGCCTTCCTCTCCAGTACCTTTTTTAATACAAAAAGAAAAATCCCAAAGAATTGTCACCTAAGCAGATAAGTACTAAGGGGCCTATTATGAGTCTGGTGGTCCGAGGACCACCAAACCTGTGGTGGCGTGGCGGTGGCATATCCAGCCATTGCCACACCGGTGGTCCGACTACCCGATTATGACCCGTCCATCATTTGTGTGTCTTTTGCTTTCTCCCCCTAAGTGCGCCGGGTATGCCCAGACATGGGTCCCGGGCTCACTGTGCTCCTGTATTCAAGCTAGCCTGGCTGATGAGGGGTGAAACCCCAAAACAGGTCCTAGGATGCTTGTTTCTGGTCCAGGGAGGTCCTGGCTTGGTAGTTCGGGCTGGGCTGTTCCCATGAGGAATAGGGTCAAGACTGATTTGCATATGGCTGTGTCTAAACCGGGGTGGCATGGTGAGCAAAAGAACAATGGATTTAACCCAGACCTCTTGAACTGGAGGTGAATTTTTGATTTGTTCTGCATTCCGTCCATCATTTGTGTGTCTTTTTCAAATACGACTCGGAACGCCAGGGGACCGCCTGCTCTGCCGGAGAACTGCCAGGGAACCGCCGTTCCCTGGTGTAGGAGTGGCAGTGAAAGGCCGCACTATGCTTGGCTGGACCGCCACGGTCCCGGCAAGCATATTACGAATTTCCTCTCCACCAGGCTTTAAATTGGCGTTTCCACTGCCATGAAAAGCCTGGCAGAGAGGAAATCAAGGTGGGCCTATGGGTCCCCCCGTGCCTCACACATTTGCGGATAGCTTGCACATAGGTTCCTGCATGACATGGACGTACGAGTCCATGCCTTGCAGTAACCTCGTAGTGCAGTCCCATTGCGGTGCCTCTTTTAATGGCGGCGGCGTCTTTAATGGAGGCACCTCCATGGGACCACCAGGCCTCCCGCCTGGATTACTACTGTGCAGTCGTAATTGGGCAGGTGGCGCCAGTTTAGCTGGCGCAGTGGCACAGCGGTTTGCACCGCCGTGCCAACGCTCCGACGAAAACAGGTAATTGGGGCCTGAGTATAAGAAATCATGTTTTCTCCTTCACAATTTCAAAAAATCCCACTGAAGTTTGTGTCCCATACACACCCGGACACTTTTCAGCAACATTAGAATCATTGTGTGCCCAGTTTGTGCCATGGCAGATATTTCCTCATTTAACAGAAGTAGTGTGGGTGGTAAATATTGTGCCAGAACAGTACCCTCATTAGACGTTATGTGCGCCCATAAGAAATAATGTACCAATAGTGCTGCACTTCAGTGGAATAGTAAGTCTGAGTACCACGGATTTCATTTAGGGGTCGCCAGGGGTCGTAGCTGCGAACCGTGGCTTGCCCCTTACGACCCCTGGCCTTAGTGGTGGAAAATCCATTGCTAAAGACAGAAGGTAAACACTGCTGTGATGTGCACTATTTACTTTCTCCAGCTCCGACATGAAGGCATTAAGCCCTTATCTCTCAAAATATGTAGCAGTTCAAAGCAAACACTCTTAAATAAGCTAAAGAAATTAAATAAAAAATATATTTTTTTAAACAAGATTTTACCAATTTTTATTATTGCAAACACATGGAAAATTACGTGTTCAAATCAAAATGTCACCTCTGTGTTTAATAAATGATAATGCCTTACAAGTGATGCTAATAAAAAATGGATACAGTGATAAGGATTAATTTATGTCAGTAACTTGGTTCACATTCAGTATATGGTCTACATGAAGAAATGCACATGGACAAAACTACTATTGTTTTTTACATCTTTTATTTTATCTTGTGCATTTTATGTTTGGGGTATACCTAGGGAAACCATTAAATCCTGACAGTTTGTGGTAAAAAATAATTTGGCTT
Source organism: Triturus cristatus (assembly GCF_964204655.1). Taxonomy (NCBI): domain Eukaryota; kingdom Metazoa; phylum Chordata; class Amphibia; order Caudata; family Salamandridae; genus Triturus; species Triturus cristatus. Next base: position 1,670,697,750 of record NC_140590.1, on the reverse strand, counting down.
CCTTGTGTATTTTATGTTTTTTGTGGCACTATATATTCTTCTCTTCCAACAAACACATACTTTTTCATGCAGTAAAAACTAGAAATGTGTAATGTTCCTATCATGTCAGCACCCTATTTAAAATATATGTTGTGTATATAATAGATTTTTATCTGTGTTAGCAACAGTTCTTTTCTTATAAAATTGTGTGCTGAAGAGGCTCTTAACTTCTGTAATATCAGTTATTGTGCTGTCATCAGGATTAAGATAATAGGACATCACTAGGAAGATTCGGTGTCAAGATCATGTGATGTCATTTCCTGTGATGTCGTTGGGGCAATGTGTGATTATGTGATGTCCCTTCCGCTACCCCTACATTTTAGTGAATTGACGCGCATGCACAGTAGTGTATCATGGAACTATAGTTGTATCAGTATGAGCCGTGAATAAACGTAAAAAAACACATGAAGAAGCAGTCGCAACTAAACAGAATTGTTGTGCCATGTGCCATCTCTGGCTCTCCACCTATCATTGCCAGATTGTACCACCTTGGCAGAGCTTTATTACATCATAACTAGGGCTCCCGGTTTTATGGTATTTATTTTTTGACATTTCCGTCTGTATCTATCCATATTTATTTTTTGCTAATTTAATCTGTATTTTTCCATATTTACTTTGGTCTTTGTGAAAAAATGAAGCTGAAATTAGTATATTTCCACATTTATTTAACCGATGAATATGCACTCATGCTTGAATGCCTGCCAGGTTTCAGTGCTGTGAACACCCATTTAAGTTAAATCAATTCACTTATATGTAAACATGCAAATTTTAGTTTCAGCCTTGTGTATATCTATTACTGTTAAAGCCTCCTTACTAAAATGCCTTTCTTTTTCAACCCCCTTTCCTATCGACCCACACAACTATTGGCTTGGCAGTCATGGCAGACAGAATTTAGAATTACTCAAAAAGCAACCCATTTCCGTTTTTATCTACATTTAAAAGTAAATACAGACACGAAAATAAATGTTTTCTGTCTGTATTTATCTGCAAAAATCAGTAAAAACGGAAAACAGGGAGCCCTAATCATAATACTATGGAAAGCTCCACTCTGATAAGAGGTGATTGTTTATATCTCTATGCTCACTTTTACATCAGTTGTTGTTTTGGTGCCAGCATTCAGGATTATATGTTGCAGCAAGTGCTAGCACTTGGTCGGCCATCTTTTTTGCACGTTTGTACTTTATAGCGGCGCTGCTTGATAAGTACGTCATAAGCAAAAGCCATTGTTCAGTTTGCACTTTGCCCAGCTGTAAATGCGTGAACCTGTCTGACTGCACTTGTCTTGAAATGTTATGGCTCAAAGTCATGTTGAGTACACATCAGCAGTGGTGGTGAATATCCAACGTGCAAATGTTAGCTATGGTGAAGCTCATGCATTGGCACGAAAGGGGACACGCAGGCAATTTGATTTATTTATTTATTTAATGCATTTTTATATAGCGCGGACTTTACCCAAAGGTGTCAGAGTGCTTTACAGTAGAACCAAGTACATTGCATAAGGAGATTTACATACTTACATGTTACAGATACAATCGGGATAGTTGAAAAAGTAAAAATAAAATAAGAGGTCACGAAAAAGAAAACACAAACATTAGGTTAGTAGGTATAGAATATATATTTACAACGTAGGGCTCTGGTGAATGTGTTATCATTGGCACATAGAGGGAAATGGGTGGTGCAAGCTGCAGGGGCTTCCTGACAAGAGTTTTCTCACTTATTTTTGTTTTACAAATTAAGCACTGCCGTGCACTGAGCAGCTACACGTATCAGTCCCTGTTCCAAACGTGCGACTCCTATCCTTACGTATCAACAACCATGTTCACCAACTCATTCTCTGTGTATCCACTGTCAGTGGTTTCAGCTGTGACTGTCAGCCTGCACTGCTTCTTGTCACCCCACACCTCGACATGAGAGCAGGAGCAGCCGCTCTCATCTCTCCAGGAGATTTCCGAGTACGGTCTGCTCTGTAGACAACTGAGAACGTCCAACTACATCTTGTTCAGTTTCTACCTTTCCATCTCTGACTTATAACGACAGGCGTCTCGAGTGAGGGCTTCAAAGCACACAAATCCTGACTCATCAGTGAAAGCAGCATTTGTAAAAAAAATGGACATTAGGCAGAGTTTTGCAGGTAATCAGCCCTAAAAAATGTCTCTTTGACACCTGCACCTCATTCTAAAACATTCAATATATCCTTAGAGCTCACCGTAGCGGGCTCTACCGGCCATTAAAGGCCCACTCCAGGGTTAAAGGCGAGGCCCTTTAAGAAGGTAGGGGACCTTTAATGGCCAGTAGAGCCCACTATGGAGGGGCTCTAAGGCTATAACAACATTCCTCCCCCCTAGAGGGCAGAATGTTTTAATTTGTAAAATAAAGGCCTTACGGAAGCCAAGTGGGTTGAAATATCCTTGGGCTCCGTGAGGCCTTGTTCACACAACAGCTGTGAACCAACATTGGAAAGTTGATGCTACAGGCTTCTACCAGCCATTAGAAGCCTGGAGAACTCCATTGTCTTCAATGAAGTGCTCAACATTCAAATGTTCTAATAAAAGTAAGTGTTTGTTGCTGTGTGTTACAACTGTATGATGGGGTAAGGTAGCAGGCTGGCTGCACATTTTGAAAGTGTTGCACCGTTTATTACAGAGGCTGCCCCCGAAGGGGGCCTCGAGGGCCAGCGCCATAATGGCAGGGATCTGGTTCCAGCCCTCTGGAAGCGCCCTGAAGCAGAAGGGGCGCTTCCTGCATGGTAAAAGCGCGCCAGTAGCGCACCTAGTCTCCTGGCCAATGGGGGGCCAGGTGAGTTTTTGAACCCCCCAATCCTACCCTTGCCCGTCTTGGCGGGAAAATCATGGGGGAGGATATAAAATGCCGCTACCCACACTATAGCTCCAACTACATCGTGGAGCTGGGGTGCAGCGCCAAATAATTTGAATTAGTATGCATGTAAGAGTAATAATACTGCGGCCAACAACGAGCTGCCTGTCTTTTGTGATACATCAGTGCTGAGGTTTTGCATACCATTCTGGAGTGGGCACAGTGCGGGTGTTATTGTAAAGTGTATCCCGCACCCCAGTATGCGAAGGCCAAGCTGCCCCCAAAATAGGGCCATTGCCCAAGTGCCCACCTTACCCTGAGTGCAGCCCCCGCCACCACTGCGGGATCTCCGCCGCAAGTTCGGATCCCCTTTGTGAATCTGCCTCTTTGTATCAAAAGGCAGTTCTTTCATTTCGTTTTACTTTCCTTTGTCTGAATCGCTGGGCTATGGAAAGGTAACGTGTTTGTGACAACCGCTATAGTGTTCAAGCCATGAGCCAATGATGCTTACATCCAACTATGTACGATGTAGGAAATAACTTGTTACATCTGTTAGTTTGAGAATATGGGGGCGTTATTCACAAGGCACTTGCGCCGCCGGTGCGTCACTTTTCCCCACATTAAAAATGACGCAAGGTGGCGCAAGGGGCTTGTAAATAAGCCACGTGGTTTTACAACATTGAGCAAATTTTGTTTTCGTTGGAATCAAATGAATCAAAAAGTTGTGGTGTGAAATTTAAAATGTATAGATACTGTCTTAAACATAAAAATATTTCCATATCTGAGACATGGCCAGGACTAATGAGTTGTTTTTAGAGTCTATCTTTAACTACGTCTCCTGCTCTCTCACTTTTTTCTCTATCATCAAGCTGTTCTAAGGATAGATATTTCAGTTTTCATTTTATTGTAATGATTTTTAATTACAGAAAATAATCTGAGTACCTAAATGCCTAACCCTGTACATTAGCTTGTGGTCTTGACTCTGACACTGTGGGATCTTGGTGTCATTTCTGTGATTTTGATTTTTGTTACTCTGAAGCTTCGTGTGATCTTGGCCTTTGGTAGCTGACATAGTGTATGGCTATAGTTGAATTGGACACCTCCCACCATCAGTGGCCCCTCTTAGGGTGCATAGGTATGCTTGTGTGGTGTTTTGTGTGGTGATGAGATTGATAGATCTGATTATTTGCCAGATTCTGCCTAACATCCATCAATTACAAATGCTGACTACACTGTTCAAATGAGTCAGGATTCATGTGCTTTGAAGCCCTCACTCGTGAAGCCTGTCCTTACAAGTCAGAGGTGGAAAGGCAGAAACTGAACTAGATAAAATTGGACGTTCTCACTTGTCTACAGTGCAGAACACGGTCTGAAATCTCCCGGAGAACTGAGAGCGGCGGCTGCTGTTCTCGCAGGCAGTGTGGGGTGACAAGAAGTAGTGGAGGCTGACAGTCACAGCTGAAACCACTGACATTGTGCACAATGTCTGCAGGGGCAGCCGTCACGCTTTATAAGACACGATAACAATAACCTAACAACTCGGAGAATACGTTAGTGAACGTGGTTGTTGGTATGCAGGGAGACTGGAATTATGCCACAGAAGAGGACAAAATTATGCGTCAGGGCTGAGTAAATCATGTAGCAAGAAAAGGCAAATAATGCGGCAGAATGAGGCACATTTTGCAATAGCCTTACTTTATTATTTCTTAACTTGGTAACACTGTCTGGACATTGGTTGCACCTTATTGGTACCAGTTTAATACCCAAAGATAGCAATAAGCAACAGAAAGGTGACCAGTCCAGGTTTGCAAAGAACCTTCCACTGCGCGGCAACAAATGTTGCAGTATTTTTAGTAACTTTTAATCCGTTTGAGCTAAAAACAGCATTTTATTTTGTTAAAATCTACAGATTATGCGGAAGATGATGGATAATGTGGCAAATGTGGAAAATCTATATTTATGCGAAAATCGCTGTGGCCGCAAAATCGCATAATTCCAGTGGCCCTGCTGATAGGTAATGACAGGAGTTGCATGTGTGGACCACAGACCATACGTACAGCTGCTCGGTGCACAGAGATATACAGCTGCTCTGTGAAGCTCACACTTTTCTGTGGATCAGTTTAGAGGCAAGGAAGATTGTGTTTCTGTTATTTTTAATGCTGTCCACACGTACAATGATTGGAGCCGACGAAGACAACCAACACACTGAACCCTCACCAACCACCCCGACACCCTGAAGCCTGCGTTCGACAACTGGACAGCCCTCACCACCGAAGACACACTGAAGACGATGAAGTCAATCCACTCCGGGGGCCCCCCGGACCCCTGCCTCACCACATTTTCAACAGAGCCACCGACACCATCGCACCCATGCTCTGTCACACCATCAACCGCTCCCTGGCAACCGCCTCGTTCCCCGACAACTGGAAACACGCTGAGATCAACCCCCTCCTGAAGAAACCCTCGGTGGACCCCACCGACTTAAAAAACTACAGACCCCTCTCCCTGCTCCCGTTCCCAGCTAAAGTCATCAAGAAAGCCATCAACAGCCAACTCGCCACATTCATCGAAAAGCACAACATCCTCGACTCCTCCCAATCCGGCTTCAGAAAAAAACAAAGTACGGAGACCACCCTCCTCGCCGCAACAGATGACATCCACACCTTACTGGACAAAGGAGAAACAGCAGCCCTCATCCTCCTCGATCTCTCAGCGGCGTTCGACACAGTCTCTTACCGCACCCTAATACGCAGACTCCATGATGCAGGGATCTAAGACAAGGCACTCAACTGGATCCGCTCCTTCCTCTCCGGCAGAACGCAGCTGGTCATTTCATTCTCCCCCCTTTCCTCTCAGACCCTACACTTACCAACTGCGGAGTCACCCAGGGGTCCTCCCTCAGCCCTACGCTCTTCAAGGTCTACATGGCTCCTTTCGCCCCCATCGTCAGAACCTACGGACTCAACATTGTGTCATACAGAGACGACACCCAACTCATCCTCTCCCTATCCAACGAACCCAACACCGTCAGAAACAACCTCCGAGAAGGCATGGAAGCCATCGCCAAATGGATGAAAAACAGCTGCCTCCAACTAAACACCAACAAAACGGAAGCACTCATCATAGGCCCAAACCCCGATGCCTGGAACTACACCTGGTGGCCCCCCACCCTCGGAAGCCCGCCCACCCCCACGTACCACGCACGCAACCTGGGAATCATCCTGGGCTGAGCTCAAAATGGACCACCAGATCAACTCCATCTCATCCTCCTCTTTCCACACCCTCCTACATAAGACCTTCAAATGGATCCCCCTCGAACACAGAAAGACCGTCACTCACGCCCTGGTCACCAGCAGGCTCGACTACGGCAACACTCTTTATGGCGGAATAAACAAAAACCTCACGCAAGCTACTGAACATCCAAAACGCCGCCGCAAGACGGGTCCTCAACCTGCCAAGACACTGCCACATCTCCAAGCACCTGCGCACACTCCACTGGCTCCCCATCGAAGCTAGAGTCACCTTCAAGTTGCTAACCCACGCTCACATGGCCCTTGACGACACCGGACCAGCATACCTGAACAGCCGACTCAAATTCCACGCATCCCAAAGGACCCTACGATCAGCCCAGCCCAGTCCAGATCGGAAGGCCACTCCTTCTCCTTCTGCGCAGCCAGAGCCTGGAACGACCTTCCGCTCCTCCTCAGACAGACAGCATCGCTCCCCATCTTTGTAAGAAACCTCAAAACCTGGCTCTTCGACAGACCCCCTCCTTGATGGACTGGAACCTGCGACCCCCAAGCCCCAGTACCTTGAGACCTTTACGGGTGAGTAGTAGCACTTAACAAACACCTGATTGATTGATTGAGCCTGTTTCCAGACCAAAGACAGGCACATGTAGAAAACAGGAAGCACTAAAGAAGGATTTTATTACTTTTATATTTTATTGATTTGTAAGAGACTGCATGCCTCAAGAGGCCAGAAACTGTTGTTTACAGAATAGCGAAAAAGGTGGCCATGCCGCTGAGCCTGAATCTTCATATGCGGTTCCTCCTCTGCAGCTGCACAATGAGGGGTGGCATCGATACCATTTAGGGATCAAAGCTGCAACTCCTGGCTTGCCCTTTACAACCCCTGGCACTGGGATTGCAGCTCCTAGTGTCAGAGGTGGCAAATCAGTGCCAAAACACGAGCAGATAGTTCTTGTGCCCACCATTTTATATGACACTAATTACGAATAATAGTCTAATATTCCCTACTAGAGTAATTAAAATGGAGCAAAGGATCTGGAACAAGATTTGTGCTGACAGATGAGGAAAGTAAAAAAAAATGCTTTTAAATTTATGTTGTGTGCGTGTTTGTGGGTCAGACTGTGTTTGTGTGAGAGTGTGCACATCTGTGAGTGTGTGTGTCTAAGTGAGTAGGTGGTAGTGAAAGTGGGAATCAATTATAGCTAGTGAATGAGAGAAGTGACACTCGATGTCAGTCTGTATGAGTTACTCAGAGTCAGAGGACGTCGTGATTTTGGAGATTTGTGGATCTGACACTGTTTGAACTCTCTTTGCGAGGGACACTGGGATCCTAGTATCTTTACACTCTGCACTGTCTGATCTTGCTCAAAACTCACACCCAGCTTTGAGACCCTCATCAGCGCCTTGAGACCCTCACAGGTGAGTAGACTTGCTATACAAACTCCTGATTGATTGATTGTTTGATCTCCAGCCCATTGAAACACCAGGGGATGCTAAACTGAAAGGACTAGGATGCTCCGAGTTTGACTTGGAAAAGGCGGTTGGCACGAAGTGTGGTCCTGCCTTCGTGTCTCTGACTTTGGTCTCGGTATTTTAGTAGCTGACGTGATCTTTAACCCTCTAACTCTGAAACTATGTGCGGTCTTTGCATTTGTGCATTTGGCATTATGAATGATCCCATCTCCAGGTTCCTGATAATATTTCTGATATAGGTTGAACAAGAAACCTCTCCTATCCACAGTTTGAGCTACCATAGCATCCTGAGGTGACCTACTTGTGAAGGCCCACCAGCTGTCGCTGACTGAAATCTGATGCATCTGTTCTCTATTTTCACTGTTCCAAGAAGTGCACGTGCAAGAAGAGGAATGCGTCATATCTACAACGATATGACAGATCCCTTTGCTCTCCCCTGCGCTGGCACACGATTAGCTGTCATTCGCCAACACAGGAACCCTTGCACCATGGTGCAGGGTGCATGCGTCGCAGGGATGATTGTTTTTGTGCAGGAAGGTACATCACCCTGCACAAAAACAATCACAAGAGGGGAGTTCCTCTTCCTATGTGTGCTGCAGAATGCAGCACGCATAGAAAGAGGAAAAAAACGCCTCCCTAGGGAAGTCGTAGCATTCTGACACATTTCCTGGTTTACGATTTCTCGTAAATCTGAAAATGTGCAGAAGCCATGGGTGTTGTGTGGGATCACCCACAGCAACACCCATGGTACGCCCTTTTTGTGCAAAGTGTTGCATGTAAAAGAGCCATATTTATAAGGAGACGAAAAGCCACACAGGGTGGCTTTAAGTGTCCTTGTAAATATGGGGCAGCAGGTTGCGCCGCTGGTGAGTTACAAAAAGTGACGTATCGGCAGTGCAAGTGGCTTGTCAATAAGCCCCTTTGTTTTTTTTTTAAATGGCCCGTCTCACTAGGTGCCCTAGGCCAGGCCTATTTATGTTGCCAATGCTTGTTTCTCAATAGGGTCCACTGTGTCTTGACCCATCCAAAATATGAATTATCTTTACAATTCAGCATCGTACTTCAAATGCACCAGATATATTTAACATTCTTGTAGTCTAATTGCAAAGTTGACAAATGCAGTAGAAACAAAATGTAGCAACAACCTTTCCAAGTAGTGTCTATTGCAGAAAGAGTGTCACCAAAGATCACCAGGTTGAGACAATTAGCAGCGGTTTATTAAGTTTTAGAACAGGCTGCTACACCCAAGGCCTCTTTATTGCTTGTCTCGATAGTAACTCCTTTTGGGATGTTTGTGGGGTTCTGAGGGTGCTGACCCCCAACCCCCGCGCTGTGGAATGTTCTCATGTTCAGATTTTTATCAGCATGTGTTGTGTAGCATTGAAGACATTGACATACCTTTATTATGTGTTCCAGATATTTAATTGAAATTTGTAGAAAATACCGAAGCAATGAAAGGATTAAACCATACATGTAACAAGGCCCAATATGGTGTAAGGATGCCAAACACAGTGAATGATATCAATAATAATTTATCAAACATATACATGAGAAATCCGCATACCTTTAAAACCTACAGGTTCGTCCTGCAGAATACACAATCAACAAAAACTCACTGCAAGCAGAATAATTCACTTCTTGGAAATCTCTGTTTCTTTTTGCAAAACTTCTTTTGCAATTACAGACTCAGAAAGCTTCAAGCACTTCAGAACATGCAAAAAAAACTTCGCATAACTTCACAGGCAAAATGTATTTTTCACCCTCCTTATAAAGGGCGTAAATATAAGGGCACGTGCTTAGATTTTTGTGCTTTTAACTCTGAACGCATCACAACACAAGAAAAAGCTCTGTGAGAACAACTTTCTGCTGGCCTGGATGGTGCATACATAGTGGGCTCCCTGCTGTAGTACAGGGTGTCTGATGCTCTCTGAGACTAGGCTGTGAAGACACATATTTGATGTTGAATCTATAGTTGAGTGGCATCACTGTCTCTTCAGAAGACACAACAGCTCTTGCATTATAAATCGCTTGGCTGTTCATTGTTCAGTTTACGCACTGTACATGTATGATTAATTGGCTGAAAGCATCACCCATGTATACTCTGCCTCATTGCAAAGAATCCAGTATCATATCTCCATGCTCCTGTTCTTGTTCCCTTCTTCATTTCTCTCCTCTGGTTTCACGCTCTCTAACTGCTCATACCTACACGCACCACCGTTTTGTCTGTACCCAGGTAGAGAAATGGATCATGGTTAGTGAGGGCTTGTAGGAGATGCTTAGAGGATGGAGTAAAAAAGAAGAAGCAATGATAAGGTAAGTAGGCTGGTAAAAGATGGCTGCAGATCATACCTTGACAAATGGGTGATGTTGCCTGGGCGACCAGGAGAGGAAGATGGTAAAATTAATTGTTTGGGTAGGAGATAGGAAAGACCGGAAGTATTTTACTACTGGACCAACGTAATCACCAAGCATATCATATACTCTGATGCTTTTTCCTTCTGCAGATTGACATGGTTTCAGATGTGTCTGTTTTTCCTGACTCGTGCACTGCCTATCTGTGGTAGCGCACATATAGGGCCGATTCATAGAACTAACTTAAGACAAAATCCTAAACTTACTACTTTTGGTATTCACAGAAGGCATTTAGTAGTAGTAAAGTTAGGATTTTGTCTTAAGTCTGTCTTAAGTGTGTCTTAAGTCTGTCCTAAGTTTGTCTTAAGTTTGTCTTAAGTCTGTCTTAAGTTTTTCTTAAGTCTGTCTTAAGTCTGTCCTAAGTTTGTCATAAGTCTTTCTTAAGTCTGTCTTAAGTCTGTCCTACTACTTTTGGTATTCACAGAAGGCATTTAGTAGTAGTAAAGTTAGGATTTTGTCTTAAGATTGAGTTAAGACAGACTTAAGACAGACTTAAGACAGTCTTAAGACAAACTTAAGACAAACTTAGGAAAGACTTAAGACAGACTTAAGACAGACTTAAGACAAACTTAGGACAGACTTAACACAGACTTAACACAGACTTAGGAATAGACTTAAGACAGACTTAAGACAAAATCCTAACTTTACTACTACTGAATGCCTTCTGTGAATAACAAAAGTAGTAAGTTTAGGATTTTGTCTTAAGTTAGTTCTGTCAATCGGGCCAATAGATCCAGGGACAGAGATGATGGAGATGAATTGAGTTTTCTAGATGTTTTTTGTTGTTTGTCAGGTTTCATTATCAGTTCTGGATCAGCGGTGTGTAAATCACTTCTCTTTGTATGTTAAATGCAATTCGGATTTGAATTGAATACTAATTCTTTAAGTTTGAGCAGCAAAAGCGCGGCTACCAGGATCACAACCCAAGGAAAGTCTCAGACACCATGGTAGTGGGTTTAAGATCACCATTATTCTGATGCAATTTAAAGTTACCCATCCTTCGACAACCAGTAAAATGAGCAAACCTTTTAATGTGGACCGGACTAGCCAATTGTGTGAGACCTTTGATAGGAGGCTGGCGTTCTGCCACTTCAGGATCCAGAAACGGTGTCACGATATAGCTTAAACTATTTTATGGCGGGTTCCAAGCTGTACAAAAATAATTTTGCTTGTTATTAAATTCATAAAAAATTAAAAAGGGGAAAATACATTTACTTTATCACTATCTTCAGTGGGAGTGATGGAAAAAGAGAAAATGCTGGGAGAAGATGACTCTACAACACACAGATTTCGGCCATTCACTATGAGTTGCCAGATAGAGCTCAAAGGGTTAAACAAGGGTTGCTCTGAACCGCGACAAAGTCAAGAGTTCAGGCCGCTCATGATGTAACACTTTTACACTTACTTCCAGAAGTGTTTCTTGGTGCATGAAAGTGGTCCACAGCACCAGCCAAGTGTTCAGAAGCTCTGGTTTGCCTCTTGAGGTCTGAGACTAAAACTCCCACAATGCGCCCGGTCAATTCAAGTAAAATCCAAGGGAAGCTTGTCACCTGGAGTTGTCTTCATTGTTTAAGTTGCCGCTAGCCCTTCCAGCAGTTTTCTACCTGTTGCTGATCAGGGAGTCCACTCCTTATCCTTTAAGACAAGCAAAGTCCTTTTGTTGTGAAGCCTTGTTAGTGCAGCAGGTGCAGTCCTTGTGATTGCAGTCCTCTCTTGTGCCGTCCAAGGGACCAGCAGGGCATTCCTTCTTCTCCAGATGTTTGTTTTGGGTCTTTGAAGTCCACAACACCAATCCAAGGTTCCGGAATCTCTAAGTTGCTCCTTGGGATGTTGGGACTACAAGACCCACAATGCACCATGCCAAATCCTTGTCTACTGAACGTTGTCCAACTGGTTCTTCTTGGTGTAGAGGATTCAGGTGAAGCTCTTTTAACCTGTTGCTTTCAGGGAGTCCATTCCTTTCCTTCTACTTTCAGAGCAAGGCAACATTCCTTTATACTGAAGACTAAAGAGTGCAGCAGGTGGAGCCCTTATGAGTGCAGTCCTCTCTTGTGCACTCCAAGGGCCCAGCAGGGCAGTCCTTCTTCTTCTTGTAGTTTCAAGGCAGGGATATGAGTTGCTGGGCAGCTCTCCCATATTTATCCAGTGTTCTTGGGTGACAAGGAGGTGGGGACCCCTCTCCAATGGGGTACAGGGTGCCACCCAAAAGTATGGCAGCTTCCTCCAAAGTGTGGCATATGCGTGTCCCAGAAAGCACTTCTCTTTTAAAATCAAGAATGGAGAAACTTTCTCTTGGAGGTAAGGATCTGGCTAAGCCAACCCACTGCCGTGGCTAAGTTTCCCTAACACTCCCCTTCCAGCCCCTACACTTACCAACTGCGGAGGCCCCCAGGGGTCCTCCCTCAGCCCTACGCTCTTCAAGGTCTACATGGCTCCGCTCGCCCCCATTGTCAGAACCTACGGACTCAACATTGTGTCATATGCAGACGACACCCAACTCATCCTCTGCCTATCCAACAAACCCAACACCGTCAGACACAACTTTCAAGAGGGCATGGAAGCCGTCGCCAAATGGATGAAAAACAGCTGCCTACAACTAAACACCAACAAAATGGAAGTACTCATCATAGGCCCAAACCCCAATGGCTGGAATGACACCTGGTGGCCCCCCACCCTCGGAAGCCCGCCCACCCCCACGGACCACGCACTCCATTTCGTCCTCCTGCTTCCACACCCTCCTACGTAAGACCTTCAAATGGATCCCCCTCGAACACAAAAAGACCGTCACTCACGCCCTGGTCACCAGCAGACACGACTATGGCAACACTCTCTATGCCGGAATAAACAAAAACCTCACCGCAAGCTACTGAACATCCAAAACGCTGCCGCAAGACGTGTCCTCAACCTGCCAAGACACTGCCACATCTCCAAGCACCTGTGCACACTCCACTGGCTCCCCATCGAAACTAGAGTCACCTTCAAGATACTAACCCACGCTCACAAGACCCTTGACGACACCGGACCAGCATACCTGAACAGCCGACTCAAATTCCACGCACCCCAAAGGACCCTACGATCAGCCCAGCCCAGTCCAGATCGGGAGTCCGCTCCTTCTCCTTCCGCGCAGCCAGAGCCTGGAACGACCTTCCGCTCCTCCTCAGACTTACAACATCGATCCCCATCTTTGTAAGAAACCTCAAAACCTGTCTCTTCGACAGACCCCCTCCTTGATGGACTGGAACCTGCGACCCCCAAGCCCCCCCACCCCAGCACCTTGAGACCCTTACGGGTGAGTAGTTGCACTGAACAAACACCTGATTGATTGATTGAGCCTGTTTCCAGACCAGAGACAGGCACATGTAGAAAACAGGAAGCACTAAAGAAGGATTTTATTACTTTTATATTTTATTGATTTGTAAGAGACTGCATGCCTCAAGAGGCCAGAAACTGTTGTTTACAGAATAGCGAAAAAGGTGGCCATGCCGCTCAGCCTGAATCTTCATATGCGGTTCCTCCTCTGCAGCTGCACAATGAGGGGTGGGATCGATGCCATTTAGGGATCAAAGCTGCAACTCCTGGCTTGCCCTTTACAACCCCTGGCACTGGGTTTGCAGCTCCTAGTTTCAGAGGTGGCAAAATCAGTGCCAAAACACGAGCAGATAGTTCTTGTGCCCACCATTTTATATGACACTAATTACGAATAATAGTCTAATATTCCCTACTAGAGTAATTAAAATGGAGCAAAGGATCTGGAACAAGATTTGTGCTGACAGATGAGGAAAGTAAAAAAAAATGCTTTTAAATTTATGTTGTGTGCGTGTTTGTGGGTCAGACTGTGTTTGTGTGAGAGTGTGCACATCTGTGAGTGTGTGTGTCTAAGTGAGTAGGTGGTAGTGAAAGTGGGAATCAATTATAGCTAGTGAATGAGAGAAGTGACACTTGATGTCAGTGAGTATGAGTTACTCAGAGTCAGAGGACGTCGTGATTTTGGAGATTTGTGGATCTGACACTGTTTGAACTCTCTTTGCGAGGGACACTGGGATCCTGGGATCTTTACACTCTGCACTGTCTGATCTTGCTCAAAACTCACACCCAGCTTTGAGACCCTCATCAGCGCCTTGAGACCCTCACAGGTGAGTAGACTTGCTATACAAACTCCTGATTGATTGATTGTTTGATCTCCAGCCCATTGAAACACCAGGGGATGCTAAACTGAAAGGACTAGGATGCTCCGAGTTTGACTTGGAAAAGGCGGTTGGCACGAAGTGTGGTCCTGCCATCGTGTCTCTGACTTTGGTCTCGGTATTTTAGTAGCTGACGTGATCTTTAATCCTCTAACTCTGAAACTATGTGCGGTCTTTGCATTTGTGCATTTGGCATTATGAATGATCCCATCTCCAGGTTCCTGATAATATTTCTGATATAGGTTGAACAAGAAACCTCTCCTATCCACAGTTTGAGCTACCATAGCATCCTGAGGTGACCTACTTGTGAAGGCCCACCAGCTGTCGCTGACTGAAATCTGATGCATCTGTTCTCTACTTTCACTGTTCCAAGAAATGCACATGCCACAAGAGGAATGCGTCATATCTACAATGATATGACAGATCCCTTTGCTCTCCCCTGCGCTGGCGCACGATTAGCTGTCATTCGCCAACGCAGGAACCCTTGCACCATGGTGCAGGGTGCATGCGTCGCAGGGATGATTGTTTTTGTGCAGGAAGGTACATCACCCTGCACAAAAACAATCACAAGAGGGGATTTCCTCTTCCTATGTGTGCTGCAGAATGCAGCACGCATAGAAAGAGGAAAAAAACGCCTCCCTAGGGAAGTCGTAGCATTCTGACACATTTCCTGGTTTACGATTTCTCGTAAATCTGAAAATGTGCAGAAGCCATGGGTGTTGTGTGGGATCACCCACAGCAACACCCATGGTACGCCCTTTTTGTGCAAAGTGTTGCATGTAAAAGAGCCATATTTATAAGCACACGAAAAGCCACACAGGGTGGCTTTAATTGTCCTTGTAAATATGGGGCAGCAGGTTGCGCCGCTGGTGAGTTACAAAAAGTGACGCATCGGCAGTGCAAGTGGCTTGTCAATAAGCCCCTTTGTTTTTTTTTTAAATGGCCCGTCTCACTATGTGCCCTAGGCCAGGCCTATTTATGTTGCCAATGCTTGTTTCTCAATAGGGTCCACTGTGTCTTGACCCATCCAAAATATGAATTATCTTTACAATTCAGCATCGTACTTCAAATGCACCAGATATATTTAACATTCTTGTAGTCTAATTGCAAAGTTGACAAATGCAGTAGAAACAAAATGTAGCAACAACCTTTCCAAGTAGTGTCTATTGCAGAAAGAGTGTCACCAAAGATCACCAGGTTGAGACAATTAGCAGCGGTTTATTAAGTTTTAGAACAGGCTGCTACACCCAAGGCCTCTTTATTGCTTGTCTCCATAGTAACTCCTTTTGGGATGTTTGTGGGGTTCTGAGGGTGCTGACCCCCAACCCTCGCGCTGTGGAATGTTCTCATCTTCAGATTTTTATCAGCATGTGTTGTGTAGCATTGAAGACATTGACATACCTTTATTATGTGTTCCAGATATTTAATTGAAATTTGTAGAAAATACCGAAGCAATGAAAGGATTAAACCATACATGTAACAAGACCCAATATGGTGTAAGGATGCCAAACACAGTGAATGATATCAATAATAATTTATCAAACATATACATGAGAAATCCGCATACCTTTAAAACCTACAGGTTCGTCCTGCAGAATACACAATCAACAAAAACTCACTGCAAGCAGAATAATTCACTTCTTGGAAATCTCTGTTTCTTTTTGCAAAACTTCTTTTGCAATGACAGACTCAGAAAGCTTCAAACACTTCAGAACATGCAAAAAAAACTTCGCATAACTTCACAGGCAAAATGTATTTTTCACCCTCCTTATAAAGGGCGTAAATATAAGGGCACGTGCTTAGATTTTTGTGCTTTTAACTCTGAACGCATCACAACACAAGAAAAAGCTCTGTGAGAACAACTTTCTGCTGGCCTGGATGGTGCATACATAGTGGGCTCCCTGCTGTAGTACAGGGTGTCTGATGCTCTCTGAGACTAGGCTGTGAAGACACATATTTGATGTTGAATCTATAGTTGAGTGGCATCACTGTCTCATCAGAAGACACTACAGCTCTTGCATTATAAATCGCTTGGCTGTTCATTGTTCAGTTTACGCACTGTACATGTATGATTAATTGGCTGAAAGCATCACCCATGTATACTCTGCCTCATTGCAAAGAATCCAGTATCATATCTCCATGCTCCTGTTCTTGTTCCCTTCTTCATTTCTCTCCTCTGGTTTCACGCTCTCTAACTGCTCATACCTACACGCACCACCGTATTATCAGTACCCAGGTAGAGAAATGGTTCATGGTTAGTGAGGGCTTGTAGGAGATGCTTAGAGGATGGAGTAAAAAAGAAGAAGCAATGATAAGGTAAGTAGGCTGGTAAAAGATGGCTGCAGATCATACCTTGACAAATGGGTGATGTTGCCTGGGCGATCAGGAGAGGAAGATGGTAAAATTAATTGTTTGGGTAGGAGATAGGAAAGACCGGAAGTATTTTACTACTGGACCAACGTAATTGCCAAGCATGTAATATACTCTGATGCTTTTTCCTTCTGCAGATTGACATGGTTTCAGATGTGTCTGTTTTTCCTCACTCGTGCCTATCTGTGGTAGCGCACATATAGGGCCGATTCATAGAACTAACTTAAGACAAAATCCTAAACTTACTACTTTTGGTATTCACATGAGGTTCTGTAGCGATCCGAACCCGTGAATTCGGTATCGTAGTACTGACACGATTTCGGTACCAATGAACCGCAAATGATCCATTGTATACATGACAGTGTTTTCGCTGCGCAACTAGCATGAATTCACTGGGAAATAGGGCATTTTGTCATAAGAGTCATGGCATCCATTTTAGTTACGGCATCCATCTTGTTTCTTGCCCTCACATAGTCAATGAACGGACGATGACCCCGGCAGAGTCACCTTGTTAAGGACACGTAAGCTCGAGCCCGAGAAAGGCTGACGCTGCATGACTAGGCAGAATTAAGCTGCCTCCCTTGCCTGAGGCCAGTCCTGCTATACTGGTTCTTGTGTCCGTTGTCCTGACTGAAAGGCCGAAGACGGTGGCCAAGCCCGTTTATGATCCATAAACACCTCTTATCCTACATTTCAATCCTTTGCACCTGGCTCTGCTCCTTTCCTTCTGGGCTTTTACAATGGGGAGGATCGGGCGAAGAATGGAGAACTGTCGAGGGGATCTGATCGAATACCGAAAACCTACGACTAATTATTGTTTGATGTCAAATTTACTGTTTGTTTGGGATACCGGGCTGGGCATGAGAAATATTCGTGTAATGTTGCCTAAAGGCGATTTATGTGTATTTAAGGAGTGACCCACTTGATGCAATTTGAACAGTCTCGTAGATTCTGCCTCTGTGTGGTTCCTATGATTTCTGTGTCCCTGCAGTAAATAAACCTTGGTCTTTGACGCCACCATCGAGAAGCCCGTGTCTCTGTTTATTTGTGCACCGAGACAGGAGGAACTCAGGGGTCTTCGGGTGTTGTTTCCCTGACACCTCTGGACTCTTAAAAGTCCAGAACCTCAAATTGGCGCCCAACGTGGGGCGACGTCATCCGGTACCGGTCCAAAGCCTGAAAAGTTCGAAAAGTTTTGTGTGAAGATTCCGGAGGGAGGTACCCCGCTTCATCGATCCCTGCATGTCGTAAAAGTGGCCCGACGATCTCTTCCACGAGGGTTTCCGTTCCCAGACGGCTACAGAGGACCGCTGCCTTGACTGTCGCCCTGTCTTGGACCCGAGGTGCAGACCTTAGTACGGCGAGACGTAGACGGGTTCTCCTTGGTGACGTCTTCCATATTTCAGTTAAGTATTTAGTTACGCTCGATTTGGTTGTTCTTTGTTGCTCTGGTTTGATTCGTAGATTATCATTGGTTGCTCTTGTTTAGATAATCTTTGGTTTAGTATTGGTTCATTTTGGTAGGCCTAAGTTCTTTGTGCATATTTGTTGGAATTTGTTTTTGTTGTCATGACCACCAGTAGTAATTGTTTCCTGTCCTGGTTACGTTGCAACGGGGATTCCCGGTTGGAGGATTCGTGTTCGGTTCCTCCGATTGGAACTCCTACATATGAGCTCTATTGTAAACATGGTGTGGGTCCTATCACGTATAATGAAGTATGGGTCCGTTATACCAGAAAAGATGGTGTCCTTAGTTGGCCACCGCATGGTAGCTTCGAAACGGAAATACTAGACAATCTAGAAATGAAGTTGTTCAAGAGAAAAGCCCGGCCGGCAATGTTTGATTCTTTTCGCGTATGGCGCAAAGAAGCCAAACAGAGAGAAATTAGGAAAACGAAGAAAGAACAGAAAGAGAAAGGGTTGACTTTAATGGAGTCTGCTAGGCAGTTGCATGTCAACGAGACTGAGAAAGCAATGGAGATGGCGAATAGAAAATATAATTTGGCAGTTGATAAATGTTACCCTGTATTGCCATCATGTCCTGCTAAGCCGATGGAGGATCAAGAAAAGGATCCTCTGTTGTCTTATCTGTTGAGATCACCTCCACCGTATGCACAGGGTATTACAGTACCACAGTTACTACCTGTTGTACAGCCAGCTGCTGGTCAGCCTGGAATAGTTGCTCCACTTCCTTTGATTCAAGCTCCTATCCTTCCCGTGGTTAATGTTCCTACGGCACCCCCTCTTCCTGGGTCGCCTGTTCCGCCTTTGCCTGTCGTTTCGCAAACTGTTTTACCTGCTACTCCCACCCTTACTATTCCATCTGCTCCAACTACCTTGCTCCCGAACCCTGTGAACGTTCTAACTCCACTTTCTGTTCGTCGGAAAATAACCGACTCTGTGACTAAAATCTTAACTCCTCTCTACGGGTCTTTAATTAGGACCCCCGTTTCTGACTCTATACAGAGACGTAGCCAGCTTCCTGGTTCCCAAGAACGAGACAATTTAGATTCGACAGTTCTTAGGTGGATGTCGAAAGCTGCGAAATATGATGCACGAAGAGTGTTAGAGACATTTATGCAATGGAATGAACCGACTCAGCGTTATGTTTTTGACGTGATGTGTTCTCTTGTGCGTGAGGAATGGGAAGATGATGATTTAGACTCCGTCCCCACTGACCTGATAAATATTCAGCAGAAATTTGCCGCAGGAATGGTGATAGGTACAGAAGTTAGGGGAGCGATAGAACTGATTTTAGCTTATAGGGATGAGTCCCCTCTTCGAGCGACAAGAGACTCTGATGGTTCACCGAGTACTACTAGGAAACAACGAGGACAATATCCAATGAGGGAAGTCCCGCCCATATGGCGTAATGCAGTTGCCGCTGATGGGAACTTGGGTACTGCAGCTATTCCGGCACATTTCCAGAGAGTGTGGATACACATCCCTTGGAAACGGGCTGAGGTATTAGCAGTAAAACAAGCATTACCAGATCCACGTAAAAATCCTGCTGGTTATTACAAAGAGTTAACGCAGACAGTTCAAGCGTGTATCATGAATTTGGCAGACATTGAAATGTTATTTGGCAATGTAGTGCCACAGCCTATATGGGCCAAAATTCGGCAAGAGAACCACCCAGTCGCCTTAGGAGGTGACTGGCCAGCTATTATAGCGGCAGATGCACAACAAATTGGCGGTGCTAAACCTGAACCTCTGATTGCTGACTTACCTGGCAGAATAATTACTCTGATGAAAACGCTCATGCCAGCGTTACGAGTCAATTGGGATAAATTATCGGCATGCAAGCAAAAGAAGGACGAAAGCGTCTCTGACTTCTTCACTAGATTTGAAGAGACCTTCGTAGATCACAGTGGGCAAGATATGAGTACTGAGGGAGGCCAGAGATTGTTTGTCGACAAGTTCGTGTTTAATTTACTACCTGAGCTTAGTAACAAGTTAAAAGATTCTGAAAGTGCATGGGCAATGTCGACGACAGCACAGATACTTGCAACTGCCCAGTATTACGAGAATAGAGAGAAAGAAGAGAAGGAAAAGTCAGAAAAGAAAACAAAAGATTTAAAAACCAAAGTTCTTTTGCAACAGGCGTATCCGCCTCGTTCAAATCAGTCAGATTCACAGCAACGACCCCAGTTTCAGCAGCAGCCACAATTCCAGCAAGGGATAGCCCAAAAGTTTCATTATAGTTTTCCCCGACAGCAGTTAGCATGGAACCAGTGCGCTTATTGTAAAAAGGAGGGTCATTATAAGAATGAGTGTCCAGTTCTGCACCCACAAACTAGTGGTGTCCCAGCTCAGAGAGGTAATGTTGGGTTTATGCAAGCTCCTAGAGGTAGAGGGCGTGGTATGGTGACACCACAGACTGATCGCCAATCGAATTATTTCGATCAGCGAAATATACAACCTACGCAACCAGGTAGATCTCCACAGTATCATGTTGAAGATTACTATGATCATAATGAAGAGATTCAAAGAAACGAGCAATAGGACAGCCGCAGACAGAGAGAGGGAGTAGTATCAGTTCCAGTTGATCAGAGTGGACCTTACGTCGCAGTAGTTACCTCAGGCGTGGTCGAACCGTTTCTGTTGGATACTGGTGCGGCAAAAAGTTCAATTATGCATGCGAAACTCCCTGGCGCACCTTTGTCTGGCTTAACGAACACTTCAGTAGGTTTCTCAGGCGCCCCTGTTCACAACCCTGTTTCTAGTCCTTTGTCGATTTCTGTTGGACCATGCGAACTAGAAGCACCCCTTATTTTAACAACCGGCTGTAATGAGAATCTGCTTGGTTTAGATCTGTTGAAACGCCTGCATGCGACACTGTACTGTTCTCCTTCGGGAGTACAGCTCACATTAGGCAGAAGAGTCATCTCTCCAATGTATATGTCGATGGATAAGCTCCCACCGGAGCTGCGTTCTCTCCCTGATACTCTTTGGGCAACTGGTCCTAACGATGTAGGCCTCTTGGAAATTCCCCCTTATGTGGTAAGTCTGAAAGCTAATGTTAAATTTCCACGAATCCCACAGTATCGGATTTCGAATGAGGGTGAACGAGCACTCTTGTTGATTGTGAAGGACCTAATACAGAAAGATGTGATTGAGGAAACTAGAGGAAACGTCTGCAATGTTCCTGTTCTGCCGATTTTGAGACGTACTGACCCTTCCAAACCTCCAATTTACAGATTTGTGATTGACCTCAGAGAAGTTAACAAAATAGTGATTCCACAGTTTCCTGTGGTACCAGATATCACTGCATTACTGACGTTGATTCCTGCCTCAGCTTCATGGTTTACAGTGATTGATTTGAAAAATGCCTTTTTCAGCATTCCGATAGCCGAAGAAAGTAGAGACATTTTTGGTTTCTCCTTAGGAGGTCGCAGTTTCAGATTCAAACGCGCTCCACAAGGTTATTGTGAGAGTCCTTCAATTTACAGCCAAGCATTGAAGAGTCAATTAGATGCCCTTGTACTTCCTCATGGTGTTGCTCTGATTCAATACGTAGACGATCTTTTACTAGCCGCTGATGACAAGGAAACTTGCAAAGCAGCTACAATGTATTTGTTACGTCATTTGTCAGACTTACATCACAAGGTGTCACCTTCTAAACTGCAATATTGTTGCCAAGAAGTGACCTACTTAGGTCATCTTTTGTCAAAGGAGGGAAGAAGGTTGACCCCAGAGAGAATCAAAGCAATTTCACAGATGACTGTACCAAGCACACAGAGAGAAGTGCGTGCGTTTTTGGGTATTACGTCATACTGTAGGCAATGGATCCCAAATTTTTCTCTCATGGCGAAACCATTGGTAGCCCTGACTGGAAAAGGTGTTCCGAGCCCTTTGCCATGGTCTGATGAATGCCAACAGAGTTTTTCCGACTTACGTGATGCGCTGTGTTCAGCTCCTGTGTTGGGTACTCCTGACTACAGTAAGCCGTTTACTCTATATGTCCATGAAAAAGAAGGTTGTGCATTGAGTGTATTAACGCAACAATTTGGTGACAAGCAGCGGCCTTGTGCATATTTCTCATCCACATTAGATCCGGTAGCCAGAGCATTGCCAAGTTGTTTGAGAGCTACAGCAGCAGCTGCAGTGTCTATTCGACAGTCTGCTGGACTAGTCATGAACAACATGTTAATAGTCATGGTTCCACATGCTGTGGATACACTCATGAATCGAACAAAAACTCAGCACCTCACCAGTGCTAGATTATCAGGCTATGAGCTGACGCTTTTGGCGAGTCACATTCAGATCAAGCGATGCAACATATTGAATCCAGCAACGCTGTTGCCGACTACTCAGGAGTCGAGTGGTTCAGAGCCCCATGATTGTTGTTTCAGAACTGAGGAAGAGACAAAAGGTAGGATTGATTTAAAAGATACTCCGTTACTAGACCCAGACGGCACGTTATATGTCGATGGGTCTTGCTTTAAGCTACAGAATGGTGATGTGACGGCCGCATATGCAGTTACGACTTTGAGTACGATTGTTGAGACTGCAAGAGTGAGTCAGAATTCTGCCCAAGCTGCAGAATTAATTGCATTAACAAGAGCGTGTGTTTTAGCTGAGGGAAAGAGAGTGAATGTGTTTACTGACAGCCAGTACGCCTTCGGCGTTGCACATAATTTTGGGCGTCTGTGGAAAGAAAGAGGTTTTCTCACGTCACATGGGACTAAGATCCAACATGGACAGTTAGTCAGCGATCTATTGGAATCCCTGACTCTACCGAATGAAGTTGCGATTGTGAAGTGCAGTGCACATCGGAAAATTACGGATGATGTTGGCCGTGGAAATGCGTTCGCTGATGAGGTCGCTAAAAAAAACGGCCAAGAATATGACGAGCCGAATGTACGTTGCAACATCTGCAAGATGGATTGCTGAATCAGGAATGTGTGAAAATACGATTGACAGTGTGAAAACAATCCAGAATGAAGCAACTGAAAATGAGAAGAATGAATGGAAGGAGAAAACGGGTAAAATGGATTCAAGTGGATGTTGGGTCGATTTGTCTGAACAGCAGCGTTGGATGTTACCTGATGCGTATGTACTTGCAGTAGTCACGATGGCGCATGGAGCGGCGCACATAAGTTCGAAAGGGATCTGTAAAATGTTAGCTCCAGTATGGAAGAACGATGGAATTACTAAGTGTGCAGAAAGAGTGGTGAAAAATTGCATGGTATGCCTGATGCATAATCCTGGCAAGGGAACCCCAACCCCATCTGGCCATTTTGCTCCCCCTTCTTGTCCCTTTGAAGTGATTCAGTTGGATTTTATCCACATGGACAGGTGTAACAATCTCAAATACGTTCTAGTGGTAGTCTGTGCCTTCTCGAGGTGGATTGAGGCATATCCGTTAAAGGATAACACTGCTATGTCCACTGCCAAAATCCTCCTCAAAGAATACTTCCCTAGGTATGGTATGCCACGGATTGTTTGGTCGGACAATGGAAGTGAATTTGTAGGGAAAGTTATGAAGAGTGTGTGTGCGGGCCTGGGTATTTCTCAAAAATTCCACAGTGCGAATCACCCACAGTCAGCGGGATTGGTTGAAGGGTACAATGGCACCCTGAAGCTGAAACTCGCGAAAATACAAGCTTCCACTGGTCTCTCTTGGCCAGACGCACTGCCTTTAGCTTTACTGTCCACCAGAGCGACTGTACACTCTCGAGTAGGGCTTAGCACATATGAGATTGTGTTCGGCCGCCCTGCTAATGTTTGGGGAGTCCCTAGGCCAAAGGAATTTAAACAGATCGAATACCCAATGTTGATTGATTACCTTTATGATCTGACTGCTAAATTGAGCCTTATTCATCAACAGGTATTCGAATCCTTGCCTAAACTGCCGGAGAGTCCAGGCCACACGTTGAAACCCGGTGACCAGGTCGTGGTCCGGAACTTTGAACGTAGCCGGAACCTTCAGCCAAGATTCGTGGGCCCGTTCCAGGTCCTCCTCGCAACCAGAACTGCAGTACGGCTAGCTGGAAGGAAGAATTGGGTGCACGCCAGCCATACGAAGCGTGTCCCTCTTCCACTCCCCTATGACAATTGGGTTAGACAGGGAATTGGTGTATCCGAGACAGAACCTGTTCCTAGGCATATCCCTTTCAGTGATGCAGAGTACCTAACGGACCACCCACGAACAGAAACACAGAACTTTGACACTTCAGCAGGAACTGCTCCTTTGAACCCTGAACCGAGTATCGTACAAAGTGAACATTTGTCACCTGTGGAGTTGAACATTTCCACACCTGTAGACCAATTATTCCAAGACCAGACAAGACCCGGAAAGTACAGATATAATCTACGTTCTCATGTTAAGAACTAATGACATTGCATTATTACCCTTCTGTTTGAAGACTGTAAAACTGTTTTGATCATACTGCATTCCAGTCAATCAGGAAGTTTGCTAGAATTTTTATCTTTTTATTTTTCTGTTTCTCTCACCTTGCCATCTGGGTTACCGTAGGGTCGTAACGTGTGCCTTGTTTTAATTTGCAGGGAATCAGACACTAGGTCGTTTTCTTCTGTTTGTCTTGGGAACTCCCAGGATAAACAGAGGCAAGTTTTTAACAGGTACAAACCATCCGTTGCGAACGGTTGTAGAAGATGGAGCTTCCTGAATTACGACGGGTTAATGTCATAAATGTGCACAAGACAAAATTACATGACATATTGTACAGTAAATGTTTCCTAATGCAATGCACTTTGACACTCCTGATTGTCTTAATAACCTTGGTAGGCGGAATTATTTTTGGTATTCAGTTGATCTTTACACCTATTGCACCTACAGTATCTCCCCATGCTCCTGTTTCTCCGACTGTTGTTTCTCTTCATTCTTTCCATCCTTTTCCTGCCCACGAGCAAGCTCGACGCTCTGAGTTTATAAATAACACTTTCATTCAGCTCTTGCACCAACATCAACTAGTGGTCAACACAACAAACTGCTGGGTATGTGGCTTGATACCACATACCATGGACAAGGGCATCCCTTATTTGGTTCTGCCTTTTAGTTATAATGGATCATTCTGGGCATTTCAGACCATGTTCGCTTATGCCCTAGAGACCTATCCCCCACGACCTCCGCATTCCACCCGGTATAGCTCTGCTAATAGAGCCTTGGTAAAAGGAATTACTGACATGGTGAAAGATGTCAACAATACTCCGTACATTCCCAAGGATGAATTGCGAGTTTACATGGGTTGGAATATTACGGAATACGGCATTACTCTGGGTGAGAACAAACGTAAGAGCTCAACTCCGATTTGGGTCGTACCCCACCAAGGTCAAGTCTGTTTGCAAGGAAATGGGAGGAATCCGAAAGCTCGACTAGGGAAAAGTGACTGTATCGAAACATATGTTTTCCCGTCACAGTCTTCCCCTGCATTCTTAGCTGCTAAGGGTACCTATTTTGTTTGCCAAGACAGAGCATATACCTGGCTGCCTGCTGACTTCTCAGGCTCATGTTATATCACCCAACTGTTACCTCCGACATATACTGCTGCACCGGATTATCACAAAACTAGAGTTGTGAGAGGTGTTTTCAGTAAAGAAGATACTGCTGGCCAAGAGGCAGGAGACTTTTTCAAGGGTTTCCTCCCATTCTGGGGGCCTATGGCCAACAGTAGAAACTTACGCCAACTAACACGGGTAGTTGAATCTACCATCACTGAAACTGCGGGTGCCCTTAGTAACTTGACAGCTGAGCTTCAAGCGGATCGCCTCATGACATTACAGAACCGTATGGTTCTTGATGTGTTACTTGCAGATCGAGGTGGAGTATGTAAGATGATCCAATCAAGTTGCTGCGTTTTTATTCCAGACAATGCGCCAACAGTATACAAAGCCATCTCTAAATTACATAAGATTTCTGACTCTATTCATGTAGAGGAAGGTAACTGGTCATTAATGGGATGGTTCTGGAGTCTGTTGTCCGCGTGGGGATGGAAGGTTCTGATAGTCACTGGTGTTGCGTTAGTATTTTTATTTTCGTGCTGTCTCATTGTTCAGTGTGGTCCTGCCTTATGTAATCTCTGCGTTTCAACATGCGTAAGAAGACCACCTGCTTTTAGAGATACGCCACGAGATAGAGCAATGCTGCAACAACACATCAGTGACCTGATGAGCATAGAAATGGACTCTGACATAGAGTGATATATTGCCTATGTAAGGGCAAAAGGACGGTCTGAGGTTCTGTAGCGATCCGAACCCGTGAATTCGGTATCGTAGTACTGACACGATTTCGGTACCAATGAACCGCAAATGATCCATTGTATACATGACAGTGTTTTCGCTGCGCAACTAGCATGAATTCACTGGGAAATAGGGCATTTTGTCATAAGAGTCATGGCATCCATTTTAGTTATGGCATCCATCTTGTTTCTTGCCCGCACATAGTCAATGAACGGACGATGACCCCGGCAGAGTCACCTTGTTAAGGACACGTAAGCTCGAGCCCGAGAAAGGCTGACGCTGCATGACTAGGCAGAATTAAGCTGCCTCCCTTGCCTGAGGCCAGTCCTGCTATACTGGTTCTTGTGTCCGTTGTCCTGACTGAAAGGCCGAAGACGGTGGCCATGCCCGTTTATGATCCATAAACACCTCTTATCCTACATTTCAATCCTTTGCACCTGGCTCTGCTCCTTTCCTTCTGGGCTTTTACAATGGGGAGGATCGGGCGAAGAATGGAGAACTGTCGAGGGGATCTGATCGAATACCGAAAACCTACGACTAATTATTGTTTGATGTCAAATTTACTGTTTGTTTGGGATACCGGGCTGGGCATGAGAAATATTCGTGTAATGTTGCCTAAAGGCGATTTATGTGTATTTAAGGAGTGACCCACTTGATGCAATTTGAACAGTCTCGTAGATTCTGCCTCTGTGTGGTTCCTATGATTTCTGTGTCCCTGCAGTAAATAAACCTTGGTCTTTGACGCCGCCATCGAGAAGCCCGTGTCTCTGTTTATTTGTGCACCGAGACAGGAGGAACTCAGGGGTCTTCGGGTGTTGTTTCCCTGACACCTCTGGACTCTTAAAAGTCCAGAACCTCACACAGAAGGCATTTAGTAGTAGTAAAGTTAGGATTTTGTCTTAAGTCTGTCTTAAGTGTGTCTTAAGTCTGTCCTAAGTGTGTCTTAAGTCTGTCTTAAGTCTGTCTTAAGTCTGCCTTAAGTCTGTCCTACTATTTATGGTATTCAGAGAAGGCATTTAGTAGTAGTAAAGTTAGGATTTTGTCTTAAGTTTGACTTAAGACAGACTTAAGACAGACTTAAGACAGTCTTAAGACAAACTTAAGACAAACTTAGGAAAGACTTAAGACAGACTTAAGACAGACTTAAGACAAACTTAGGACAGACTTAACACAGACTTAACACAGACTTAGGAATAGACTTAAGACAGACTTAAGACAAAATCCTAACTTTACTACTACTGAATGCCTTCTGTGAATAACAAAAGTAGTAAGTTTAGGATTTTGTCTTAAGTTAGTTCTGTCAATCGGGCCAATAGATCCAGGGACAGAGATGATGGAGATGAATTGAGTTTTCTAGATGTTTTTTGTTGTCTGTCAGGTTTCATTATCAGTTCTGGATCAGCGGTGTGTAAATCACTTCTCTTTGTATGTTAAATGCAATTCGGATTTGAATTGAGTACTAATTCTTTACGTTTGAGCAGCAAAAGCGCAGCTACCAGGATCACAACCCAAGGAAAGACTCAGACACCATGGTAGTGGGTTTAAGATCACCATTATTCTGATGCAATTTAAAGTTACCCATCCTTCGACAACCAGTAAAATGAGCAAACCTTTTAATGTGGACTGGACTAGCCAATTGTGTGAGACCTTTGATAGGAGGCTGGCGTTCTGCCACTTCAGGATCCAGAAACGGTGTCATGATATAGCTTAAACTATTTTATGGCGGGTTTCAAGCTTTACAAAAATAATTTTGCTTGTTATTAAATTCATAAAAAAATAAAAAGGGGAAAATACATTTACTTTATCACTATCTTCAGTGGGAGTGATGGAAAAAGAGAAAATGCTGGGAGAAGATGTCTCTACAACACACAGATTTCGGCCATTCACTATGAGTTGCCAGATAGACCTCAAAGGGTTAAACAAGGGTTGCTCTGAACCGCGACAAAGTCAAGAGTTCAGGCCGCTCATGATGTAACACTTTTACACTTACTTCCAGAAGTGTTTCTTGGTGCATGAAAGTGGTCCACAGCACCAGCCAAGAGTTCAGAAGCTCTGGTTTGCCTCTTGAGGTCTGAGACTAAAACTCCCACAATGCGCCCGGTCAATTCAAGTAAAATCCAAGGGAAGCTTGTCACCTGGAGTTGTCTTCATTGTTTAAGTTGCCGCTAGCCCTTCCAGCAGTTTTCTACCTGTTGCTGATCAGGGAGTCCACTCCTTATCCTTTAAGACAAGCAAAGTTCTTTTGTTGTGAAGCCTTGTTAGTGCAGCAGGTGCAGTCCTTGTGATTGCAGTCCTCTCTTGTGCCGTCCAAGGGACCAGCAGGGCATTCCTTCTTCTCCAGATGTTTGTTTTGGGTCTTTGAAGTCCACAACACCAATCCAAGGTTCCGGAATCTCTAAGTTGCTCCTTGGGATGTTGGGACTACAAGACCCACAATGCACCATGCCAAATCCTTGTCTACTGAACGTTGTCCAACTGGTTCTTCTTGGTGGAGAGTATTCAGGTGAAGCTCTTTTAACCTGTTGCTTTCAGGGAGTCCATTCCTTTCCTTCTACTTTCAGAGCAAGGCAACATTCCTTTATACTGAAGACTAAAGAGTGCAGCAGGTGGAGCCCTTATGAGTGCAGTCCTCTCTTGTGCACTCCAAGGGCCCAGCAGGGCAGTCCTTCTTCTTCTTGTAGTTTCAAGGCAGGGATATGAGTTGCTGGGCAGCTCTCCCATATTTATCCAGTGTTCTTGGGTGACAAGGAGGTGGGGACCCCTCTCCAATGGGGTACAGGGTGCCACCCAAAAGTATGGCAGCTTCCTCCAAAGTGTGGCATATGCGTGTCCCAGAAAGCACTTCTCTTTTAAAATCAAGAATGGAGAAACTTTCTCTTGGAGGTAAGGATCTGGCTAAGCCAACCCACTGCCGTGGCTAAGTGTCCCTAACACTCCCCTTCCAGCCCCTACACTTACCAACTGCGGAGGCCCCCAGGGGTCCTCCCTCAGCCCTACGCTCTTCAAGGTCTACATGGCTCCGCTCGCCCCCATCGTCAGAACCTACGGACTCAACATTGTGTCATATGCAGACGACACCCAACTCATCCTCTCCCTATCCAACAAACCCAACACCATCAGACACAACTTTCGAGAGGGCATGGAAGCCGTCGCCAAATGGATGAAAAACAGCTGCCTACAACTAAACACCAACAAAATGGAAGTACTCATCATAGGCCCAAACCCCAATGGCTGGAATGACACCTGGTGGCCCCCCACCCTCGGAAGCCCGCCCACCCCCATGGACCACGCACTCCATTTCGTCCTCCTGCTTCCACACCCTCCTACGTAAGACCTTCAAATGGATCCCCCTCGAACACAAAAAGACCGTCACTCACGCCCTGGTCACCAGCAGACTCGACTATGGCAACACTCTCTATGCCGGAATAAACAAAAACCTCACCGCAAGCTACTGAACATCCAAAACGCCGCCGCAAGACGTGTCCTCAACCTGCCAAGACACTGCCACATCTCCAAGCACCTGTGCACACTCCACTGGCTCCCCATCGAAACTAGAGTCACCTTCAAGATACTAACCCACGCTCACAAGACCCTTGACGACACCGGACCAGCATACCTGAACAGCCGACTCAAATTCCACGCACCCCAAAGGACCCTACGATCAGCCCAGCCCAGTCCAGATCGGGAGGCCGCTCCTTCTCCTTCCGCGCAGCCAGAGCCTGGAACGACCTTCCGCTCCTCCTCAGACTGACAACAGCGCTCCCCATCTTTGTAAGAAACCTCAAAACCTGGCTCTTCGACAGACCCCCTCCTTGATGGACTGGAACCTGCGACCCCCAAGCCCCCCCACCCCAGCACCTTGAGACCCTTACGGGTGAGTAGTCGCACTGAACAAACACCTGATTGATTGATTGAGCCTGTTTCCAGACCAGAGACTGGCACATGTAGAAAACAGGAAGCACTAAAGAAGGATTTTATTACTTTTATATTTTATTGATTTGTAAGAGACTGCATGCCTCAAGAGGCCAGAAACTGTTGTTTACAGAATAGCGAAAAAGGTGGCCATGCCGCTCAGCCTGAATCTTCATATGCGGTTCCTCCTCTGCAGCTGCACAATGAGGGGTGGCATCGATGCCATTTAGGGATCAAAGCTGCAACTCCTGGCTTGCCCTTTACAAGCCCTGGCACTGGGTTTGCAGCTCCTAGTTTCAGAGGTGGCAAAATCAGTGCCAAAACACGAGCAGATAGTTCTTGTGCCCACCATTTTATATGACACTAATTACGAATAATAGTCTAATATTCCCTACTAGAGTAATTAAAATGGAGCAAAGGATCTGGAACAAGATTTGTGCTGACAGATGAGGAAAGTAAAAAAAAATGCTTTTAAATTTATGTTGTGTGCGTGTTTGTGGGTCAGACTGTGTTTGTGTGAGAGTGTGCACATCTGTGAGTGTGTGTGTCTAAGTGAGTAGGTGGTAGTGAAAGTGGGAATCAATTATAGCTAGTGAATGAGAGAAGTGACACTCGATGTCAGTGAGTATGAGTTACTCAGAGTCAGAGGACGTCGTGATTTTGGAGATTTGTGGATCTGACACTATTTGAACTCTCTTTGCGAGGGACACTGGGATCCTGGTATCTTTACACTCTGCACTGTCTGATCTTGCTCAAAACTCACACCCAGCTTTGAGACCCTCATCAGCGCCTTGAGACCCTCACAGGTGAGTAGACTTGCTATACAAACTCCTGATTGATTGATTGTTTGATCTCCAGCCCATTGAAACACCAGGGGATGCTAAACTGAAAGGACTAGGATGCTCCGAGTTTGACTTGGAAAAGGCCGTTGGCACGAAGTGTGGTCCTGCCTTCGTGTCTCTGACTTTGGTCTCGGTATTTTAGTAGCTGACCTGATCTTTAACCCTCTAACTCTGAAACGATGTGCGGTCTTTGCATTTGTGCATTTGGCATTATGAATGATCCCATCTCCAGGTCCCTGATAATATTTCTGATATAGGTTGAACAAGAAACCTCTCCTATCCACAGTTTGAGCTACCATAGCATCCTGAGGGGACCTACTTGTGAAGGCCCACCAGCTGTCGCTGACTGAAATCTGATGCATCTGTTCTCTACTTTCACCGTTCCAAGAAGTGCACGTGCAAGAAGAGGAATGCGTCGTATCTACAACGATATGACAGATCCCTTTGCTCTCCCCTGCGGTGGCGCACGATTAGCTGTCATGCGCCAACGCAGGAACCCTTGCACCATGGTGCAGGGTGCATGCGTCGCAGGGATGATTGTTTTTGTGCAGGAAGGTACATCACCCTGCACAAAAACAATCACAAGAGGGGATTTCCTCTTCCTCTGTGTGCTGCAGATATGTGGGCTGCAGAATACAGCACGCATAGAAAGAGGAAAAAAATGCCTCCCTCGGGGAGTCGTAGCATTCTGACACATTTCCAGGTTTACGATTTCTCGTAAATCTGAAAATGCGCAGAAGCCATGGGTGTTGTGTGGGAACACCCACAGCAACACCCATGGTATGCCTTTTTTGTGCAAAGTGTTGCATGTAAAAGTGCCATATTTAAAAGGACACGAAAACACACAGGGTGGCTTTAAGTGTCCTTGTAAATATGGGGCAGCAGGTTGCGCCGCTGGTGAGTTACAAAAAGTGACGCAGCGCAAGTGGCTTGTCAATAAGCCCCTTTGGTTTTTTTGGTTTTTTTTAAATGGCCCGTCTCACTAGGCGCCCTTGGCCGGGCCTATTAAAGTTGCCAATGCTTGTTTCTCAATAGGGTCCACTGTGTCTTGACCCATCCAAAATATGAATTATCTTCACAATTCAGCATCGAACTTCAAATGCACCAGATATATTTAACATTCTTGTAGTCTAATTGTAAAGTTGACAAATGTAGTAGAAACAAAATGTAGCAACAACCTTTCCAAGTAGTGTCTATTGCAGAAAGAGTGTCACCAAAGATCACCAGGTTGAGACAATTAGCAGCGGTTTATTAAGTTTTAGAACAGGCTGCTACACCCAAGGCCTCTTTATTGCTTGTCTCCATAGTAACTCCTTTTGGGATGTTTGTGGGGTTCTGAGGGTGCTGACCCCCAACCCCCGCGCTGTGGAATCTTCTCGTCTTCAGATTTTTATCAGCATGTGTTGTGCAGCATTGAAGACATTGACATACCTTTATTATGTGATTAAACCATACATGTAACAAGGCCCAATATGGTGTAAGGATGCCAAACACAGTGAATGATATCAATAATAATTTATCAAACATATACATGAGAAATCCGCATACCTTTAAAACCTACAGGTTCGTCCTGCAGAATACACAATCAACAAAAACTCACTGCAAGCAGAATAATTCACTTCTTGGAAATCTCTGTTTCTTTTTGCAAATCTTCTTTTGCAATGACAGAGTCAGAAAGCTTCAAACACTTCAGAACATGCAAAAAAAACTTCGCATAACTTCACAGGCAAAATGTATTTTTCACCCTCCTTATAAAGGGCGTAAATATAAGGGCACGTGCTTAGATTTTTGTGCTTTTAACTCTGAACGCATCACAACACAAGAAAAAGCTCTGTGAGAACAGCTTTCTGCTGGCCTGGATGGTGCATACATAGTGGGCTCCCTGCTGTAGTACAGGGTGTCTGATGCTCTCTGAGACTAGGCTGTGAAGACACATATTTGATGTTGAATCTATAGTTGAGTGGCATCACTGTCTCATCAGAAGACACTACAGCTCTTGCATTATAAATCGCTTGGCTGTTCATTGTTCAGTTTACGCACTGTACATGTATGATTAATTGGCTGAAAGCATCACCCATGTATACTCTGCCTCATTGCAAAGAATCCAGTATCATATCTCCATGCTCCTGTTCTTGTTCCTTTCTTCATTTCTCTCCTCTGGTTTCACGCTCTCTAACTGCTCATACCTACACGCACCACCGTATTATCAGCACCCAGGTAGAGAAATGGATCATGGATAGTGAGGGCTTGTAGGAGATGCTTAGAGGATGGAGTAAAAAAGAAGAAGCAATGATAAGGTAAGTAGGCTGGTAAAAGATGGCTGCAGATCATACCTTGACAAATGGGTGATGTTGCCTGGGCGATCAGGAGAGGAAGATGGTAAAATTAATTGTTTGGGTAGGAGATAGGAAAGACCGGAAGTATTTTACTACTGGACCAACGTAATTGCCAAGCATGTAATATACTCTGATGCTTTTTCCTTCTGCAGATTGACATGGTTTCAGATGTGTCTGTTTTTCCTGACTCGTGCCTGTCTGTGGTAGCGCACATATAGGGCCCGATTCACAGAACTAACTTAAGACAAAATCCTAAACTTACTACTTTTGGTATTCACAGAAGGCATTTAGTAGTAGTAAAGTTAGGATTTAGTCTTAAGTCTGTCTTAAGTGTGTCTTAAGTCTGTCCTAAGTCTGTCCTAAGTCTGTCCTAAGTCTGTCTTAAGTTTGCCTTAAGTCTGTCCTACTATTTATGGTATTCAGAGAAGGCATTTAGTAGTAGTAAAGTTAGGATTTTGTCTTAAGTTTGACTTAAGACAGACTTAAGACAGACTTAAGACAGTCTTAAGACAAACTTAAGACAAACTTAGGAAAGACTTAAGACAGACTTAAGACTGACTTAAGACAAACTTAGGACAGACTTAACACAGACCTAACACAGACTTAGGAATAGACTTAAGACAGACTTAAGACAAAATCCTAACTTTACTACTACTGAATGCCTTCTGTGAATAACAAAAGTAGTAAGTTTAGGATTTTGTCTTAAGTTAGTTCTGTCAATCGGGCCCATAGATCCAGGGAAAGAGATGATGGAGATGAATTGAGTTTTCTAGATGTTTTTTGTTGTCTGTCAGGTTTCATTATCAGTTCTGGATCAGCGGTGTGTAAATCACTTCTCTTGGTATGTTAAATGCAATTCGAATTTGAATTGAGTACTAATTCTTTAAGTTTGAGCAGCAAAAGCGCAGCTACCAGGATCACAACCCAAGGAAAGTCTCAGACACCATGGTAGTGGGTTTAAGATCACCATTATTCTGATGCAATTTAAAGTTACCCATCCTTCGACAACCAGTAAAATGAGCAAACCTTTTAATGTGGACCGGACAAGCCAATTGTGTGAGACATTTGATAGGAGGCTGGCGTTCTGCCACTTCAGGATCCAGAAACGGTGTCACGATATAGCTTAAACTATTCTATGGCGGGTTTCAAGCTTTACAAAAATAATTTTGCTTGTTATTAAATTCATAAAAAATTAAAAAGGGGAAAATACATTTACTTTATCACTATCTTCAGTGGGAGTGATGGAAAAAGAGAAAATGCTGGGAGAAGATTGTTATAATCTTATTGTCATAGCATAGTTGGTATGTTCCAACACCCCTTTCCCAACCAGTAAGTGGTATGACCCGAGGGAGCTCACCTTAGAATGTTCAGGTGAGCTCCAGGCAGTTTGAGAGCGGATGGTCAAGAATAAAGACTCTATACTTCTACTGGTGTGTATAGTCTTTTTACAACACTGGCGACGAACTGCGAAGGGGGCAGGTGGGCATCTCCCCTCTGTTTTATTCTCTCAAGAAAGACTACTAATTTAATAAGGAGTGCACAAGCAGGAAGCACGGCGCTAGGAGGGCAAGCACTGTGAAGGACATCGTGCCATCTTTCAACTTGTAGTACATGGGCAGGTTTGGTGGAATTGGAATAACAGTTGCTCAGTGGCGTGACTATTGTGAAGGAGGTCTGGTGCTTGCCGCTCTGTGGATTAGGTGGCGTGTGTGCTACAGTTCTCAGTGTCCTGTGAATCCCCGATGTACAACGGACTATTTACAGTGAAAGCACATACAAGATCAACGCAGATTCTGTCTGTTCCTAAGTGACAGTGAGGAGGCAGACACTTACGTTCTGGAGCGCTTCGTCAGGAAGGTTTGCTGCGGGACCAGCGGTTACAGCAGATCGGTATCCGGGAGAGTGCTATGGGTCGCTGAGGAGATTCCCTATCTAGACGGATCTTGGATGTGACGGCGGGTGGAGCAGCGCGCTACAGAGCATCTTCGGGTGGCAGTGCTGAGGTGGACACCTGCGTTGCATCGCTCCGTGAGTAAAGTTCGTGGAGGGACGGGCGACGATCAGCTTTTCGTGTGACGACGTGAGGAGCAGCGCGCTACGCAGGCAGCTTCGTCCTCAGTCCTTCAGCGAGCGGACGTCCTGTGAGGTAACATCCTCCCTGAGTAGCCGGCGCGCCAGCTGCTGAGGACCGGTCCCTGTCAGATCCTGTCAGCGCTGCCGGTGTTTCAGCCGCGTCAGCTGTTCATTCCATTTACTAGCGGTTTCCTTGATTAAAGGTGCTAGAGGCAGGCGGGAGACAGTGCCAAGTCCAAGTATCGAACCTGTTCTTCACCGTGACTGGGGTGAGTGCACAAATTATCTGTGGCAAAGGGCATAGTATCCTGCCAGTGTGTAAGGGTGACCTGGTACCCAGAGCAGTAGGAGAGTAGGCTGTCAGGCGCAGGTGTGGAGCCCTCAGGCATCTTTTGAGAGGTAGGACACTCACCCCGCATTTCATCTGGTTCAATCAATTTATCTGTGTTTGGGGCTTAGCCATTTTAGTCACCATGGGAACACCTGGCATGAGTCAACCCCCGTCCTTTTTGAATGACTGTGGGGACCCAGATATTCACTGGAAGGATTGGGCCAAACTGTTCGAGTCATATCTCATTGCCATGGGAGGTGAAAGGTTTTCAGCCCTGAGGAAACAGCATATTTTACTGCACAATTTGGGCATACATGGTCGCAAAGTTTACGAAACTCTTCCGGAACCTGAGCTGGAGGATGATGAGGGCATTGATGT
Organism: Triturus cristatus; assembly: GCF_964204655.1. NCBI lineage: Eukaryota > Metazoa > Chordata > Amphibia > Caudata > Salamandridae > Triturus > Triturus cristatus. The sequence goes on along the minus strand of NC_140590.1, from coordinate 1,670,661,630 downwards.
TTTTGATGTGACACTGATGAAGCTTGAGTCACACTTTGGGGATAAGGTCAACGTTGTGTTGGAAAGACACAAGTTTTTCACCAGAGTTCAAGGAAAGTGCGAGTCGATCAGTAACTACATTGCAGCGCTAAGGGGACTAACGCAGTTGTGTGAGTTTGGGGATTTGAATGATTCTCTCATACGCGACCAAGTGGTTAGATGCACAAACAATAGCAGGATTCAAGAAAAACTGTTAGCTAAAAATCCCACTTTGAAAGATGCTGTGGCGATTGCGCAGTCTGTGGAACATACTGCGAAATGCGTAAAAGAAATGAAAGTTAAAGAAGATGTAGTGGCACAAGTACAGGTAGAAGAGCAGAGTGAAGGAGTTTTTAAAGTGTCCGATAAGTGGAGCATGAAGGAAGTTCAAGCCACAAAAGCTAGTAGAGATGGGCATATTGCAAAGTGTTATAGATGTGGTAGCAGTAACCATCTTGCCAATAACCCAATGTGCACTGCCAGAAGTGTCATGTGTAAGAAATGCAACAGGAGGGGACATCTAGCTAGAGTGTGCAGAGAAGGGTTTAATAACACGGTGAGCGTGGTTAGTGGTGGTGAGGAGTCTCAGGCTAAATATGTTTTCCAAGTGAGGAGCATGGCGGTGGGGGGAAAACACAATTACCCTAAATGTATTGTGATGTTCAATAACAAACCACTGGAAGTGTATGCGGATTCCTGTTCCCCCTTCACGTTAGTGAATGTGCATGATTTTGAAGAGTCATTGGGGGGGTCCAGAGAGATTTTAGAGACCCCCGATATCAAACCTGAAGGGTACACGAGAGATCCCATACCCCTGGTGGGCATGCTGTACAGCAACATTGATTTCAAAGGGAGGTCCACAAAGGGGAGTGTGTGCATTGTTGAGCATGGTGCCAATCTTCTGGGGTGGCAGCACCAAAGAGAATTAGGTATCAGGTTAGATCCCAATGGTGAGAATCAGGTGATTATGGTTGACAGAGGTAGCAATGAAAGAAGTCTACAGACGAGGTTCCCCAAACTTTTCACTGAGGAGTTGGGTAAACTACGTGAGTTTCAGCACAAAATCAAAATCAGACTTGGAGCCGAACCGGTGGTACACAAGACACGGTCAGTACCTTTTCATTTGAGAGAGACACTCAAAGAAGAGTTAGACAAACTGTGTGAAATAGGGGTCATACAACCCGTTAAGGCTACTGAATGGCTTGCGCCCTTAGTTTTAGCATCCAAGGGAAAGGGGAAAGGTATTCGCCTATGTGTGGATCTACGCTCCTTAAATGAAAATATTTGGGTGGAGAGATTCCCTCTCCCCAATATAAATGAGATGATAAGCACCATGGGCAAGGCATGTTATTTTTCAGTTATCGATCTGTCTAGGTCTTATCACCAAGTAGAGCTGCATCCCGAGTCGAGACCATTGACGGCATTCACGTCACCGTTTGGGGCGTTTATGTTTGTGAGAATGCCTTTCGGTCTCGCCTCAGCAGCCTCAGTGTTTCAGAAAATAATGCAGCAGGTACTGAGAGGGGTCAAGAACACACTCTGCTTCCAAGACGATATCCTGATGTATGGGGACACAGAGGAAGCACATGATGCAACCCTTCATGCAGTGTGTCACAGATTAAGTGAGGCAGGGTTAACAGTACAACTGGACAAGTGCAGGATAAAGGTAACATCCGTGGACTACCTGGGGCACACCATCACCAAAGAGGGGTTCAGGCCCAAGCATAGTCTTATCCAAGCTGTCAGTGAGGCCCCACACCCAACTAATAAGGAGGAGCTCAAATCCTTTTTGGGTTTAGTGGAGTACATGTCCAAATTTGTCAGGAATTTTGCTGATTTATGTGTGGGCCTACGTGAGCTGCTGAAGAAGAATACAGCATTTGTGTGGGAAGAAGAACACAGTAGGATGGTTGAAGTGATAAAAAGGTGCATATTGGAGTCTCCAGCATTGGGGTCTTTTGATCCCAAAAAGAGAACCATTTTAACCACGGATGCCTCTAACAAAGGGTTGGGGGCCATGTTGTCCCAAAAAGGTGACGGGGAAGAAAGAGTGATAGCGTTTGCTTCACGTACTTTGTGTGAAGCAGAACGCAACTACTCGGTCATTGAGAGGGAGGCATTAGCATGTTTCTGGGCGGTACATCATTTCAAATTCTTTTTGTGGGGTAACAAGTTTACCATTCACACAGACCACAAACCACTTACATTCATGTTTTTGCCCAAACAAGCACAAAATATGTCCCCTAGGATAAGCAAGTGGGTGCCAGGGCTGGAAAACTTTAGTTTCAAAATGGAGTACTTACCGGGGCCAGAAAACGTGATTGCATATTGCTTGTCAAGGTTACCAATCAAAAGCAATCACAGTGAGGAAGTGTTAGATGTACCCATTTGCGCGGTGCATCTCCCCTCGCTGACTGATGCAGAATGGAACAAGGGCATGGAGGAAGACAAGGCCATGGGTATGTTAAAAGAACTCATTGTCAAGGGTTGGCCGGACAAGTTGTCGGAGGTCCCTGACATAATTAAAGACTTCTGGGAAGTCAGATTTGAACTTTCTATCATAGCTGGTCGCTTGCAAAGGGGGGAGAAAATTGTCCCACCGGAAGGGTTGAGAAAAAGGGTTATAGATCTGGCCCATGAAGGGCATCTGGGCAGGAGCCTTACAAATAACAAAGTGAGGAGTTGCTTTTGGTTCCCTAGAATGGATTCGGAGGTGGAGAGCGCAGTAAAAGAGTGTATCAGCTGTGCGAGAAGTGACAAGAGCAACATTATCCACAGGGCTCCTTTGGCCCCTGTCAATGTACCTATGTCTCCGTGGACAAAACTAGCTATGGACATTGTGGGTCCCATGGACATACTGGGGACACAGAAAAGGTTTATGTTTGTATTGGTGGATTACACTTCCCATTGGGTGAATTTTAAGTTTACAGCGTCCACCACAACTTCCAATCTCATTGCATTTCTAAAAACCATCTTTGTGTATGAAGGAATCCCGGCTACTCTGGTAACGGACAATGGAGTGCAGTTCGTCTCTGATAACATGAGAGAGTTTTTGGAAGAACACAATATAAAGCATGAGAGGTCTGCTCTCTATTGTCCAAAAGCCAATGGATTGGTGGAGAGGGTGAATCGGATGATCAAGGAGCAGATACAACTGGCCACCACCAATGGGTTGAATGTGGAAGAAGAGTTGAGAGAAGCCTTATGGGCATATCACGCCACGTCCAATGGGGTAACAGGAATATCCCCGTTTGTGTTTCTCAGAGGAAGGGAACCCAGCACCAAGATGAACCCGAGGTGGTTGGGGGGAGGAAAAAGAGTTGTACCAGACCTAGGTCGAGTGGAGAGACGTCTAGAGTCTCATCAACGGAAGTACAAGTCTTGGTACGATGGGAAACATGGAGCTAAAGAGGTGGAGATAAAACCCAACTCCCAGGTGTGGGTTAGGAAACCTGGTAGGGTGCAACCGGGAACGAGCAAATTCGGAGTACCTCAAAGGGTGGAAAGCACAAGTAAGAGTGTTGTTCGCCTGGACAACGGACAGACAAGGAGCAAAGACAGAGTTGTAAACACTGAGTGAACCTACGTTGTTTCCCAATGTTTTTGTAATCCCTTCAAGGGGAGATGTGTTATAATGTTATTGTCATAGCATAGTTGGTATGTTCCAACACCCCTTTCCCAACCAGTAAGTGGTATGACCCGAGGGAGCTCACCTTAGAATGTTCAGGTGAGCTCCAGGCAGTTTGAGAGCGGATGGTCAAGAATAAAGACTCTATACTTCTACTGGTGTGTATAGTCTTTTTACAACAAAGATGTCTCTACAACACACAGATTTCGGCCATTCACTATGAGTTGCTCTGAACCGCGACAAAGTCAAGAGTTCAGGCCGCTCATGATGTAACACTTTTACACTTACTTCCAGAAGTGTTTCTTGGTGCATGAAAGTGGTCCACAGCACCAGCCAAGAGTTCAGAAGCTCTGGTTTGCCTCTTGAGGTCTGAGACTAAAACTCCCACAATGCGCCCGGTCAATTCAAGTAAAATCCAAGGGAAGCTTGTTACCTGGAGTTGTCTTCATTGTTTAAGTTGCCGCTAGCCCTTCCAGCAGTTTTCTACCTGTTGCTGATCAGGGAGTCCACTCCTTATCCTTTAAGACAAGCAAAGTCCTTTTGTTGTGAAGCCTTGTTAGTGCAGCAGGTGCAGTCCTTGTGATTGCAGTCCTCTCTTGTGCCGTCCAAGGGACCAGCAGGGCATTCCTTCTTCTCCAGATGTTTGTTTTGGGTCTTTGAAGTCCACAACACCAATCCAAGGTTCTGGAATCTCTAAGTTGCTCCTTGGGATGTTGGGACTACAAGACCCACAATGCACCATGCCAAATCCTTGTCTACTGAACGTTGTCCAACTGGTTCTTCTTGGTGGAGAGGATTCAGGTGAAGCTCTTTTAACCTGTTGCTTTCAGGGAGTCCATTCCTTTCCTTCTACTTTCAGAGCAAGGCAACATTCCTTTATACTGAAGACTAAGTAGTGCAGCAGGTGGAGCCCTTATGAGTGCAGTCCTCTCTTGTGCAGTCCAAGGGCCCAGCAGGGCAGTCCTTCTTCTTCTTGTAGTTTCAAGGCAGGGATATGAGTTGCTGGGAAGCTCTCCCATATTTATCCAGTGTTCTTGGGTGACAAGGAGGTGGGGACCCCTCTCCAATGGGGTACAGGGTGCCACCCAAAAGTATGGCAGCTTCCTCCAAAGTGTGGCATATGCGTGTCCCAGAAAGAACTTCTCTTTTAAAATCAAGAATGGAGAAACTTTCTCTTGGAGGTAAGGATCTGGCTAAGCCAACCCACTGCCGTGGCTAAGTTTCCCTAACACTCCCCTTCCAGCCCCTACACTTACCAACTGCGGAGTCCCCCAGGGGTCCTCCCTCAGCCCTACGCTCTTCAAGGTCTACATGGCTCCGCTCGCCCCCATCGTCAGAACCTACGGACTCAACATTGTGTCATACGCAGACGACACCCAACTCATCCTCTCCCTATCCAACAAACCCAACACCGTCAGACACAACTTTCGAGAGGGCATGGAAGCCGTCGCCAAATGGATGAAAAACAGCTGCCTACAACTAAACACCAACAAAATGGAAGTGCTCATCATAGGCCCAAACCCCAATGCCTGGAATGACACCTGGTGGCCCCCCACCCTCGGAAGCCCGCCCACCCCCACGGACCACACACTCCATTTCATCCTCCTGCTTCCACACCCTCCTACGTAAGACCTTCAAATCGATCCCCCTCGAACACAAAAAGACTGTCACTCACGCCCTGGTCACCAGCAGGCTCGACTATGGCAACACTCTCTATGCCGGAATAAACAAAAACCTCACCTCAAGCCACTGAACATTCAAAACGCCGCCGCAAGACGTGTCCTCAACCTGCCAAGACACTTCCACATCTCCAAGCACCTGTGCACACTCCACTGGCTCCCCATCGAAACTAGAGTCACCTTCAAGATACTAACCCACGCTCACAAGACCCTTGACGACACCGGACCAGCATACCTGAACAGCCGACTCAAATTCCACGCACCCCAAAGGACCCTACGATCAGCCCAGCCCAGTCCAGATCGGGAGGCCGCTCCTTCGCCTTCCGCGCAGCCAGAGCCTGGAACGACCTTCCGCTCCCCATCTTTGTAAGAAACCTCAAAACCTGGCTCTTCGACATGTGGAAATGTGGATTTTCCTGATCAGTTATGTCCCCTATCTTGGACCCCAACGGTTCTATATGCATGTTACAAGTACATGTATGTTCCCTCCAGTTCCAGTTTCTAAGACGCAAACATATGTGTGTCTACCGTCGACATGTTCTCTGTCAGATCCGCCATCAATGGGCTGGATATTCGATTCCTAAGTATGAAAAGCCACCGACTTTATATGGCTAAGTTACTCCATTTTTACAGTTCAGGCAAGTAGGCCCGATTCTGTCCTCAAAGCCTTTCCCTGCTCTCTGTCTTTGACAGCTTCAGCTTGAGCTCGCATCTGTATCCATGAACTTTGTCCTACTCCCTGTGCAGCTAACGGTGACTGCCTCGGCCAGTTTTCGCCTGTCTGCCAAGAAGTTGTATTTCACCTTCGAATTATCTATTTTACTCTTCAGCCGATGCATTCCTGTCCAGTGATTTAGGTAAACATTTCCTTTAGCTCACAAGCAAAGGACTCAGCCTTTCCGTCCTCCTGCAAGTGATTCATAGCCCTGTTGCCATGGAAAGTTTTCTATCCCTCGCATCTCATATAGACACTTAGACGCCTGTACACGCACACAGTCAGTATAGAATAGATTCTGTCCGAGAGTTCTTCCTTGTGGATAACATAGTTCTTTAAACATAGGATGTTAGATATGATTTGGGATTAGGTTGACTTGACCCCAGACTTCTCGTCTCCACATGTAGAGCTAAATGTCAAGTCCCCTTCACCCCCTAGTTGCACGTCAATTACACGTCATGCTGCCGCGCGCGCATCTATGCCAAGTATTATCTTATAGATCCACCTATGTCTGATAATTCTAACCAATCATGTTTCTTTTATTCCTTATTACGCCTAGTTTCGATTATGTCACTGTTTTGTCACTTTTCTTATCAAATGTTACGCCTTCTACATTCGTTTCATTGTAATGCACTTATTATAAAAATACATGTCTGTTAATGAATTATTGTACTTCACTTCCTGAACCCTCGTGGTGACGGAACCTGAGGACCGCGACTCGAGTCGGCCATTTTGAATGGAATAAAGCCCATTAGAAAACCTCTTATACCACGGATTCTGCCTCTTGTTATTTTGAGCTATTTACTTTAATTTAAGATTCCGCATGAAATTCAGTCCGGTAATATTTATTTTATTTACCACATAATGGCGCCCGAACAGGGACACTTTCTCATCTCACGCGCCGGCGGTGCGTTGCAGGCCCGGTCTCCTGCCACAGCTGGACGGACCATAAAACGCGTACCAGCAGGATTTCCTGTAAGCTCCCTCCGGTCAAGCGGGGGCGACTGAGGCTGCGATCAACCCAGACGAGGCGGTGAGAAGTGCGAAGTATCCCGACCAGAGCCTAGCTGAGAGAGCAAGATCCGAGGTATACAGAGGCCCACCAGGTTTTCCGAAATCCCGACGTCCAGAGGGTCCGATGTCCGCAGTTATCGAGTCCTGTCCATTCTCTGAGGCCTTCCGTTTCAAGGAGCTACTCGGTGAGTACCATCGCCGGGGAGGCGTGTTGACGCGCACATAGGTTGTGCCGGTCAAGACGGATTTGGGTACACAAATCCGGTCTGCACTGTTTAGCAGTGTATATGTACTGTTTAGCAGTATATCAAGTATTCCGAAGTATTCAGTTATTGTCAAGAATTCAGCGTGGTGATTAGTTAGGCAGACTGTCATCATTGTCGACCATTGTTATAATGTTTAATGTTTAAAGTTTAAAGTATTCAGAAATGTCTTGCATATTGTGGTATGAATGACTGTTCATTGTTCACTGTTCATTATTGTGTTTCTCGTATTAAGCAAGTTCAAGAGTAAGTATCAGATCAGTTGTGAATATGCCGCTCTTCTCGAAGTTAAGACAGATTACTACCAGAAAAGGGGTGCTTGAAGAAGCAGTTCCTATTCCTCCTAGGGATACTCCAGGGCATTTCATGTACCATAAACATGGCTTAGATGCCATATTGTTTCTTGATCTATGGGTAGATTATACCAAAGGATTACCGGAAAGTCAAAGGTGGCCCATAGCGGGAACCTGGGATGCAGAGTGCATCATGAAAGTGGAGGAAGAGTTATGGAAAAGAAAGGTCAGACAGTCACAGAAAGACGCTGTTGAGTTATGGCGTAAAGAATCTCATAGACGAACAGAAAAAGCACGTAGACAAGAAGAGAGGAGTAAAGAAAGTTCAAATAAAGTTCAAGAAAATCTATTAATTGAGGAAGGTATCCGAGTGAAATCAGAACAAGTGAATAGACAAAGAAATGCTCTTATGAATGGTATGTATCCCCTTCTAGCCGAAGGACTACCTAAGGCTGCTCCAGAGATACCAAAAGACTTGCCACCCCCATTATTTCCAATTAAGGTACATCCAAAGGGGCATCCCAGAACCGCAGAAGATGTTTTTCTTTCCTCATATCTAGACGATGCAGCTCCCGAGTATGCTAACGCCACACCACATAGACCGTCTGGCGGAGGGGTCCAACGTCAGGATCAGGTATCTGTCCCCGTGCAACAGCAAGTCCCGATACAAGCTTCGGCAAGCACATCTGTTTCCGCATCTGTCTCCGCAGTCGACTCTACAGAGGTATCGACACCCATAGTTGCTGTGTCACGTTCAACAAACCCATTCACACCCGACGCCCCAGATAGGGCCACGGGAGGTGCTAGCAGTACTTTTACACCACCTAGAATAAATAAACTTGTCTTTCAAGAGTCAGCGCATTCACGTACACCTAAATTCGTAAGTGAACGTACGCTTAAAGAACTCCTTGTAAATTGTAGATATGACCCAGTGGTTGGTAAAGAGGACGAAATGGTCCTGGCATCATTACGTATCAGGCGAGCCGCAGAATATTTAGCAAGGTTACCAGGGATGACTACGCATCTAGATAACATATATCATTTTGTTCAAACAGGACGAGATCCAGGATGTATTAACAGAGCTATGGAATTCCAGAAAGTAGAGATACAGGGGGAACTGTTACGTTTCCTCATAAACTGTGTAATCAGAAATCAAGATCGTCCGGGGGTAGACCCGAATGCAATGCTTATTCTTACAAGATGGAGTCAGAATATATCAGAAGGGAGACACGATAAGCAAAATTGTATAATAGCCATGTGCTTATTTTTCCAGTACATTAGATCCCGTAGCTCAGGCTTTGCCTGCATGCCTGAAATCAGTGGCAGCGACAGCTTTAGCAATCAGACAAAGCGATGCCATAGTATTAGGACACCCATTGACAGTTCAAGTACCACATGCAGTAGAGGTTCTTGTGAACCGAACACAAACACAACACTTGACCATAGCAAGACTTACCGGTTATGAACTAACATTGTTTCAACCACACATAGAGATCCGACGGTGTAATACATTGAATCCTGCTACACTATTACCTGTAATTGGAACAGACCCACTAGCTCATGATTGTGTTGAAATCATTGAAATAAAGACGAAACCTAGACAAGACTTGACAGACGTTCCATTGTTAGATCCAGACCTGACGTTGTATGTAGACGGATCATGCATGAGAGCAAGTACAGGAGATTTAGTGGCCGCGTATGCAGTCACAACAGACACTGAAGTTATTGAAACAAATTGTATAGATACTTTGTCAGCCCAAGCAGCAGAACTCATTGCTCTAACGCAAGCCTGTATTCAAGCCACAAATAAGAAAGTTAATGTATACACTGACTCACGTTATGCATTCGGAGTTGTACACGACTTCGGCGTGCTGTGGCGAGAGAGAGGTTATTTAACGTCCCATGGTGCCCACATTCAGCACGGACCCCTCATTCATGCTTTGTTAGACGCAATACATCTACCCACTGCTATATCGATTATGAAATGTAAAGCACACACGAAGGTTACTGATACCATTTCTCAAGGCAATGATTTAGCTGACAGAACAGCTAAACAGACTGCTCAGAATCGCACATTAGACATGACAAAGCCAATAGTTCAGACACCAACACAGTGTATGACAATTAAGGATCCCGCACTTGATGTAATTGACATACAGACACATGCCACAGCAGAAGAAATAAAGAAGTGGACTGAACTAGGAGGGATCCAGACAGATCAAGGGTGGATGACAAAGGAGAAATCTGTATGGTTTCTCCCTGATTCCATGGTTCAAGCCATTATAGCTACAGTTCACAGCCCAGCACATTTAGGAGAGAAGGCTATGCTAGACAGCATTCAGCACATTTGGTTCAACAAACATTTACGAGCAGCAGCTAAACAAAAGGTTCGTACCTGTATGATATGTTGTCAGTTTAATCCAGGAAAGAGTGTTCCCGTAGAGCAGGGTGGATTTCAGCCTCCTGACCATCCTTTTGAAGTCCTCCAGATGGATTATATTCAGATGGAACGTTGTCGAGGATTCAAATATGTCCTCGTAGTTGTCTGCGCTCTCTCCCGTTGGACAGAGGCGTATCCCGTATCAGATTACACTGCCCCGACTACTGCCAAGCAGCTAGTTCCAGAATTCTTCCCACGGTACGGTTTACCACGTGTTGTATATTCAGATAACGGTCAGCCTTTCTCATCCGAATTAATGAAACATGTCTCACTCTTGTTGGGATATCAGTGGAAATTCCACTGTGTCCGACACCCCGAGGCAGCAGGTCTCGTAGAAAGACATAACCAGACACTGAAAATCAGACTGTCCAAAATATGTAGAGAGAAAGGTGTCGACTGGATAGTAGCATTACCAGTTGCACTCTTTTATATGAGAATGGTAGCACACTCTAGAACAGGGCTATCCCCGTATGAGGTGATCTTTGGTAGACCACCGAATATGTGGGGGACGCCTATACCACGCAAAATAACTGACATTGACTGTAACATGCTGACAGATTACTTGGCTTCCTTGATGTCTGCACTACAATCTTCTCGTTCACAGGTAGCTGCAGCCTTTCCCGACAACACTGAGGCGAAACCCCATGACATTGTTCCGGGTAATCTTGTCTTTGTGAGAAATTTCGACAGGAAAAGTCAATTGGAGCCCAGGTGGAAAGCACCGAAGTTGGTCCTGTTGACCACAAGAACAGCCGTGAAGATCGAGGGACGTAAAGGGTGGATCCATTCAAGTCACGTCAAAAAATTCCATGGACTACCTTCAGATATAGACACTGTGCCCTGCACTCCCTCACAGACTGATTCAAAACTTCCTTTTGTTGAAAAGAATGACTCTCAGTGCTATAAATTAAAGCTTAGGCCCAAACAGTCGAGCAATTTGATTGTTTAAGTCCTCTCCAAGGTGAAGCGGTTGAATTGTCTCCGACATGTATCCCTTGGACCTGAGTAGAGAAAATACCCGAGAAATGTTGAAACGACAGGCGTATTGTAAATCACTGCGTAGCCACTGTATTGTGACTTTATTAATTTTGTTTTTCTTGAGTTTTTTAATAGTTACTGCAAGTATATTGTTGCATATGTATTATCCTGATTCTAAACGTGTTTTCAATATAACTGATGAACACTCTTTTAGTGACCTACCGCCACATGAGTTGTCCTATAGACTTGCGCTGCGTAATAACACATTCATTAGTATGTTACATCATTCCCATCAGACTAGTAATGCCACCAATTGTTGGGTGTGTGGCCGACTCCCTCCCTATCAGAATAACAAAGGAGTTCTGCCTTTCTTTCCACATCCGTTCACACACAATGGCTCCTGTGGAGCATGGTTTAGTTTATTAAATTCCATAGACCCAGACACAGCAGTTTATCAACAACATTGGATATGGGGAAATCTGAATCTAGTTTTATTCAAAGTCTGTCACCCTAATAAGGAGGGTCACCCCAGTAGAACAGGAACTGATTTAGAAAATGAAGTGTATAAATTAGGTAATTTTACGCCTAATCTTATGATTTTGAATGTTAAATCCGAAGTTGAACTAATTCTGCCCACTATGTCAGTATTTCCAGTTAAGGGTGAATTATGTGTAAGAAAAGTTGGTTCCATACACATGGGCCATAGCCAATGCGTTACTACAATAGAATATAGTGATCAAGGTAAATCTTCATTTAGAGCTTCTCGCCATTCTTACTTTATATGTGGTCAGATGGCATATATGCGTCTGCCTCTAGATTGGGATGGTACCTGTTACATAGCATTCCTTTTGCCACCTGTTTTCCTAGCTCCCCCTGATTATTATCGAAATGTTCATTTAGTACACAATAGAGAGCAAAGAGATCTCCCAGTTGTCGATTATACTGAAACAGCATGGGACAAGTATGTAGATTTCAATAAAGGTATCTTTCCCTATATAGGTACAATATCAAATAGTAAGCTGATACGCAGACTCACCAAGACTCTTGAAGCTGTAGTAAACGAGACTATAGCCGCCCTAGGCAATCTGACAGAGGAACAATCAGTGATGAGAATTGTTGTTCTCCAGAATCGTCTTGTCCTTGACGTCATCCTGGCCGATAGGGGCGGAGCTTGCAGGGTCATCGGATCCAGCTGCTGCATATTCATACCAGAAAATTCGCCATCTGTATATAAAGCTATAACACGCCTTCATAAGATTGTAAGCCAGATACACGAGAATCCAGGCACTTGGACGTGGTCCGGGTGGTTTTGGAGTGTGATATCAGCCTGGGGATGGAGAGTTCTATCCTTCCTAGGTATTGGCCTTCTTATGCTCTTCAGTTGTTGTTTATGCCTACAATGTGGTCCAGCGATTTGTGGTCTGTGTGCCACATCATGCATTCCACATCACAGGTCCCGTTCAGAATACCGGAAGGAAGAAGAAATGATGCTCCATGAGCAAATCAATGGAATGATGAAGATTGATGTCTCGTGAAGGGCAAGAAGGGGACAAGGAGGGAATGTGGAAATGTGGATTTTCCTGATCAGTTATGTCCCCTATCTTGGACCCCAACGGTTCTATATGCATGTTACAAGTACATGTATGTTCCCTCCAGTTCCAGTTTCTAAGACGCAAACATATGTGTGTCTACCGTCGACATGTTCTCTGTCAGATCCGCCATCAATGGGCTGGATATTCGATTCCTAAGTATGAAAAGCCACCGACTTTATATGGCTAAGTTACTCCATTTTTACAGTTCAGGCAAGTAGGCCCGATTCTGTCCTCAAAGCCTTTCCCTGCTCTCTGTCTTTGACAGCTTCAGCTTGAGCTCGCATCTGTATCCATGAACTTTGTCCTACTCCCTGTGCAGCTAACGGTGACTGCCTCGGCCAGTTTTCGCCTGTCTGCCAAGAAGTTGTATTTCACCTTCGAATTATCTATTTTACTCTTCAGCCGATGCATTCCTGTCCAGTGATTTAGGTAAACATTTCCTTTAGCTCACAAGCAAAGGACTCAGCCTTTCCGTCCTCCTGCAAGTGATTCATAGCCCTGTTGCCATGGAAAGTTTTCTATCCCTCGCATCTCATATAGACACTTAGACGCCTGTACACGCACACAGTCAGTATAGAATAGATTCTGTCCGAGAGTTCTTCCTTGTGGATAACATAGTTCTTTAAACATAGGATGTTAGATATGATTTGGGATTAGGTTGACTTGACCCCAGACTTCTCGTCTCCACATGTAGAGCTAAATGTCAAGTCCCCTTCACCCCCTAGTTGCACGTCAATTACACGTCATGCTGCCGCGCGCGCATCTATGCCAAGTATTATCTTATAGATCCACCTATGTCTGATAATTCTAACCAATCATGTTTCTTTTATTCCTTATTACGCCTAGTTTCGATTATGTCACTGTTTTGTCACTTTTCTTATCAAATGTTACGCCTTCTACATTCGTTTCATTGTAATGCACTTATTATAAAAATACATGTCTGTTAATGAATTATTGTACTTCACTTCCTGAACCCTCGTGGTGACGGAACCTGAGGACCGCGACTCGAGTCGGCCATTTTGAATGGAATAAAGCCCATTAGAAAACCTCTTATACCACGGATTCTGCCTCTTGTTATTTTGAGCTATTTACTTTAATTTAAGATTCCGCATGAAATTCAGTCCGGTAATATTTATTTTATTTACCACAGACAGACCCCCTCCTTGATGGACTGGAACCTGCGACCCCCAAGCCCCCCCACCCCAGCACCTTGAGACCCTTACGGGTGAGTAGTCGCACTGAACAAACACCTGATTGATTGATTGAGCCTGTTTCCAGACCAGAGACAGGCACATGTAGAAAACAGGAAGCACTAAAGAAGGATTTTATTACTTTTATATTTTATTGATTTGTAAGAGACTGCATGCCTCAAGAGGCCAGAAACTGTTGTTTACAGAATAGCGAAAAAGGTGGCCATGCCGCTCAGCCTGAATCTTCATATGCGGTTCCTCCTCTGCAGCTGCACAATGAGGGGTGGCATCGATGCCATTTAGGGATCAAAGCTGCAACTCCTGGCTTGCCCTTTACAACCCCTGGCACTGGGTTTGCAGCTCCTAGTTTCAGAGGTGGCAAAATCAGTGCCAAAACACGAGCAGATAGTTCTTGTGCCCACCATTTTATATGACACTAATTAAGAATAATAGTCTAATATTCCCTACTAGAGTAATTAAAATGGAGCAAAGGATCTGGAACAAGATTTGTGCTGACAGATGAGGAAAGTAAAAAAAAATGCTTTTAAATTTATGTTGTGTGCGTGTTTGTGGGTCAGACTGTGTTTGTGTGAGAGTGTGCACATCTGTGAGTGTGTGTGTCTAAGTGAGTAGGTGGTAGTGAAAGTGGGAATCAATTATAGCTAGTGAATGAGAGAAGTGACACTCGATGTCAGTGAGTATGAGTTACTCAGAGTCAGAGGACGTCGTGATTTTGGAGATTTGTGGATCTGACACTGTTTGAACTCTCTTTGCGAGGGACACTGGGATCCTGGTATCTTTACACTCTGCACTGTCTGATCTTGCTCAAAACTCACACCCAGCTTTGAGACCCTCATCAGCGCCTTGAGACCCTCACAGGTGAGTAGACTTGCTATACAAACTCCTGATTGATTGATTGTTTGATCTCCAGCCCATTGAAAGACCAGGGGATGCTAAACTGAAAGGTCTAGGATGCTCCGAGTTTGACTTGGAAAAGGCCGTTGGCACGAAGTGTGGTCCTGCCTTTGTGTCTCTGACTTTGGTCTCGGTATTTTAGTAGCTGAAGTGATCTTTAACCCTCTAACTCTGAAACGATGTGCGGTCTTTGCATTTGTGCTTTTGGCATTATGAATGATCCCATCTCCAGGTCCCTGATAATGTTTCTGATATAGGTGGAACAAGAAACCTCTCCTATCCACAGTTTGAGCTACCATAGCATCCTGAGGTGACCTACTTGTGAAGGCCCACCAGCTGTTGCTGACTAAAATCTGATGCATCTGTTCTCTACTTTCACTGTTCCAAGAAGTGTACGTGCAAGAAGAGGAATGCGTCGTATCTACAACGATATGACAGATCCCTTTGCTCTCCCCTGCGGTGGCGCACGATTAGCTGTCATGCGCCAACGCAGGAACCCTTGCACCATGGTGCAGGGTGAATGCGTCGCAGGGATGATTGTTTTTGTGCAGGAAGGTACACCACCCTGAACAAAAACAATCACAAGAGGGGATTTCCTCTTCCTATGTGTGCTGCAGATATGTGTGCTGCAGAATGCAGCACGCATAGAAGAGGAAAAAAATGCCTCCCTCGGGGAGTCGTAGCATTCTGACACATTTCCAGGTTTACGATTTCTATTAAATCTGAAAATGCGCAGAAGCCATGGGTGTTGTGTGGGAACATAAACAGCAACACCCATGGTACGCCCTTTTTGTGCAAAGTGTTGCATGTAAAAGAGCCACACAGGGTGGCTTTACGTGTCCTTGTAAATATGGGGCAGCAGGTTGCGCCGCTGGTGAGTTACTAAAAGTGACGCAGCGCAAGTGGCTTGTCAATAAGCCCCTTTGTTTTTTTTGTTTTTTTTAAATGGCCCGTCTCACTAGTTGCCCTAGGCCGGGACTATTAATGTTGCCAATGCTTGTTTCTCAATAGGGTCCACTGTGTCTTGACCCCTCCAAAATATGAAGTATCTTCACAATTCAGCATCGTACTTCAAATGCACCAGATATATTTAACATTCTTGTAGTTTAATTGTAAAGTTGACAAATGCAGTAGAAACACAATGTAGCAACAACCTTTCCAAGTAGTGTCTATTGCAGAAAGAGTGTCACCAAAGTTCACCAGGTTGAGGCAATTAGCAGCGGTTTATTAAGTTTTAGAACAGGCTGCTACACCCAAGGCCTCTTTATTGCTTGTCTCCATAGTAACTCCTTTTGGGATGTGTAGGAGAGTAGGGTCTGCTATCCTATGGTCACCCCAAATTTTTGCTTTTTGCTTCACTGGTTTTTGACATATTGAGGCTGTGGGCCTGCCAATCAGACCCCCAGCCTGCTGTTCTCTCTACTAAATTAAAACTATGCACCCTAGGTGCATAACCAATTGGAAGTGGATCACCCTGTCAGCCCCTGTACCAGTGTACACTAGGTACCCAGGGCATTGGTGTACCCAAGGCCTGCCAAGGGCTGCAGCATGTATTATGCCACCCCAGGCTTGGCCTAACAATCTGACACAACTGGCTGATCACTCAGCTGGGGTAAGTTGGTGTAATCACCTCTTACTTAGGTGTAGTATCCCTATACCTAACCTTAAATGGGACACCTGGTAACCTATAAGTCACTCCTATGGCAGGCCTTAACAATCCTGAAGGCAGAGTGCTTGGTTCCATGTGAGATGGTGCTCTGGCATGAGCTGAGCCTGTCTGCAGTGGTCGGAACAACTTCCTTCTACTGTTTCCAGATATCGTCATACCATATACTCTTAAGTGCATTATGAACCTCGCGGTTAAATGCTATCTTTGGTTTGGCTTTATCAAAACATGTCGAGTAAGGTGTCATACGAATTGGAATACTAACCCCTCGCCAATTCTGGCGACGGGGTTAGCATTCCACCCTTCTAGAGGGACACGACATGTACAGTACCTGAAACCCGGGTAAAATCAGACATAGCCTCAGCTCCACAAAATGGATGCTGCCACCACAGACACAAGTCTGCCCTCCTGCTGCTGGGAGTCCTTCCAGCTTGGGAGGTGTGGACAAAGGGTTTCCTGCCAGGGGAGGTGCATGCACCACCCCAGACAGGATTTTGTGTATTGGTCAGGTAGGGCTTGAAAGAAACCAGACATGCCTGTGGCTCACAAGGAGCCTCGGTGCATATGCCAGTTCAAACCGGTCCTGGGGCACACCAGTCCCGGGCCTGGGGCGAGCTGGACAAAGGATTGGGGGTGTAACCACCCCCCTTCCTGGTCCCACCCTTAGGGAGGGACCTAGCAGGTAGTCCGGCCCCTAGAATCCGAATAAAGGTAGGAGCTGTGTCCTAAGACTTCAGACATCCTGGAATCAACTTGAAACTAAGAAGAAGACGGGAACTTCGACATTCTGCTGCACAGAAGACTGAAGAAAATCTCCCCTGTGGTCAGGGAGTGACCACCTTGCTAACGCAAGCACCATCCAGCGAATCACCGTCTGCTTTGCCGCCGCCTCCCGCCGGAGCCCGAGCCCAGAGACTGACAAGACCTGGACCTCCAGACCTCTCACCGCCCGATCCACAGTCCCTGAAAAGAGGAGACCCGTGGAGGCACCGAGACACGTGGAGCCAGCCATCTTGGAACGACTACGACAAGCTGACCAGTGCAACAACCGAGGCTCCCTCCAAGTTGTGCTTTGGGTCCTGAGAAGCCCAACCCTCGAGCAGCATCTGCACCAAAGGTGAGCCCTCCAGCATCTCCACGATCTGCGTGGGGCCCTTCTGCATTTTGCCACTCGACGCGCCTAGCCGGTTGCTGGCCCGCTGGCTAGTGGCCATCTTGGCGACGAAATCTACGACAAACACCGCTGGTCTGGTTGCTCCAGACTGGCCCTTGCTCCCCTCCAAAGGAGCAATCCCTCTGACCTTGCTGGTCAGAACCAACAGCTGATTTCCGAATCCTCCTGCAATTGCTTTTGCCAAGGCTTGTTTGCTTCGATCAAGTCGCCGACACCGCCGACAGCGAGAGCCTGCGTGGGACAGCTCGTGAGCCGACTCCTGGACGTCGTCGACCTTCAGGGACCACGTGGCTGCGGAGACAAGCTACCCCTCATCACCTGTTTGCACCCGACATCGCCTGGTACCCACCTGGTGCCACGCTGGTCACTGGCTAGTGACTGTGAACACTGTCCCCTCTGCTTACAGGTCTTCAACATCTCCGATCCACTCTTGGATCCACTGCATCTCTTCCCGACCGACCGCCTGCAGCACTTTTGTCTACAGGCCCCACGGAACAGATAGAAGAAACCCGACGCACTTCGAGGCCTATGCACCCGCTTCCTGTGGGTGAGGTAAAGCTGGCACACCTGTGCCCAAGTGTAGTATTACATCTCTAGTGCCTGTGTTCCAAATCTTAAGTTCCTAGGTCATCCGGAAGATTCCTTTTGCAGTAACTTTGTACTTTTTACGCACCCATTGAAACCTATGGGAGCACGCGTGTGACTATTTGCTCTGCACACGCCACCCGTGGACCTCCTGGTCACTAACTGACGTTAGCTCCTTGTAGGCCCAGCGATTCTAGAGGCCCTAGGCCTTTTCCCTTTTCTGTTCGTGGTACTTATACCACTATTTTAGTATATGGTTCGAGTGGCCACCAGGGCCTATCCATATAAAGTGCAACTTCTGTGTATTCTGTGATAATCTTGTTTGACGATTTGTGCTCCTGTGCTCATAAAGAGACTAGGGGTTACTTTGAGAAATAAATACATATATATTTTGAATATATATCTGTGTGGTGTCCTTTCATTGGTATAAAAGGGGGTTGCATTTGGTAAAACAGCTGGCTTAACACGCTTCACGAGTTTAGCCTCAAAGACTGCTTAGCCTACGCTACCACTAGGGCAGCTAGTCCGAAAAGGTTGACTTACAACCACACCATAAGGGTTGCTTGGCATGGTACAAGGTGATCACTTTAACTAGTGAGCATCATATACCAGGCCAACTTCTCACATTGGTGAGCAGCGGTTGGATTTGAGCTTGCTGTGTTTTACCATTGTAATCTCTTGGTTACCAATTGAAAGATCACATAGGTACCTGTAGGTACATATAAAACAAGATTAGATATACATAAGTTCTACTGAACTTAGTTGTTGTAGAGCAAAGGGAGTAGCACACCCTGACTACAACTACTAGATAGGTTTAGTAGGTAAACCCAAGTGTAGGTAGATTGCAACACATCCACCCACACTTAAGAGCAATGGCCGGGGCAGAGGGGTCCACTGTACCCATCTCTGTTGAGAGTGACCCCCAGAGGGCACCATCCAGCTTTGCTACCCTTAATCAGAATGAGCTCAGGCATTTGGCAACTCTTAGAGGCCTTAAACAGCCCAAGAACCCAAACTCTGCTGAGCTCAGAGAGCTCTTACAGAATGATGAGAATCAGAGAGCACTCAAGAAAGCTTCCCAGTTAGCCCCCTTAGGGACAGGAACAGGAGGCCCCCCTTCTAAAGATGCCACTGAAGTACCCCTTCCCAATAGTCACCCCTTAGATGGGATGCCTACCACAGAGGATGAGAGTGAAAAGGATACTGACAGTAGTGAGGATGAAGGGAGAACTAGCCCAGTGCCAAGTGCTATACTTGGCCCAGCTAAACCAAGGCTATTGGGGACTGACAGTGGGTTCAACCCACTGGATCTCCCCAGTGGACTTAACACAGGGCTTGGAAGGCAAAGGAATCGCTCAGGTGACTCCAATGCTTCCCATGGCTCTAGAGGCTCTCAAGGTCACTCCAGGAGAAGGATGACCACCCCTCAGAGGAGGGAACATGAGGCCAAGATGCAAGAGGCCCAGCTGAGGATCAGGAAGCAGGAGCTAGAAGTAGCCCTGATGGAAGAGAAACTTAGCAAGGCTAGACAGCATAAAGAGAGTGGGTCTATACCCACTGGTGGCAGCATTGTCCCTAAGGACAAAGATAGGGTTTTCGACAATAGAAACCTGTCTAAGGTTGTGCCCCCCTACAAAAGTGGGGATGACATCCACAAGTGGATAACTGCTCTTGAGAGAGCCTGCAAAGTACAGCAGGTTCCTGAAGATCAGTGGGCAGCAATCCTCTGGCTCTCCTTTGAAGGAAGAGGCAGAGACAGACTCCTCACTGTTAGAGAAGAGGATGTCAGAAACTACAGAGTCCTGAAGAGTGTTCTAGTTGATGGGTTAGGCTTAACCACTGAGCAGTACAGGTTAATGTTCAGAGACACCCAAAAGACACAGACTCAGGACTGGTCTGAATACATTGAATGTGCCACTAAGGCTTTGGAGGGTTGGTTGCTGGGAAGTAAGGTATCTGATTTTACAGGATTGTATAATTTGATGATGAGAGAACAGATTTTAAATAACTGTCAAAACCAGCAACTGCATCAACACTTGGTTGACTCTGATCTGACCTCTCCCCAAGAATTGGGAAAGAAGGCAGACAAATGGGTCAGAACCAGGGTTAAGCAAAAGAACCAGAACCAGGGCCAAGGGGGTGATCAGAAGAAAACAGACCAAAAGGGTGGAGATCAGAAACCTAAAGACCAGAAGTCTTCAACAGGGCCCCAAACTACTACTAAGGAGGGTGGGTCCCAACAGTCCAAAAAGAAGAAAGAAGGTCAAAAGAAACCCTGGTGCAATCATTGTAAAAATACAACTCACTGGACTAGTGATTGCAAAAAGGGTGGAGCCCCCAACACTGTTGCCCCTAAGGCACCTGCTCCCAGTACTACTGTTAGCAGTGTTGGTCCCCAGACAAAGGGTGTAGTGGGAATCACTATGGGAACTGAAGAAGATTCTGACTTAGACAGAACCCTTACACAGGCAGTCTTGATCTGTGATGGGGACATTGATTTGTCCCTGACTGTGAGCCCCAGTAACCTGGGCAAGTACAGACAGACTCCTTTAATAAATGAAAAAGTGGCTCAAGCCTACAGGGACACATGTGCCAGTGTCACTATGGTGACACCAGGCTTTGTGGATCCTGGACAGTACATACCAGGTGAGAACTACCTGGTGACCAATGCCAGCAATGCCACTACTTCACATAGTGTGGCAGTTGTTAACTTCTCATGGGGAGGGGTAACTGGCCTCAAAAGGGTTGTGGTTAGTGCAGACCTCCCAGTAGAATGTTTGTTGGGCAATGACCTAGAGAGTTCTCTATGGTCAGAAGTGGAGTACAGGACTCATGCAGAGATGTTAGGTATATCATCACATGTCCTTGCTGTGACCAGGTCACAGGCCAAAAAGTGCCTCACTGAACCTCAGGTCTTGGATCCTGGAACAATGGACCAAGTACCTACCAAGAAGAAGAACAGGAGGGTCAAGGCTGTGCCTTCCCCCCTGCCTCAGAGTGATGATCAGCCTTCCCAGGAAGCTGATCTAGAGGACCCTGAAGGAACTGTCCCTGAAGAGCTTGAACCTGACCAGGTTGAGTTTCTGGGGACAGGGGGACCTTCAAGGGCTGACTTGAGGCAGGCTCAGTTATCCTGTCCCTCTCTTGAACCCCTCAGACAGCTGGCTGCTGCTGAGGCTGCTGGGAATGCTCAAGGTACCCATAAAGTGTATTGGGATGAAGGGCTCCTTTATTCAGAGGCTAGAGACCCCAAGCCTGGTGCAACCAGGAGGTTGGTCATACCTCTGCAATTTAGGGGCTTCCTTCTTACCTTGGCCCATGACATTCCTTTAGCAGGACACCTAGGCCAGAACAAGACCTGGGACAGACTTGTCCCTCACTTTCACTGGCCTCATATGAATGAAGATACAAAGGAGTTTTGTCGCTCCTGTGTTACCTGCCAAGCCAGTGGCAAATCAGGTGGCACAACAAAGGCCCCCCTGATACCACTACCTGTGGTGGGGGTTCCCTTTGAAAGAGTGGGAATAGACATAGTGGGTCCCATGGATCCTCCCACTGCATCTGGGCACAGATTTATACTGGTGGTAGTGGATCATGCCACCAGGTATCCAGAGGCAATTCCCCTTAGGACCACTACAGCTCCTGTTGTGGCCAGGGCCCTGCTGGGAGTATTCTCCAGAGTGGGGTTTCCTAAGGAGGTAGTATCTGACAGAGGTACCAACTTTATGTCAGGATACTTAACAGCTATGTGGAAGGAATGTGGTGTCAACTACAAGTTCACCACCCCTTATCACCCACAATGCAATGGGCTTGTTGAGAGATTCAACAAGACCCTAAAGGGTATGATCAAAGGATTACCTGAAAAGCTCAGGCGAAGATGGGATATCCTTCTACCCTGCCTTCTGTTTGCTTACAGAGAGGTCCCACAAAAAGGAGTTGGCTACAGCCCCTTTGAATTGTTGTTTGGGCACCCTGTGAGAGGCCCACTGTGTTTGGTGAAGGAAGGATGGGAGTTACCTCTCAAAAAGCCTAAGCTAGACATAGTGGACTATGTACTTGGTCTCCGCTCCAGGATGGCTGAGTATATGGAGAAGGCATCTAAAAACCTTGAGGCAAGCCAGGCCTTACAGAAAGCTTGGCATGACCAAAAGGCTGTCTTGGTTGAGTATCAGCCAGGACAGAAGGTATGGGTGTTGGAGCCAGTGGCCCCAGCAGCACTCCAAGACAAATGGTCTGGACCCCATACAATCCTGGAAAAGAAGGGAGAGGTCACCTACTTGGTGGACCTAGGAACTCCCAGGAGTCCCCACAGGGTACTCCATGTTAACAGGCTTAAAGCATATGTTGACAGGGCAGACATGGGCTTGCTCATGGCTACAGATGAGGGACAGGAGGAAGAGAGTGACCCTCTCCCAGACCTGTTGTCTCAGAACCCTGAAGATGGCTCAGTTGAAGGAGTGACCCTTGGAGGCAACCTCACTAGCCATCAGCAGACTGAATGTAGACAGGTTCTACAATCATTTTCACATATGTTTTCCTTGATACCTAGTCAAACTGACTGGTGTACCCATGTTGTGGACACTGGTGACAGTCTGCCTGTAAAGAACAAACTTTACAGACAACCTGACCACGTCAGGGACTGTATAAAGGCTGAGGTACATAAAATGCTGGAATTAGGTGTCATCGAACCCTCAGAGAGCCCCTGGGCTAGCCCAGTGGTTCTGGTCCCCAAACCTCACACCAAAGATGGCAAGAGAGAGATGAGGTTCTGTGTGGACTACAGAGGACTCAATGCTGTCACCAGGACAGATGCACACCCTATTCCAAGGGCAGATGAGCTCATAGACAAACTAGCTTCTGCAAAGTTTTTGAGCACATTTGACTTGACAGCTGGCTATTGGCAAATCAGGTTAGCTGAGGAGTCTAAGGCCAAAACAGCATTCTCAACCCCAGGTGGGCATTATCAGTTTGTGGTGATGCCCTTTGGTCTGAAGAATGCACCTGCCACCTTCCAAAGGCTGGTGAACCAAGTCCTTACTGGGTTGGATGACTTTTGCGCAGCATATCTTGATGACATTGCTGTCTTTAGTTCCACCTGGGAGGATCACCTGATCCACCTGAAGAAGGCTCTTGAGGCTCTGCAAAGGGCAGGCCTCACTATCAAGGCTACTAAGTGCCAGATAGGGCAGAGTAAGGTTGTATATTTGGGCCACCTTGTAGGTGGAGGCCAAGTTCAACCACTGGAGAGTAAGATACAATCCATCAAGGACTGGTCCCCTCCAACCACCCAGACTCAAGTTCGAGCTTTCTTGGGCTTGACTGGGTACTACAGGAAGTTTGTTAAGAACTATGGGTCCATTGTGACTCCTCTTAATGATCTGACATCCAAGAAGATGCCCAAAAAGGTTCAGTGGACAGTAAGCTGTCAAAAGGCATTTGATGACCTGAAGGAGGCCATGTGCTCTGCACCTATCCTGAAAAGTCCTGACTACTCCAAAGAGTTTATTGTCCAAACAGATGCTTCTGAGTTGGGTGTGGGAGCTGTGCTGTCACAACTTAATGTAGATGGTCAAGACCAACCCATTGCTTTTATTAGCAGAAGGTTGACCCCCAGAGAGAAGAATTGGTCAGCTATTGAGAGGGAGGCCTTTGCTGTGGTGTGGGCCCTGAAGAAGCTGAGGCCATACTTGTTTGGCACTCACTTCAAGATTCAGACCGACCATAAGCCCCTCTTGTGGCTAAATCAGATGAAGGGTGAAAACCCCAAACTGCTTAGGTGGTCCATTTCCCTACAGGGGATGGACTTTACAGTGGAGCACCGGCCAGGTACTGACCATGGGAATGCAGATGGTCTCTCCAGGTACTTCCACTTAGGACATGAAGACGAGACTGGTCAAGGCTAGTTTAATGTCCCAGCGTTTGGGGGGGGGTTGTGTAGGAGAGTAGGGTCTGCTATCCTATGGTCACCCCAAATTTTTGCTTTTTGCTTCACTGGTTTTTGACATATTGAGGCTGTGGGCCTGCCAATCAGACCCCCAGCCTGCTGTTCTCTCTACTAAATTAAAACTATGCACCCTAGGTGCATAACCAATTGGAAGTGGATCACCCTGTCAGCCCCTGTACCAGTGTACACTAGGTACCCAGGGCATTGGTGTACCCAAGGCCTGCCAAGGGCTGCAGCATGTATTATGCCACCCCAGGCTTGGCCTAACAATCTGACACAACTGGCTGATCACTCAGCTGGGGTAAGTTGGTGTAATCACCTCTTACTTAGGTGTAGTATCCCTATACCTAACCTTAAATGGGACACCTGGTAACCTATAAGTCACTCCTATGGCAGGCCTTAACAATCCTGAAGGCAGAGTGCTTGGTTCCATGTGAGATGGTGCTCTGGCATGAGCTGAGCCTGTCTGCAGTGGTCGGAACAACTTCCTTCTACTGTTTCCAGATATCGTCATACCATATACTCTTAAGTGCATTATGAACCTCGCGGTTAAATGCTATCTTTGGTTTGGCTTTATCAAAACATGTCGAGTAAGGTGTCATACGAATTGGAATACTAACCCCTCGCCAATTCTGGCGACGGGGTTAGCATTCCACCCTTCTAGAGGGACACGACATGTACAGTACCTGAAACCCGGGTAAAATCAGACATAGCCTCAGCTCCACAAAATGGATGCTGCCACCACAGACACAAGTCTGCCCTCCTGCTGCTGGGAGTCCTTCCAGCTTGGGAGGTGTGGACAAAGGGTTTCCTGCCAGGGGAGGTGCATGCACCACCCCAGACAGGATTTTGTGTATTGGTCAGGTAGGGCTTGAAAGAAACCAGACATGCCTGTGGCTCACAAGGAGCCTCGGTGCATATGCCAGTTCAAACCGGTCCTGGGGCACACCAGTCCCGGGCCTGGGGCGAGCTGGACAAAGGATTGGGGGTGTAACCACCCCCCTTCCTGGTCCCACCCTTAGGGAGGGACCTAGCAGGTAGTCCGGCCCCTAGAATCCGAATAAAGGTAGGAGCTGTGTCCTAAGACTTCAGACATCCTGGAATCAACTTGAAACTAAGAAGAAGACGGGAACTTCGACATTCTGCTGCACAGAAGACTGAAGAAAATCTCCCCTGTGGTCAGGGAGTGACCACCTTGCTAACGCAAGCACCATCCAGCGAATCACCGTCTGCTTTGCCGCCGCCTCCCGCCGGAGCCCGAGCCCAGAGACTGACAAGACCTGGACCTCCAGACCTCTCACCGCCCGATCCACAGTCCCTGAAAAGAGGAGACCCGTGGAGGCACCGAGACACGTGGAGCCAGCCATCTTGGAACGACTACGACAAGCTGACCAGTGCAACAACCGAGGCTCCCTCCAAGTTGTGCTTTGGGTCCTGAGAAGCCCAACCCTCGAGCAGCATCTGCACCAAAGGTGAGCCCTCCAGCATCTCCACGATCTGCGTGGGGCCCTTCTGCATTTTGCCACTCGACGCGCCTAGCCGGTTGCTGGCCCGCTGGCTAGTGGCCATCTTGGCGACGAAATCTACGACAAACACCGCTGGTCTGGTTGCTCCAGACTGGCCCTTGCTCCCCTCCAAAGGAGCAATCCCTCTGACCTTGCTGGTCAGAACCAACAGCTGATTTCCGAATCCTCCTGCAATTGCTTTTGCCAAGGCTTGTTTGCTTCGATCAAGTCGCCGACACCGCCGACAGCGAGAGCCTGCGTGGGACAGCTCGTGAGCCGACTCCTGGACGTCGTCGACCTTCAGGGACCACGTGGCTGCGGAGACAAGCTACCCCTCATCACCTGTTTGCACCCGACATCGCCTGGTACCCACCTGGTGCCACGCTGGTCACTGGCTAGTGACTGTGAACACTGTCCCCTCTGCTTACAGGTCTTCAACATCTCCGATCCACTCTTGGATCCACTGCATCTCTTCCCGACCGACCGCCTGCAGCACTTTTGTCTACAGGCCCCACGGAACAGATAGAAGAAACCCGACGCACTTCGAGGCCTATGCACCCGCTTCCTGTGGGTGAGGTAAAGCTGGCACACCTGTGCCCAAGTGTAGTATTACATCTCTAGTGCCTGTGTTCCAAATCTTAAGTTCCTAGGTCATCCGGAAGATTCCTTTTGCAGTAACTTTGTACTTTTTACGCACCCATTGAAACCTATGGGAGCACGCGTGTGACTATTTGCTCTGCACACGCCACCCGTGGACCTCCTGGTCACTAACTGACGTTAGCTCCTTGTAGGCCCAGCGATTCTAGAGGCCCTAGGCCTTTTCCCTTTTCTGTTCGTGGTACTTATACCACTATTTTAGTATATGGTTCGAGTGGCCACCAGGGCCTATCCATATAAAGTGCAACTTCTGTGTATTCTGTGATAATCTTGTTTGACGATTTGTGCTCCTGTGCTCATAAAGAGACTAGGGGTTACTTTGAGAAATAAATACATATATATTTTGAATATATATCTGTGTGGTGTCCTTTCATTGGTATAAAAGGGGGTTGCATTTGGTAAAACAGCTGGCTTAACACGCTTCACGAGTTTAGCCTCAAAGGCTGCTTAGCCTACGCTACCACTAGGGCAGCTAGTCCGAAAAGGTTGACTTACAACCACACCATAAGGGTTGCTTGGCATGGTACAAGGTGATCACTTTAACTAGTGAGCATCATATACCAGGCCAACTTCTCACAGGATGTTTGTGAAGTTCTGAGGGTGCTGACCCCCAACCCCCACGCTGTGGAATCTTCTCATCTTCAGATTTTTATCAGCATGTGTTGTGCAGCATTGAAGACATTGACATACCTTTATTATGTGTTCCAGATATTTAATTGAAATTTGTAGAAAATACCGAAGCAATGAAAGTATTAACCCATACATGTAACAAGGCCCAATATGGTGTAAGGATGCCAAACACAGTGAATGATATCAATAATAATTTATCAAACATATACATGAGAAATCCGCATACCTTTAAAACCTACAGGTTCGTCCTGCAGAATACACAATCAACAAAAACTCACTACAAGCAGAATAATTCACTTCTTGGAAATCTCTGTTTCTTTTTGCAAAACTTCCTTTGCAATGACAGACGCAGAAAGCTTCAAACACTTCAGAACATGCAAATAAAACTTCGCATAACTTCACAGGCAAAATGTATTTTTCACCCTCCTTATAAAGGGCGTAAATATAAGGCCACGTGCTTAGATGTTGGTGCTTTTAACTCTGAACGCATCACAACACAAGAAAAAGCTCTGTGAGAACAACTTTCTGCTAGCCTGGATGGTGCATACATAGTGGGCTCCCTGCTGTAGTACAGGGTGTCTGATGCTCTCTGAGACTAGGCTGTGAAGACACATATTTGATGTTGAATCTATAGTTGAGTGGCATCACTGTCTCTTCAGAAGACACAACAGCTCTTGCATTATAAATCGCGTGGCTGTTCATTGTTCAGTTTACGCACTGTACATGTATGATTAATTGGCTGAAAGCATCACCCATGTATACTCTGCCTCATTGCAAAGAATCCAGTATCATATCTCCATGCTCCTGTTCTTGTTCCCTTCTTCATTTCTCTCCTCTGGTTTCACGCTCTCTAACTGCTCATACCTACACGCACCACCGTTTTATCTGTACCCAGGTAGAGAAATGGATCATGGTTAGTGAGGGCTTGTAGGAGATGCTTAGAGGATGGAGTAAAAAAGAAGAAGCAATGATAAGGTAAGTAGGCTGGTAAAAGATGGCTGCAGATCATACCTTGACAAATGGGTGATGTTGCCTGGGCGATCAGGAGAGGAAGATGGTAAAATTAATTGTTTGGGTAGGAGATAGGAAAGACTGGAAGTATTTTACTACTGGACCAACGTAATCGCCAAGCATATCATATACTCTGATGCTTTTTCCTTCTGCAGATTGACATGGTTTCAGATGTGTCTGTTTTTCCTGACTCGTGCCTGTCTGTGGTAGCGCACATATAGGGCCGATTCATAGAACTAACTTAAGACAAAATCCTAAACTTACTATTTTTGGTATTCACAGAAGGCATTTAGTAGTAGTAAAGTTAGGATTTTGTCTTAAGTCTGTCTTAAGTGTGTCTTAAGTCTGTCCTAAGTTTGTCTTAAGTTTGTCTTAAGTCTGTCTTAAGTTTGTCGTAAGTCTGTCTTAAGTCTGTCCAAAGTTTGTCATAAGTCTTTCTTAAGTGTGTCTTAAGTCTGTCCTACTACTTTTGGTATTCACAGAAGGCATTTAGTAGTAGTAAAGTTAGGATTTTGTCTTAAGATTGAGTTAAGACAGACTTAAGACAGACTTAAGACAGTCTTAAGACAAACTTAAGACAAACTTAGGAAAGACTTAAGACAGGCTTAAGACAGACTTAAGACAGATTTAAGACAAACTTAGGACAGACTTAACACAGACTTAAGACAAACTTAAGAATAGACTTAAGACAGACTTAAGACTAAATCCTAACTTTACTACTACTAAATGCCTTCTGTGAATACCAAAAGTAGTAAGTTTAGGACTTTGTCTTAAGTTAGTTCTGTGAATCGGGCCCATAGATCCAGGGACAGAGATGATGGAGCTGAATTGAGTTTTCTAGATGTTTTTTGTTGTCTGTCAGGTTTCATCATCAGTTCTGGATCAGCGGTGTGTAAATCACTTCTCTTGGTATGTTAAATGCAATTCGGATTTGAATTGAGTACTAATTCTTTAAGTTTGAGCAGCAAAAGCGCAGCTACCAGGATCACAACCCAAGGAAAGTCTCAGACACCACAGTAGTGGGTTTAAGATCACCATTATTCTGATGCAATTTAAAGTTACCCATCCTTCGACAACCAGTAAAATGAGCAAGCCTTTTAATGTGGACCGGACTAGCCAATTGTGTGAGACCTTTGATAGGAGGCTGGCGTTCTGCCACTTCAGGAATCAAAAACCGGTGTCACGATATAGCTTAAACTTTCTATGGCGGGTTTCAAGTTTTTACAAAAATAATTTTGCTTGTTATTAAATTCATAAAAAATTAAAAAGGGGAAAATACATTTACGTTATCACTATCTTCAGTGGGAGTGAGGGTAAAAGAGAAAACGCTGGGAGAAGATGTCTCTACAACACACAGATTTCGGCCATTCAGTATAAGTTGCCAGATAGAGCTCAAAGGGTTAAACAAGGGTTGCTCTGAACCGCGACAAAGTCAAGAGTTCAGGCCGCTCATGATGCAACACTTTTACACTTACTTCCAGAAGTGTTTCTTGGTGCATGAAAGTGGTCCACAGCACCAGCCAAGAGATCAGAAGCTCTGGTTTGCCTCTTGAGGTCTGAGACTAAAACTCCCACAATGCGCCCAGTCAATTCAAGTAAAATCCAAGGGAAGCTTGTCACCTGAAGATGTCTTCATTGTTTAAGTTGCCACTAGCCCTTCCAGCAGTTTTCTACCTGTTGCTGATCAGGGAGTCCACTCCTTATCCTTTAAGACAAGCAAAGTCCTTTTGTTGTGAAGCCTTGTTAGTGCAGCAGGTGCAGTCCTTGTGATTGCAGTCCTCTCTTGTGCCGTCCAAGGGACCAGGAGGGCATTCCTTCTTCTCCAGATGTTTGTTTTGGGTCTTTGAGGTCCACAACACCAATCCAAGGTTCCGGAATCTCTAAGTTGCTCCTTGGGATGTTGGGACTACACGACCCACAATGCACCATGCCAAATCCTTGTCTACTGAACGTTGTCCAACTGGTTCTTCTTGGTGGAGAGGATTCAGGTGAAGCGCTTTTAACCTGTTGCTTTCAGGGAGTCCATTCCGTTCCTTCTACTTTCAGAGCAAGGCAACATTCCTTTATACTGAAGACTAAAGAGTGCAGCAGGTGGAGCCCTTATGAGTGCAGTCCTCTCTTGTGCAGTTCATGGGTCCAGCAGGGCAGTCCTTCTTCTTCTTGTAGTTTCAAGGCAGGGATATGAGTTGCTGGGCCTCTCTCCCATATTTATCCAGTGTTCTTGGGTGACAAGCAGGTGGGGACCCCTCTCCAATGGGGTACAGGGTGCCACCCAAAAGTATGGAAGCTTCCGCCAAAGTGTGGCATATGTTTGTCCCAGAAAGCACTTCTCTTTTAAAATCAAGAATGGAGAAACTTTCTCTTGGAGGTAAGGATCTGGCTAAGCCCACCCACTGCCGTGGCTAAGTTTCCCTAACACTCCCCTTCCAGCCCCTCTGGTAATTCAATTACTGGGGTTCCTGCTGGCTGGGTATGCAGGGTGTGCACGGTTATTCCCTGGTTGAAGACCAGTTTGCCTACTCCACCCCCATTCTGCCTTTTGCTCTACAGCTGCAGATCTCTTCCCACCAGGTGCCCTTTGTCTCTATGCAGGCCCCTTCACACCTCATTAGAGCAGTTAATCTCAGCCTGTCAAAGGCTGCCAATCAGGGGAGGCTGCTCGAAGGCTGGATTTTGACACACCAGAAAAATAAGTTCTATAACTTATTTTCTGTAACAGCTATAGTAAATCCAACCTTGGCAATTTGTTGGATTTATTCTAACTACCGGTTTAATGTGTTGAAGTATATTTTTAGTTCACTCCTGCCAATAGTTCTACTTTATTAAAGTATTTTCATGTTAGCCCATGGAGCCGAAGTTCTACTATGGGGAAAGTGAAATTGGCAGTTTTTCCCTCACCATGGCCGATAAAACATCTTTCAAAATGTCCCTACTTATTTTTACATGACACCCTACTCTAGGGGCATCTAGAGTAGACTTTAGGGGTGACTTATATGAAAACAATAAGGGATTTTAAGACTTTGAAAGTACATTTAATTCCAAAGTCGAATTTGCATCTAATGCTATTTTAAAAGCAGCTTGCAAAGCAGGGCTGCCTTTAAAATGACAGCAGGCAACACAGCAGTGCACACTTAAGTACATTAAATCTACTGGGCCTCTAAACTTACATACCTTACCATATACTAGAGACTTACAGGTAGGTTGTCAGTACCAAGTTTAATTATATCTAATTACCATGCACTTTTAATCAGAGCACAGGCCCTGTGTCTGGTTAGCAGAGCCCAGGGCACAATCAGAGTAAAAAAAACAGTATCTATACTCAAAATGTGGGCCAAAAAGTGGGGGGACACTGCAAAAAGCCCTGGTTTCTCACAGTCTTCCTACTAGAGAAACAAAACACCTTCCAACACCCAGGCTGTTATCTCTGCTCTGGGAGCAGTTTTCACACCTCTCCAGGGTTCACAAGCTGGATGTCATTTTGAGACTAATACACATTAGCCTCCAGAGGCTTCAGGCAGAGAAACATTTACTTTCCAGAAGTCCGCTTTCCTTAATATTTAATAAACATCAGACTTTACCAGTATGTTGAGCCTTAAATGATTATTAAAAATAGTCCTTGAATTATTTTTCTAGCTAGCCCCTATCTTGAGATAGCAGCATTAATATTTAATGTTGCATCGTAGTGATTTTCTGTGGGCCAGCCTTCCTACTCTGAAAATAGCTGCGGGGTGCTAGTCCCTGTACAGACATATTGACTTAAAGTTTCTACATGTCCTGCTTTTGAATATCATGCACCCTGACGTGTGGGCTACGGGGTGACATATTAATATTTAGAAGGGAGTTTTTACCTGTCAAAAGGGTTTATTTTGACAGGTAGGTTTACAGTTTTTAAACAGCAGCAGCCAGGCTAGAGTGGCAAACATGGAGGCATGCTTGTCTTGTCCCACTAGTGAATGGCACAATAGTACTGTACTCCAAAGATTACATTTAACTTTGCATGCCATGTGCGTAATTTGGGCACTATAATCAATGGCCTTAAAGTACAGTTAAATATTCCAATTAGGGATTTAGCCAATGTTGACATGAGGCATTTTTTCCCACATACAATCATGCTGTTCACTCTATCAGCTCCTGGGCGATTACTACCCAGGAATTTGGAGGCTCAAAAACTCAACCCAGTCACATCTGTGTCCCAACATTTTTGCAACTTGTTTATATTGTTTTACATCCTTAAATCACTCATCTTATCAACTGTGATATTTATTCAACTGGGTAATATCCACATTTCCTACTATGGAACTGCAATTTGTTTAATCCTGTTGTCCATCCACCACTCTGATACTTTGCTGTTTATTTGATATTCCATATTTTATTTTGTTGTTGTCATTACCACTGCACTTCTTTTCCACTTACATTTTTTCAGCTGACTCTGAACAGCATGTCTGATGGCAAATTGGCCCTTCCTTTTGCTTCATGAAACTCTAAAGTAAATTTGAAGTGTATTCCACATTAAATGAACATGCTTCATCTCAGTTGCTCTCAGAATGTCCAAAAACACAAGTAAAACAGGATTAACTTAATTAAAAACCCTCAGTGGATATGTATGTGGATGTGTGTGGGTACCCTATAAGATAAAGCACCGAAGGCGAATGTTGTTAAGGACAAGAAAGAAAATGACCCAGGTGGTCACATCCTGAAGGTTAAACAGCTACATCCACACTGATGAATTTGACTGAGCAGCACAGTTTATTTGCCATATTAGACACTAGCTGAAATCAAGAATACAGCTAATCAGAAACCAATAATTAATTTGATAAAAATCAGAAAAATGATGGGCACTTCAGATAATGCCTCAACAGGAAAGTGTACACGTGTGTGGACACACACGCTGACACCCACCCCACCAACCCTCACGCGCTGCATGCCTGCAGCATAGCTGAAGGCAGTATCAAGGTGTCCAGCTGGGCACCTTCCTGTGATCTTTGCAGCTTGCATTTTTGAAGGCACCTTTCTCAAGACCATCAAAGTTAGTCATTGATTTTACGGCTTCTCATATTCCTGGACGAAGCGTTAGAGCCGCAAAGCCTTAGGTAATATATGTACAGTTTTATTGTTACTTTGACATTTCTCACACACCCTCTACCCTTATCAAGTATAGAAAGGCACAAGAAATGAAAGGCACTTTATACTTTGTGCCACTTTTGGTGAACTAGACAATGCACTGTCAATGAAGTAAGAAAAGAAAAGTGCTTTGTAATGATTTAACTGATCGATGCAGGGACAAGATCTGGTCCAATACACAGAGCGCCATATCATGTGCATTATTAAACTATAAAGACAAGATGTTTTTTATGATAGTAAAGGAAAAGGATAAAGAAGTTCATGTCCCAGAAAAGGAGCTCAGAATAGATCTCAGAAAATTAAATGAAAAAGGCAATAATTGAAGATATTCTCAAACACTTAGGGCCTGATTTAGATCTCGGCGGGTGGGTTACTCCATCACAACTGTTACGGATATCATCTCCACCGAAATCTAAATCCCATTCTATCCTATGGGATTTATATTTCTGCAGACGGGATATCCGTCATAGTTGGGATGGAGTAACCCATCCAACGAGATTGGAATCTGGCCCTTAATATTAAACAGTCAATCTGAAGCATACAACATCAAACAACGTAGAGGGATTGGATAAGCGCTGTAATACAACAGACTTGGATAAATCGGCTAAGATCCGTGGAAAAACGTGTCGGTGGAAATCTGATAAACGGGAAATGGGATCTAATGTCCTTGGAGAACTTTCACCAGGGAAGCTGTGAAAACACCAATATTGACACACAAATCTATTATTCATAAATCGAATAATCCAATAACAATAATTGTTTCATGGAGAAACCTGTGTTTGTTGCCTCCATAGCTTACTTTATTTACAGGGGGCATTTTTGGGGTCACCTCCAGTACTGAGCCAGCTTTCTCCAGTATACCTACAGGTTGTGCTTGGCAAACAATGCTGAGCTCTGAAGCAAGCCAATTCCATAGAACTGTTTAAAACACAATAAACTCAGATTACTACTACAAAGTGACGCACCACAAAAGTGGTGAACGGGCATCCGTGAATCAAACTGAAGCAATGGAAATTCTTCAGGCAGCATCCGATTCCATCATTTTATGCTTGTCCTGTGTTATTACAGATGGAGCCTAAACTTGTGAAACTTAGTTTTCACTCTGCCCCACCATGGACAACCAAGACGTCGGTTGCCAGCATGCTGGGCTGAGGAATTGCAATATGCAAGACTTGGAGGATGCCCAATAAGAATAAAATTTATCCGGGGCTGTTTGCATTTATGATAAGGATGCCACTGAGCAGGTCAGTGGGCATTACCCCCCTTGGTGGTGTGCCAAAACTGATTTGCATATTGGTGTTTCCTTCCTGTAATGGCTTGCACAGAAGTTCTAAGAAACATTGAACTAAAAATAACACAATCTCAGATTTCAACAGAAGTCATACAACATACCACACTAAGAAAATAATGTGTGGTGTGGTGTGCTGCATTTATTGGAGAGAGCAGAGAGTGCTGTAGATACTAAGATGTGGAGCTGTCCTGCTCTCTCCCAGTGCTGGCACACTTATGGCTGCCAACGCAGACACCCTTGCACCATTTTGCAAGAGTATTTGTGTTGTGCAAATTGGGAAGCATACGGTTTGTGCTGCAAGAGTTCCCTTCAAGGGAAAAAACTATTTATTAAGGTGTTTCCCACTTTGTATGTGTGCTGTACAATGCAGCACACATGCCAAGTGGGAGAAACCAGGAAAAATTGAAAAATGTCTCCTCGTAACGCCTGCCTCGAGGAGACAAATGATTTTGGCCCAAATCCCTGTCTACAAATCTTTGCTGATTGAGGTCTCTGTTAACAAACCCAGGAGTGGTTGCATGGGAGCACCCATGAAACTACCCATGGAACACCCCTTGACACAAAGTAACACAACGTAGTGCAATGCACAGCTTTTCTTTACTTTGAAATGCAATACAATGCAAATGACAATCTGAGTTGGATTGTAAGTCCCTCCACAACGCTTTGCATTGGGCTTGCACTAAAAACAAGCATTTGCAATGCAATAGGTCTCGCATTTATACGAGTTTGAGCTATTGGCATTGTAAATGACAATGCTTTTTATTTAATTTTGGTTTTTTTAAAACATAAATAAAAGGCACTGTCATTTACAATGCCAATAGCTCAAACTCGTATAAATGCGAGACCTATTGCATTGCAAATGCTTGTTCTAAAGGGAAGCGCTCAAATCTGGTATTGTTTCTGGAGTGAGCTGGAGCCATCTGAGAATTCTTCAAAACAGAAATCCTATTCATTCATAAAGTGCCTGGAGACAATAGCATCCTTCTGTGAGGCCCGTTTGTAGAGCTCGGTTATTTCTCAGCTTAGACGCTAGTAAAAGAGCTACATGAAATATTGCATCCACTCTAGAATTAATAAGCTCCAAATTCAGACATCCATCCTTTCAGAGGTCGATAAAATGAGTTCCATTGAGTTTGGTAATAATTAACATGTGTCATCAGTGCCGACATCCCAAACAAATGTGGATGGCGCAATGTAAATATAGTAATTATTGTATTATTTTGTCTGGCACAACCGTACATAAGTTTCCTCAGCAATACTTTTCCAAGACCAACTACACATAATTGTACATTAAAAGTAGTATCTTTGGTGTTCACATTCCTTGCACTCGCTGTATTTTCAAATGTAAAAAAGAGCAAAATATTTCACAATTCCCAAGCCGTACATGGTGAACTCACCCTGCAGCTGGTAAAACGAGATGCAAACGGCACCAAGTTGTGAAAACATTTGGTAAAATGGGAAACACTAAACAAAAGGTGCAGTCTCTGAAGTGTGGTGGCAGATGTGTCACTTAGCTGTGACAAGGCCGAGGTGGCGGCGTCAAGCTACAGTAGGGACCCCGGGAGAGGACTGCACAAAAGAGAAGAGGGATCGTGAGAAGCCAAACAAAGAAGGGACAGAAAGGAAAGAGGAAGGAAACACGAAGAAATAGGAGGCCTGCAATAATTATCTTCATTCAATATGTGTGAGAGAATGACCGAATGGCACTCACTGTAGTCCCCTACCGTCGTGCAGCAAAAGGCAGCCGCATGAGAATCAATAAAACATGCCTGCAGTGGGATTGCTTATTTCTGGGCTTTAAAAGGAAAGTTATCTGTATACATCACAAAGGAGGGGGTCGCCAAAGTTCGACATACTTGCACACCGACAACGGCATGGCCACGCCAAGCTGTCTCCCAAAATCAAGACACCAGATTCTCAGTCGCTGATTGGGCTGTGGCTACCGGCTCCATTTAGAAAGTCTATGCACCTACCATGATGGCCGGGGGAGGGAGACAGAGGTTCCCATTGAGGAGCAGCGAAATCACGCACGGAGGTGGTCACACCCCTTGTGAAACATGCATGAGGACTCTCAGTCGCTGATTGGGCTGTGGGCACCGGCTCCATTTAGAAAGTCTATGCACCCACCATGACGGCCGGGGGAGGGAGACAGAGGTTCCCATTGAGGAGCAGCGAAATCACGCACGGAGGTGGTCACACCCCTTGTGAAACATGCATGAGGACCGTAACAGTGCCTCACCTGTTTACTAGGAGAGATCAATACTTGACTTTTGTGATAGCCATTCCCCGATGTTTGAGCTCGACCTTTAGGTCGATGATGCGCAGTTTGCGATCCTTTTACCCTCTGAGGTAGCGGCCGACATTTTGCATATGTGTAAGCAGGAGAAAACGAGAAAGCAGCCAAAGAGCGCAAGTGTGAAAAAACAGCAGTGTCTGTGTGTGTGCGCCTACTATATAGCCAAGCAGCTGGAAGCTGAGGGAAACAAGAATTACAGCCCTGTTTACAGAAGGTCGGAGCAACAGAAAACACGGAGTGCTCGTGTCAAGGAGCTGGCAGAGAGAAAGCAGACTGGCGCAAAGGCAATGTAGGAAGAGTTGGGGCAAAGCACATGGGCGAAGGAAGAGGCGCGTAGAAGGATTTAAAGGAGAGAAGCTAAGAGAAGAGGAGAAAAGGAAGTGAAGCGGAGAGAAAGAAAAGACGCAGGTATAGGAAAGGAGATAAGTGGAGAGAAGGAAGAGATGCGCGGAGAAAGAAGGAAAAGAGAAGCGGGAGAATAAAGGAAATGAGAGAAGAGGAAAGAAGGAAGAGCCGCGGGCAGAAGAAAGGAAAGGAGAAAAGAGGAGTGAATGAAAGAAAGAAGAGATGCGGGGATCAGGGGACGGGAAAGAGGATGGAAAGGTGCTCAGGAAGAAACTGGCGGCGAGAAGTTAAGTAGAGAACGATGAACTAGAGAAATGGAAATACAAGCAGGAAGTGGGATAAGGGAGGGGGTGGCAAATGGCGTGTACATTTCGCGGGCGCTTTGATGTTCGCAGTGGCCGCGCGGCTCACTGAGAACATCAAAGCGCCCGCGAAATGTACACGCAGGCTGCCAAATGGTGCGCGCGCCACATGCACTGTGTGAAAGTGATCGCAATCGTGATCACATCAAAGCAGCCGTGCGGCCTGTGAAAGTGAAAGCAAACGAGTGCTTTCAGGCCTCCAAATGGTGCGCGCGCCCGGCGCACATGCACTGTATTTGGAGGCCTAAAAGCACTCGTTTGCACTTCCAGATCCCCCATTTACAAAAGCTCTCGCGAGAGCAGCGCTAAAGCGCTGTCTCAGGCGAGACCTAAAAACAAAGAAAACGTACCTACCCCGCCGTCCTTGCTCCGGACCTCTTCTTTGCAGAAACTGGAACCGGATGCTGGAACTCCCTAGCCCAATCATGTTGCTACTCACATGCAGCATATGAGCAGCACCCTGATTGGTGGAGTGGCCTCACTCGGCACTCCACAGCGCACTGGAGGCCTACACTTATCCTCAACCGGAGGTTTCAAGTGTGCATGCCACGGCCGGCCAAAAAAGACATGCACACTTTAAACAGTGCATTAGACAGCCCACTCTCCTCCCTGCTGCTGTCACTGTCAGCCAGTAGCACCCCCGTCCTGACGCTTGGATCAGAATGGGGAAAGAGAAATAGTAATGAACTACCATTTTATCCTTCATCCAGTGGCGAGCCTGGGGTGGGAGGGGACACGAGTTTTGGGGGAGGCGGCCTCCCCCCCTCTTACCTTCCGTCTCGGGCAGCAAAAGCAACCCCCCCTACTCCTCAATGCGGCCACCACGGGGCGGCAAATGCAGGGTCCACCATGGGCAGCCAGAAGGCTATCTACGCCACTGTTTTCATCTTTGGGGCTTTGGGGGGGGAGTGGGGTTTAAGTGGGGCAACGCTTCTCCACTCTAACGGAGGAGCCGCCCCTCCCAACCCCGGTATCAGTTTTGACTACATTATGCAGCAAGAAAAGGCAAACTATGCGGCCTAGTGCGGCACATTTTGTGATAGTATACTTCATAATTTTGTTATTTTTTCACATGCTCACACCGTCTGAGCAATGATTTCATTTAATATTGCCATTTATATTACCAGTCCAATACAGTAATAAGCAACTGAAAGATGACCAGTC
Organism: Triturus cristatus; assembly: GCF_964204655.1. Taxonomy (NCBI): domain Eukaryota; kingdom Metazoa; phylum Chordata; class Amphibia; order Caudata; family Salamandridae; genus Triturus; species Triturus cristatus. The sequence goes on along the minus strand of NC_140590.1, from coordinate 1,670,623,154 downwards.
AACCTTGCAAAAGGAATGCAGGTTACCAAGATTTTAGTAAACTCTGATCTGAGCGAGAAACATTTTTTCGTTAAAACCTTTAGATTATGTGGAAGCTGATGCAAATCCATAGTTATGTCGAAAACGCCCCAGTTGTTTCATCCCACTTAAAGCCCTGGCTTAGGGCACAATATCATGAGTGGCAGGTTTAAGTACATTGTTGCTACGTTTTCAAGTATATTTTAGCACTGAAACAGAGAGAACGGCATTTATGTAGCAGTCGCCTTGAACGTCGTTTGTTTTGAACTACGATTGCTTGCAAGAAGTAATAAAAAATATTGAAATCATATTTATTTAATATGCCATGATCGTAGCTTCAAAATTGAAAGCGATGACGAACTGAGGTTTTTTTTTTTAAGATAAATTTATCATTGCATGTCTCTAGCATTTTCTACAATTGTTCGTCCAAAGCTTTGATGTAAGATTTCTTTGATGTTGATAGCAAACCCTTGGTCCCCCAAACAAATTTAAGTCCAGAATGAAAAAGTGCAAAAAGAACCCGTGTGAGGGATTTGATGCCACGTCTAAACAAGATCCTTCAACGCACCGTAACCAACCTGATTAAAAACGAGTTGTGCAAACGTGGAGCTTATGTTAAACATTGCTGAAAAAGTACACTTTCTCGTGTTGAGGAAGGTAATCGGTCGCTGAGCAGCCTTATCTTGACATGTGCCACCAGAGCCCGTGTCAGCGTGTCTCGCCCGAAGCACACACGAGTGTGCGCTTCCTGCAGCGGGGGACAGACGGGCTGCTGGTCTCTTTAAGAGGGCGCTTATCACACAGGATCGAGGCGCTTTCTATTCATCTTCGGGCTTCCTGTTTGCTCTGCTCCCTTTGATATCACGCGCTCATCCCCTGCAAGGAAGACAAATGGAGGAGGCGTTTGACTGCGAGGCCTTATGGAGGTGTTACATGAATTAGAGACTAATTGGGCAGGCGTCGTCAAAGGCAAACTGACAAGAGCCGCTAAATCGTCTCTGGCAAAATGCTTTAATAACACTTAATCAAACAAGCGCGCACTGAAGCTGACGGAGTGGGAGGGGGAGTGGGGGCGGGCACGCAGGCTGCCAAATGGTGCGATGAATCACGGCTAAAGTGAAAGCAAACAAGTGGTTGCAGGACTCCAAATGGTGCGCGCGCCCGGACGGGTCACATGCACTGTAGTTGGAGGCCTGCAAAGCCACTGTTTGCACTTCCAAAACGCGCTTACTATAAGTCTCGCCAGAGCAGCGCTAAAGCGCTGGTCAGGCGAGACCTAAAAAGATGGCAAACCCAACGCAAAGTGTTTATAAATCTGGGCCCCAGAGTTATTACCAGTAGTCGAGGAGTTTCATCTAAGACTTATCTGCAGCCAGGGTTGGAGTGGGACAGAAAATGGGCCTGAGCACCAAAATAAAAGTGTCTCCCATAAGCGTCAAGTGGCTAAAAAATAGGCCCACATTTGCAAACCGGGGTAGTTTTGAACTTGTAAAGACATATTGTACAGGTGTTTTGCAAGCTATGGTAGACTGCATGCATTTATCCATGCTACAGGCAAGTTTGTGGTAAAGCAGAGAAATCAACAGCAAAAATCAGCCTAGCAGACAAAATGACAGGCCGACAAACCTCCAGGAAGCTGTCCCACACACTGACCTATCAGACAAGCCCTTCGGGCACTGCTTGACTGCCATACAGGCCAGTCCGACCCTGACTTCATCTTTTTTTGTGCTGGACAACTTTTTGTAACATTACCATACACTAAAATACAAAAAAATATTAATTTCCCGTTAAAACCTTATTGCTGGTTTTATTCAGTTTTACATTATTCATTTTTTGAATCCCGCCTGCCCTCAATTTTGGTCGAGGAACATAAAAAATGATCTGGCAATATACGACATTTAACAACCGTACACAAAATTTAAGTACTAGCAACAATTAGAAATGCCTGTTATGTGTGTGACTTCAATTAATCAACTAAAGGAAAAGTGATGCTAGCAGATACAGACTGCCACTGTCAGTGCAATGAGAAATCTGTGATTTGGCGACGTGGCTTTTACATAGCTAAGAGATAATGTTGTCTTAATGTTGAAAATTAAAACTATAAGAGCAAAGAACAGGAATGCTGCTCTCGAAGTCCACAGTGTGTTCCTGATTGTGCAAATATTTATAGAAAGGGCGACTGGGGGGATTCTATTGGCTAAGTGCCTGTTGCTGTCACCTCTCCCGCTGGTGTATTTTTATTGCACTTTGATATCTATTTAGATATAGCTCTGCAGGTGAAATGTATAATTGCTCATCCAATAAAACATTAAATTATACATAATATACATTAATGAACGATTTGCAAGATGGGCACGAAATATGAAATAGAGTTATGAACAGGAAGGCAGGAGGAAATGTGCCTCAGCCTCTAACGAGGTCTCGGGAAGATTCCTGCGCGGATCATCCGATTACAAGAAATGTAATAGAAAAGCGCCGCAAGACCCTTCGTGGAAAATATTACCGCAATCTGAGTCTAGAAATGGGGTTGTTTTCCTCTTCGGGCTCGTGAGTGATTGGCGGCACTCTGGCGTTCGCCCGGGGAACGAACGCAGAGCTTTGATAGTTTAATCACATTACTGGTTGATAGCCTGATTAAATAACGTAGGCCAGAATTAAAATGGATGGCCCATCATGCAGGTTAATGGGACACTGCAGAAAAATGGCGCTCTCTAATAGAAAAATTTAATTCTCCGGCTTGAGTTCCCTCTCCGTGTCTCTTCCTCTCTGGTTCACTGTCTGCCCTTGTTCCTTTTCAGCGGCAGGGCTTGGCAATGCTGAAAGAGGTCACGGAGAGGGGAGGGGCTTCCTCCTCACTGGGCCACTTCCGGTGGCTTCAGTGAAGAGGAATGACCCTTAGAGGAGGCGTGCTGCATGCACTTCAGCAGGTGTTCTGGGGAGCACTGGTGTGAAACAGATCACCTGCTATTAATGTCAGAATCTGTTTGACGGAGTAAGTGCGCAGTTGCCGACTGTCCCGTTTTTGCAGGGACAGTCCCGGCAAGTTGGAGACTATCCCGGGTAATATTGTTGCAGAAACTGTTCATCTTTATTACACACAGATACATGAATAAGAACTCTCTGGTCCTTATTTATGAAGGGCATGTGGTGCCGATGCGTCGTTTCTTTTACTAACGCTGCGGCGGCGTACACAATGCACCACACTGCCCTTTATTTACAAAGTGACGCATCAAGGCAGATGTGTCACTTTGTAAAGTATAAGTATAAGTATTTGAACTTTATTTCGACACAAAGACATGTCATAAAAGTAATACATAACATCAATAAAAAAAAAAAAGGAAAAAAAAACAATTTGACAAAACACAGTATAAAAGCCTACAGAATCAACCGTGGGATTTTTAAACAAACATAAAATAATAGCCAAGTTTTAAAAGCCAATACAAGCCGAAACACATTACTGTATCAACTGTTTCTTTGCAGTTCTTATCCTCCAAGCCCAGCCCAGAAATTTTGCCATACAGCAGGCAAAGAAAGGACGGGCATCTGAGCGCAATATGCGTAAGGCTTCCAAATATGATCTTGTGCCCAGACTCCTACATAAAGGCTTCAACCATCTCAACCTGGGCGCGACATAAGCATGGCACTCAAACAACAAATGAGCTATGGACTCAACCCTTGAGTCACAAAAAGGGCAATAAGGTATAGTTTGGAATGGAGGTTTCCAGGTAGAAGTTAAAAATCCTAAGGGAAGTACACCCACCCTAAATTTAAAGTATAATGCTCTATCACCCGGGTTATGGATTGAATCCAAGTAAGGTTCTCTAAAAGGGAGCTCCTTAACTAGCAGAAACTGGGCAACCGATTTGCAATGATTAGGGTTGCACGATCTCTCGTTATCCACCCAAAACCAATAAGCCTTCTTTAGCATTTGTTTTGAAGGTGCTGTTCTGTTGACCCAAGCATCTCCTAAACCCAACTCATAAAGAAGTCGCTTAACCTCCCTGAGCCAGGTTACCTTATACCAGCCTGATAAGGATAAGATTTCGCTTAGGGCATCTGCATAGCTACTCAATTCAGGGACGTTCCATATCCTGGCCCATAATAAAAGGGGACGTAGCCTAGCTTGCTCGCAAATTGGGCGTGTGCCTGCATCTAGCAAGAGGGGAATTGTAGGGGTACTGTGGGGTAACTTCATAAGATCTTTATAGAAATTATTTTCGAGGTGGGTCAAGATATCAACTCTCTGTGTGCCCCACAATTCCGCACCATACAATGCTGCACTCACCACCCTTGCCCTGTAAATGTCTAGTAGTGCCCCAATAGGTTTTAAAAATGAGGCACGTTGTTCTTTGAGCAGGGCCCCGGCGACCCTCTTATGGGTCAGTAACACCTTTTGGTGGTGCGCCTTCCAGCTCATATTGACACAGAGTTGAATGCCTAGGTAGTCAAATTCATTGACTCTTTCAAGAGGAACAGAGTCCAAGGTAGGAGGGACAACAGATTTCCTGGGGGGGTTGAGAACAAGGAATTTGGTCTTGCTTGTGTTTATGGACAGGCCCTTGATATCACAAAAGGCCTTGAAACTAGAAAGCAACTTTTGGATACCTGCTGGTGATTTTGAGATTAGGAGGGTGTCGTCCGCAAATAGGAGCGTAGGAACTTTCCTACCAGCCAAGGATGGTGCATCTGACGGATGTTGAAGCAGATGCTCCACCACTCCGTTAACATAGAGAGAAAACAGAGTGGGGGCAAGCACACACCCCTGGCGTACGCCCCTATCTACGGAAATACGAGATGTTTTTTCCCCCTGGGTACCCCATCTAATCTGGGCAAAGTTGCTTTCATGAAACTTTATGAGCAAGGCCAACAAATAGGGAGGTATACCCAACCCATCGAGGACATTCCACAATTGGACTCGTGGGACCAGGTCGAAGGCAGTTCACAAGTCTATAAAGACTAAATACAAGCTGCCCCCACCCAGCACAACCACTTTCCAATATATCATTAGAAGGCGAAACGTCTGCTCGATGGTACCCATCCCTGTTCTAAAACCTGCCTGGAAATCCGACAAAATCTGGTTTTCTTCGACCCACTGCAAGATCCTGCCTAGTACCACTTTGCCCGCGACCTTTTGTGTAGAGTCGAGCAGGCTAATAGGGCGATAGTTAGCTGGGTCGTCCCGACAGTCTTTTTTAAAAATAGGGACGACCTCAGCGCCCCTCCATGAGTCAGGGAGAGAGCCTCCCAACAAAGCCTCATTCAAAAGTGAGGCAATTAGTCTGCTCCACAGTGATGGATATTTCTTCAGCAGGTCACCCGGAATTCCATCAGGTCCTGCAGCCTTATTAGATACGATACAGCTGATTGCCCTTTCAACTTCCTCAGTGCTGAAGGGGCAGTCGTTGGAGGAAATCTCGGCTGGAAAACTGGCGAGAAGACCCGTATTAAGAAGGGGTGCCCCACATTGGACAGAGTACAGTTTGGAAAAGTGGGCAAACCAGACATCACCAGGGATATTGCAGGTAAACTGGAGATCAAGAGGTTTGTCCCTAGCTCTCAGCAGATCCCAGAACCCCTTGGAATCTTTCCTGGTGCTTGCCTCCACTAGATCCCACCAACAACTGTATTCATGAGCCTCCTTGGCCTCTGCTACAACTTTTTTGTAGAGTATCCTCGCCAATCTAATATTGCCTGGATCCTTGTTTTTCACTGCGAAAATAAGTTCCCCCTTAGCAACCCGGCATTTAGAGGAATACCACTTGCTTCTTGCCCTAGGAGCACCTTTCGCAAGAACCTTTGCGCTGGTTAGGGGTATAATAAACAAATCGCTTAATAGCGCAATGGTTTCTGTGAATATTGGTAAGACAATTTGACTGGTAACACCCAGGGCATCGAGACGCGGCCCCACCGCTGACATGATGGTCCCTGCCTGAGCCATCCTTTCCTCATCCGCTGCTACTTTAGCCCACTTTAGGCGCCTGCCACAGTACGAAGGTACGAGTTCATGAGAGGTTTTCCACTTGTAGGGAAACTTGTTTAGGTTCCCAACCTGCCACGGCGGAGTCAAGGTTAAGGAGAGAGGATTATGGTCACTATCACAAGATGCTATAACCTCCATATCATAGTGAAATGGCCACAAATTGTAATTCAACATAACATAGTCTATTCTGGAGGTATGACCCATCCTGTTGTAAGTATGCGCACCCATAGGATCCGATTTAGATCGTCCGTTAGTTGGTCTTAGATCATATTCCATGCAAAGTGCATTGATGTCTACCGCACTCTGGGACCATTTAGAGATCGGGTCTAGGGTCAGGGTGGGAATACCTCTCCTTGTGTCCTCATCCCAAGTGTCCAAAGTGTCCTCCCTAGCCAATGGTTCAAAACAGCAATTGAAGTCGCCTGCAAGAAGAACATAGGAATCGATGCTGCAGGCGGCTAGATCACTGTTTAATCCTGTAGAGGATAAAGTTGATGACCCGCCCCTGGCCCCCCTTAAATAGAGGTTAAAAACTTCTAGCTTCCTTCCCCCTGGGCATAATATGGTTATCCTCTGGAGATCAGGAGAGTGAGTGGGCTTTTGGCTTACACTTAAACCTAGTGCGATATTGACCCATACAAGAAGGCCACCCGACGGGCGACCTTTACATCCATGTTGTTGGGAGGCTGGGATGAAGTAGGTCGTAAAGCCCACTCTGTGCCTAGGTTCTAGGCACCAGGTTTCCTGCAAAAGACAGATGTTATAAGAGGCCAAAAAGGCATTCCATTCAGGAATTTCAAAATTGCGGGCAAGCCCTGCCACATTCCAGCTTATGATCTTTAACAAAGGATCGTCCGGGGTGATCTGCCCTAGAGGGTTATCTAGTGTAGCCAGGTTGGGCTCTGGCATTGCCACCCCCGCAACAGTTCTATTTAACCTAAGCAATGGCTCAGTCTGGTGATGTTAGGGAGCCATTGCTGCATCAGTCAACTTCCTATTTGTTAAAACATTCTGGATTGGAGGCAAGGGAATCATACGAGGTGGGTCCAGTCGTTCCGTAGCGACTTGGGAGTCAAAAATACATGACGTATTCAATCCTGCCTCTGTAGGTTAAAACAAAATGCATTCCCTCTAGGCCTAGAGAACTAACAACAGAAGGTTCAGTCAACACAGGAAGAGATTCTGAGAGCCCTATAACCAGTGGTAAAGGAACTTGGAGAGCAGATTGGCATACAAGTCAATCTACCTCCTCAAGACCATCAAACCTATTCGAGGTTGGAAAGCCATTCCAGTTTAAGGGGGAATCTTGGAATTTTTTAGGATGACTCCTCCAATTATGGTGGTGTACTAGGGACCAGTCCTCTTCCCGTGTATATCTAGGACGCGGTGGATAAAAAAAGGACAATGGCCTAGGAATAACAAGAGAACCTTCGCCAATAGGCCAGGAACAGATGTAATGTGCCGTATGAGGGTCCTCAAAGGTCACCACTATACAATCCCCGGAACTAGATTTCCTTGTGGGACCGACCCAGGGGATTCTACGTACCATCAAGACTCTACTTCTCCGGCCATTGGAAATTGGTCTATTCACATTGAGCCAATGCATTGTCTTATTCTTCAGAGACCAGTGGTTCTCATGTTGGCCGTTTCCCAACTGGGGAACACCCGTCAACACAACCACATAATCATTGGCCTCTGGAGGGAGATCAATGTAGCCCCCTCTGAAGTTATTCTTAACAGGAGGGCTCTGGGTTGGATGGTACGCCGCTTCACTGGGAGGGGGTCTATGCGGTGCACCTGCGTTGGGTTTGACTAATGGTTGAGGGGTGGGGCGCTTAGGAGCCTTACATTTAGGGGCGGTGGTAGTATGATCCACACCCACGGTCCCCGATATAGGAACCGACCGTGCAAAAGCTGATACTTGGGGGGGGGATTGCGAGACTTGTGGAATTAGAACATGAGGTGATGGCTCAACTATAGGAAAACCCTGATTTTCTAGACTTCTCAGGCCGAGAGTGGCCAGAGCAATAATGCTCTTTTCCATCTCAAGCAAATTATTCTCGATGCGTGAGAGTCTAAAATCAAGGGGGGAAAGAAGTTTCTTAAGAGTTTCCCAAACTAAACCTATAAATTCCCCTTCATTCCTTTCTACACTCTCTACGTGTGAGCCCACATCCTCTGCCATAGTGGCAGAAAAGGCAGTGGAAAAAGCAGAAACTGTCCCCTCTTTAACTCCCTCACATTGTGGTTGTTCCCTAGAAACACACCCTCCTATGGAATTAGGAACCGGAACACTAGTCAACTTCAGCTGTTGTGCAACCGCAATTTTAGCCTTCTTACGACAGTAAGCAGACCGGGCGGTGCATTTTTTAGATTGATTATCTTTACTAGTGGTGCCCCTAGGTGAAAACATTGCAGGGATAGAAGAGTTAGAACTAGCATCCTGCTTAAGAGAGATGGTAGGTAAAATCGCTGTACTATCCTGAGTCAATGGTTCTAAGGTAGAGGGAAGTAAAGGAAAAGACGGGGTATGGTGAACGTCAACCTGCGTGACTACACAATGGGGGATAGCTGGACGCTCCGGGGTAACCACGGTGGCTATGTGGCCCAAGGAGGATTTTTTTGACAGGTCGATTACCTGGGACAGTCTCCTAGCGGATGCCAATTCCAGGGATACACGAGTCTGAAGTTTAGAAATTTCATGGTCTATAGCTGTATTGGTACGGGAAATAAAATCATCCATAGGACCATTGATTGGGAGACCGCCCTTGGCGGCCTTGCTCCGGGTTAACCTGGAGCACATAGCTTAACAACAACAACAAGGGTGATCCCCTGACTTAACAATAGGGATAAAATAATACGATGGTTTAACAGTTTAGGTTCGAACACAGATATGTTGGAAAAAGAACAAAAGAGGGTGGCCCCGACCGGACCTCGCAGACCTCGAACGGCCTCAAACGGCCCGCTCTTAGCCCGGTCTTCGCTCCGGGTGCGTTCCGCTGGCGCGGATAGGCGGGACTCTTAAATTACAAAGACGTTGGAAATAGGGGGAGGGCCGGGAAGAGGACACAGGTGTGCTGGATCGAAACAACAGCGAGCACCCTGGTCCTCGCAGTCCCGGATCAGCGATGTTGTGCAGGAACCTCCCAAGTGCAGAGTCGGTAAGTTCAGCAGACCCAGGCAGGAAAAAACAGCAGCCACGAAGTATCCAGCAAGTTAGTCCGGCGAGCGGCGCCCGCGAAGCGGGGGCCGCGAGAGGTAATGTACTGGCTGGGAGAGGGGCCGGGAAGAGGACACAGGTGTGCTGGATCGAAACAACAGCGAGCACCCTGGTCCTCGCAGTCCCGGATCAGCGATGTTGTGCAGGAACCTCCCAAGTGCAGAGTCGGTAAGTTCAGCAGACCCAGGCAGGAAAAAACAGCAGCCACGAAGTATCCAGCAAGTTAGTCCGGCGAGCGGCTCCCGCGAAGCGGGGGCCGCGAGAGCTAATGTACTGGCTGGGAGAGGGGCCGGGAAGAGGACACAGGTGTGCTGGATCGAAACAACAGCGAGCACCCTGGTCCTCGCAGTCCCGGATCAGCGATGTTGTGCAGGAACCTCCCAAGTGCAGAGTCGGTAAGTTCAGCAGACCCAGGCAGGAAAAAACAGCAGCCACGAAGTATCCAGCAAGTTAGTCCGGCGAGCGGCTCCCGCGAAGCGGGGGCCGCGAGAGGTAATGTACTGGCTGGGGGAGGGGCCGGGAAGAGGACACAGGTGTGCTGGATCGAAACAACAGCGAGCACCCTGGTCCTCGCAGTCCCGGATCAGCGATGTTGTGCAGGAACCTCCCAAGTGCAGAGTCGGTAAGTTCAGCAGACCCAGGCAGGGAAAAACAGCAGCCACGAAGTATCCAGCAAGTTAGTCCGGCGAGCGGCACCCGCGAAGCGGGGGCCACGAGAGGTAATGTACTGGCTGGGGGAGGGGCCGGGAAGAGGACACAGGTGTGCTGGATCGAAACAACAGCGAGCACCCTGGTCCTCGCAGTCCCGGATCAGCGATGTAGTGCAGGAACCTCCCAAGTGCAGAGTCGGTAAGTTCAGCAGACCCCGGCAGGGAAAAACAGCAGCCACGAAGTATCCAGCAAGTTAGTCCGGCGAGCGGCACCCGCGAAGCGGGGGCCGCGAGAGGTAATGTACTGGCTGGGGGAGGGGCCGGGAAGAGGACACAGGTGTGCTGGATCGAGACAACAGCGAGCACCCTGGTCCTCGCAGTCCCGGATCAGCGATGTTGTGCAGGAACCTCCCAAGTGCAGAGTCGGTAAGTTCAGCAGACCCAGGCAGGGAAAAACAGCAGCCACGAAGTATCCAGCAAGTTAGTCCGGCGAGCGGCACCCTTTGTAAAGGCCTGCGCTACATTATACCCACATCAGGTATAATGTATGCAGGGTAGGCGCTCCCCCGTAAAAAAGCCTTGTAGAAGTGGCGCAGTGAAATCTATGAGATTTCCCTGCACCACTTCTGCGACTTGACTTGATGCAGGCGCAAGGAGTGACGCCGTGCTTACCACATAGTGCTCACTTGAGTTGCGTCAGTTATCTGACACTCTCCATCAGGCCTAATTTTTGTGCCACTAGATACGTCAGGAATCCTGACGAATCTGTTAATCCTTGTGCCCTGGAGCACCGTATTGTAAATATGGAGCATCCATGGTGCCATTAGGACGGTGCAATGAAACATGATTGATAGCTGTTTTTGCCTAGCGATGCAACACTTTTCATAAATGATGCCTTCTATCTGCAGCAGCCCTGTGCTGCAAAGTTTCCCGGGAAGTTTTTTGCAAATGTTGGCAACCATGTCAGTGGTTATCCTGAAACCTAGTAAGAATCAACAGTGGCTTAACACAGGCCTCTGCAGCACAAGGGGGTCCCCCAACCATTCAGCCCCAACCCCTTCAGAGGAGCCGCATTCTGCTAAAGGCCAATGAATATTTATGAGATACGGCTTACTCAGGGGCCCCTCTTCACATTCTGCTGGGGGAGCATTATTTTTCATGATGCCTATCTGAGTCATGTCACAATGACTGTCATTTTACCTATTAAGGGAGGTGTCTGCACTCATGTTCTTGGCCCCTGTCAGCCACACAATGCTCTAAATGTTTGCTTTTTGCTTTTTGGATCAAGAAAAAAACCTCCTTGGCTGTGAGTTTATTTTGTCGGTACAAGTGACTGTTTTAAACAAGACGTCTGCCCGACAAACCTTCAGTACAGTGCAGACTACACTTCCTCTTACACATATTGCAAAGCGGGTCCATCCCTGAAGCGCAGGCCATGCACCCCTTCAGACTCCATGAGGGTTATCGACTGGTCATGCAGCTAAAGGTGCAGCACCAGGCCCAACCCCATAGGCTCCATGAAATCACCCAGTGCAGACGAGGACTCGGGTTCATCAGGAAAAGCCTGATTTCACTGAATATGTAAAGACAATATGTTCTAACAACCTGTTGGCCGGACATTGATACCATCTACAGTCTATTGGATGCAACAGGGACTGTGCTAAAGGCCAAAATTGGACTATGGACTGCCCAACCCACCCGCCCCCACCCTCAACCCCCTTAAAAAAGTTGCCAGTGCAACTTTTTGGGCTGCAGGGCAATTCCGGGGCCCAGTGGCAAATCTTCATGCTATGGCAGTGCTTACTTTTTTGAAGGTGCTGAAGCAGACAATGGGTGCCCTGCAGCAAATCACACCACAGTACATCATTTTTCCCAAAAAAACGCAAATAGCAACTGTGTAAATGCTAAATTTGTAATTGGTGCTTTCCACTCTATGTGTGTGGATACACTGTATCACTAAGAGCAATTGAACAGATACAATGTACCTGGAAGATGGGGCATTCCATGAATGTTCAAATGGTGTGTGTGGTTGATCTAGTAATTACTAATTTCTCTCTCTGTTTGCCAGAATAACACACACCTCAGTGATGTTCTGCAACAGGAGGCTATCGCAGGCTATGCTACCATATCACTCGCTAAGGACATGACTGCTAGGTGAGTACTGAGACCCTCCCCACCACCACCCTTTATGCTATGTGCCTGCAGTATTCTAACTTTACAAAGGGCACATGATGTGGTACATATCATCCTTCTATGATTGGGGCAGGGAGTGCGGGGCAAACGAACTTCGGGTGTGAACGTTGAGTGGAAACTGAAATGATAATGTTTGGGCAGAACAGGTGAAAGATGGAGTTACTACTGTGACTTATTAACCTTGTTATTTTGGGGGTATTTGTTTTGAGACCTGAGTTGATCATCACCCGTTATGCTTGCCCACCTGACGCGGCCGGCCCATTGGGGTTGTAGGCGTCTTGCTGTGTTCGCTTCCCCACTGTCCTTTGCAAAGAATGTCACAAACCGCTGTGCCGGCCCGTTGGGATGTGTCAGATATGAACGATGTCAATAAAGGTCTGTTTGAAAAGGAAAAAAAAAAAAAAAAAAAAAAGAAAAACATATCATCCTTCCATCTAACAATGGAAAAAGTTGTAGATAAGAAAGCTTATAATCCTCTGTGAACCTACAAATTTTACGGCAAGACCAATGTCATCACACATAAGATTACTTTCAAGTATTTGAAGTAGTAGGTGCCTCTGCTTGTGTGTTGTGTGTATGCATACACTTAAACACGTGCCTTAACTTTCATTCACATGCAGGTGATTCTGAGTATGCAGTCTGGCTGATTGTACTGGTCCATGATCTGCATTCTAGGGCATGGGATGCGAGTTACCATCCGTGTGGAATGCTCCAGGGTGGCTTTGTCACTGCACTGGGGTGGTGGGTAGTCTATGCACCAAAGAAAATAGGTCCAGTGACACTCCTGTGCCACCTGCTGCACAATGTGGTAATGAGGGGTTGCGTGCTCATGCAGGGTGATTTTTAAGGTGCTGTGAGGGTTTAGCCTCAAGTAGAAGTAAGGACAAGGTTACTGATAAACCTTAAGTCTATTTATTCATAGATGTATAACACCTAGGACAGGAAGGCCAGAAAAAATATACATACAACATACAGTCTTCTTCTCCTCTTGTTTCGTTCTCTTAGTTTGGGAAAGAGGTGGAACAAACTAGTCTCTGGATGTGATTTCCTGTTCTCTTTTCTTCCATACGGGTAGGCAGTCGGACGGGATCCTTGGCATCCCCACCTCAGAGGAAAGGAGGAAAATGTCAGGTATGTGGTTTTCTCTCTCCCATTTTCTTTATTTTCTCTCTAGTTTCCACTATATAAAGTTCCTGGCTTTTCTCTGGCTTCTCAGCTATACTAAGGCTGCTTCTCCCAAGGTAAGCTCTTTTTCACAGGGCTGCGTGCAGGAACCCCCCTCCAAAAAAAATAAATAGCTACCTGCTATTTAAAACAAAAGTTACTGCCCGCTATCCAGGTTTCAATCAAAAAATGAAAAGTTTTCTTCAGAGATTCGGGTTTCAATCCCTGCCCCCTCCTCAATTGGCCTATTCTTCAGGATTTCTGTCTCAGCCCTCAACTGTTTCCAGTGGTTAATTTGAGCCAGTGGTGTCCGGTGCTCGGCACCAGCACTTGATTGTCAACACTGGCACATATGACAGCTGCCACATGGTGGTGGCGTTTGCATAATTTTGAGATGAGTGGTAAGACAGTTGTTTATTAATTTAATATACATTCAAAACAATTAATACCTATAGTCCAAGCCATTCTTATAGCTTTGAGGGTGGGCAACAGTCTTAATTGTCATATTTGTAGTAGTGTGATGGTTAGTAGTTGTGTAGGTACTCTAATTGGCATCCCTGGAAGAGGCAATTGGTGGTGCAAACTGCGATGGCCTCCTGGCAAGGGCCCTGGCACTTATTGTTTTTTACAAATTAACCACTGGCTCTTTCTCAGCCTTTCTTTTTTTCAGGTGTGTTGTAGGGTGAGATACCTGTTTGGAAGACTGAGAAGGCGAAGAGGGGGAGGATGGTGGTGAATGTGTTGCGGAACTGCTGTCCCTCGCAACAGTCTGTGGGTGGGAAGGAAGCATCTCTGCCATTCAGACCTTTCTAAAATCCAGTTATACCACTTAGCAGGACAAATTGTCTCTCTGCAAGTTGTGCTGGAAAGTTGTGCTTCAAGTTTACTGTTTTGCGTAGCAACCTTGCAGTTTGCCCACTCACACACCCTATACGTGGTTCTCTCATGTTCACATGGAAAACCAATCACCGTGCTGGTGTATGTGATGAAGCATCAGTGAATATACCTCCTGCCACTGCAGAGCCACTTGATCTCTCATAGAATCTCATAAATCTGTGAGGTTGTTGGAAATTTCAGTTCTTTGGCACACACCTGTCCCCTCTGATGATCCTTCAGACTTTGTGTTATCTCTGCCAGGGGTTGGCTAATGCTGCCACACTGTTATGCAGGTGAAGCTGGTCTCTGTGCTCCCTCTGGTGTGTGAAGTGATGGTGGTATTTTGTGTTTGTTCAAGTCCTCTCACTTTGTACCCCATATCTCACTTTCTGATTAACCTTTTTAGAAAAGGGATTCATGATCCACATCACATCAGATGTCATGTGGCTGGTTACCATGGTGGCAGACACTTCTGTTAGAGTTCCCATGGTATCAACAGATGCTGTGGATTCTTGCACACCTTTCCGGACACGGTGACAAGAGGAGCAGGCAGTGATTCAAGTGTCTAAAAGAGATATGGAACTTTAAGCCGGGAGGTGACTCGAAGACATTTCCCTTGGACCCCTTCATGCAACGCAATGCTAGACTCGTCTTTTGCCAATTACAGTTGGATTGATCCATTTTTGGGACTCTCATTGATTTCTTGTCTGAGAGTGGATCAGTATTGATTGAATATTTGATGGTTGCTCTCTACGTTTGACTATGTCCAGATGATGACCTGATAATTAGCAAGGACGAAACACCATTGATGCATTCCTTGGCAAAAAATCAAGAGGAAGCATATATTGTGTTTTGTTTTTGTCATCTGAGAAACTAGTTTTTGTATTTTCTCCTCTGCCTACCATTGTTTGTTTGTTTACACTTAAGTTTGCATTTTCTGAATTGTATATTTTGTGTAACTGTGAGCACCAATGTATTATTGTGTATTTTGTATTCGTTTATTATCAAATTTCTTGATAAACGTTTGTGGGCACTTCATAATTTTTTATTTTTTGTTCTTTAAATGGTTTTACATTTGTTAGACCATTATATGTTACAGCTGTTTTTCTTTCTAATTATTCCCTGAACCACTGTTGCCTTTATATTGTGGATGAAGCAGAGGCTTTCTGATTTGGTGGTAGATGTGGTGGGTGCAGGTTCATCATTGCTGGTGGCTGTAGAAGTTGTAAAATAGCTTTTGCCATTGTTGGCAACATCGTGGGAATGGTGGCAACAGCCGTTTTCAATGCGGTGAAGATAGTGGGGCCACTTGATCTCAAGTTGTGGAGGTGCTGGTCGATGGTTATGCAGATGCTTGGGTCTCTGTGGTGTTGTAACGCTTTTTGTCTTGTTGCTGTCTATATGGGTCGTGGAGCACGACTGGTGAGAGTTGCCCCTCATCTTCGTTTTCATCTGGAATGTCACTTGCAATGTATATTTTGAATTTTGTCATTGAAAATAAATATCTACAATTGTGTAGATATTATACATTGAGTCACAACATGGTAGACAGTGAGATGTAGATTTATGCGGTGGTCCTTCAACACTAGATGTCCATGGCTATAACCACCGATAAAGACCGGACTTCAGGGCACAGGCAGTGAATGGACAGAGGCTCACGGGGCAGACATGCTTACACCCACTCAAACAACAGCTGCTTCTTCCAGAGTTGTTGTTGATGGCTATTTTGTGATGTTAAAGAACACAGAGAATCCACCCACGAATGATAGGCGAAGGAGAAAGGGAACAGGTTCTAGAATGGCAGGTGTTTCCTACTCTGGATTAGTGAGTGTTTAAAAAATACCTGGCAGGTGAGGACTAAAAAACTTTTAATATGCTTCCATGCTGGGTACTGCCTTCTTTAACTGTAATTGGGGAGACTGAATCCGCCCCCAGTGTCCATGTGGACACGATCTCTCTCCGCTCCCTCCTTTGATTTGTATGGTATTTTGTGATGTTAACAGAATCTTGAAGCATATCCTTTTGCACTTATATTTTGTAAAAACTTAAAAGGCATTTTGTGACATTGTATAACTTGCGCACATGCAAAGATATTTTAGTGTATTTAGACTGTATTTATTATTTATGTGTGCTTTAAGAAATGGGCTCCTTTTAGCCTCACCTGAAACATAAGAAATATTACGGATCACAAGTTCTAGATGTAAGAAAAAAAGCTCATAATTTAAAATAAGATTTCTCTATTCACAGAGTTGTCATTTCTAGAAAGAACATAATGTTGAGATTGAAATATCACTAAGTTCAGGTAAGGAAGTAATTAGTAGAATAAATGTATAGGTCGCTCTCAGAAAAGGTATGTTTTCTAAGTTGCTCTGTAGTCATAGCATCTCGTTGGGCTCGTTATTTGGAAATCGATCATCAAGTCAAAAACATTTCCAGTCCGAAGAATTAAGGACAAGGATGCTTTGTCTTTGCCTTCTTCAGGAGGAGTGTGTGAGGCTTCCTGGCATCCACTGAATTAACTGTCAGGTCTCAACTTCTTTTTAGAACATAGTATTGATGTATTTCCTGTGTGTCGTGTGATTTCTTTGGTTTGTCGCACTTCACACATGAGCATTATTTCCATGGGGTGCATGGGAGCTAAAACCACTCCCTGTAAATCTGAGTGTGGGTTTTATGCCTGTGAAAATACCTGGTGTGGACCCTCACATAGTAATTCTGATTCCTCATGACCAGGAGAAAACATGTAATCGCATCTCTAGGACCCGGAATGAGAAAGCGAACAGCGGCAGTCCTTGCAGATAAACGCAGTGGGGTGGGGCTTGAGTCGAGTGACAATGGAATAGGGGAAATAAATTAAATAAATAAATCCTATGCCGTCATCCGTCAACATTCTCCCCAACCCGCCCCACCGCGCTTATCTGAACAGACCACTGCTGGAAGCGAAATTGCAATTCCTGGTGCGGGGCTTTTGCATTTAGTTAGGGGTGGGCAAAATTTGCGTAGTCGCCCTACGTAAAGCTCCGCGAAACTGTAAAAAATCTCTGCGAGCATGCAGGAATTCCGCGAAAATGCAGAAATGCTTGTTTTGCCCATTTGCGATGCTTTTTTCCTGTTCGCGAACGCTGTTTGCGTGCTCGGGGGGAAATATCTCATGAACACACATTTGAAACCGCGAACAAGCAAAAAATTCCATGAAGCCGTGGAATTTTTGGCAATTCCACGTTCTCCGCGGAATGCGAAATTACCCAAATTCCACGAGCGGAAAGGAATTTACCGCCCAGGCCTACATTTAGTGGTGAGAACTTCCAAGAGTGATTCTACCCTGGCCTAGCAGTGGATCCCTGCTACACAATGGTTAATTTGTTAAAATAAGTAAGTGCTGGAGCTCTCATCAGGAGGCAGCTTGCACCAGCTCAGTGCTCCTGTTAGCGCCGCCTAAAATAGAAGCAACTACTAACCATGTAAGTGGGGAGAGGATGTGGCTGCTGACTTTGGAGCTAGGGAACCAGGTTCAAGTTACGGCATCGGCTCAATATCCTGTGATTCTGTGCAAGTCACTTATTCTCCCCGTTTCCACCATAAATTAATGTGTCATTAACTGGTGCTCATGAAAGGCGCCGTTGTTGATTTTAAAGTGCCGGTGCTGAGCACCAGAAACCACTGGCCCAAATTAAGCACTGCTGCTATTAAGATAAAACATGAACATGTTGTAATTATCTAAGCAAGGGCTCTAGTCAAAGTTACCATCACCTCTGTTACCAAGGACAAAAGAGTGCCCCCTACAGTGTGTCAGCTGCAGCACACTTAGCAGAAAATATGACCCAGTGATCATAGTGTATGCAAGTTAATGCTTCACAATGTTGGATGTAAAACCATTTATTGCAAAGCTTTTTCGTTTGTAACCCAGTTCGAAAGCAGCCTTGACTTTGGACCCTTTGTCTGCACATCGACCTGGAGCAAGAATGACCGTGTCTGCTGGTGGATGTGTGCGTGGTGCTATCAGAACCCCCACTGCTGCTACTCATGCAATAGTCAACAAAGCTGCAGGCTGGTGAATTTGCACTGTCTATGTTTCTCCAAGTCTTTCCAAAGAGCATAATGCAACTGAGATAGGTTACTTCAGCACCCATCACAGCTGCATGATGCTCTTTGGAAAGACTTGGAGAACCACAGACAGTGCAAATTGTGTCTACAGTCAATAAACAAGGTGCGATAGGACCAGTAAAAATCCTTTGGGGCTTATTTATGAGCCCCTGCATCACTTTTGCGCTGCCCTTGTGACACGTTTTGTGACGCAGCAGCGGCATAAAATATGCACCACCTTGTGCAATATTTACGAAGTGACGCATCTAGGCAGATGCTTCATTTCGTAATCCCCTGCGCTACATTTGACCTATGTCAAATATAATGTATGCAGGGTGGGCGTACATTACCCTGCATAATGGGTCGTACGAGTGGTGCAGTGAAATCTATGAGATTTCACTGTGCTACTTCTAGGATGCCAGTGCATCAAAACTTTACGGCTGCCTCATGGCAGGCGTAAGGGTGATGCAGGCCCTTTCACATGGGGTAAGCCCCATGTGAAAGGAAACATTGCTAGTGTTGCATCTGTTTTCAGACACACCCAGCAATGTGTCACTTTTGCGCCTACAGATACGTCAGTAATACTGACGTATTTGTAACTCCCTGCAACATGATACGCCTTACTTTAAATACGATGCATCCTACGTGTTGCAAGGAGGGCGCACTGAAAAGTGTTGCATCCCTTCTGTCATGCATATGAGGCCCTTTATATTTATATTCTAGTGACTGACATGTATTGAGTAGGTTCATGCTCTTTCTCAAAGGCATACACTTGGGGCCTGATTCACAAAGGGCCTTAGCACAGGTGGCGGAGGCCCCGCAGTCCTGGGGTAGTCTTCCACACTCGGGCGGAATCTTCTCATTGCAGAGATACCGCCCGAGTGTGGAGACTACCCCACGACTACAGACCTCCGTCACAAGTGCGGAAACACCCCACAACTGCTGACCTCCGCCACGAGTGCGGAGACTCCCCCCATGACTGCGGGGGCGTCTGCCACGAGTGTGGAGACACCCCACGACTGCGGTCCTCCGCCACGAGTGCGGAGACTCCCCCATGACTGCGGACCTCTGCCACAAGTGCAGACACCCCCCCATGACTGCGGGGGCGTCCGCCACGAGTGCGTAGACTCTTTGTAAATCAGGTCCTCGTTGTGCTGCTGCTATCTTACAGAGCTGTTGCAGCTTCCGTGAGCTCCTGAGCAGCAGAGCTAGAATAAGGGCGCATTCACCTCTGACAATGGACTTTGCTATCTGCTGCTGCTTAGCTGCACCGTGGTGCTTTGCGGCATGCAGTACTCTCAGTGCTAGAGGGACTGGCATGAAGCACTGCCTACAGCTCAGCATGAGAAAGCCCTTCATCAGGTCTCAGTGTGAATGGCCGCCGGCTGGGCCATCAGTATCATTGGGCTTTGAGCCCTCCACAGGTTCCTAATACCAGTTTCAATCAATCACACCTCAAAGTCTGCCCATGAGTTAGAGGCCCCCATTGAGCACTAATCAATGGCCACTCTTGCTTCCAAGCACCCAAAGACATCTGCCTGCACCCATCAGTGTTCGGAGGTCTTTCCCACCTGTGATGGAGAGAGCATGCCGGCAATGTACAGCACTTGTGGAATGTAAACTGGAAACCTGAAAATGGCATGTCCATCTTGAAATCTGCAGTTGTGAAATCTGTACTCAGAAAACCAGTGCTTTATTTGAGCCGGTTGTTTCTGGTGCTGGGCACTGGCCCTTAATTGGCAACACTTATAACAGTCTGCACATGGTGGCGTTGTTTGTAAAATGTAGAGATGAGCACAACAACAGCTGAATTATGATCCCATGTACATTATAAGCAATGAATACCTGCCGACTAAGCCATTTAAACATTTTTGGGGGCCTGGGATTCTCTGAAATATCAGACGTCTAAGATCGTGATGGCTGGTACTTTTATTGCCAACGTTGGCAAGGGCAAAGGGTGGCTTAAGTTGCAATGCCTCCTGAAGAGCGCCCGGCAGTTATGTTCTTACAAATTAAGCACTGCAGAAAAAGATTCAGGGGCAGATTTACAATGAAAGTGACTTAGCGCATTCCGTAAGCCATTTGGCTGCGCCGCACTGAGTCACTTTCAAAGCACAGTGATGCGACATATTTACAATCATATGTCGCATCTCTGTGCTTCCCCCTGTGCTGGCGCACAAACTGCAGCCATGCGCACCATGGTGCAAGGATACCTGCGTCGTGGGGAGATTGTTTTTGTGCAGGAAGAGGCCCCATCCTGTACAAATACAATCACTACAGGCATTTTCCTCTTTCAATGTGTGCTGTAGAATGTAGCACGCATTGACAGAGGAAATAACGAGGAGAAATGAAAACAGTTCTCCTCGTTGCGCCTCCCTACGCCTCCCATGGGAGGCGCAGCATTCACACGCATTTCCAGATTTACGATTCCTCATAAATCTGGAAACGTGTCTCGTTCCATGGGAGTTGCGTGGGAACACCCACAGCAACATCCATGGAATGCCCCTTCCACGCAAAGTGCTGCGTGTAAAGGGACCATATTTACAAGGACAGGAAAAGTCATGCAGGGTGGCTTTTCCTTGTAACAATGGAGCAGTGAAATGCGCCACCAGTACATCACGAAAAGTGACTGGTGGCGCAGGGGGCTTGTAAATCTGCCCGTCAGTTCACACAGTCCCATGCTTCTGGGCCCCCCATGTGTCCCTCTGCACCTCCACTAAATTGTTTTTAAAGTGTATTAAATATGTTTCTCTTCTGAAGAGACAATTTACGTGAAATTCACAAAACAACAGTTTAAGGCACAGGAGATAAGATAATGACAGCGATTATATGCAATGCAGTTCGTCTGACAAATATCAACTTTATTTAAATAATTTGGTGCTTGGCAGATAGCGCACACATTGCAAGATGAGAGAGGGTGGCATGCATCTCTGCCTCCAGCTGGCATTTAACTTTTGACAATGGTGGCATCAGGCTGTGGTTTCCAGAATAAAGGTTTAGTCCTGAATCATGAGTGGGGCAAATGGGAATGAGGTATTTATTGCAGGTGGTAAACAATGAACCAAAGAAGAGAGTTTAACAGCAGAAAACTGTACAGAAAATAAGCATCAGAATCTGCATATTATACCCCAAGAATTAGAAAAATGCTTTTTATCCCGCCCGATTAATTAAGAACCTCAGAGCATCAGATTATATTTGGTGCCATAAATAGTGCTCACACCTCCAACACACTCAAAATCGGGGCCTCAGAATTTTCACTCAGAAAATGAGGCGGCACATGGGGAATTTAGGGCATATTATCAAGGACGGCGTTAAAATTATCGCCGGTTTAGCGGCAGAAAACTGCCGCTAAAGCGGCAATAAGGGGCTTGAAAATATGCCCTGGAGAATTCCAATAGAAGCCCATGTTCACACCAGAACATGGACTTCTATTGGAATTCTCAATGACATATTATCAAGCCCATTATCGCCGCTTTAGCAGCAGTTTTCTGCCGCTAAACTGGCGATAATTTTTAACGCCATCCTTGATAATATGCCCCTTGGTGCTTACTGAACTTTACATGCATTGGTACATGCGGGCGTTTTCCATGGCAAATTCCAGCCGGTTTGACCTACCAAAATTTACCTGGGGAAAATTGCGGGCTGTGCAACCAGGGCCGGCTTTAGTGCAGTGCGACTGGTGCGGCCGCGCTGGGCGCTGACCTCAGGCGGGCTGCTGTGTCTAGTAGTAACTCACGATTTAAAAACACCTGCGGCAGAGTTCTTTGCGCGTCCAGCTTTCAGGTAGCAATCAAAATGTCAAGGCAACTCTTGTGATTAACGTTCCTGCTAGAGAGAGAGTTCGGAGTTTTGTCTAGTTGCTAATTGACTCACCAAAAAGCATGCTGCAAATAACACGCACCGTACAGATCTGTATTTTAGGTGGACACATGAAGGGATTTGTGCTTTTGTCACAGAGTTGCTTTTGTTACTGCAGTTCATAAGATACAACCCTAATATAGAACAGTGACTGTTACGAACTGTCATCAAAGAGCTGCATGCCAGCTGTATAAAATAGGTTAGGACGTTATATTTCCCCCCCAGTCTTTTATTATCTATTCTCATTGTTGCTAAAAGGGCTCGTTTTGGGCAGGTATACATCATTATTAGTAAAGCCAGCCTCTACCAGTGCTTTAAAACAAATTAATGTATGTGAGAGAGGCGCTATGGAGAGATTTGCGCGCAGTGAGGGAATTCGAGGAGGAGGCCGTGGGGGGTGGCGGGTGACAGGCACCAATAATGATTGTTGCACCGGGCGCCACCAGTGCTAAAGTGCTACTAATTGGCCTTATCTGCAACAAAGTAAGCAATAACAGAGTCCAATCCATGCTTGAGTTCTTAGCATAGCTTCCATGTGCAGAGGTCACATGCAAAAAATGGCATGCTGCATGCTGGCGGCGCGTGGGTGGTTGAGTCTGCTGTAATTGGTGAGTTTCATAATTGCAGCCAGAAGTTTCTGTTCAATAAAGCTATTTCTAAAACACGTAATGCGTTTTGCTGAGAAATTTGCATAGTTATGCAAAATCAAACTATCGAAAATGACTTCCAATAGAAGCCCATGTTCACACCAGAACATGAGCTTCTATGGGAATTCTCAAGGGCATATTATCAAGCCCATTATCGCCGCTTTAGCAGCAGTTTTCTGCCGCTAAACTGGCGATAATTTTTAACGCTGTCCTTGATAATATGCCCCTGAGTCTTGGAGTCGGCGCAAATTCCTGTGATTCTGGGCAAATCACTTAATTTTCCCGTGCCCATGGACAGCACCTGGATATCCTCACGGGTGGAAAGTCACGCTATATAAATCTACAAACAAGGTGTCAGAGATCAGAAGGTGAAAACTATGCCATTATTATCAAAACATAAATATCTAACTTTATTGTGTATAGGCAAGTGTTGTGCTTTGAACTATGAAAAACAAATTAAATGACATATCTGCAGGTTGAGGGGGTCAGGTTAGCAGTGGTACATGATGACAGAAATCTGAAACCTGCTTTAGGTCCAAAAGGAGGCTCCCTTCTATCAGCACTGAAGTACACAACAAAGTGATGGATGGAATGCTTGAATTAACCTCTGCTACTAGTAATTATGCAAGGCTGCATTTCAATACATCGTTTTTTTGCACACCAGGCCACTTCAGTTGGACCCTAAGTTCTGAGCGACCACGTCTTCTGGGAATTTATCTTTTTTTTAATTGTTTTTCTTTGGAGGCTTTGTTAAGCTCTACTAATGACCTGATGGCAGTGCTTAATTTGATCCGGGGCTTTCTGGTGCTCAGCACCAGCACTTAATTGGTTTCCGGTGATCGGCACCGGCACTTAATTGGTTTCCTGTGCTCGGCACCTAACTGTTCTAAGTAAGGTGTTGACAGTCCACCACATGGTGGCGCTGCTCATGTAATTTAAAGATGAGCAGAGCAACAGTTGTTTAGGAATACAATATACATTAACATAGTGCTAATACTTGCCTCCCCAGCCATTCCTTTAGCTTTGGGGACCTGGAATAAGCTGAACTGTCGCATTTACATGCGAGAGAGATGGTTAGTAGTTGTTTTGGCAGTTATGACAAGGGCGATGGGTGGTACAAGCTACAGTGGCCTCCTGGTCAGAGCCCTGGCACGTTCTACTTTACAAATTAAGCACTGTCTGATGGTGATCTCACACTTGGGGAATTTGGGTACTCGTAAGATGTGGTGTGTAGCTTTGTACTATGGTTCCTGGACCTAGTGATGTGGAAGCAATTCTTCACAGATAGGCCTGGGGAAAATTTAACTGAATCCGACATAATTCATGCCATTTTGAGAATTTCGTGTTATTCTTGTTACACAAAATTCCCCAAATAACACCATTCTGCCACTTTGCGTAAATACGCACCATTTGCAGTAAAGAAATTACCATAAGGTACCATTATCTATAAAAACTTACAGCGAATATACAGGCACAACAACTTGAGCGGATGTTGTTGGTGGTGCATTTGTTTTTTCTTACTACATATTTTGCATGATACACGTTCTTGCAAAAATAGACACAAGAAAGTATTTCACTCTAAAATATAGCACAAAAGAATAGATTTGAATTTCTGGATACTACTCATCATTTCACAGAATTTTGCATTTTACAGATTTATGCAAAACAAATTACGTGAACCTCACACACTCATAAACAAGGGAGTAGCTAGAAAATGAAAAGATCCTCCACTTTCAACTAAACCTCCAATGACACCAAGTGCATGAAGCAAGTAAGCCCAACATGACTTTTTTTTTTATGGATTATTATATAGCACAAACTTGACCCGAAGGGTATCGGGTATCAGAGCGCTTTACATAGCACCAGTTGCGTTACATGAGGACACATTCATTTTTGTTCGGAACGGGGCGATTTGACCAGAATCACAGCATGTTCAGCTTCATTGCGAGATTCGAACCCGGTTCCCCAGATTCAAGGTCAACCGCCCTAGCCGTAAAGCCAACACCTTGATTAGTTACATTCGCCTATGCATTCTCCTATATAACCATAACTCCCCCACTCACTCATTGTTTGAACCTTCATCCCAACTTTTCATTATTTTAACACTTCTTTGACCTTCTATCTATACATGAGTTCACACATTCATTCATGCATCCACTTTAACTTTTCCATCCATCTGTCCATCGACCCTTTCATCATTCAATCCATCCAATGATCTGTTTTTTCACACATTGATCCATCCCTCACTTTCACTCATTCACCCTAACACCCTTTCGTTCAACCTTTCATCCACCCTCCATTCACCTCTTTCAAAAATTTCCCACATTGATCCTTTTAGCCCTCCATCCAATCTTTCATCCTTCCACCCTTTCTTTGATATTTTCATCCTTCCTTCCATTCCCTTTTCTTTTCCTTTCCAGTTTCTATCAACCATCTTTTTTTCTGATCTGATATTGGTTTTACTATTTTCTATTTCTTTCCCCACTCAATTTCCTGCTTTTTCTGTTCTTTTTAAATATTTTTATAATTTATTTTTCTTTCTCCTTCCCTGAACTTTGCTTACTTATCAGCACTTGAGCCCAAACTCCCAGCCATACCCCTTTTTATGAGCCTTTACCTGCCCGCAGACAGAATAGACGAAATGTAAAACCGATCAATTTTCAGTGGAATCCAGATTACCAGGCCACCGGGAAAAATGTCTACCCCCACTTAATCTGCTAAAGTGGCGGGGTTCCCTACCCCTCTACCTCTGAACAATTCAGCGATGGACAGTGCACACAGATAGCCTACCTGACGACCCCAACTAATTGGCAAAGCCTTAAGAGAGTAAAATCTCTGTGTGCCTGTGCAGAGAGATTGTTATCCTTAAGAGTTTGACTTGATAGGGCTCATGTAGTGAGTCCTTGCTTCCTCGATGTATTGGCCGCTGTTGACGGAGGTCAATAGGTGCTTCCAAGATGGCCTCTTCAGTGGCATTCCTTAAATGAAAATGAAAAAGTAACTTGTTGAGCACAACATAGAAATTATTTCTCCATAAAAGAATGCCAAGGAAGGTTAGCTCATGAGTAAACATGAATCTTCCTTTCACATGGAAGCACAAATTGTCAGACTTGCTGAAGAATGACTCTGAAGCTTCTAGAAGGGCAAGTTATACATAAAATACATAAAAACCTCTGATTAGATGATGATGTGTTTTGGGCATGGACTAACATTGTAAAACTACAGAGGTCCCTCAAGAGAACATAAAGCAGTGTGACTTCACACACCTTGTCTGTCTATCAGCAAACCTTTGCAATATCCCAAAGATGACTCCTTTTTTTTCAATCAATCAAGCCATGCTATACTCAGTATATTGCCTTTGGTAACATTGATGATACAGGTCAATAGGTTTTCTTGGTGAAAGTTTTGTAAATGCAACAATGACAATTGTACTTCACAGGCTCTCCCCTAGAGGGTCTGTAACAAAAAATGTTGTCCCCACTGCGCTGCACATGCTCCAAGACTAGTAGATGACAGCACCTAAATGACACGTCATCGGTTGGCTGTATGTGCGTTGTGACAGATGTACAGAAATTAATTGAGAAATGATGCAAAGTGATGAGGTTTAGCACGTTGGGTGATCAATAACCAGCCTTTTTAGCATTTACACTATTATGCACCATAGGCTTCAGGCCATCCTAAAAAGTGCATAAAAAACATGAAGTAGGGGCAGGATGCAGATTGGTGAATCATGAACATATATGTTGACCAAAACCAAAGGGAGGCTGAAGTGGCATTAAACATCCTATCACCCCTAATTAAAGTCAATGCAGGAATTGAGACTGCGCCTTTGCTTTTAGTAAAGAACAGAAACTAGAAGAACGATGCTTACCAGATGATAGCCAAACTTTACCTCATCGAGCTAGAGGGAAAGTTTTCTAAAAAGTGCAAACAGGGATATAGCCAATATCTTTGACCCCCCCTTCAGTATTAGAGATGTGGTTGTAAAATTCGTGTTACGAGATAAGCACCTGTAGCATCGTTTATGATGACGTCAATGAAGTCATCTACACAAGCTGGATATCTTTGGAAGATTGTTCAATCACTTACAGCAATATGAAACTCTCTTGCCTATTTCACCAGAGCTCCTTCCTATCTAGAACTGAGGAATGTTATCAATGAGCTTCAAAAATGATGTTTGTGCTACATCTCTCGAGTGCTGTTTTACTTCCACAATGTGAAGTGCATCCTCTGATTGCCAACAGCATAAAGAACAATCTTCATTGTTTGAAATACTAGACTGCTGTACTCAAAAGAATGACCAAACATCTGATTCTGCTTCAGACGGGCAAGAAACTTTAGCATTAACAAATAATAGAGTATATGGTGGGGACTTGCATTTCTAAGAATAGGAGGACAGCATCTCTTCTAAAACAAGGTGCTCTTCAATTGAGTGACCTTGAATTTATTTAAGAACAATCAACATTTATGTATTTTAGAGGCAGTCCATATAAAGTCTTGTTTAGTAAAATTAGTGGGAGGTATGCGCAAAAGTTTTTCAACTCGAAAATATGTTTTTTTCTGGTTGATAAACATTCTTTGACAGTGTGATTGATGTACAGCATCCCATTTACACATGAGCAGATGCACAATATTTACAATTATGAATGCAAAAATGCATTTGCCTGATCACACTTGGAATTCACATATGCACTCCAGAGAACTACTTGGATATTGTAACTGTTTCGGCTCCAAATGCTAATGCAACATTGATTCCTTCATCTGATCCACAGTCCTCTTTCACATACCATTATATTTCATCAAGGAAATGTCCTCCGTTGGGGTTACAAGGTGAATTATGAAAAGTCACCATTTCCTTATTTTTCAGAAGGCTATAGGATTTCACCTTTTTGGTCAGTGGCCTTTGAAATAGTTTTCAATTGTTTTAAATAGCTGTGCGTTATAATTTCCAAGGGAGGGGTTGGGGACTACTATCTGTCAATACAGTCCATTTAATGCAGGACATTTCGCAGATTTTGAAATATAGGTTGTGTTATACCTCTATCTTTGAGTTAAGTGAAACTAGGCTAAGATGGTGATGTACCAAAACAATGATGTCTGTTTAATACTATTCCAAATGTGTTGCAAGCCAATGATTACTATTGAGTAATTAATAAGCCTGGGCATAGCAGGCGTAGTGCCTCTACGCGTATTTCCATGGAGTTTGAAAAAAACTCTGTGGAAATACGCTCCCCCCCCCCTCCCAAGTTAATAAAAAATTAAAAAAGAAGGCACTTACCTGCAAGGCTACCCTCATCCTCTGCCTGGCCGCTCTCCTTCCTGCTCCTTGCCTTCCTTCTCCTATGAAGAACACTACATTGTGCGTCTTGCGCGTGCGCATGCGCAATACGCACAACGTAGTGTTTTTTCATAGGTGAAAGACAGCGAGGAGCAGGAAGGATAGCGGCCAGGCAGAGGAGGAGGCAGCCACGCGGGTAAGTGCCTTCTTTTTTAATTTTTAATTTATTTGGGAGGGTGGGGGGGCTGGCTAACTCCGCACCACCACAGAGGTATTTTTTTGCCTAAACTCCGCGTTTGGAGCGGAGTAGGCAAAAATCTGCAAACTCCATTGGCGGAGCGGAGTTACCGCCCGGGGTTAGTAGTTGACTATTTTATCACTTGTCGATGCCATATTGACAAAAAACAAATGAAATCACTAATTAAACTGAGATTACAATTTAGAAAAGATAGCTTTGGTTTTAGAGACCTAATGATTTATCACATAGTTTTCATTCTAAGGAAAAATAGCCACTAGTTATTTCAGTGGACTTATGTGTGTTGATATTAAACAGGCTTCTTTGGTAGTACATGCAGATTCTTTTGAACTTTTGTTTTTAGAAAATGTCAGCAGGGTAACATTTTCAACACCTCCCATGAATTCTGTAGTTAAGTCTTTTTGAGAGCAGCTTAAAGTCCTCATACTAATATTTATGTGATGAAAATAGCACCTAAAGTCACACATTTTCACATCAAAATGAATGGCACAGCATTGTCTTACAGATCATGAACCATTAGACTGTCATTTATTGGAAACATTGCTGGGATAAGTTGGCTCTGCTGAGCTTGAACCAGGTCAACAATTCTGGCATTTAATATATCTGCTAGTGGAGGACATTCAATGGAAGACAGTCCAATATTTATAAAGCTCTTTGAACACACAGTGGTAGGATAGATTGTAAGATATACGTATAGTCCGGAGTTAAACAAGCAATTATCTGTGGACTTTTGGAAGAACATTCTGACACCTTCTACCTCTAATGCTATTGAATCAAACCTGCCCTTTACACAGCAGTGGACTATTAGCTGATAATATTGGACCCAATCCTTCTTAAACTTTTTAAGTCTGGTTTGGCAGATTCTTTTAAATATTGTAAGAGTGGATAGTTGGTGGGTTCCAGTAAAGGTATATTCTTTGAACACGTTCAGGAATTACAATTTTGAGAACAGTTTGAAACAATGGGATTTGAGCTCTCATCTGTGTGGATTCTGTGCTGTGTAAGGTGGTTAAGGCGGGATTAAGTAAAAAGGAAATGTTTTGGGATGAACTAGTTTTTGGTATCTGGAATCAGCCATCGAGTTTTTTATCCTGAAATAGAGTCCTTAGGGAAGGTAAACTAAATTGAGACAACCTGTGGTGAGCCTGGCATTGTTCCTGAAATCCCCAAAAACTGATTTCTGATAATTGATAATGTAAAATGGGATTCATCTCTCAACACCTCATAAACATAAAAACCTCTGTGTAGCAAAGATGATTAACTCGAAACTCCAAAATGTTAGTGATTATTTCAAGTTATTCTAAGCAACACCGTGATACAGTAGGAAAACTACAGGGGATACTTTAAAAAAATAGGGTGTAGGCACCCTAAACATGTCTAGTTTTAACTGCATGTGGACTGGAATCCACAAAATACCACTAGCTGGAAATGATACAAACTGCCAAAAAAACGGCCTTGGTTGACAAACTGCCACACAATGGCAAAATTAAGGTGAAGCATGGATATCCCAAAATGTCATTGTCAAAGTGATCAAACACTTTTCAAGGAAATGTACAGCAATGGGGCAGCTTGAATACTGGTAGAGGCATCAACCAAATGTAACTTAGTGCTTAGAAGGGGCCTGTAGTCGAAGTAGCATGGTCTTGGAGATGCATATAAAAGGGGTCACTTTATCTATGAGGAGTAGGCTAAGACAGAAGTGGTCATAAATACTGTTGGACCTGGCCCTTTCTGCAGTTGACAAACTGCCACACAATGGCAAAATTAAGGTGAAGCATGGATATCCCAAAATGTCATTGTCAAAGTGATCAAACACTTTTCAAGGAAATGTACAGCAATGGGGCAGCTTGTATACTGGTAGAGGCATCAACCAAATGTAACTTAGTGCTTAGAAGGGGCCTGTAGTCGAAGTAGCATGGTCTTGGAGATGCATATAAAAGGGGTCACTTTATCTATGAGGAGTAGGCTAAGACAGAAGTGGTCATAAATACTGTTGGACCTGGCCCTTTCTGCAGGGTCGCCCCTAAACCTTTTGCCTTCCTCCTCCCTTTTTTCTGACCTCGTTTTTGCTGGTTCTGGGCACTTTACCACTGCTAACCAGTGCTGAAGTGCATGTGCACTGTACTCTAAACATGGTAACATTGGTTTATCCACAATAGGCATATTTAATTTACTTGTAAGTCCCTAGTAAAGTGGACTTCGTGGCCTGTAAATTAAATGCTACTAGTCGGCGTGCTATAGAGAACAGTGGTCCCTATTCAGGAGGAATACAGTGTGATAGATAACCATACACTTAGAATAGAATGTATGTCTTTTGTCCAGCCGGACAAGAATTTATTTTCATAGTATTTTTCAAAAGTAGTATCAAATAAAACATTCAAATGACAAGTGGGCACAGCCGTGACCAACAGAACACAAAACAGAACAATGAACACAGAATTGGCCAAAAGGCAAGCCAAAATGGGTCTGTACAGTTGTTCTCAGTATAGACAGACACAAATTAATCATTTAACACCGTTGCACAATGTGTTATAGCTTGAGTCTAGTGCATAGGGTGTTTTGGTGTCGACGACGTTTCGATGCCACATTAAATATAGGGCATCATCTTCAGGACAAACAAATAATGCACTGCTGTCTTGATAATATATCACAACTTTTTTACAATTCTAAGGTGGCAGAGAGTCAACGGTTCATTATAGGCGCAGGAGCGCTCAACATCTGGGCTTTGGGGGTTGCTGACACCAGCGGGATCAATTCTGTTTGCTTTATGGCAGAAAGTCCTGTTGGGTGCTGTCTGCCAGCTGTTGGAGAATGCACGATCGCATTACTTCAGTGAGCGTGGGCAGTATCGCCGCATCTGCTTCGGAGTTTCAATGGAGACTAGTGGGCGTGCAGCACTGATTGTACCACACACTTCAGTAGCCTTTAAACCTTTAAACATGGCTTTGGCCTGCCACTGTGGTTCAGTGACTTAATATCGAAAGACAAAATATCGACTACACAAAATATCGACGCCAAAATATAGAAAGCCAGAATATCGACTCCCTATCTACAAACAGGTAAGTACTAAAATATCGATTCCAAAATATAGAATGTTAAAATATAGTTAGCTAAAATATCGAATTTTTTAAATGTATTAAAAATAATATGAAGGTAATCAAATATTAAAAACAATTAAATAAAACATACATAATATAATATAAAAAAGCTTAAAATGTAAACATAATAAAAGTAATGTAAAAAAAGTAGAGATTTTGGGGCCGATTCCGATCCGTTAGAAAAATTCCCCGTACGAATCGTATCCGGATTTTTTTACGTACGAATCGTACAAGTCCCGTACAAACTGGCAAGTACGATTCGTATGTTAAAAAATCCATACGAATCGCATTGGGAAAATTCCCCGACACGTCCTCGGGTCGGAAAAAGTGTCCGACACATCCCCGGACAGTTTTACGTATGAACCGGTAAACTGAAGTCCGAGCGCGCAAGTACGATCCATCCCGTCCGTCCGAATGCACAACCGTATGGAAAAAACACCGTACAGAGCGAACTCCCATAGCAACCATGGAGACGTCCAAACATGTGCCCGCATACGCGCCGAACACCCCCCAGCCCACCCCCCCAAGTACGCGCCGTACCCCCAGCCCCCCATGTACGCGCCGTACCCCCAGCCCCCCCATGTACGCACCGTACCCCCACCCCACCCCCGTAGGTACGGAGCGTAACCCCACCCCCATAGGTACGGAGCGTACCCCCACCCCCGTAGGTATGGTGCAGACCCCCACCCCGTAGGTACGGTGCGGACCCCCAGCGCGTAGCGCTGGGGGTCCGCACCGTACCTACGGGGGTGGGGGTACACTCCGTACCTATTGGGGTGGGGGTCCGCACCGTACCTACGGGGGTGGGGGTCCGCACCGTACCTACGGGGGTGGGGGTACGCTCCGTACCTATGGGGGTGGGGGTCCGCACCGTACCTACGGGGGTGGGGGTCCGCACCATACCTACGGGGGTGGGGGTACACTCCGTACCTATGGGGGGCTGGGGGTACGGTGCGGATGTGTAGGGATGGGGGTACGGTGCGTACCGGGCCCCCTTTTCGTCGTGCATCACGGTGTACTTAGCTTTTCCGGCACTTTTTGGGTCCCGTAAAAATGTTGCTGTGCGAAGTGCTGTGGGTACGAATCGTACTTGCTGATCCGTAAAACGCTGCCTGACTCCGTGCGAATGTCGCGTACGCGGTGTCCCGGATCCGATTTGTGGTTATCTTTTAGCCGGTCGGTGTTTTTTACGATTCGTATGGAAATGGTGTTTCCGAACGAATCGCACTTGCGGGTTTGTAAGGTGTTTTTCCCGGGTACGAGTCGGACGGAGAAAACGCTCCGTCCGACGGTTCGTACCCGGGTTTTACAGGATCGGAATCGGCACCTTTGTTGGATAGTGAGAGCGTAAAAATTACTATTCCCACTCCAGTGAGTGCAACAGTAGGGAAAGCGTTGGGTAGCGTAGGGGTAAAAATTACTATTCCCACTCCAGTGAGTGCAACAGTAGGGAAAACGTTGGATAGCGTAGGGGTAAAAATTACTATTCGCACTCCAAAGAGTGCAATAGTAGGGAAAGCGTTGGATAGCGGGAGGATAAAATTTACTATTCCCACTCCAGAGAGTGCAACAGTAGGGAAAGTGTTGGATAGCAAGAAGGGAAAACTTACTATTCCCACTCCAGTGAGTGCAACAGTAGGGAAAGCATTGGATAGCGTAGGAGTACAAATTACTATTCCCACTCCAGTGAATGCAACAGTAGGGAAAACGCTGGATAGTGTAGGGGTAAAAATTACTATTCCCACTCCAAAGAGTGTAACAGTAGGGAAAGCGTTGGATAGCAGGAGGGTAAAAATTACTATTCTCACTCCAGTGAGTGCAACAGTAGAGAAAGCGTTGGATAGCGTAGGGGTAAAAATTACTATTCCCACTCCAGTGAGTGCAACAGTAGGGAAAACGTTGGATAGCGTAGGGGTAAAAATTACTATTCCCACTCCAAAGAGTGCAACAGTAGTGAAAGAGTTGGATAGCAGGAGGATAAAATTTACTATTCCCACTCCAGAGAGTGCAACAGTAGGGAAAGCGTTGGATAGCAAGAAGGGAAACATTACTATTCCCACTCCAGTGAGTGCAACAGTAGGGAAAGTGTTGGATAGCATAGGGGTACAAATTACTATTCCCACTCCAGTGAATGCAACAGTAGGGAAAACGCTGGATAGTGTAGGGGTAAAAATTACTATTCCCACTCCAAAGAGTGTAACAGTAGGGAAAGCGTTGGATAGCAGGAGGGTAAAAATTACTATTCCCACTCCAGTGAGAGGAACAGTAGGGAAAGCGTTGGATAGCAGGAGGGTAAAAATTACTATTCCCACTCCAAAGAGTGCAACAGTAGGGAAAGCGTTGATTAGCAGGAGGTTAAAAATTACTATTCCCACTCCAGTGAGTGCAACAGTAGGGAAAGCGTTGGATAGCGTAGGGGTAAAAATTACTATTCCCACTCCAGTGAGTGCAACAGTAGGGAAAACGTTGGATAGCGTAGGGGTAAAAATTACTATTCCCACTCCAAAGAGTGCAACAGTAGGGAAAGCGTTGGATAGCAGGAGGATAAAATGTAATATTCCCACTCCAGAGAGTGCAACAGTAGGGAAAGCGTTGGATAGCAAGAAGGGAAAAATTACTATTCCCACTCCAGTAAGTTCAGCAGTAGGGAAAGAGTTGGATAGCGGGAGGGTAAATAATACTATTTCCACTCCTGAGAGTGCAAAAGTAGGGAAAGTAATGATTTATTTTTAAAATAAGATTACATTAATTAGCAATACCAATAAAAAGTTAATTAAAAATAATTACCAATTAATAACAATTAATTACCATTGAAAAAAATTAATTAGCAATTAATAAAAATTAATTACCAATTAATACACATTAATTAGCAATGAATAATTAATTATCAATTATCAATACACATAAATAAAAAAATATTATTTACTTTATTACAATTAATTTACTTCCCACCCAATTCCCCTATAATAAACCCACAACCCACTCCCAATAATAAAAAATACAATTAACATTATTATCAATTAATCAATTAATAAAAATAATTTTGCAATTAATACAAATTAATTAGCAATTCATACAAATTATCTACCCATTATTACAAATTAATTACCAATTAATAATTAATTATCAATTAATTATCAATACACATAAATAAAAAAATAATTATTTACTTTATTACAATTAAATTAATTCCCACCCAATTCCCCTTCTCCGTCTTCCTTCTTATTTCCATCTTTGTTGCCTTATAGCTCAGAGGCAATTACATCTGGACTCCACTCAGTTATGTATAAAAATTCCCTTTGAATCTTATTGCATTTGTCCATTATTGATTTTCAACTTCGACCCAACCACCAGGTCAATGTAAGCGCTGCACTGGGAAGGCCAAGGAGGAATAAAAACACTAAAGGCAATGGAGGAACACCAGGACAGAATATGAAAAGAGACTGTGAGAGAGCACAGAAGGGGAAGAATGAAAAGAGAGAGGTGAAGCAGAGGGGTGGAGTAAGAACAAAGACAGTAGCCGTACACCGTACCAGAGAATCATCATCATCACACTCTTCACCATTTTACTGTGTTTAGACACAAAAGGATGCATGTGTTAACACAAGAGCCCACAAGTCCAGAATTGGCAGCCTCCATCGCAGTCTGGAAGTTGTTAGTGAAACAGACACAGAGAGGGACCAAAGGCAGAAAATGAAGAGCAGATAAGAGGGAGAGTGATGGAGGATGAGAAGCAGGGTGATGTGAAGGCACTGACATGGGAAAAATAAAAACTCGAAACAGCTGTCACAAAATGGTGGCTGCAGTGTGCAGGAAGTGGGAGGGGCAGCACCCGAGGAGCAACTGACGTGACCAGGGTGGGGTCAGTCAGTTGGTGCCTGTACCCCAGATGTATTCATCCTTGAGCCCACCGCCCTTCCCTTGCCCCACCACAGCAGTTGTTAATAAGCACGACTCGTTTTACATTTTATAAAACGGCTTGCGTCAGTAGAGGCACAGAAAGTAAGAAATCCCACTGCAATTCACAGCGGTTTTTATCTGTGAAGCATTCATCTAGTCTCCCTATCTGTGACGTATGCATCAAGACACCCACGGGGTTGTGTTGTGTTGTGTTATGTACCAATCATGACAATGATTTTAGGCGCGATACTGCTTTAACATTCCTGCCATCTGTGGTGGAATTCCTGCCACCACCGAGAACTCCTTCAGACCACCTCTCAGACAGAGAAGAGACATTGGACTGGGTGGGTCATTCCTTAAAGAGTGATAAACGTGCAGTACAAGGCCCGGATTCATATTCTACAGAAAAATAGTGAAGTGGTGTAAACGAAACCTGAGTTTGTGGATTGCACTTGATTTGCAATAGACATTCACTCCTCAGATTATCACTAGTTTCGCCTCAGAATCAGTTTAAGTATCTGATTATATATAGGTATCAGAGTGTGTGTATTGGGCATCTGTAACTGGAATTTATTACGCATAGGCTGTCTGAGGAGTAGTGCTGAATGTGTGTTGCTGCCGTCCATCAACAGGGTGTACTTTGCATATATCTCACAGGCTGCATGGCTTTGAGGCTCTGTGGTCCACAAACAGGCAAATACCCCTCTTCCTTTTCTGCCAGAATAATCCATAACAAAATAGTTTATTTATTTTTTAAATGAATAACATAAACGTCATGTTTCTGTTTTAGAACTTCAGAATGGAAAAGTTCTAAATCAAATTCCATTAACAGTGAAGAGCATTTCAGTTGAGATACACGACAGGAATTACGGTTTCTGTAAATGAACGTCCTTGCTGGGTAGCTCAGTGAGTTAAACACCCAACTCTGAAACCAATATGAGACCTCCAAGCTGTAAACTGAAGTCTCAGTAGGCCAAATGTACTTTCCACCCTTCAATGCTTGGAAGCATAAGTGCCATTACATTGGGTACTTGTGCCATGCATAGTATTTAGAGATTGGAAAAATGTATGATGAAGTGGTATACATAAAACAGGTTACTGTTATTAACAAGCTTTACCTTTCTCTGGCACATAACATTTCCTTTGAAAGAAATAAAAACTTGCACTGATATTTGAGACTGGAAAAATATCATTATCAATCAATCAATCCAACAACGTTTTATACGGTTGTAGTAAAAGTGCCATAAAAGCACAAATAACAGACATGCCATTAAATATAACAATGACATAAAAGCACAAATAATAGACGTCATTAAATATAACAAACTAATTTAAGAACAGCTTATTTCAAACAAAGACCCTGTTGCATAGCAAACATTTATTTCGGCCAGCATCTCTAAATACATTAAGGTGGACCTACCCCTAATAAAATCATATGCTTTAATGAACAGAATTAAAAATCGTAAGGAAACAGAATGAAATATTTACACACAAAAAAGATAAAGTGGAAAAGTGATTGGAGTAAAGCCTCATCACAGGGACAGCAACAGATGGAATCGCCCTTTATGGAAAATAGGATGCAGGGAATAGAGGTGACAAAGGAGACTTCCCTTCCAGAGGTGAATAACAGCGGATAAGAATAACTCTAGTCCAAATGAGTTCTGCAGCAAAACATACACACAAACTGAAGCTTTAAAAAGCTCAAAAGCCTCATACGTTTTTACTGGCATTTAAATTAGCGTAGTACAGTAAGAAGATGCGTAGACCTTGTGTCATACAGAATGCATAACTTAGTACAAAATATGTCATTGTATTACAATACATAGAACATAATAAGAGTTTAAGTATAGCATATTACCAAAAATAGCATATACAAATACTATATAAGACAGGCACAGGTAGCAGCACCATATAGAATTTGAAGAAAGTGCTGCTTAACCCTTTAATTATTTAACTATGATTACATAACGGTGGCAATTTGATGAGATTGGTAAAACGAGATAAAGAAGCGCCAGCATAACTTTATGACTAATGTGAGACATATCTTGTCTCTTGATGATTAAATAAGAATTGAGCATATTGATGTACAAAAGAAATAATTTTGGGGCCAATAAATGGCCTGGCGAACCCCCCTGTGTAAGCTAAAAGATCAGTGGTGGCTCCTCCGCTAAGGCAGAGGAGTGTCGCCCCACTGCCTTGAAGCAGAAAAAAAACAAAAAAATAAAATTGAAATAATGTAATGTTATTATCATTTTATTTTGTCCTCCTGCTGCGGAAGCTGTGCATGACGGGGTGGGGCTCCAGAGCAGGGGAGGAGTGGTAGAACCCTTCTAAGTGCGCAATGACTGTTTGGCCGGCCCTCTCGGGTGCCCAAAACAATCATGCACACTTTCCCTGCTCTCCAAGTACGCTGCATTACAGCCTGCATGGAGAACATGCCCAGGCCCCCAGTCCCTGGCTGAACACCAAACCATGGCGTTCAGACCAATCACAACACTGCATTGAAGCATTGTGATTGGTCAGGGGAGCCTGGCTGTGCTTCATGGAGTCGAAGACGGAGCAGAGCAGGTGCGGGGACGTGGGTCCCGGCGGCAAGGTAAGTGTATTTTTTTTTAATATTACATTGTGCCCTCCCCCGCCCACCCCACAACCCACGAGCTGTGCCAGCCGCCACTGTACGAGATTGGAAATGTTCACCACAATCTACAAATCTAACTGCGTAAACAGTGTAGAAAGTTAATAAGTGATGTGTTGAGACCCAGAGTGAATAAAATCTGCCATCATTTGTATCTACTAACAGATCAGAAGCACTCTCAAATATATAAAGGCTAAATGGATAGAAGACGTTGTAACAGAGTATACTCGCTGATGATTAAATGCAGGTTGAGGCTCTACTACATATCCCCAGACCAACCCTAAAACCATATTGGTCTTCAGCAGGAATGTTTTATCAGAAGGCCAAGCTATTTTTTTTTTTTTTTTTAATTACCCTCTCAGCTACTTTAACTACAGAATCACTTATTGAGGTGGGCCTAGCATTATGGATAGCTTTGAGTAGCCCTTTTGAATATAGGGATGGTATGAATTTGTCAAGAAACACAGCACTCTTGAATGAGTGGCAGAGTTCAAGACATTGGTCAAAACAAGGGTCCAGAGCTCTATACTGGATTTAAACAGGTCAATGAGAATGTTGTTGATCTGAACTGTGGTTAATCATGTGCCCACCGCCTCAGGTGGCCGACCCATGCTGTGGGGGTTGGCTCTAGGACCTGGCCTGCAGCCATGCACGCACAATGCCAATCCACTATGGGCATTCAAAAACAACTCTGCATGATCTTTGACTATGAACAACGTGTGTGGTCTTTGGCTTTGGCTGGGGCAGGATGTGTGTGCAATCTGACACAGGTGTCCGATGCATGCCACACACAGCCTCTCACTGTGTGCAG
Source organism: Triturus cristatus (assembly GCF_964204655.1). Taxonomy (NCBI): domain Eukaryota; kingdom Metazoa; phylum Chordata; class Amphibia; order Caudata; family Salamandridae; genus Triturus; species Triturus cristatus. Next base: position 1,670,584,487 of record NC_140590.1, on the reverse strand, counting down.
TAGGGGTCACCCGCAAAACCAGTCCTTCATCCAGCTTCTGTGCCCAGTCCTAAGATGGTGGCCAGATACCACTGAGCATGACTTTCAACCATGCATAGCAAGGTGTTGGGCGCCATCCATGTCCTGTGCGCAACTCTCCATGGGTGACCCACAATGCAAGGCTTTTGACTACGCACAGTGGGAGTTGGGGCGAGACTGGCCTTTTCCCAGGACCTGCACCCAACACTCCATGGGCAGCAACTCCTGCTCTTCATGGGCGTATTCACAATCTTCCGGGAGTGACCTTTGGCTGAGCACAGCCAGAGTTGGCCATAGGACACTACAGGTAGGTACCCTCATCTGAGCATGGCCTTCAGCCATGCACTGTGGGAGGGTTGTGCACCCATCACTCAGTGCTCAGCCAACACCCACAGCCCATGGCCTTCGGCGTTGCACAAATGGGGTTGGCTGGATACTTTGCACCTAACACTTTGCGGATGGCCAACCCCAGATGCACACTGCCAGCCAGGTCCTACACCCAACTCATGGCAGGTAGCCAACCCTTGCTGCGCATGGGATTTGGCCATGTGAGGCTGTGTTCACTGGAGGGTCTTGCCTATGGCCATCCCAGGTTACTGAACTCTCCATGGTGAGGGCAAACCCTGCCGTACACAGTCAGGTTGGCCGCCTGTGCCCTATCCTCCATGAGTGGCCAATCCCCACTGCACATGGCCTTCACCCATGAGCTGCAGGGTTCAGCCAGTGGTCGTGGACTGAGGTCAGGCCCTGCTCCCATCCCACCCCCAACGCCCAATCTAAATGTATGGCTGTTAGACAGGCTCAGGAGTAGTGCACTACATATTTCTTTCCAGGACCCATTTACTCACTCTGGACTTTCAACTTGTGAGACCCAGGAGGGTTCTGTGGGTCACAGAGAGGGCCCGGAATTCACGAATTCAACATAGTATTTGAAAATCCTGTGATTAGCATAATTTCTTTGATTTTTATTTTATTAATTAGGGAGGTCCCTTCGGGGACCCTCCACATGGGTGTGGGGATCAGAGTGTACTCAACCTGCCTTTTTTCTCTTTTTCTTTTTCCCCCACATGGTCCCAAAATACATGTAGCATTTTGGGAAATGTTTAGGTTTTGTGCAGATTTGCCAAACTGTATCAAAATTATTAAGAAAACAAAAATTGACTTTCCTATGGAATTTCTGATTTAACCACAATGGCACCAGCACACTGGCAGTAACACTGGTGCTATCGCTATCTATATAAAAGAGGCCTAGTGACCAAGGTGCTGTCACAATATGAAGCGGATGCAGTATTTCTAAAGAGACAAACACAAAGGGCACCAAATGCGATTTCCGAGGTAGAGGGAATTATAGTGTAGCAAGCCACTTGGGACATATCTCAGGGTCCTTTGGAGTGTCTATCCTAATTAAAAAAGCGAAGGCTTTCCATACGTCACAGATCTGGATGGGTGAGCTGAGAAGATACACCGTGGTACGGGGTGAATGGGAAGGGGAAGCTTTACTATTGGTGAATGTATATATCCCACCGGGACTGAAGACCTACTACATACAACACTAAGGGGCATATTATCAAGCAGGGCATTAAAATTATCACCGCTTTAATGGGCTTGATAATATGCCGCAGAGAATTCCAATAGAAGCCCATGTTGACACCAGAACATGGGCTTCTGTGGGAATTCTCAAGGGCATATTATCAAGCCCATTATCGCCGCTTTAGCAGCAGTTTTCTGCCGCTAAAGCGGCGATAATTTTAACGCCGTTTCTTGATAATATGCCCCTTAGCGCGTGAATTTACCGCACATTATGAACGTCCTGGGAGAGGATTTCAAAATGACATCCCACTCACAGCCAGATAGAATTAGTATCAAACAAAGAAGCAGTTGCTTGGAAGGGAAGCTAGAGAGCTTAATTCATTCACACAGAATGGCCAACATACACTTCATACAAATGGCAAATGTTTCTCCTACTACTCGGCAGAACACAACTCATTACCCCAAATTGATTATTTTTTCACCCCATTAGCAACATTACACAGGTTTACGGAGGCTGCATTTAAAACCGAGGGGGATATCTGACCACCCCCCCTTGAGTATTAAACTGGTGACACAAAAGGCACAGGGGAGAAGAGAATGGTGAATGGTGGTGTGGCGCCTATAAAATCTTGAAGTAACTGAGTGGTTAGTCAAAGTCCCATAATGGTATTTCAAAGAAAATACAGGTACTGTAAACAATGAAGCAACACTGTGGGAGGCATATAAAGTCACAATAAGGGGTGAGATAATCTCTGGTGAGATAGAAGGTAAAAGAAAGAAAAAAAAGATGAAACATGGAAATAACCCATAGACTTAGAGAAGCAGCTTGCCCACCCACCAACAGACAACATAAAAAGACGCATTACCATAAAAACAGAGAAATACTGCACACTAGCTACTGATGAAGACAAAGCAGCCTACGCTGCTAAACAAAGATGGATATATGAAGTGGGGGATATGGCAGGAAAGCTCCTACCATTGGCTCAGCAGCAGGGAGTAAGAGAGAAATCGTGTCAGAGAAATCAGGGCCCCAAATAGGACAAAAATAACAGACAGTGAGAAAATAGCAGACGCATTTGCAGAATAGTCGCCAGGATTCTATGGGGTGTAGACAGCACTACCCTTGCTAGAGCTGCAGCATTTCAGCCGAGACCAAACTGTCTATGTAGGAGAGGCTTGCGAGGGATAAGGTCCTGGAACTTGAAGGCCACCTAAGAAGTACAAGGTGCACTTGTGCATCTGCAGTCCAGGAAGGCTGCGGGCACAAGTGGGATACCTGCAGAATTTCTTATGCAGATGGCTGGCATGGTAGCGGCATGCTTTCATGTGGAGTTTGATGCAGTAAATCATACAGAATTGCCCAGAGACATGAGATTTGCTACAATAGTAGTAATTCCCAAAGATGGGAAGCCCAGAGATAGATGTGACCCATACAGACTGATATCTCTCCCCCACTCAGACACCAAAGTGTAGTTTTGGCAAACAGATTACGGGAGCTAATCACAGACCTGGTGCACCCAGATCAAAATGTGTTTACACCAAAGCAATCGATTAAACTAAAAATCGATTGTTCAATAATATTACTGCAGCAGGGGGAATTGAGACACCATTGGCTGTGGTGTCGTTTGACTCAGTGGAATGGACCTTTCTGTTTGCAATCCAGAAGAAAATGGGGCTCAGACCCAAATTCTTGAAATTGACCAAACTACTCTACAAAACCTCCCTGTATGCTGATGATATCCTGTTGTACCTAGCGGAACCGGTGACCTCCCTTTTTCGAGTAGATCTTCTGCCGCTCAAGTAGATTTTCTACTTTAGTGGCAGTAAAATCAACTCAAATGGCCCTTCATCTGATTTTCAGCGCAGCTTGCGATACCTGTGCTAAATTGTAGTGCGTGCTGCATACTTCCTGTCCTTTGGCGGAATTCTGTGGAATCTGATAACATTTTTCTGTAACTCCGAGGAATTCCGTGAAGTGAAACTCCATGAGTTCCACTCACCCCTACTCCAGACAGAATACAAGATGTCGACCTCACGAATAATAAAATACCTACAACTAGGACGCTTGTTATCAGCGCGGATCCCACAGGGAGAGGAGACCATAGAAGAATTCCCACCTAGTGAGGAGATTATTAGATAGGCAAATGACAACCAAAGCTACCTTGCTAACATTCAACACATTATTAACAGCAATGCCTGTCCTCTGCATATACACATATTAAAAAAAAAAATCTTCATTGTGTAAGAAAGAGTAATTTGGTGTGTTCTTTTCTTTGTCTTTCATTCCACAATGCCCAGCCAACACGTGTTTTGTCGATAGGGTAAGACCCCATTACTTCTTCAGGGCTGTTAGGCTTTTCACCTTCTCCTATCACTCTTTTCCTCTATGCGGGTTCTACTTCCGACCCAGCTGGTCAAATAAATATATGTCCTTCCTTATTTGGAGTAAAGCGTTTCTCCTTATGTCAAACTCTTGTATATAAAATCGTGTGTTACCCGACTGCCGTTATGTCTGGTGTGAGACGCTCTTTTGTAATAGGTTTAATCCCTAATCTTTCCTGTAAGCAAGTTTCCGATAGTTTCTGCGGTCGTGTACTACGACTCAGGTATAAAATCCTAAAAGTGAATATTGATCTGTTTGTGTCTCATGACAGCAAAGAGAGATATTGCACAGAACTGGGGCAACAAGAGTGTCCTGAAAATACTGGATTGTGAGTGAGGAAGGGATTTGTGTATGGTAAGATAAAAAATTATTTATGAGGGAAGGGGCTGTCCCAAAAAAATTGTGAATATATAGATAGGATGGATCCTGACTGAAGACTACAGGTGTGGATGTAATGAAGGTCTGAAATAGGCTGTGTTAGGGAGGGAAATCTTTGGCTGAGGAAGACACAGTGGCTGAGCAAGGGGGGGGGGCTGTCTGCCCCGGGCGGCACAAATGTTGTGGGCAGGGATGCCCCCCCTCCGCTCTTACTTGAATTTGCCACAGGGCAAATGCAGGAAATCTCGCCAGCAAACCGCCCACCCCGTTCTTCAGCGCGGCCACTGGGCAGCAACGGCAGGGACCGCCACAGGCGGCCAAGTGCCTAGGTACGACACTATGAAGACAAAGTAAATAAGGAGAGCACCTGCTAAAATGGTGATGAAATGTGAAGAGAGGGGTACAAAAGAAGTCTGTACCGCTGTGACTGCTGCGACTTTTGTTATTTTGATGATCTACTGTTAAATATAACTCAATAAACTATCTATTTAAGAAAACGTGCATTGGGTGCCATTAATTATCAATGCATGAAAAAGAGTTGCAATATTTTTCATGGTATTGATTGAATTCAAGCATTAAGTAATGAAACCAGCCTTTGGTAACCCACCTTTCCCTTCAAGCCCATCGCTAAACTGTCTTAGCACCAAAGTGCACATCAAACTTTCATAAGGTCTTAGGGAGGCTCTAGCCTGAATACCTTAGCTGAACAACTAATTTGAAGTTATACAGGGGCATATCTACAAGGCCAGGCGATAATTATCGCTCAGCGCTCTTAGCACAAGGATAATTATCGCCGGCCAACGCTGAATTTTATCGTGGAGATAGCGTGCTATCAGGTACGCTTATCTCCAAAGTGATAACATTCAACGCGCAAGCTGCCAACTGTGCGATTATCGGAAATTGCACAGCGTTTGGCGAAAGCTTGCTGATAGGGCAAGGCAGACTTAGCCATGATATCCACCTTCCATAGGATATCATGGCTAAGTCAGTTAAAAAGCAGGCATAAGGAAAGTAGTGATAACCATGGTTAGCGCTACTTTTCTTATCGCTATGCTTGTTAGCGATTCCCTTGATAATTTGAGAAATGTCGGTTAGCGACATTTCTCCAGTTATTTCAGGATGGAACGCCCACTTTGCATCTCATTAGAGATGCAAAGCTGGGCGTTCAGAAAACAGGCGCTAAGGCAAGGATTCACGCGATATCGTCGCTTTTCGGCCGAAAATGGCCGCAAAAGCAATAGATATGCCCCTTAGTTTCTGTGCTTTGAGAAACCAATCTTAGTGCACTCCTGAGCTGATTAGGGCCTGGCTTCGAGGGGCTGATAGCCTTGGCTGGGAATATTTGCAACACAGATCACAAGAAGCTCCCTGGAAAGATGAAGCTGCCTCTCTGTCGAATGTGCATCTACATCCGGTTTAAGTACACATTCCTTATTAATATGAAAAAACAAGACCTCGTGATGAATGATGTAAAATGCAAGAATTAGAATATTAATTCCGTGCACATTTAATAAAAGGCACTACACACTATCAACTATAAATCACATGAATCCATATATATGAATAATTGATGCACTAGCAAACTATAAAAAAAAAAAGCGGAGATCTTATGCTGTACATCTGCAATTAGTACTAAATGAAGTTCACATTTATAAATAAAAATGTACCCTCAAATGCATGTAAATACGAAATGCAACGGGGGTGCATTTACAGAAAACTTTGTGAAAAAATGCATACATTTGATGTAGAAAGCTAAATGTGTAGAAAAAAGATAAAGGAAGTAGTGAGAAAAACCACTAAATTCCCCAATCATGACTGGCCAGCAAATCGGGTTTGGGCGCCACCTCAGATTTGCACTCAAAATGGGATTGTACTTGTTGTGCAAAATGTGGACATTTGGGGGCAGATTTATATCGGACTTGCGCCACTTTTACGCTGCCGTTGCGTCACTTTTGTGACGCAGCGGCGACGTAAACCCTGCGCCATGTTGCGCCCCATTTACATCGTGACGCATCTATGGAGATGCGTCACGGTGTAAAGCCCTGCGCCACATGATACCTGCGTCAGGTTTCATGTGGGCGTTTCAACTCAGGGGGGGCGTTCCGTCTCAGGAACGCCCCTGAAAAGTGACTCAGTGAAATCTATAAGATTTCACTGAGTCACTTTCCCAACGCTGATGCGTCAAAACCCTGCGCCTGCTTGAAGCAGGCGTAAGGCTTGACGCACCATGTTAGGGATAGGAAAGGTTGGAACAGTGCTAGAGTTGCGTCACGCTTGCGGCGCAACTTCAGCACTGCGGCAACCTTACGCCGGCAGAGGCGTCACGTATCTGCTTGTCCTTGCGCCACAATGCGCCGCATTGTAAATGCGGCGCATCTGCGGTGGCGCAAGGGCAAACTTGCGTGACGCATCTTCCCTGGCGCATCCATGCTGATTTGCAGGGATGCGCCAGGGAACATAAATCTGCCCCTATGTGCCCTGATTTACACCTGGGAAACCAATTTCAATTACAGTTTGCATCCGTAAAATGTTGACTGATCGTGGTCTACATTAGAATGCCCAAAATTTACAAACTTGAGAGGGAATTACTAACCCTAATGTTATTTCTAACTCTAAAATTAATCTTGAGATCTGAATGACCCTTTTTTTAAAAATAAGTCTTTATTGACATTTGAATAACATATATGCAGTCGCCACAAGAAAAGGACAGCATTCAGTTACAATGTCTGACAGTCCCAGTGATGGTGTGGAGTGTGGCTAGCAGGATAACACAATTATACAAGAGTGATCGACACTAAAGAATACAATGTGCAATTATGTGTGGTTGCTGACTTTAGGCGTTCAATAACCATAAATTCACATACCAAGAAAAGAAGGAGCAAATAGCTCAACCAGTGAAAAGTGTGCACGTGTAGGCCATAAATTCAAGGGGGGGGGCAGGGAAATCTCGAGCGACCTCCACCATATGAGAAAAGGAGGGGGAACGCCATTGCAGGGAGGTGGGACATCCATTGGTCAGCAGGGGGAAGGAGGGAGGGGAGAGAACAGGCCAGTTGGAGTGGTACCGGCAGTGAAAAAGCGCACAAGAGGGGGAGTGAAGCATATCAGGGCGGCAAGGGCATGAAAGAAGCTGGGAGGGCCAACCACCATAAAGACTTAAACTTTATCCTTTAAGACTTGGATCCTACAAACGTATGCGCGAAGCTGGAGGGCAGCACTAAGGGACTCTGGTTCAGGGAGGTCTCTCGTCTGGTTTGGCTTCCACTGCGGCCAGGTATCGATCCCATTCTGGAGGCCTGGTCATTCCACCCTGATTGCGGCCCGCCTGCGCAGCCCGCCCCGCTCAGCCAGTATTCCAGAGCGCAGGTCAATGAGCCGTAACTGTATAGGAGGAGGTAAGGGCTATATCCAACCCATGACTTTACGCCTTTGGGCCAGAATGAGGGCCAGGTAAGTAAATATATTGGGGGGGTTTACCCTCATCAGTACGTGAGGTAATACCAATCATACAAAGCAGTGGGTCTTTCAGTAAGCGAGAACCCACCATCTCCCAATGTGTACAGATGGGGGGACACTGCCGCACCATATGTATAAAATCCATCTCTACAAATGTACAGCATGGGCAAGAATCCCCGGTCCCCGGGTACATCCTTGCTAAACTTTCAGGAGTGAGATAATATGATGCAGAAAGTTAAACTGTCCATACTTAAGTATTAGTACAGATAGTTTTGGCAATTCCTATACATTGTACCCATTTTTATCTGTCAGTGGCGTGTCTTGTGGTGTCTGCCAGTAAGTCTTCAGTGATTGAAGTGGCACTTCATTGTCCATACCCAAGGTGCCATATAGGCAATTGATTGCCATCTTGCCCCCCCCCATGTGTGAACAGTATTTACAAGAAGTGTGAGGTCCCTGGCTCATCAGGAGTTCTGTGCCAGACCTGGTGTAATCGTCTTGTGAGTGTGGCGTAGTTCAAAAAAGGAGCTCGGGCAGTGCCAAAGGTTTCTACCAGACCATGAAATGTGTATGGGACCTTGTCATTTAATAGACCTCCCAAGTAGTGAGGCCCTCCTCTGTACTTTGGTTTAACTCCTGTCACTGATGGAGCGCAGTGCAATCAGGCATTCCCCAGAGGGGCAGGTCCAACACATAGGGTGTGTACGACTGATGTTTGGTGGTGTAGGCGGTCCAGCCGGCTCTAGACACACGCATGAGGACATTACTCTCCCTTTTGGGAACCAACGCTTCAGAGGCCAGCACCCACTGCAATATATCTGGTGCGGATAGTCTCTCGAACCAGTGCCTCAACTCTGACACACCGGAGCCAGCCAGCCAGCATACAAGCCATTGCAGTTGAGCTCCAGCCACCCTCTGTGAAAGGGGCATACAATTTGGAGATCGCCAGCAGCCATTCCAATGTGATCAGAAGGGAGCTGAGTCAACAGGGCAGGTGTGGCAGAAGAGAAGTAGAGCAATCTCAACATTTTGGAGATTTCAATACAGCCATTAGGAGGAAGCAGGAGGCCAGTCCGAAATGGCATAGTGCTCAGTATCACCTTTAGTTCCTTCCCTAAGTTGCCGTCTATCAGATCTTCGTATGATGCACTTGATTCCCTCAGTATTTGATGGTGCCACAACTCCAGGAGAAAGGGGGTGGGGGAGGTGCCTTCTTTGGTCATCTGTAGTCACTGTCAGGGAAAAGAGCTGAAATTTGTGCCAGTTTACCCTGAGCCCGAATGCCTTCTCAAATAGGCATAGAAGATCAATGAGGCGCGGGAAGCAAAGGCATTGTAAAATTCCACCAGCCAGCCATCCACCCCAGGAGTTTTCCCATGCACCATTTGTTTGATTGCTTGTGTGATTTCATCTTCTGACAATGGGGCCTTCAAGTCTGCATGGTGCAACATCTGGCATCCATGGGAGCTGCAGCATCTCAAGAAATGCCCGATCCACTGACACGACCACCGTGATCAGGGCCGCATATAGAGTACTGTAAAAACAGCAGAGCGCAAGGTTGATCCCTTTCTGTGTATTGACTATGGTACAGACTACATCCTGAATGACTGGAATTGGCATCCTAGATGAATCAGAGCCAGGCCAGGAGTTTACCCGCACTGTCCCCGTCCACATGTTCTCTGGACATATTTTACCTGTAGACCAGGGCACCCAGGTCCTTTAAAGGAGCAACGTGTGAGAGTCTCTCCAATAATGGGGTACCAGCTGTCTGGTCTGTGGTAGTTCGCATGCCCCGATTTTTGCCTCTAGGTGGTGCAGTTTCAGCATAGACCGTTTTTATTGCCCACACCTCGTTGAACCACTTTGAATGCATCCCATTAGATCTAGGCATCTGCAATGGAGCCACTGTTTTCTGCAAAATACAAGTCTATTTGCTCAAAAAGAGTTGCTCAACATGCCGCATCATGCAAGGCTCTACTGGCAGATACCATGTGGATATAGATGCCCACCCCACCCCAAGACAAGGAAAGCTGAAGTGGATTGCGGCCAGAAGAGGTCCACCTGAGGTACTTGGCCCTCATTACCTCAAAGATGGCATCAGGGATGCAATAGGCTAGGTCAATCCTGGTATAGAGGTCATGCAAACTCGAAAAATATGAGTATTCTGTACTCACTGGGAGAAGGCTGCGTCAAGCCTCCAGGACCCAGGTGTGCCGGGGACCAGTAGATATGAGGGATCTAAGTCAACATCTGGGATGCAGTTGTAATCGTCTCCCCAGTAACACAGGGCCAGTGTGTCTATTAGTAGTGCAGGGGTCAGGGAATTAAAAACAACGCCTGGTTAGAGTTAGGGGTGTATTGGGATGCAAGGGTATTCCAGTATTGACTTCAGCACCACATACCATCCTTCAGAATCAATTTTTGTGTTTAGCACTGAAAGAGGCACCCCCGGAGCAGCCCATATGAAGACCTCCCTGGCGTATCTGGTGTAAGTTGTACCTCGCACAACACCGCTCCATCTTTTGCACCCTCCATCCAGAGCAGTAGAGGAGAGCTAGTTCTCCTGAAGAAGGGCAACCTGCACCCCCTCCTTCGGTATTGATGACTGCAGCACTATTCTACATAGCTGGCCATGCCCTGAACATTCCAAGTCCTAAAATGGTAATGCTTCCCAGCCAAACAATCAATAGGCGGCATGGTTAGTGCAGCACAATTCTAACCCCAGCACCATACCCTCCCTCGCCCCATTCCCCTGCATGGCTACCCACATTTTCAGGTACATGCACAGCATAAATAGGGAAAATATAAATGTGGAGAAAACAAAGAAAAACTCAATCAACTTCCCAACACATTCCCCCGGGCCAGGGCACCAATAGGCGTGCAGTCAGCAGCACTTGTGTGCAAAAGAACATTTTCATAGAACAGTCAATTAGAAGGTGGGGTTACCAATGACGGATGGAAGTCCTACTGTGGCACAGCAGGTGCGCATCCTCCAATACAGGGCCGGACTGGGAACACAAACCGGCCCTGCAATTCAGTTGACTGACCAAGTGGGAGGGGGGTGCTAGTGTGCAGCACTGCTGCTGCTTTTGTCACAGGGGGCCGATATTGCTACACTGCTGCAAAACTGGCCCCCAATGCTCCAAAACTGGCCCCCACCCTTCCAGCCCACCCAGAAAACACCCAATGCCTGCTACGGCCAGTCCAGCCCTGCTTCAAAAAAGGAGCCCCATTGACCTTTCCATCACTAGTGTTGGTGGGGCCTCACCATCGACCCATTGAAGTAAATCAGTATGTACAGTGTCCCCAGGAATCGTGGCATCATGCATAATGGAGGCCGATTTTGGGAGACATCCTGAGCAACCTAACAGAAGCCCAGTGTGGGCAGTTCAGAGCAAGTCTTCTGTCAACATGGGGGTGAGAACTTGTCCCGCCTGCAGCACGGTATCCACCAGGGCCAGGTCACTCGTTGCTGGAGCATGGTCCACACGCTTGTCCTCATCCAAAAGAGAGACAACAAATGCGCTGTATCGTTCAGCAACTGCTACTGCCTGGGCCCTCTCCCTGGCAGCCAGCTCCTTTGTGGTTACCACCCTCCACTTCCTACCTTGGGCCCTCACCTACCAGCTGCCACCGTCGCCCTCCTCCTTGAGAGGTGCAGTAGCACCCTGACCCTCAAGCCAGTTCCATGTCTCCGCCAGAGTTGCGCAAAAGGTGGTGCGACCCTCAGGCATAATCTTTAAGGTGACTGGGAATTGCAAGGCATATTTTATATCCAGATCGCAAATTTGCCTCTTTGACTGCAAGCGTCTCTGAACATCTATGATGTAATCCGGAAAAATGTTCACAGAGGAGTTTTCAATTTCCCTGGGCCCTTTTGCATGTGCTACCTGCATTATATGGTCTCTATCCCTGTAGTTAAAGAGGCAAGCGACCACAGGACTCGTAAGCGCCCTGGATGGGGGGAACGGAAGACCCACCCTGGACCCTGTGTGCCCGTTCCACTGAGACAAAGGTTATAAATGTGCCCCTAGCACTGTTTGCGATAGACACTTTTCAAGGTAGAGTTCCATACTAGGGCCCTCGGTCTAGTCCAGAAGCCCCACAATTCTTCTAATATTAAGATGGGAGCGGCCCTCACTCTGCTTCTTAAGGTAGCACACTTCCTCTTGGAGCGTCTTAATTCAAGACTCTGCCTTGATGAGCGTCGGTCTGCATGTGGTCAGTGTGGACTCAGGGGCCTCCACTCTGTCCTTCAACTTTTTATGATCTTCAGGCAGTAGGCCCACATCAATCCCCAGGGCAACTATTTTCAGCTCTAGGGAGGATTTAATGTCCAAGACCACCACTTGTAAGATCTTATTGAACTTTCGTGAGTGATCCAAGAGCATGCATTCCAGTGATACATTTGGCGAGTGGGGGGCTCCCCCAGCAAATATGTTTGCAGCATGCTTGTCTTGTTTGGAACGAACCATGGGACTACCAGAAGGGCTGTCGCACCTGCAGAGAGGATGGAGCATGATCTCCGACCCCCGTCAAGTTCCCCAAGCCTGTATACTGCAAGAGACACAGGGGCATATTTACAAGGTCTGGCGCATCTCTGCAAATTAGCAGGGATGCGCCAGAACACTTGCGACAGACAAAACCACCCGGGCACCACGGCGGGCCGCATTTACAATGCAGCGCGCCATGCATGTTGCATCCTCCGTCGTAAAGGCGGTGCATTGCTGGAGTTGCAAGCGCGACGTGGCTCCAGCAAGGCTCGGGGGCACCCTGTGCCTAACATGCTGCGTCACTCCTTGCACCTGCCTCAAGCAGGCGCAGGGTTTTGATGCAGCATGGCCGTAAAAGTGACTCAGTGAAATCTTGTAGATTTCACTGCGTCACGTTTATGAGGCGTGCCTGCGAGGGAACGCCCACCTTGCGCCGTAACACCCACATGAAACCTGACGCAGGTTTCATGTGGCGCAGGGCTTTACAACGTGATGCATCTCCCTAGATGCGTCACGTTGTAAAAAGGGAGCAACGTCGCGCAAGGTTTACGCCGCCGCTGTGTCACAGAACTGACGCAATGGCGGCGCAAATGAGGCGCAAGGGGCTTGTAAATCTACCCCACAGTACCTTGTATTTAGCGATGGCCACAGAGGATCTCTGGGCAGTGATCGAGGTGGGCAAAACAACAGGCGTGGAGATCGGCAGTTAGAAGGGTGCAAGTGAGGGTGAAAAGCAGAAGAAGGGAATGGGTGCCCTGGATCTGACAATCCCAGCCTGAGGCTGTTAGGGCAGCAAATGAGGCGAAGCAGACATTGAGGTAATCCCAGGGACCAGTTCCAAATCGTCGCTCCTGATGCCTTCAGCGTGGCAGAACGCGGCAACCCTGGGCTTTCAATATGGCAAATGTCAGCCGCCTCTGGCAGTGGTGTTCAATAAAAGGAACAGGGCCAAGCCCCAAAGCTTGCAACCCAAGTCTGCTGCGAGGGAGAGGAGCTGCATGCCTGACCGGGCTGCTGCACAGTAATCCAAAATGCCCACTGTGTATCAGGCAGCGGATGGAGCATTCCCCAAGGCAGGCAGGGGGGAGAGGGGTAAATGGCAGCAGTCTCTAATGCCACCCACTGCAGGGTCCAGGAAGGTGGTCACTGTCCCGCCAGGCAATTCTGCGTGGATGGGCGCTGCACCGCAGCCTGGCTACCCACAGCTCCAGCAGCAATCGGGCAGCAGCAGTCGGGCAGTGCAGCATGGTCAGCGCCAACCCCCTTGCTGTAGGGGGTGCGCTGGACTTAGGAATAGTATAATTTACTATTCCTACTCCAGTTTGTGCAACAGCAGTGAAGGTGTTGGATTGTAAATCCAACACCTTCTTCCCCCTACAGCAAGTTGTTGTAACGACTTGCGATATAATCGTATGCGATGTAACAACGCAGTGGTTGTAACAACCGTGTTGTAATGGCATGCGATGTAACGCATGCAAAGTAAACGATGTCTCCTGAATCTTGTCAAGACAGGTTCAAGAAGATTAACACCATCATATCCACCCATAGGTAAGAGAGTGTAAGACACCATGCCTTGCCATGAAGATGATGGAGGGCATGCTGAAACTGATCCAAAGTCTCCCTTAATGGTCAACGCATAGAGAGGACCCAACACAACTACCTGCAGCACATCACACCCACCCACCTGTACCACAACCTGTACAGGCCCCGCCAATCTTCACAGCTACCACCATCCTTGCACGTACCCCCACTGCACAGCCACCATCACCCCCTGTCCAAGCACCTCCCACACTTGTATAGCCACCATCACTACCTGTCCAGGCACCTCCCCCACTTGTACAGCCACCATCACCCCCTGTCCAGGAAACTCCATCACCCCCAGTCCAGGTATATCCTCAACTGTTCAGGAAGATGCACCACACCCATCCTCACATCAGCACCCACATGGCAAACGCACTTACTCAAAGAGATCCTCACCACCATAATTGCAAAGTCAAAAGAGAAAACCCCATGATCACTGTAATATATCTTTTCAAACCACTTTGTAAATAAAAGATATCATTCACATTTCAATTGAGTTGAATCCTAGTTGATGGTGTTCAATTGGTTAATCTGGTGGTAGGCCACATATGTTTTGCTAAGTTTGTGTAAGACATTTATATTAGTAAAATCATCTGTGTACAAAGGTATCATGTTGAAAGCATAGCTAAACACCTACTGATGCAACGTCAATAGTGGGAATCCAGCAAATTTAATGAAACACACAAAACAGAGATATAGATTGTTTGAATTGTATCTGAGAAATTCAGAAATAAAATTACCATTAACTGTTAATTGGAAAGGGAGAAAGGAAATCAAATCAGATGTGCAAGGGGATTGTGCCTCTTTGAGCTTACGGAGTTCATCTCATAACTCCTGTAAGATCTGAGAGGACACATTCCCCTCAACCTCAGATACCATCACCTGTTCCTTGGATACAGCTTGAGGAATGACAGTACATGGAGCGGTCTGGGTTGAACAACAGGGATCTGGGGTGTCAGAGGCAGGTGCCTCCCTCAGCTCTTCTAGGCGGGCACATGGAGGGGGAGTACTGGCAGGGGGTGCAGCTGGAGGCCCCGGTGGAATGGGGGTCTTATTAGTTAGGGTGGGTTCAGTGGCAAGCACAGAGGGTGATTGTGCCTACCCTGGTGACACCAGATTAAATTCCAGAGCCAGGTAGAGACCCCTCCAGGCTGGTGGAGTTCCTTCAATGTCCCCCCTTTCTATGTCTGCAGTCTCCAACCAGCCTGATGGTGTTTTTATGGTAGCTTTGGTCATGGTGGGTTCACTTCCCCAGCCTTGATCTTCATCTCTCTCTTCCTCCTCGCTGGTGGTATCAAGAGGTACTGCCCGCCTGTGAGCTGAGGTTCTAATCTCCGGCCCCTGGTGCTGGGTGGATGTTCCTTGGCCAACCAGGTCCACTGAAATGGAAGGCAAACAATTATTTAGTTGGCGTACTAATCATTAACCCTTTGGGCGCGGCCGGAATTTCCCCGCTGTGTGAGAAAATACCACGCGTGCGCAAATCGGACGTCTCCCGGCAGTCCAACACACACGCCCACCATGACGTCGGACAGCCCCGGCTGTCCGACGCCTGCAAGGGGTTAAGAAACTCAGCACAACATAAACAAGTGCTGGCCTTGTAAATCTTTGATCTCACTTGGCAATGTGATGATTTGGAACCCAAAATATGAGTATTTTCACTGTAATGTCCTAATATTACACACTTACTGTTATCTGTCTCAAGTGTGCCCTGTATCCTCTTCAGTATTTACTGACCCTCACCTTCTGCATTGGTGTGATGTGAGGTTCTTGAAATTGAAAAAGTGTTTATCTGCCCATGTAGAAATTCCCATTTGGGTATAGGACACAGTCAGGGTGGATATATCCACACCTACAATTGGATCCAGGATTGTCCTGTAATGTGCAATGTAAACAGTCATACACTTCCTATCAAAAGTAATCTGTTGTGTAGCATACTGAAGCACTACATACCTGCAAAATGGGGTGCACAGATACAAACAAGGCCATGAGCGACTGTAAAGTGGCAGCCATCAGCGTCCTTGTATGGACTTTCTGCTGTTTATTTCATGGTTGTCATGTCCTGTATGATGCTGTTGGGTTTTGGCCTGCCCTCGGAGCCTCTGCTCCATATGCAGAGCCTCTGCTCGACGTACGGGGTGTACGCATTTGTGGTGGAGACTCCAAAAACCGAATGGTTATAAGAAGAAAGTGTGATGAATTTGTTTAAAGTGGTAAGATACTTCATTTTGGAAATGGAAGCTGTATTGGGAACACATTACATCACATCCAAGCACGCTCTGCCTCTTTGCATCATGGTGCATGCAGTTCACCAAATGCGCTTCCATATATGCTGACTGTAGTGTTTCACCAAATGTGGGGCTGTTATTGCTGTTTATCACTAGACACACAGGCCCTCAATCACAAAGGGACTGCGCCCTTGTGATGGAGGCCCCTAAGTCATCGGGGAGTCTTTGCACTCGGGGCAGAATCACCAGTATGTGTATTTTGAGTATGGGGGCCCCTTGTGAATCAGTCCCATACATTTGTTTCTGGATTTCATCCTTCATCGGTATAGATAAGCACTCTCAACCCCCTTCAATACAGGGAAGTGAAGGCAGCCGCGGCCTGTGCAGGTAAGATCGGTCGGGCGGTGGGACCCCGTGGAGCAGTATTCAACGGATGATGACGAGTGAAAATGTATTATTTATTTAATTTTTCCTCATCATTGTCCATCGAAATACCCCCTCACCCAGCCCTACCGCCCTTACTTGCACGGGCCGCAGCTGAGTGCAGGTAGTCATTTTATGTTCATTCAGAGTTGTCTTCACGTCCAAGCAAGATCCTCTGCAATCCAGCTACACTGTTGCACCCACCTCCCTCAACATGGATGACGTACCAGAGGAGAATGCACCCACACATTGTCTGAGACTGTTTGAACATAATAACTGAGGTGGTGCATGATAGGTACCCTCTGCATTATGTGTGTCCAGAGAAACAGATGAGTGGTGCAGCGTACAACAAGTTGCGAAGGTAATTTTCTGCATGCTGTAGGGTGGTGTGTCTCTTTTTACCTGCAATGGGCCTAGATGTGCCTTAAGAGCACAGTGTGTATGAATGTTAATACAACATTACCGGCTCACCCTTTGGCAGCTACTCCATGTCATGTATCTCACAAGGGACATGTTAAGTTAACACAAGCCTGTGACATATCATCAAAGGGGTACATTAGCAGAGCGTGTGTGATACATTCTGCTTTACACACGATACAAAATGCTGAATCATTTTTTAACTGGGCCAGTAGATGTCACTCGAATTCATGAGGGAGACAGTTACTCAACATACAGCCCTGCCAGGTTCCCCAGGTCCATTCATGATGTGTGGATCCAGGTCAGATGGTCACATTACATTTTGGGACATTTAGAGCTTCATTTGCAATATTTAACTGTAGGGTGCCGCAAGCTTTCCTGTCGTGCTGCCCTATGGCAAAAGACAAGGGCAGGAATGCACAATACTTATTAGATACGGCTCATTCCTGTCTTCTTTCCCTGCGCTGGTGCTCACTTGGCTACCATGCTCCAATGCAGGCACCCTCGCACCATGGTGCAAGGGTGTCTACATTGTAGGGATGATTGTTTTTGTGCAGGAAGGGATACCGTTATGCACAAAAGCAATCAATGGAGGTGATTTCCTCTTTCTGTGTGTGCTGCTGAATGCAGCACACAAAGAGAGAGGAAAAAAAGAGCAGAAACAATGTAATTTCTCCTTCTTGCACCTCCCCTATGCCTCCCCTAGGAAGGCATAGGCTTTTTTTCACATTCCCAGGTTTACGACTTGTGCAGCATTGCCTCACTCCATATCTACAAGGCCTTGAACAGCCAGACAGGGTGGCATTAATTGGCCTTGTAGATATGGCTAAGCCCTGTGCACCGATGGAATGTTATAAAAATTGACGTTTCAGCGGCGCAAAGGGGTTGTAAATGAGCCCCATTGTATTTTTCAATCCATAGTGAAACAGGTACACAACTCCCAGTTTTCACATATTTTACCTAGAGAGTTGGACTGGCATGTCACACATGGAGCTGCGGAACATGGCAGCTATGAGCATGGACGATCCATGCCATCACACAGATCCACTTGAGCCATGGTGTACATATGACTGACATATGGCCACACTGCCACATGAGTTGCAGCACACACACATACAAGGGGCCTGATTAAAATAAGGGTCTCTGCACTCATGACGGAGTCCCCCTAGTTGTGGTGGATTGTCACACTTGGAGGGGGTCTCTGCAATGAGATGATATATTGTAGCAATTACACCCTGAGTACGGACGATGCCCCACAAATGCGGACATTTAATCCCCTGAGACAATGGAGTCCTTAGTGACGTTGTCCTGACGAGTCACTGACATGTGCAATTAACCTATTGCATGGCCAATCTTTTGAATCTTGTCAACAGCTTTTGTTTACAGACATTATGTATGGTTACAAAGTAGTCTCAGGGTGGAATTTTTGGACAGAGTGTTAAATATCCAAATTATATTAATTGACAACAGACTCAAAACCACATGAAAACCATAACACAACAGGTTGCTCAGAAGAAGAAAGTGTCAACCAGCTGGTCTCGGTCATGCATACCCTGCCTTCTGTTCTGTGCAATGGCCCGGTTGCCCGGAGTTAGACCCAGACTACTATGAACTTGCACACAACTTCTGGGGAGTACAGCAGAATCGCGACTTCAGGAGACAAAAGTGCGCTCTATGATGGCTCAAGTATGTATGTGTGCCCTTTTGTACCTTCGCTGAGATACTGTGGCTGCACGTCTGTATGGTGTGATGGGATGAGGGGAGAGTGCATATCCAGCATCTTCTAAGGAGGAAAGTGAGAAAATAATTTTACATGGCCCTCTTGCATCTGTACAGTACATAATGTATGAGATGGTACATGCAGTGTCAGTTGGGGCCATGAATGTGGCAGGAGGGCTGTGTTGTAATATGGTTGTGTATGCAACAAAACATTTATACATATCAGACTTATGTGGTTCTTGGTACTTACCCAGTAGCCACATGTTGCCAAAATCTTGCTGCCATCTGCCGGGCAAGAGGTGACCTGCGGAATGAGTAGCTGTCATGGGTACTGCCTGGGATTGCATGCACATCAATGAAGCTACCACTGGCATCACGTACAGCCTCTACATTGATGGAGGCTAGCGGTGTCTGTTGCAGAAGATGTGTGCAATGTGGCGAGGTGGCTGAAAAACCACATGGGTGCAATCAATTGCACTGAGCACACATAGGAAGTGGAAAATGAGGTAGAAATCCCTAGCTACCCTTTGTCTCCTGGACAGTGTTTGGGGCATTCGTATGTGGAGATGAGTTCTCCTATCCATACAGCTCAATACCTGATGCAAGCATTGGGACTAGCTTGCCTGAGAGATGCCCAGAAGGTCACCGCAGAGCCTCTGGAACAAAACTGTAGGAAAAACCTGGAGAGCTGCTAGGATCTTGACATAAGCTGGGATGGCGAAGGAGCGGCAGGTCACGGAGTCAAGATCCTGCTCCCACTCACACACCATCTCCAAGATGACATCGGGGGAAACTGTATCTGGTCCTGACATCTTGGCTGGGCATCCCAAATAAGTTTATCCTTTGTCTAAATATTCTAAGTACTCTCCTCCTCCTTCTCCTCAAATCATTCTGTCACATAGAAGGGGCTTAACAACAAACACATTCAGCATCATGTTGAAAGGTCTGAAAGGATTTGTTTGTGTCAGCTTTGCTTTTATGTTTGCAGCAGGGCTGAGATTGGCTGTTGGGCTGAGGAGTTTCAGCAGGAGCGGGGAGGGGATGGTAGGCACAGACACAGGAGTGTCAGGATGAAAGCAGAAGGCAATGAGTACAGAGACTATGCCCGAGTGTTGAGATTCCGCCCCGGGTGCAGACATAAAGATACTACTCGTAAATGGCCTTTGTGAATACCAAAAGTCGTAAACTTAGACTGAAGTCTAAGTTTACCCTTGTGAATCGGGTCCCATGATGTTTCAGGTACTCAGCTTGGCTTCTGTGCAACCAATCAAAGCTGGCGTGGGGGAAAGGTGCGGCTCAGCGGCCAGGGCGGCGGACTCCAGAGCACAGGGCTCACAGTTCGATACTCGGCAGCTCAGCCCAGCACCATGTGACTCTGGGCAATAGCTCGTTTAATCTCCCTGATGGCTCCCAATGCCTTGAGACCCTAAGGGGTGATTAGTTCACGCTTTACAAATATTACAGATTATTTATTTATTCTGATATGGCTGCCAGGCAGATTTGTATCCAACTTGCAGTCTGCAAGTTCAAAGCCTAGAGTAACACCTCTCCTTCAAATGTTATCAGTATTATTGGATGTGGGGAAAGATTCTGGGTGAATTTTTAAACCAACTAAGTTCTCTCATTTTTTTCACCTGAATTAGGATTATTGTAAGAGCAAACTAATAATAATAATAATGATCCAGGAGAACAACACAGTTTCTTTTATGACCAATTTCAGGATCCAGGAGATAAAATTACCTCACTAATACCTGCATCAATGTCATTACATTTCCTGGCCCCTGACAGTGCTTTTGAAAGCAACTTCCAGGGGAAAGAAGGTTAGTCCATGGCTGAAGGGTCCACGTGGCACTTTGGAGACTATGGGGAGGCACCCATCATTCTAACATGGCTCATCAGTTCTTACGCATCCATCCTGCAAGAACACGAGGACCAAGGGAACATCACATGTTCTTTCAGTTTGTCCTGGGTGGTTCTTTCCAGGTGGTCAGGGTTGGATTGGGATCAAAAATAGTCCTGGGAACTCTAAAAAACATAGACCCATATTTGCCCCTTTTCGCAAGACACTGCTTAAGTGTTTAAGTACCAAGAAAAGAAGGGGAGAGTCTCTAAAAGGGGCGTTTTCTCGACTTCACTGAGATAAAAAAAAAATGCAAATGTTTGCAGGACTCTTTGTGCATGGATGAGTTCACAATGGTGAACCACACCTGAATATGTGAGGCCACTTCTGCCCAGGCCTCCTGCCCCATCTGCACACATTAATGGTCCGGTCCTGCGAGAGACTGGGAATTACACCTCCGCCCCGTTGGTAAAAGTGATGTAATAGAGACCCATCTGCCTCTGGAAAGGCCACTCAGGCCCCCACCGGGCCGCTGGCGACATCTGAACAGCACAGACCCAGTCAAAATCGGCCACCACGCTGGCCAAAAACAGTGGCCCATAGCTGCAAATCAGAAACCGGTCCATCGCCCATGGGCCGAGTGCCAGCCTTACCAATCCGACCCTGCCAGTGGAATACTGCATGATAAAAATGAGTTATATTTTATTTTATCACAATCCCTCTCTTGTGCTCTAGTGAAAGGTCGCTCTAAGCATTCAATCCAGTTTACTCGTACACCCCCCCCCCCGTTCTTTAATAAATCCCTCCTATATTATTTCATGTTTCTAACATGCCTCCCTCCTCCTTTCATTAGTGATGGGGAAGCTGCTCGCATCTGTGGAGCTGGGCGTCTAGATAAAGCTGAACACAGTAGGCTTTGGAGCCGAGAAACTCACCCCCTGGAGGCGAAATTCCATTCTTTAATGCGAATTAATTGATTAAAGTATTTTATTGCCTATCACCATCAGCAAGGAATGGCAATAAAAGCAATCCACCCCCACCAACGCTCAAAGGCAATGGTTTATTGAATGGGGGCAGGTATTATGTGCTATGTTGTTGAATTTCTGTAGCAAATGTATCCAAGACACTGTGCGCGAATAAAACCGAACTCTAAGCAAAGGAAAGAAAACTGGAACACAGAAAAACACCCAAAATTTCAGGATGCAGCTGTAGACAGCAAACACGGTCCTTGATGAGAGGCATAGAGAAACAAAGACAGATCGCATCGAAAAAGGTAATTCAAAGTCCTTGAGCATAAAAGAAGAAGCAACAACAAAAAATAAGACAAAGAAAGGAAAAGATACCCTAGAAAAACAAAAAAGCGAAGAGAAGGAGAAAAGTGACTGAATGAAAAGATAACCCACATGTTGCTTCACCATCAGGCGCACTTCAGCCCCGTGGTGATATCCTAGGGTTGACAACTTGTCCCACCTCAACAGACTCCTTTTTGCAGGGCAAGAGATTCGAGTCTTGTTTGTATTCAGTTAAGATGATGGTTTCATTTTACGATCTCCTTTTATTTTATGCTACTCGTTAAAGTGTTGATTCTTTTTTTTATGGAACAGTCGTAAGATGCTCAATGCTCTTTAAACACAAAATCAGAAACCAGAATAGAATCCGTGTAAAATGGTCTTTCTTTCTTTAGATGCTTTTTATAAGTGTGTCATGTAAGAGTACAACAAGAATCACAATTTGCTTTCCGTGTAGCTGCTGAAGCTTTCGTTTTATGATTTCTAGGCTCTTTAAATGGTAAATGTCAGTATTAGCCATTGTAATTGTATTCAGTTTGTCAGCTTCAGCAGCAGTGCTTAATTTGTAAAATATTAAGTGCCAGGGCTCTGACCAAGAGGCCACTGTTGCTTGCACCACCCATCGCCCTTGTCATCGCTGCCAAAACAACTACTAACCATCTTTCTCACATGTAAATGCGACAGTTCAGCTTATTCCAGGTCCCCAAAGCTAAAGGAATGGCTGGGGAGGCAGTATTAGCACTATTTTATTGTATATTGTATCCCTAAACAACCGTTGTTCTGCTCATCTCTAAATTAGATGAGCAGCGCCACCATGAGGTAGACTCTCAACACCATACTTAGAACAGTTAGGTCCCAGTGCCGAGCACCAGAAACCAATTAAGTGCCAGTGCTGAGTACCGGAAAGCACCAGCTCAAATTAAGCACTCTTCAGCAGCATGAAAGGCACCAGCCGAGGCATCTGGAACTATGAGGCAGGAGACGATCAGATTATGTGGCCGAGCTGAATAAATTATGCAACAGGAAAAGGCAAATTCTGCGACTTAATGCAGCACATTTTGTTATGTGTCACCATTATTTTGTCATTTTCTATCCATGTTTTGAACTGCCTTAGCAAAGGGTTCACCTCATCAATAAGCCACTGAAAGATGACCAGTCAATCTCTGTGAAGGGCTTTCCACGGCTAGGCGACCAAAGATGCTCCTTTTTTAGAAACGTTTCATTCATTTGAACTAGGAACAGGTTTTTTGTGTTGAAATATAGAAATTATGCCGCAAATGATGTATTATGTGGTAATTCCATAATTATGCAGAAACTGTCACAGCGGCAGAATCATGTAATACCAGTGGCCCTGTATATAACCCTCATTAAGTGTGGCTTGGTGTTGTGTGTGATAAGTAAAACCCCTGATAAAACCCAACAATGAGGTCTGCTCAGATTATCAGGTGCAATAAATATTGTCAGTGACAAGTTTGCCCTCAAACTGTATCATAACTTTCAGATTTTGAAGCTTACCACACGCGTCCTGTAATGTAATGGCCATTTTCCTCTCTTTAAAATTGCAGCAGGTTTAATCCAAAGTTTTCTTCAGTCTTTATCACACCCCATAATTACTGGGTGAGTTAAACATTGCAGCACACATAATTCCAATGCAAGGATCACAATTTACTGGGCCACTGTATCAGTGCCAATGCTGGCCCTTCCAGTAGTCAAACCTTTGACCTGAAAGCAGAGGCGGCCCCTCTGCTAAGGCGGAGGAGCGTCGCCCTACTGCTTTTTTGCAGTGACACAAAGAGAAAATAAAATAACAACTCGTCTTATTATCATTTTATTTTCTCCTGCTTCCGCCTGCTTTGCATTTAGGGAGAAGGGGGCAGAGGGGGAATGGTAGCACCCTCCTAAGTGCGCAATGACTGCTTGGCCGGCCCTCTCAGACCGCCCAAAACTGTCTTGAGCACTTTGCATGTTCTCCATGCAAGCTGCATTACAACCTACACAGAGAACTTGCCCAGGTCCCAAGTCAGCGTCTGAGAGCCGAAACATGGCGCTCAGACCAATCACAAGGCAGCGTTGTGATTGGCTGACTGGGAGCCTGGGTGTGCTTCCGGTAAGGCAGAGTGAGGGAGGACTACTAAGGCGAGGAAGCGGCGAGAAGGTACGTTTTTCTTTTTTTATTTATTCCAGCTTCCCCCTGTGTCTTAACCTCCTCCTGCACCCACCGCCCTCCCATACATTCAATCAGTGATAGCCGCGACTGCCTGCAAGTCACACTTGCGAGCATTTAACTCACTGCACCTTCTCGCTTGAAAATAAAGATGCTAACGCGGCCCTGAGACTGCACACATATTTTCACTGAAGCTGTGAAACATGCCCCATAAGTCAATGTTTCCCATCATTTCACACACAAACAGCTCTCTTAAATTTACATACATTGTGTGTTTGAGTCTTCAGATCTTAAACACAATAGACATAAAAGTCTGGAAAGTACCCGTGAAGGCCGTCCCAGGAATCTCAAAAGGGCCATTTAGTCCCATCAGGAAGTAAGTGCCGCCATTTCCTTTCATAGACCGACAGCTGCTGCGCATAAAACAACACTGTACTTCTGGCAGTGCTATGAGCACAGCTGATGTACAGCGCGCCGCACCGTACGCCTGGCAATGTAGGTCATCACGTGACGTGTGTGGGCGGGGCTCCCTCCGTGCCACAGTCTGGGATGCTGAGGCCTTGCCACGCGCATCTTAAACAGGGCAAAAGAGCTGAGTCAGGCCCTCTTTAGTTCCCAGGCCAGCAGGTGCTGCACACCCTTTGGGCTCCTGACAAGAAATACAACGTCAGCGCCGGTTTTAGCATTTTTAGGAACCCGGGCAGAAAGGGAGTGTGCCAGGCGCCTCCATTTTCCATACATCATGACACATTCAGGGCTGTTTGCATCTCAGTAGATGACCCTGCTCCAGAAGCTGCTTCGTGTAGACCTCTCCTGTGCTGCAGCCCCCTCCCTCTGAGCCACATTCAAGCACCTCTTTTACAGTTCATGAAAGGCTGGTTTAAGGAATCAGGGTTGGATTGGGAGTCGGGCATGGGGCGATGGGCTCGTGTTTCCGGGTCACCTGTGGGCCGTGTTTTTTAGGGCCCCTGTAAACCGGCCCACGGAGGATTACTGTCTTCCCCAGTCCCCGCCAGACCACTGTAATATGTCTCCAGTATCAGGGGCACCCTCCTGCCATGCTCTTAAACTGAAGCTAGGGGCCTGGCATTGTTCTGGCCCTTAGGGCGTTCTCATCCCAGCCCCTGCCTCGTGTGGCTGTCCTGGCCCAGAAGCAGTGTCCTTCCCCCACTGGGCCATCACTTTCATGCTTTGGTGGGCGTGGGGAGGGTGGAAGTATGCAGGGGCGTCGCGGGGGGCCATTCTCACCAGAGCTCCCCTGGAGTGGCATAAGAAACAGTGTGCTTTTCTTGACCCCGTCACCTGACACGTCAGACCCTGAGGCTATAGTGCGCTAGGGAGGGGGTGAGTAAGAGAAGTGGCCTTGCTAGGGGCCAGGGGTTGTGACCGCCGTCTCAGTGTCTTTTAGGCCTTGGTGGAGGGGTAGGGGAGTGTTTGCATAGACCTTGCTGTGAGGTCACCTTTCCCAGAGGGAAAAAAACCATATAATGTAAACATTAGGGTCTCAGAGTTCCTCACGTTGCAACTGGGGAAGTACTACGAGTTCTGGTGCCGGCTCAACATTCAGTGATTCTGGGCAAATCACTAAATATCCCTAGCTATAATCAAAATTAATTTGATCGTGTGAAATGTAGATAGTGATCACTGCAATTGTTCCAATGCCTTTGGGCCAAGATCACACTATGTAAAACTACAAAAAAATACTAACGATTTGGGAATGTGAGACACTTTTTGAGGGAGGCCTACTTGTGATCCTAATCCGACCCTGCTGAAGGTGTGAGATTTGCTTATCATTTGAGAGGGTTAAAACTGCTGGGGAACTAGACTGTGGGACAATGGGCAACCAGTGGTGCCTCTCAATGGAAAGGAGGACTGACTGAGGGACACATTTGCAGGACGTGTCTCCTTGCAACTGGTACCATAGGAAGCCCCCCACCCCCTAAGGCTTGCGTCACTACACAATAGCAGCAAGGCCCAGGGGAGGGCCCCCCTCCATGGGCACAATTGCAAAAAAACACTTTTCTCCTAATTAGATGAACAGGGGGCACCAGAGGACCAGTGTGGTGTGGCCTGGTTGTGTCATACTGGAGCAGGGCCCCATGTTGGTTGGCTGAGTGCGGGTCCCTTGACAGCTGCACACACTGCCCCTGCCTAGCACGAGCCCTGTATAACATGGCTTTTCATCACATCCAAATTGGCTTTTTATTCCAGTAGGCATTTTTGTGGAGAGCTTGAATCATTGGAGGCTGGTTCAGAAAGCCCAGGGCCCTACTGCTGTCCCACTCATGTATCTCGGCTCCCGAGGTTAATTTAAGTAGGCACAGGGAGTTTCAAGAGAGCGGGAAGGAGGGCTGGGGAGAGAAAGAGATTATACCTTGAGAAGAGACAGATAGGAGAGAGAGAGAGAGAGAGAGAATGGATGGACGAAAAGAATGATTGAGGGAAGTGGCAGAAATCTTGGATGCTCACCAGACCTGGACCTAGGATTCTGGATCTTGGAGCGCTTCGAAGAAGTAGGAATGAGCCATGAAGGTGCATGGGGGAGGCATGCTAAAATCAACAAAGGGTGAAAGGAGATCAGCAGCTTTAGCAACATAAATGTGTCCAGTATGAAAGTGGCTACAACACAACACTAGCATATCTCCTGTAATGCTGGATTTGGAGGATATGACCTTTGCCTATGCCTATTCCAGAGGCGCAACTAGAGCCAAATTTCGGGGGGGGGGCTGAGCAAAAATTTCGGGGGGGGCTGAACTTTAAGCAATAGGCAGAGTGTAGCTGCAGGGGCTCTTAGAAGGGGTGAAACAACAGCAAGGCCTCATTAACATGCAAATGGTCTTTTAAAGACCTGTGAAGTGCTCGGGTGCGGCTGCTTTTTTGCCCGGGAAGGTGTCTCATCCCGGGCTGCCACACACGACGGGGGGGGGCTGAAGCCCTGTGAGTCCAATGGGTGTTGCGCGCCTGGCCTATTCCATGTCTTACTTGGTAGTGGAGCACCATGTATACCCTACTGTTCAGTTGTGGATGGGTGATGGATGTAATACCATCAGCTTTCATCTTTATTGAACTCACATGTACATACACAAAAGGCTTGCCAGAAGTTTTTATGGGGAGCTGGTGAGAAACTACTTGAGAGCTCCCACCCTTCTTCTCTTCCAAATGTTTTGAAGCATAGTTAGAAATAATTCTAAAGCCTATTGTGGCAGTGTCACTGGTCAAAAGTCAAGAGTATTTAAAGAAACAGGGTCAGGAGTTCTTTTTGTGGAATTTTGGGTACGTGGATGCCAAATGTAGCTTCTTACAACAGTGTAAGCAAGAAACTTTGATCAAAACACAATTTGTATAGTTATGAGACAGGTTACCTAATTCGGAATTTTTGTGAAAATAATTGGTCAGTGGTGCATTTTAATACATACTCGCCCAGCATTGTTGCTTAAAGTGAAATATGATTAAACACATTTTTACATGGGACTTGCAGTTTCTCTCTAGGTTTGTTTAAAAAAATGCATGATGCTTTTAAAATACTTGTGGCAGTTACAGTGGTCACACGTGGTAAAGTATGAAGAAATAACATAAAAAGGAATGATTTTAAATTACACCTAGAAATAGGGAGACTTTATAATAGTTTGTTGTCTCTGACCTGGATAAAGGCTGGGACTGATTGAGACAAACGCACAATATAATTAAAGTATTCCATGACTCTTGATTGATTCTGATTGATTGTATTTTACTGCAAAATATCTGTAGAGCTTTCTCCGCCTTTTCTTGAGGCCTCAAAGTGCTCTCCACCTAATTTTCTAACGCACGGATAAGAAAGGGTGTTGGTTGAGGTGTCATCTAAAATGCAGGGCTTTCATGTTGTGCTAGATTGCCAATAGTGTACTCCAAATCTGTCACAGCAACATGTGATGACCCTAAACATGAGGCAGCATGCAGAAGTGAGTGTGGGGGTCCTTTTTGCTCCTCTGTGTTACATTTCAGGGAATCCCATGTCTTTATTGGTGATCTGAACACCAGTAGCTTAGACAATCATTATTGTTTGTGGGGGTGAGGTGAAAGGTTTGCAATTCAGGGCAAAGGAAAGCGCTCCCTCAAGAGGCTATGGCTAGAGTTAGTCTAATCCCTATAGACACTGTTACCTCATCAGCAAATCCCTTTATGGAGTCCCACAAGAACCATAGGAGCTAGACGTCTGGAAGCAAAATGATACCACCAGGAAATCACTTTATGGAAGCCACTATGGGCATA
The DNA here is from genome assembly GCF_964204655.1 of Triturus cristatus. NCBI lineage: Eukaryota > Metazoa > Chordata > Amphibia > Caudata > Salamandridae > Triturus > Triturus cristatus. The sequence continues at coordinate 1,670,556,320 of NC_140590.1, read as the reverse complement.
TAGGAGCTCCACCCCTGGAGATGCTGCTACACCACCTGAAAACCACTATAGGCAGTCACCCAAGAAGGCTTGGAGCCCTTATCTGGGGCATTATTGCTACCCCAGGAAACCACTGTGTTTAGTCCGCCCAGGAGCGATGGGAACTCTACATCTGAAAGCCATGTGACACCATCAGAAATTGAGCCCACCGAAGATTGCTAGAAGGATGACTCGTGGAGAAGCTGTTACATCACCTATAAACACTGTATATAATCACCCAAAAGTAGTAAGAGTCCAACCTTTGGGGGCACTCTTACCCCCCCCCCCCCAGCAAATCAAATTAAAGAGTTCAACCAGGAGTAGCAAAAGTCCCCATACGATGGAAGCACATTTATAGCTGAGTGGGATAGTTAGTGCATACTGTGGTAAATTCCAGCTAGATGTGGTCACTCCACTTTTAAGAATGGAGGAAGTAACTGTAGGAGGAAGAGGGAAGGGTGTGATGGCAATAGCTCTGGGTGGAATGGAAGTGGCTGTGTCCCTGAGCCCTACCTGCCCTTAGCGGCTTCCAACAGGGTAGAAGCTACAGGAAGCCTCCTTGAAGCAGGGATTAAGTAACAGTGGTGTGGCTAGGTAGCAGTAGCGGTCCGTGGAAGGAGTTCGGTGGGGCAGTGAGGCGGGGCGGGGGAGGGGCAGAGTGGGGAAATGTAAACGCCGGAATATGGATGAACGGAGGTAAGTACACATTTAAATAAATAAAAAAATTCCTTTGCGCGCATGCTGCATCCCGCATGTTCGCGAGATTTTCTGCATGGTTGCGGCTCGCCAACTTACCCATGTGGTTGCTCGCGGGCGCAGCCATCTTGTTTTCAGTTGTCTCGCGGTGCATGATCGCGAGAAGAAAGACGTGATCACGCGACGCATGACGTCACTGCGGGCGCGAACTGTCGCGAGACAGCGCAAATGGCTAAAAACAATACAACATCTCATGGAGAACGCAACCGGATCAAGAAAACTTGTCGGCGAACGCAGGGATTCAGGTAAGGCGATCGCGCGAGAATGTATTATTTTACAGCGCGAGCAAGAACCAAATTATCGCTAAGCTGCGGAATGTGGAAATTTTGACATTTTTGCGCTTTCCGCGGAACGCGAAAATGTCAAATTATCGCAATTTCCGCGAACGGAACAAAATTTTCGCCCAGGCCTAATGAGGAGGGAGGAGTGCCTCGCCCATTACAGCACAGTCCCCTGTAGACATAAGGGTACACTTGGTGCTTCCATATTTACATTGTCTTTTGGGTTGACTTTGTTGAAATCAATGATCAGGCTGCAAGCACCAACCAGCATATTTGTTCCCTAAGCTAGCAATTGATGATTACATTAACTACCTTCAAAATCATGGCAGCTAAGAATTAGCCCTAGTGGGTGAAAGAATGGGCCAGTAAGTGCTTAGCAGGGAAGACATCATGCAACAGGCTCGAAATACATATGGCTACCTATAACCTAAGCTCTTGAACATAGTTGCCAGTGTGTGCAATGGCAGCAGGACATCACATTTCAAGGCCTGGGCTTTCCATTTAACAATGCAGGTCAGGGGTCCTTCAGTTAAACTAAAAGGAGTAACCCCCTCATAACTATTCTAAAAGGAAAAACAGGGTCCAAGATCAGAAGAATCGCTAGCTGCAGTCAGGTCGTGTGGCATCCCTTCTCTTTGGAGAAGAATAAGGACCAGATGTCAACAATAGGCAGCATTGTGGTATGGTGAACCCCAGGACTGGAGGATGAATGTCCATGCCAAGGTACAAACTATCACGTCAATGCATTCTTCGTTTAGATATAGCTGAAAACATGATGTCCATTTGACTTAACTACTGGGTGGGAAAGGTGGACATTAAAAGTACTTGGGGATCAATGTAGAAAGTAAACTTTGGACACAGAATGCTCTGTTTAAGAACGTGGTTTGTTATTTGGGGTAGGCTGCCACCCATCTCAAGTAATAATAACACTAACCTGTCAGGGTGAACCACAAACTCACTAATTTAACCTGAACCCAACCCCTTGGTAGGTAAGGCACAGAGCAGACAGGTTTAATTTAGGGCAATATGTAAAGAATGTATGCAGCACCTACAATGTCATAAAGTCAAAACACCAAGCAATATTAAACCCACACCACATTAGAAAAACATAGTAAATGTTAATAAAAAAGAATGACACAAAAATGACCAAAATTCAAAAAGGGGAACCAAAGATATTAGTGCTTCAAGCTATATGTGAAAAAAGCACAAAATCAATAATCACCTATGAAATTTTATGGAAACAGTAGACTGGGACCTAGGCATGTTTTCAGGCCAACTGTGAAGGAGTGCGGGTTAGGTACATCAAGCAGGTTTGCATAGTCAAAGATTTTACCTTCAACCTTTGTCTTTTTTATGGAGCTTAATGTACTCAAGAGGAGCAAGCCTGAAGATGTATCCAAAGAAGTTGAATCAAAACTGGACACCTTTGCCGCAAGGTCCCGCTGGCAGTTCTGGAGGTCTTGGAATGCTCTAAGTTCCAACTTTTCAGGGTTTCTGTAGCAGCTTCTCTTGGTCACTTCAAAGACCATGAAAACCACAGGGACAGTACTTAGAGACCAGGACTCACTCCAGCAAAGCCCACCAGTAAGGTTCAATCCAAGTCGGAACTGGTCACTTCAGGAAAAAGGCCTCTTGCAGCTTGTTGGTACTGGTTACCCAGTCACTCCAGGGAAAATGCCTTTTGCAGCTTTTTGTGTCCATTTAGTCACACAGGAGACCAGACAATTGACCTTTGAAGTCCACTTCCTTGCCCTGGGTACAAAAGAGAGAAGGTCCAGTCCTCCAGAGCTCCTCTGACATCACAGTCAGCAGGTCCAGTCCTCTTCTAATCTTCCAGCGGTCCTGAAAGTGTTCTGAGTTGGGTTCCCTGGGGTGCCACTTTGATAGTTTGCACTAGTCAGTGGATGGGACACTACCTAACCAAAGGGGAAAAAGTTCTCAAGGGCAACCCTGCTCATTTTTGCAGCACCTCCTATTTGCCTTACTGCAAAATATCTCACATTGCACCTTTCTAAGGGGAATCCAAGATGGCACAGGCCTTCTTCTGCTCTTGGAGGGAGCTTGTGCGCAAGTTTGAGGTTTTGTTAGGGAAGTGAGCAGTCCCCTTCTCTATGTCCAGTTAAAACTGCTTCTGGTTGTAGTTTCCCTCCCACTGGGTTCGAGCCTGCCTAGCTAGTGTAAGCCTTGGAGACAAAGGCTTCCAACTTCGGGTCTCCCTTTACACCAAACTATGAATGGGCAGGCTTCAACTCTGTCCCTTTTAGGTTAATGAAGTTCCTGGGGCCACCCCAACTGTCCTTCCTGAGCTGCTTGGGACACATGCCCCACACTCAGTCCATCCTGTCACCAGGCCCAATCCATTGTTTAACTGTGGGAGCAGTGCTCCACCTCATTGAAGTCAAGCACTGGCTGGACAGGTGCTGACTGGCTAATGCAAATTAGGTTCCCGGAGGTTCAGGTAGGGAAAAAGTAACTTTCTTCAAATTACTTTTACAACAAATTTACTAGAATTCCAACTACACCAATAAATTGGGATTTGTTTAAATAAATATGAAAAATAGACTTTGGATGACTATGTTAGCTATCACCTGTTAAATGTTCCAGATTAAAGTTTATAATATATACTTTAAAATTTTCTAGAATCCAACTATAGCCCTGTTAAGGAAAATAGCTTTCGGGATATAGCCACTGGAGGAACATGTCAATTTTCTCACATGTTCTACTTTTAAATGTTAGGCACTCTACCTTATGTGTACTTGGGTGGTGACTTATTGATATTTAATAACAGGGGTTTCCACCTGCCAAAAGGGTTATTTCGACAGCAGGTTTTAAGGCAGCTGCAGCCAGGCTGCATTTAGCAGGCCTGAAGCCATGTTTTACAGGCCAACCCTATGGATGGCACAATTGGTACTGCAACCTACATGTGCATTTACCCTCCAGGCCCTTTGGTGCATGTAATACCACATATACTAGAGGCTTATGGACAAGCTAAATATGTCAAGCATGGGTAAGCCAATTTAACAATGTTTTAAGGGCGGCATAGGCACCTTACTCCTGTTCAGCATCAGTAAAGTGCACCTAAATCTAATGCCAGCAGAAATAGGTCATAGAAAAAGGCAAAAGATCTGAGGCTACCATGCAGAGAAGGCAGATTTGCTACAATCTTTAGCTTAAAGTGACCATTCTTCCTGAGCATCTAAAAACTATCTGGATTAGGTTGCAGTCCAGGGCAACAGAGTGCTTTCACTTATGAGATCGCAGAGCTGCAGGACAGGTCAACCCTCTTTCACAATTCTAACTGTAGCCTGCAATAATCACAGCAACTGTTCCTCATTGTGCTTTCACCATATTGAGAGGGGCACAATTTCCATAGAATAAAACCACTTGCAGGTCAGGTAGGTCTCCTTGAAGCATGTGCCCAGGAAAAAAAGATCCACTGCAACGCAATTGTGAAGGCCACATCATATTAACAATTTAAGTATCTAAATGAATTGCTAGTTATCATACCAATGAGGTGATGAGGCCAAGAGAATGTACTGTAAGCACAGGTCAAACATTTCAAAAACCACAAATGGATGTTCTTCAGCTTATAAATGTGCCTATTGGGATCCAGAGAGCTTCAGGTGTGGCCACCCTAGCCCCCACTGTAAAAGCCAGACATGATACTTAAAGTTTTCAAGACTTAGGGCCTGGTCTACATGTTGGCAGTCCTGGGACGGCCGTACCCATGGATGGCGGTCCCACCGCTGCCATCACGTTGGGCCTCCTGCTCGATCCCGCTGGTGGCAGTGAGACCACCACAATTTCCGCCAACGCTGCCAGGATCCAGGATACCACAGCAGCGGCAGTGGGGAAAGCAGGTGGGAATTTCGATGGTGCCGATGCCGACCCCACAGAGCAGATTCTGACCTGCCTTTGCTCTGAGCACTTTATGGCGGGCACCCTGCCATGAAGGCATGTAACAGGGACCCGGACACATCTGCCCATGGGGATGCATGCGGGGGCCACATGATGTGCCCCCCAAAAGTACACGGTCATGCATGAACTGTGTGGCATGCACAACATAGTGCATGCCACATCATGCACGGACATGCTGGAGGTGCTGTCACTGCCAGATGCTTTTTAGGCTCTCCTATAAGCCATACATTCCCTCCGCCACACTGCCTGCCCTGGATTACAGTTGCAATCCGGTGGGTGGGACTGCAGACCACTTGGCGGTCTTCCTTAGAACACCACGGCGGCGGAAATTTCTTGCATGAATCAGGGTCACTAAAAAAGTTTATAAGACCTAAGGCACTAAGTTCCTGCTCAACATAACTTAGCCATCTACTCTTAGTGTGGTTCTCCAATTTTTACAAATTGCTAATAATCGCTAATAATTCTTTTATTAAGAGGGACTGAATCCCTACGCCAAATTGAGAGCCACAACAAAAGCGGGGCCAAACGATTTGAGTCAGTGATATATGGAAGACCAGTTCCAAGTGGGTAACATAGTTTGAATATGATTGCGGGAGGGAGGTCAGTGACTTACATTTTTTTTTTCGATTGATGGAGGGTATCCACGGGAGCCATCCCCCTGACCCCTGCCCCATACGTCACAGCTGATATTGTCTTTGCGTGATAAATCTTTTTTATGGGGTCAAGAAGTCGGGAACCTAGTCTCGCGTAGAATGCTTTGAGTGCTGCCAAACTCCTATAAGCAGACCCCTACCATCCACCAGGTGTGTCCAAGAAAGGTTATTATCAAAAAGGACTCCCAAGTAGGGGAACGTGTTTACCACCTCGATTTTTGAGGGACCCATGCAGAAATAAGTTTTTTTTCCTTTTTCCCTGCCCCTGCAATTAAAATGAAGGACTTAGCCTGATTAACTTTTAGGTCTAAGGTGTTCATGAAGGCCGCGTACTCTGTGATGAGGCGTTGAAGGCCCAAATCTGTTCTGGAAAGCAGTACGGCATCGTCAGTGTACGCCAGCATAGGAATGCGTTGGGAGTCAATAATGGGGACATCCAGATTTTCCCCCATCAGCGCTTCCTCCACACCGTTTGTATAAATTGAAAATAAAAACAGTGTGAGGACGCAACCTTGCCTTACCCCTCTTGAGATGTTAAAGTGGCAGGTTCGCTCCCCATTCCTCCCAAACCGAACTGTTGCAGAGGCGTTAGAATATAATTGGCGAATGAAATCAATTAAGGGCTGTTCTATTTTCATTTCCGCCATGATATTCCAGAGCTTAGGATGGGACACGTAGTCAAAGGCTGCTGATAAATCCATAAAGGCAAGATATAGCTTCCCACCCTTGGCTCTGGCATATTTGTCCCAAATAAGGGAGAGGTTCAAGCACTGATCAACGGTGCCCTTACCTTATTGTAAACCGTATTGTGTCTGCTTCAGAATGTTCCTATCTCGGGCCCATAATTCCAATCTAGACAGTAATAGTCGACCCATTAATTTAGCTGTTGTATCTATCAGGGATATTGGTCTATAATTTTTGGGTTCCCCTTATCTCCCTCTTTATAAATGGGGACAATAACACTCGTCCTCCATGAAGGTTGGGGACATATTTGTGCGATCTTATTAAAAACGTTTGTCAGGAGGGGGACCCAGAGCTCCTGGTCCTCATTAAAAAGATCTCTAGGAACCCCATCAGGGCCCGGGGATTTTCCCGCACTGCATGCTTCTAGACCACACTTTATCTCTAAGAGGGAGAACGCTAATTTCTCCTGCTCCTTGAGGTCTGGTGGGTTAGGGGGACAAAGCAAAGAGTCGGTAAGGGAGATGATATTTGAATAGTGTGCCACCCAATCCTCTTCACCTACATGAGACTCTAAAGAGGGGTCGGACTGCGACTTAAAGTGAGGAGCATTGATTAGGTCCCAAAACTCTTTGCTATTGCCATGTTGGGAAGTCTCCTTTAGTCTGACCCACATCTCCTCCCTTAGGGAATTTTCCTAAGACTTTCTTACCATTTTATACTCCCTCCGGAGCGATGCAATTAATTGGGTGTCTCTGGGTTGCATCTTAAAGGCTAATGGCAGAGCCTTTCTTGCTTTTGAACATGAGGTGTTAAACCAGCCCTTTGGGGTTTTTAGATTTGTACTGTGTTAACGTGTTGCTTGTATTTCCTAGAATGTTAGTATACCTAGACAGCGTTTCCCGCGGGGAGATGGTCAGATCCAAACAGATTTCAATGCTGTCAAGAGAATTGCTCACCAATTCGGGAATGAGTATGGAACTCTCAATCTGGGCCCACTTCAGCTGGTAACCATTCTTTCTGGCTAGGCATAGTGGATCGACAACCTGATCAGTTTGCCCCATATCATGAATGGAGCGAAACTCGCAAGAAAGAATGGTATGATCACTGAAGGTGTTGAATTGGGCGTCAACAATGGAGCAGGTTTCACTATGGGGATTTGAGACCAGAATAAAATCAATGGTGGATTCATGATCGGACCGACGGAAGGTTTTTAAAAGGGTGTCTGTGGAAAGAGATTTGGCATTCATGATTGCCAAATTCCTAGTTGACAGTGTTTGGTTAAGACCATTGCCATAAGGGCAGTGGGAAAAATGGAAGATCAGATTTCCCATAAGATCCACCACCCCACATACTTTCTCCAAGTTGTATTTGCAGGGGTTAATGTTGAAGTCTCCCACCCATATAACTTGAGCAGGTTCCCTTAACCTCGATAGTATGTCTTCTAGTTCCCTATTTACAACGTGTACACCCAGGGGAAAATTAGGGCTGAAATTATTATTATAGAAATTAATCAAAAGCCATATGCCGTGATCAGGGAGCTCCAGGATGAGGATGTGAAAGAGGTGGGACTTATCTATAAACTTTGTTATTTTCAAAGGCGACGTATTTGGAATCATGGTTAGAAGACCGCCCTTTGCCCTCCCTGCTGGTGCCGGTACAGCCCTAGTTTAGAATGAACGGAATCCATTAATGAATAATGCATCTGTTGCCCAGGTTTCCATGAAAGAGATAACATATCAGAATTTTGCCAAATTCATGCCCGTTGTGCATCCCCCAACTTACTAGTTATGCTCGCTATATTCCAAGAGACGAAACGGAAAGCACTCGGGGCCTTTAGGTTCTGAGTAGGAGAGGTAGAGGGCTCAATGCTAAGTATTGGAGCGACTTGTAAGGAAAGAGACCCCTCAGATGCTTTTGGGGGCAGTCAGTCACAAATATCCATGCCTGAAAGTGGGGCAAATCTATTCGAGGTAGGAATGCCCAAGTTTACCAGGGGGATAGAATTTGAGTGACCCTCCCTGAGTTCCTAAGTTGGTTCCAGTGCTGTGTGAGGGGGGAGAGTAAAAGTAACTTAAAGAATGAGCTACAATCTGGGAGTGCCTGGGCGGTGCAATGTATAGCTGGGACAAAAGCGATTTTAGAGTTAGTGTGTTGTTAAAATTCAATACAACAGAATCTCCTTTCAGATTTTTTTAAGGAAGGGCCCACCCAACTAACCCTTCTAGTCATAATTATATGGTTGGCCAGACGTGAACCCCCCCATCAACCCAACTGATGTATGGGTGGACTACCAATGAAGGGATTTATCAATGAGCTGAATTGTGGATTCAAACTGGCCTTCCCTCAAGAGGGGCACATTTCCTAGAACCAATGTAAGGGGTGCCGCAGAAGGAGGTAAATTAAGCGGGTCTAGCCTGGTAGGAGGATTAATCTCCCTAGATTCGCCCTGATTTAAAATAGCACCATTTGTCCCACCCATGGTTAGTTGCAAGTTGATCCGGGGCAGGCCTATCCGAGATATTGTTAGGGGTGGTGTGGGGGGAGGTTGGGAATGTCCTCGGGTTAGGGGGATTACCAGATCTATGGCCAGTACTGGGTGTACCCTGGGAAGGCAGGGATGAAACAAAGGGGGGGGGGCAAGGGTACACAATTCTTTTCTCTGTGTGTCCTTTGGGCTTCTTCCAGCCCTGCGATGGGGTGCAGTAAGTGGGCAGGACCCTGAGGGCCCAAAGACTCTAGTTTGGTCAGTCCCTCCTCAAATTCACATACCTTCGTCTGCAGTGAGCTTAACAGAACCGTAAAAAGAGTCTCCATTCGTTTCCAATATTCTTCCCCATCCGGTTGGGAGAGCGAGGAAACCTGAGTAGGAGCCTTTGATGGAAGGGTGGGCTCCTGAATGGATTTGGTAGGCAGCTTGCATTTTTTGGGTTTGACTGAGCAAGTCCCTTTCATAGGTTTGGGTTTAGGTTTTTGGGCCCCCGCACCCATCCTACATTTTGTAGGGAATTTGTTCACAGCCTTCTACTGCAATTTAGTAACACTGCCCGGAACCTCTATAATACGGCCAACTGAGTTAGCAAGATGAGAAGGAACAGGAGCAACCAGGCCAACCGGGCTTGACAGGTTATGAAGTTGGGAAGGTGTCATTGCCGTAACAGTCGGTGAGTGTAAAACAGTAGGAGAATTATTGATGCCTAAAAAAGAGCGCCTCAGGGACGTGGGTTAGCATGGATTCGGCACACGTAATACAAGCATCCAGTGTGCCCGTCACTCCAGTATGCTCATGGCGGCCCCTGCGCTTGCTCATGTTAGACTAAAAGGGCAGTTAGTGATTTAAATTTAGAAAGGGTTACTTGAGGTTATGGTAAAGTAAATAGCACAGTACCTGAAGAAAAGAACACCAAACAGATCGAGAGATTAGAGGGGGAGCCCAGCCCTGCCTCTTCCGGGCTCCGACGGGCGTGGATGGGCCCGCCCTTGGCCCGGGCTTGTCCCACGCCGCAGGCCACCTTGGTGCTTTTCAAGCACCTCCAGACGCTTAGGGGGCTGGGAAATGAAGTCCTCCTCGGTCCCCCAGCAGGTCTCCGCACACTCTCTTCTTCCCCTGGATAAAATGCTGTAAATGCAGGCACACCGCGCCGCGGGCCACCTTAGTGCTTTTCAAGCGCCTCAAGACGCTTAGGGGGCAGGGAAATGAAGCCCTCCTCGGTCCCCCAGCAGGTCTCCGCACACTCTTTTCTTCCCCCGGGTAAACCGCTGTAAATGCAGGCACAGCGGCGGCAGTGGGGAAAGCAGGTGGGAATTTCGATGGTGCCGATGCCGACACCGACACCACAGAGCAGATTCTGACCTGCCTTTGCATGTAACAGGGACCCGGGCACATCTGCCCATGGGGATGCATGCGGGGGCCACATGATGTGCCCCCCCAAAAGTATACGGTCATGCATGCACTGCGTGGCATGCACAACATGGTGCATGCTGCATCGTGCACGGACGTGCTGGAGGTGCTGTTACGGCAAGATGCTTTTTAGGCTCTCCTATAAGCCCTACATTACTTCCGCCACACTGCCTGTCCGGGATTACTGTTGCAATCCGGTGGGAGAGACTGCAGACGGCTTGGCGGTCTTCCTCGGAACACCACGGCGGCAGTCCAGCGGGAAGACCGCTAAGATCCAAATCAGGCCCTTAGTGACCCAGATGTACTAATTATTTTACAGCACAACACTATATGGAATTCTGTATTTTTACAGAGTGCCATATTTATACAGAATCATCTTTGCTGATGCCATTGGCAGTACTTGAGGTAAAAAGTTGTTCAGCATAACGCTAAGCATTGCACTACAGCGAATCCCAATGCCTTGTGTGAGATTTTTCCTCAAAGTACATACTTCAGTACACACTTCAACAAAAAGAAGCCATGTAAATGACTAATTTCTTGAAAATTGCATGTTACATATGAGAATACCACACAATATTCTACTTGCCCCGTGTTAGATTCTGTTTCAGGCTTTGAAAAGTTACCCTCTCCATCCAACGCAAAGACTCCTCTTTGTGGTGGAGGGAGCTGTAGGGACCAGGAAAGCATCACTGGCAGTTGTCGATGCAGCATGAGGAGCAGGCCTGGTGTTGCGTACAGTCGTCACTGTAGTGCGAAGATTCTGGTGACATTGTGAACGGTCAGGCCAGAGCTTCGCGATGGCATAGCTAGCAAGTGGTTGATGCTGTAGCGAAGAGTCTGGTTGATGGCACTTCACATTGGTGGGCTGTGGAAGCGACAAGGTTTTGGCACAAATGGGCCCATTTGCGATATATGGAGCCAAAAAATGTCAATTCGGCTCCACTTAGACCACGCCAAGGGTCCAATATCCTGAGAGGCACCCCTTGGGGTCATGGACCTACTCCAGCTGGATCTGGGTGCTGATCCAGGTGGTTGGGAGCCTGTTATGTCCCTGTGGTTCCGTACAGGAGGTCAGCAGACTAGCCCTTGGAGTCACTCTGGGAGTTCTGAGGTCAGGTGCAGGTGTAATCCCTCTGACTCAGGCATGAGGGTAACAATGAAGCAGGGCAGCAATCCAGAAAGGCTCTAGTCCAGCAGCTCAGTTGTTCATCAGAGTGGCAGTCCTTTCAACAGCACAGTAGTCCTTATTTCTGTCAGAGTCTCACAGGTCCAGAAGTGTACTGAAGAATTGGTGTCTTAAGTGCAATATTTATACCAGGTGTATCCTTTGAAGTGGGAGAAGCTTATAGAGGTTTCCCCTTGGAGTGCAAAGGTTTTCCGCCTCCCCTGCCCTGGCTCAGGACTAACTACATGGGGTATTCAGTCCTTTATGTGGATGCAGGAGACAGCTTCTTCACGTGTAAGTAGGGCTGTGCTCTGCTTCACCCTCCCATCCTGCCAGTGATTGCCCATTCAGGAACACCTAAGCTCATCATTCTATGCGGCTGTCTAGGAGGAATATACAAAGCCCAACTGCCAGCTACACCCCATCATGTGACCCAGAGACAGGCTGCAGGCACTAAATGGGTAAGACAAAAATATGTCGATTTTCTAAATGTTGCATTTTCAAAATTGTAATTTAAAATCCAAATTTACCATAACAGAGGATTTTTTATTACAATTCCAACGACACCTAACATGAACTCTTTACCTGTACCTATTTGGAAATTACATCTTAATAAATGTAATAAGGTAACTCCAATGTTATCCAATGAAACAGGCAGGCCTTGCAGTAGTGAAAAATTGATTCAAGGGTTTTTCACTATCAAGGCAAGTAAAACTTAAAAGTTCATGTCCAACTTCTTAAATACACTGCATCCTGCCCGTAGGACTGTCCAGGGCCTATTCTAGGGTTATTTATATGTATTAAAAAGGAAAGGCTGGGCCTGGAAAAAGGTTTCTTTTGTAACCTACAAAAAGTGATGGGAGGCTGCTTACGATAGGTCTAATCACTGGCAGTAGCTTGAGGTAGTACTCCAACCCATCGTTCATGCCGCTTCAGTTTGGACCCAGCCATATGCAAATTAGTCTTGTCCCTACTCCTCATGGGGACAATCTGGCCAAACTGCAAAGCCAGGTCCTCCCTGAAACAGAACCAAGTAATTCAGGACCGGTTTTGTTCTATTTATGGGCTAATCAGCCGGCTACAGCCTGGTGCCAGTGGCATAGTGAGCATGGGACCCACATCTGGGCATACCCATGCAACTTAGGGCAGTACATGAAAAACACAAAAGGTGATGAGAGGCTGCTTGCAATAAGTCTAACCCCTGGCAATAACTTGGGGTAGCACCACAACCCACCGTTCTTTTGCTCACCTCAGTTTGGACCCAGTTATATGCAAATTAGTCTTCACCCTGCTCCAGTAGGAACAGTCCATCCCAACTTCTTTCATCTGTCTGTGAAACCCGTTCTGCTTTCACAGACTCATTGAGCCCCTAAGGGCATTAACTTTATTTACTTTTGTATTTATTTAATTGTTTTGTAAAGCTTGGGCTAGTAACCGACAGTCACTTTGTAGTGCCCAAACCAGCGGCAACAGCACTTTAGGGAAATCCAAAGCCTCTCCTTTATGACACGCAATTGGATGCAGTAAAGTTAGTTCAAAATGTCCTTTTGTTGTCAGATTTGATTATTGCTGGATCAAGCTGCTCTCATTGGACCGCGGTTACTTTTAGGGGTACGCTGCCGAAGAGAAGGCGGTCAGCTGCTCTCATTGGACCACGGTTACTTTTAGGGGTGTGCTGCCGAAGAGAAGGCGGTCAGCTGCTCTCATTGGACCACGGTTACTTTTAGGGGTGTGCTGCCGAAGAGAAGGCGGTCAGCTGCTCTCAATGGACCACGGTTACTTTTAGGGGTGCGCTGCCGAAGAGAAGGCGGTCTTTCTTCGAAGATCCTTGTCTTCAGATTATTCCCAAATGTTGACAAGTTTGGTTAACTCCTCAGCTCTGGTCTCAGCCTCAGAGCATCCCACGCTAACACCCACAAAGGTTAACCTCCAAAGCCTTATGGTTGTTGTGATCTGTTTGAGCAGGTTGACGTGGCACAGTCCGAAATTGTGCATCGAGGAGTCATTTATGAATCGAGATTTTAGGTGTTGAGTGCTTTAAATGAGGTACATGGAAGTGTGAACTTTAGACATTGTGTCCCCTTGGAGTAAGTGCAAGTCTCTGAGGACTGGATTGATTTGGTGTGATTTGCTTTAGCTGTGGCATAGACTGGATGTATTTATTTCCTTGCTTTGTTTTGTAATCTCTCAAGATTCGAGATCTCCCTCTTTGGGACTCCAGCATAGACGACGTTACAATAGTTTTTTTTCTGGATTAATTCATTGAACTAGCAATGCAGAATTGACTTGGGACCTGAAACAACCAGAACACCATTCACAGCAACGTAATATAAACATTTGTATTGCAAAGGAAAGAGTAGCATCAAAGCACACTCCACGATTTCTTAAAAATCCTAATTTCTCAGATCAATTAGCTGCAAGGTTGTCACATGAGGGTGTTCAACTCTTATCCCCCCAGACAGCTGTAAACATGTTTCAGGCAGGCAATGATACTCTGACCCTGACAGCTCTGCATGCCCAGTCGAATATTGTTTGGGGTGTCTTTTGCACACTTTGCAGCCTGTAGATTGCAATGGGACTGGGGATGTACTTGGCAGGGATCTACAATAAACATTGAATAACTGGGCCTTCATAGGACGTGCTGGTGGAACCCCACAAGCGATGTGTCTGACAGATGATGAAGACAAGCCCCTTCTGATTTGCTGGCTGTGGTTGGATGAGGAGTGAGCCCATCGCAGGACCATTCTGGAGATTAAAGATGAATCTGTCAGCTACTCGAGCAGCATTGATCAGCTGTCTCATAATAGACAGATAAGTCAAGAATGGTAAGGGTTGCAGCAATAGTATATTCCCAAAACTCATACCAGATGGGGAGTTCTAATGGAGAATTATTAGGTCGATTGGAAAGAAGAAGACTTTGTTTAGTGAGATAATGCCAGCAAAGGTACTGCCGTGTCTCGGAAAGAGTTCCATTATGTCTGCAAACAACAGGCCGCTAGGTACAAGAAGATGACTGTCACCTCATGCGAGAGACTGCAGATTAGTCAGTGCCGTGGGATGTGAATGTTAGTGGCAAGTAGTGTTGTACTCAGTGGCGTAGCAATAGTGCCATGGGACCTGGTGCAATCAAGGTTCATTGGCACGAATCCACAGGCTAGGCAGCGAGGTGGTACCCATCCACAGGCTAGACAGCGAGGTGGCACCCATACACAGGCAAGGCAATGAGGTGGCACCCATCCACACGATAGGCAGTGAGGTGGCACCCATCCGCAGGCTAGACAGTGAGGTGGAACCAATACACAGGCAAGAGAGTGAGCTGGCAACCATCCACAGGCTAGGCAGCAAGGTGACACCCATCTACAGGCTAGGCAGCGAGGTGGCACCCATCCACAGGCTAGGCAGAGAGGTGGCGCCCATCTACGGGCTAGACAGTGAGGTGGCACCCATACACAGGCTAGGCAGCGAGGTGGCACCCATACACAGGCTAGGCAGCGAGGTGGCACCCATTCACAGGCTAGGCAGCGAGCTGGCACCAACCCACGGGCTAGGCAAGGCGGTGGCACCCATCCACCGGCTTGGCAGAGAGGTGGCACCCACCTGTGGAAATTTAGCTTGCGAACTGAACATTATCTGCGCCATCTTGTCTCTCCCCAGCGCGACACACAGGAAAGCGCACGGCAGCCATTTTAGGCACCCTGGTCTCTCCCTGCTCATTGCCGATCGCCAGCGCGTCCCCCTGGCGCTGCAAGCATCCCCCATGCGCCGGCCACCCCCGCTCTCTCATACACGGGCCATAAACCCTCTCCTTCTGCGCGACCCTGCCATAGAACCACATCCCACGCCTGACCGACATCCCATACATGGTCATGCATCTCTTCTGATAACCCCCTTCCTCTGCGCCCCATTGTCCGAACTGATCCCAGGCCATCACCTAGCCCTGCGGATGCAGTTTATTACCCCTACTGTAAGGGAAACACCCCACATCAAAGGGATTACAGTAGATCAAAGCCCCTACCCCCTGAGACCCGGCCGGTCGCACACACCCCCGGGAATTGGTGGAATGTCCAGCTGTGTGATAGCCATCTCCTACTGTGGATGGGGTGGGGACTTCCACTGTAGATATGTGTGGGAGCGAGCTCGAAGTGGGGATTCCGAGGATGTTCTTTCATGTTCCAAAACAATCTCAAGAATGTGCCATGTATGATAACCCTGCAATAAAGTCATAAACCTGTGTATAAGAGGCCAGGCCTCAGAGATGCAGTTAGAGCACCTCGTGACGATACCTTGCTGTCTGATCTGATGTGTTCTGCTCCGACGGAATAAAAACTTTGTTTCCTGCCTTCCAGTCTCCGGTGCCTGCCTCTTTCATTGGTAAATTATCAAATGGTATGAGAGGCGATTACCGCCGGGCAATACTTGAAGGGTTATCGACTGAAACTGCCGCTACCATTTAACAATTGGCGTCCCAAACGTGGGGCCCATCAGCGACACGTGGATCCAGTGGGAGAGGTCCTGACGACAGAGTGAACGACTGCAACGATCGGGAGAGCTCCTGCCCGATAGACCCTCGTCTGGCAGCCGATCATCCGAACTTCACTGGTTCCGAGCAGACCTCTCTCGAATGATCTACGGTCCTGACTGGGAACCATCAGGAGTGCCGCGGCAAATACGGAAAGTAGTGGACGATCGGGCGCTGGAGGCGGAAGACGAGAAACTGTCCACGCGGTCCGGGTAAGGTCGTGAAACACGACAAATTGCGAAATAATTGATTGATTATCTGAAATACTAGTATTGCTCATTGATTGTTCTCTTTGAGATATCGCTGTCTACAAACGGGGAGGAGTAGAAATTCTCTTTCTCTCTCCCTTTGCAGATAGTGAAGGGTAGGTAACGCAGACTTTTGTCCCCGTTGTAACCCGTCGTGCCTATCTTTATCTCCCCACTGATTGATTGTCCGAACATTGATTGTTTTGAAGAATAGTGCTCTTTGAGATATTCTCTGTTTGCAAATAACGTAGAATAGAAATATTCTGTCTAGTCTTTGCAAATAGTGAAGGGTAGGTAACGCAGACTTTTGTCCCCGTTGAAACCCGTCGTGCCTATCTTTATCTCCCCATTGATTGATTGATTGATTGATTGTCCGAACACTAGTTGTTCGATATTGGTTCTTTGGAGGTATTCTCTGCTTACAAATAACGAGGAATAGAGATATTCTGTCTAGTCTTTGCAAGCAGTGAAAAGATAGGTAGTGCTGACTTTTGTCCCCGTTGAAACCCGTCATGCCTATCTTCTCCCCACTGATTGGTAGTTGGTTCTGCCCGGACCGCTTATTAGAGGTGGACCATCCGGCTCCACTGGAAGGCACCCCTAATAAGGACATGTTCACTAAATATGGACTAGTCGCCGTAGCTTATAGCAAGCTATGGCATAAATATACAAGGAAGGACCCCGAGAGTCAGTGGCCACTGATGGGATCCTTCGACGACCATAAGATAGAAATGCTAGAAATAGCTCTGCGTAGCAATAAAACGACGCCTACTATGCTTGACAGTATCGGCATGTGGCGCAAAGAAGCAACGCAACGGAAAAAGAGGGAAGAGGTAAAAGCAGAAAAGGAATTACGAAAGGCAGCTCACCTTGCCGCTAGAAAGTTAGAGGAAGAGATAAAGGAGAGAAGGGAAACAAAACTAAGACAGGAGCCCGAAACATCAGGCCAGTACGCTGTTAGGACCCCCTCTATGCTCTACCCTGAGTAGTCCTCTAAGCAACGGACGAATGATGAATTACTATTAGGTCCCCCGATCATTTACATGCCCCCTCCATACGCACCCTCCCAATCGGTAGTGCAACACCCACAACCCCTAAACACAAGCGAAAGCAGTACAGGGGCCTCGGTCCTCACGGCCTCCGCGCCGGCCGAGCCTCTTGTACTGAATACAACGTCGGCAATAACGTTGGATAACCCTGAGATGAGAAAGAAAGATCCCACCAGAATGAATCGACTAACAAGGGAGGAACGAGCAGGAATCGACAAGATAGTAGGGACACTGGTGGAGCGAAAGGAAAGTGAGGAGTATATAACAGACGTGTATAACTCATATGCCGACAGCCGCAGATGACACTTTGTCGTGCGACTCTGTTATCACGCCCTGAATACATATGAGGATAGGTACCACGATAAAGGTCCCGAAGGCTTAGCGGCCCTATATAGGAAGGTAGACATTGGGGAAGAAGGAGAGGGCGATGTGACGAACCTCTTCACTCGTACACTCGAGGTCTATCGACACCTTAAAGAACACAGACAGGCCACTAAAGCAGAGACCCCCGTAGCAACTAAGCCCCAGGAAGGAAGGACTGATACCATGATGCCCATCAAAGAGGCCGCCCCCTATTGGGTCCCCCCACGAGGTCAGGGAACTCATGACGACATCAACCACCAAGATGCGAAGGGAAGGGTTGTATATAATTGGGTCTACCAGCCATGGGACCGACAAGATATTTTGACCTTTCGAAAAACTCTACCCGACTTAAGAAAGAACCAGACTGCCTTCTACACCGAACTAGGTACAGCCTTAGCCTCAACAATAATGACTTTAGCAGATATCGATTTGTTCTTCGGATTATGTCTGCCGGCTGATGTGTGGAAGCAAATCCGGAAAGTTGACCACGCTGAACCGTTCAGATATACCTGGGTACAACTCGATACCATAGATAAACAGCGAGAACCGGGACAGAAACCCCCGAAAGCCATATTGGAGCTCCCAGACAAGATTGTACAGAAATTGAAGACTCTAATCCCAGAAAGAAAGGTAGACTGGTCGATAGTGACGGCTTGTCGCCAGAAACCCCAGGAGGATGTGTCTGAATACTTCTCTCGATTCGAGACTGTGTTTTCCGATTATAGTGGCCAGGACATGACCACTGCAACCGGACATCACCTCTTTGTCCAGAATTATGTGAAGGGTCTGTCACAAGAAGTCTCCCAGAAGCTACAGACCAGCGAGAGTAGTTGGGCAGCCTCTAAACCCGCAGCAATCCTCCAGATGGCCCAATACTACGAAAACCAAAAGAATGAGAACGATAGGGCGTCCAAGAGAAAGAAAAAGGAACTGAAGGAGAGGGTAATGATAGCACAGTTGCAAGGGGTGACCATAGGAAGGGAACCCCCGAAAGGGAATTACCAACCAACCGCCCCTAGAAAGCTACCCCCTAGAGACCATACACCTGCACCCTACAACGGACGGAGAGACTTAGATGGGAACCAATGTGCGTTCTGTAGAGGGTTCGGACACTGGAAATCCCAGAGCCCGGTCCTTCTGGAATTGAACAAAAATAGGGACCCCAGAGACACAGCATATGACCCCAGAAATAGAGGACAGGGACGAGGGTACACGAACGACGCCATCAACGACAGGCCAGGCAGACCAAACACTTTTGATCGCCCCTGACAAAACCAGTGTCAGCAGTCCGACTACGAAAGCACCCATGACTTCGCATAGGACCGCCAGGGACAAGGGAGGGATCCAGTCGAACTCCGTGTTGACCAGCAAGGTCCTTACGTCACTGCTAAGGTCTTGGGCACCAAGTCTCCATTCCTGGTAGATACTGGGGCGACACGTGGTGCGTTATCTAAACGACTGATTCCTAGGGCACCCTTGTCTGGCTCACATGTAACCTCAATAGGCTTCGATGGAACGCCCTCCACTAACCCCTTATCTACACCAATCTCCTTTGACTTAGAAGATAACGTCACTGACACGACCTTTCTACTCTGCTCCAACACCCCCGGTGCTATTATGGGACTTCATTTGCTAAAACATTTTCGGGCTACCATCAGATGCTCCCCAGACGGAGTTCGAGTCATCCTGCACGATAACCCCGATCCATTCAGACCTCGTCACACACGGCGTATGCTCTCTATAACCGATGCTGACCTGTCCCTACTCGACACGTTACCTTCACATCTATGGGCTAAAACCGACTCAGATGTAGGGCGCATGGTGATCGACCCAGTACACATAACCGTCCGACCGGACGCAGTGCTCCCAAAGCTCCCACAGTATCGGATATCGCCCGAAGGCGAGAAGGCATTGGTGGAAATCATCGAGTCCCTAGTCGATGCAGGAGTGGTAGAAGAAGTAGTCAGTAATGTTTGCAACAGCCCTATCCTACCCATTGTAAAAAAGCAAGGCGAGGGAGATGAGAAAGCATACCGCTTTATTGTCGACTTGCGAGAAGTTAACAAAGTAGTCATACCTCAGTACCCCGTGGTCTCAGACATCACCACCATCCTCACCCTGATTCCGTCCACTGCCACCACTTTTACCGTTATTGATCTCAAGAACGCATTCTTTTCCATCCCCATCCACCCAGACAGCCGCTACCTGTTCGGCTTCACCTTAAAAGCCCGTTCGTACAGATTCTGTAGGGCACCCCAAGGCTACACTGAGAGTCCCAGCATTTATAGCCAAGCCCTCAAGAGGCAACTAGATGCAGTCCAACTACCCGATGGAGTGGTGTTAATACAGTACGTCGATGACATTCTTTTGGCGGCCGACACCACTCCACTTGCCGTCACAGCCACCATTCACCTCCTCCACTTCCTTGCGGAGAACGGTCACAAGGTCTCCAGGAAGAAATTGCAATTCTGCCAACCCCAAGTAACATATCTAGGCCACCTACTATCCAAAGACGGGAGAAAACTTACCCCTGACCGAATTCAGACCATCCTAGAAACCCCTGTTCCCAAAACTCAGAAGCAAGTAAGGTCCCTAGTAGGCCTCACCTCCTTTTGTCGACAATGGTTGCCAAACTTCAGTCTTATCGTAAAACCTCTGCTTTCCCTGCTGGCTAAAGATGTCCCCTTCCCCCTCCCCTGGACATCCGAATGCCAATCCTCCTTCAAAGAATTACGAGACGCCCTCTGCTCGGCCCCAGTCCTAGGAACCCCAGACTACACTAAACCTTTCTCCCTCTACACCCACGAAAGGGAGGGATGTGCGTTGTCTGTTCTAACCCAGTCCATAGGCCCTAAATAACGCCCTTGTGCCTACTTCTCTGCCACTCTTGACCCTGTAGCCAGAGCTTTGCCCGCCTGCCTTCGAGCAGTAGCCGCCGCTGCTGTCTCTATCCGGCAAAGTGAGGGGATCGTGCTCTCGAACCCTCTCACAGTATTGGTACCCCATGCGGTTGACACCCTCCTAAACCAAACCAAGACCCAACACCTGACTAGCGCACGACTGACTGGTTACGAACTAACTCTGCTTGCACCCCACATCACATTGAAGCGATGCACCACTCTGAATCCAGCAACTCTACTACCTCTCCCTGACGCTGACCCCAATGCGTCCCCTATACATGACTGCGTGACCCTCACCGACGAACAGACCAAGAGTAGGGTTGACCTCCGGGATACTGCCTTCCCGGACCCTGACGGAGAACTGTGGGTGGATGGCTCATGTATCAAGCTCCCCGATGGCACCACCTCAGCTGCCTATGCAGTCACCACAGCCCGAACAGTTGTTGAGACAGCCCGCATCACACAGCGATCCGCACAGGCGGCGGAACTAATTGCCCTCACACGAGCATGCATCCTGGCAGCAGGGACAACCGCAAACATTTACACAGACAGTCAGTACGCCTTCGGGGTAGCTCACCACTTTGGGCTCTTATGGAAAGAGAGGGGATTCTTGACTTCCCACGGCACACCCATCCTGCATGGAGATCTAGTCTCTGCCCTGACTGAAGCAGTCCTCCTCCCCACACGGCTGGCCGTGATCAAATGCCAGGCGCACAAGAAGGTGACAGACATTATAGGACAGGGAAATGCACTAGCTGACATTACTGCCCGAACCACAGCCGAGAATAGGTCCGCGACCCGTATGTACGTGACCAGGTCACAAACTGAGAAATGGAAGGATGCTAGGGAAACGATTAGGGATATCCAACTAGCCAGCACACCACACGAATTAACTGAATGGGCCCGGGTGGGATTGAAAGACGATGAAGGCTGCTGGCGAACTAAAGACTCGAACAAATGGTTGCTACCTGACTCATACTTGATCCCCATGCTGACCATGGCACACTCCCCCGCACACATAGGGTCTGCCCCCATGATCGAACTCATCTCCAAAGTCTGGCACAACGACAAAATCCCAGACTCAGCCAAACGTCTGGTCCAACAATGCCTAGTATGCCTCCAACACAACCCTGGGAAAGGAACTGCTGTACCCCGGGGAGGGTTTGGGGTTCCCAATCACCCCTTTGAAGTCCTACAAATGGACTATGTCCAGTTAGAAAGGTGCCAAGGTTTTAAGTACGTACTTGTCGTTGTGTGTGCCTTCAGCAAGTGGGTGGAGGCCTACCCAACCCACGACAACACCGCTATGACAACTGCAAAAGTACTACTGAAAGAATTCTTCCCCCGATACGGCCTTTGTCGAATTTTGTGGAGCGATAATGGCCCCCACTTTGTAGCCGAGGTTATCCAACTCATCCTAAAGGGGCTGGGTGTGAAACAGAAATTCCACGCGGTCTTCCATCCCCAATCTGCAGGCCTGGTTGAGCGACATAATGCCACATTGAAGCTTAAGATAGCAAAAATAGTTGCCACCACAGGACTGAAATGGCCAGACGCTCTCCCGCTAGCATTGCTATCAATGCGTTCCACCCCCACTAAACACCACTTAACCCCCTACGAGGTCGTTTTTGGGCAGCCCATGAACCTTTGGACTGCACCAAAACCAACATCCATCCACGACGTCCCGGACGTCCTCATGTCTGACTATTTGTATAACCTAACTAAAACGTTGTCTGTTATCCATCTGCAGGTGCTGCAAGCCATTCCCGATGTTTCCAGGGGCCCCGGGCACGACATCCAACCCGGCGACTTTGTCTTAGTGCGTAACTTCCAGTGCACCAAGAGTCTGGAGCCCCGGTGGACGGGCCCCCCTGCAAGTCCTAATCACCACCCGAACAGCTCTTCGAGTGGAGGGGAAACGCAATTGGCTGCATGCACACCACTGCAAGAAGGTATCACCGACCCTGACGACCACGGACAACATCACCGCTCAAGAGGAACTACTGGACAAAGACCGACCATCCCTGAACCGCCGCCCAGATACGGAGACACTTGAGCTAGTGAAATATCCCGATCCCACTGTGCCATCCAAGGAAGGGTATAACTTGCGACGAAAGGAGAGAACTTCGGCTAAGCAGACCACAAACTAAGTGGAAAATCTCAGAGCGGTAGCCTAGTCACCTCAAAGGCCACCAGGAGAGAAACTAAACAAAGTCTGTGGTTCTGCCCGCTACCGAGTCTCTTGAAGGTGATGGAAGCGGCCGACATGAAGATGATGGAAGCAACCGGATGTCCGAAGATCCACTACAGAAACCCAAAGACTGACAGAATGCACAGCTCAAAGACTATTACACTTTTCATTACCCTTCTCTTTTGCCTTCTCCTCATGGTCACCTTCTGGATCATGGAGGAGAGCACACCCGCTCATAAGACATTGCTGACCACCGTTCAACCTACCACCATGAAAGAACACCATCTGATCTCACTTTCACCCCAACTCCGAGAAAGGCGTAAGGAGTTCTGGAATAACTCTTTTGTGCAGCTGCTCCACCAACACAATCTTGCCGCCAACGCCACTAATTGCTGGATCTGTGGATTGCTACCACATGCTACTGAACACTCTATCCCTTTCATCCCTTCACCTTTCTCTGTCCATGGTTCCTGCCTCGCCTGGCTAATCCTCCTGCAAGAAAGCTACAAGGACAATGCCACTTCCGGCAGAACCATGTCACACTTCTACCATGGGTTCTGGCTGAACAAAACTGGAAGAACTTCTGCCCCCTTCTGCCCTCTGAGATCAAACACTTCCTTTCACATGGACATCCCTACCAAAGAACGAGTTGAAATGCAAGTGTTCAACAACCCAGCCAGACCCACCTTCTCTTACCTCCGGAAACGGACGGGCGCCACCCTAACAGTGGCCCTGTCCGTCATCAACATCACTGGATTTGTGTGCCTCGAAGGCCTGGGGGCGCAGCTGGTGGGCCGCAGCTCCTGCCTCATCACCCGAACATTGGACTCAGTTGATCCACCCTCCTTTGTTGCCTCCCCGAATATGTACTTCGTCTGTGGTACTAAGGCCTACACCTGGCTTCCGAAAGGTTGGGGAGGCACCTGCTACATCGCCTTTGTCCTTCCTCCGACATATGTGGCTCCAGCAAACCATCACCGACAGAAACGTGCCAAAGACATTGTGCAAGCCGACTCCACCGGAGCACAGTTCATGGACGCAGTAAAAGGTCTTGTTCCGCTCTGGGGTCCAATGGCAAACAGCCGTGCCATCCGCCACTTAACCCAGGCAGTCGAAACGGCGATGAACATTACGGCTGGCGCCCTCGCCAACAACACCGCCGAGCTCCAGGCCGTCCGCCTAGTGGCCCTTCAGAACCGCCTCGTTCTAGATGTGGTTCTGGCTGATCGTGGAGGAGCATGCCGCATCATTGGGTCCAGCTGTTGTACCTACGTACCGGATAACTCACCCTCAGTCTACAAAGCAATTGAACACCTCCACAGACTTTCCGCAGAGGTTCATCAGGAGCAAGAAGAATGGTCACTGGGGAGTTGGTTTTGGGACACTATTAGAAATTGGGGATGGAGGCTGTTCTCATTTATCCTAATACCAATTGTGATACTATGTGGATGCTGCTTGGGGATTCAGTGTCTGCCACCTTTATGCTCACTTTTTATGAACTGCATCTGCCCTAAGACTTTGAACTTTGAAGCGGAACGAATGAAAGCTCTGTATGAGATGGAAGTTCGTAGTATTATGGGGGTAGATCCAAACTAGACAAGCTGGCGAGACATGTTAAAAGGGAGGACTGTGGAAATTTAGCTTGCGAACTGAACATTATCTGCGCCATCTTGTCTCTCCCCAGCGCGACACACAGGAAAGCGCACGGCAGCCATTTTAGGCACCCTGGTCTCTCCCTGCTCATTGCCGATCGCCAGCGCGTCCCCCTGGCGCTGCAAGCATCCCCCACGCGCCGGCCACCCCCGCTCTCTCATACACGGGCCATAAACCCTCTCCTTCTGCGCGACCTTGCCATAGAACCACATCCCACGCCTGACCGACATCCCATACATGGTCATGCATCTCTTCTTATAACCCCCTTCCTCTGCGCCCCATTGTCCGAACTGATCCCAGGCCATCACCTAGCCCTGCGGATGCAGTTTATTACCCCTACTGTAAGGGAAACACCCCACATCAAAGGGATTACAGTAGATCAAAGCCCCTACCCCCTGAGACCCGGCCGGTCGCACACACCCCCGGGAATTGGTGGAATGTCCAGCTGTGTGATAGCCATCTCCTACTGTGGATGGGGTGGGGACTTCCACTGTAGATATGTGTGGGAGCGAGCTCAAAGTGGGGATTCCGAGGATGTTCTTTCATGTTCCAAAACAATCTCAAGAATGTGCCATGTATGATAACCCTGCAATAAAGTCATAAACCTGTGTATAAGAGGCCAGGCCTCAGAGATGCAGTTAGAGCACCTCGTGACGATACCTTGCTGTCTGATCTGATGTGTTCTGCTCCGACGGAATAAAAACTTTGTTTCCTGCCTTCCAGTCTCCGGCGCCTGCCTCTTTCATTGGTAAATTATCGAATGGTATGAGAGGCGATTACCGCCGGGCAATACTTGAAGGGTTATCGACTGAAACTGCCGCTACCATTTAACACCCACCCATGGGCTAGACAGCGATGTGGCACCCATTCCACAGGCTAGGCAGTGAGCTGGCACCCATTTCACAGGCTAGGCAGCAAGCTGGCACCAACCCACAGGCTAGGCAAGTTGGTGGCACCCATCCATGAGCTAGGCAGTGAGGTGGCACCCATCTACAGGCTAGGCAGTGAGGTGGCTCCCATCCACGGGCTGGACGGTGAGGTGGCACCCATCTACAGGCTAGACAGTGAGGTGGCACCCATTCACAGGCTAGACTGTGAGGTGGCACCCATCCACAGGCTAGGCAGCGAGAAGGCACTCATCCACAGGCTAGGCAGTGAGCTGTCCCCAACCCACAGGCTAGACAGTGAGGTGGCACCCATCCACTGGCTAGGCAGAGAGGTGGTACCCATCTACTGGCTAGGCAGCGAGGTGGCACCCATTCACAGTTTAGACAGTGAGGAGGCACCCATCCACAGGCTAGGCAGAGAGGTGGCACCCATCTACTGGCTAGGCAGTGAGGTGGCACCCATTCACAGGCTAGACAGTGAGGTGGCACTTATCCACAGGGTAGGCAGAGAGGTGGCACCCATACACAGGATAGACAGTGAGGTGGCACCCATCAACAGGCTAGGCAGTGAAGTGGCACCCACCCACAGGCTAGACAATGAGTTGGTACCCATACACATGCTAGGCAGTGAGGTGGTACCCATCCACAGGCTAGGAAGTGAGGTGATACCCATCCACAGGCTAGGTCGTGAAGTGACACTCATCCACAGGATAGGCAGTGAGATGGCACAAATTCACAGGCTAGGCAGGGAGGTGGCACCCATTCACGGGCTAGGCAGTGAGGTGGCACCCATCCACAGGCTAGGCAGTGAGGTGGCACCCCTTCACAGGCTAGACAGCGAGGTGGCACCCATCCACTGGCTAGGCAGAGAGGTGGCACCCATCTACTGGCTAGGCAGCGAGGTGGCATCCATTCACAGTTTAGACAGTGAGGAGGCACCCATCCACAGGCTAGGCAGAGAGGTGGCACCCATCTACTGGCTAGGCAGTGAGGTGGCACCCATTCACAGGCTAGACAGTGAGGTGGCACTCATCCAAAGGGTAGGCAGAGAGGTGGCACCCATACACAGGCTAGACAGTGAGGTGGCACCCATCAACAGGCTAGGCAGTGAAGTGGCACCCACCCACAGGCTAGACAATGAGTTGGTACCCATACACATGCTAGGCAGTGAGGTGGCACCCATCCACAGGCTAGGAAGTGAGGTGATACCCATCCACAGGCTAGGTCGTGAAGTGACACTCATCCACAGGATAGGCAGTGAGGTGGCACGAATTCACAGGCTAGGCAGGGAGGTGGCACCCATTCACGGGCTAGGCAGTGAGGTGGCACCCATCCACATTCTAGGCAGTGAGGTGGCACCCCTTCACAGGCTAGACAGCGAGGTGGCACCCATCCACTGGCTAGGCAGAGAGGTGGCACCCATCTACTGGCTAGGCAGCGAGGTGGCACCCATTCACAGTCTAGACAGTGAGGAGGTACCCATTCACAAGCTAGACAGTGAGGTGACACTCATCCACAGGGTAGGCAGAGAGGTGGCACCCATCCACAGGCTAGACAGCGAGGTGGCACCCATCAATAGGCTAGGCAGTGAAGTGGCACCCACCCACAGGCTAGACAGTGAGGTGGTACCCATACACATGCTAGGCAGTGAGGTGGCACCCATCCACAGGCTAGGAAGTGAGGTGATACCCATCCACAGGCTAGGTCGTAAAGTGGCAGTGAGGTGACACTCATCCACATGATAGGCAGCGAGGTGGCACCCATCCATAGGCTAGGCAGTGAGATGGCACCCATCCACAGGATACCCCGTGAAGTGGCACCCATCCACAGGCTAGGCAGTGAGATGGCACCCATCCACAGGCTAGGCCGTGAAGTGGCACCCATCCACAGGCTAGGCCGTGAAGTGGCACCCTTCCACAGGCTAGGCAGTGAGGTGAAACCCATCCACAGGCCAGACAGTGAGATAGCACCCATCTACAGGCTAGATAGTGAGGTGGCACTCATCCACAGGCTAGTCATCGAGCTGGCACCAACCCACAGTCTAGGGAAGGAGGTGGCACCCATCCACCAGCTCGGCAGAGAGGTGGCACCCATCCATGGACTAGACAGTGAGGTGGCACCCATTCTACAGGCTAGGCAGCGAGCTGGCACCCATTCCACAGGCTAGGCAGCGAGCTGGCACTAACCCACAGGCTAGGCAAGGAGGTGGCACCCATCCACGAGCTAGGCAGCGAGGTGGCACCCATCTACAGGCTAGGCAGTGAGGTGGCTCCCATCCACGGGCTAGACGGTGAGGTGGCACCCATCAACAGGCTAGACAGTGAGGTGGCACCCATTCACAGGCTAGACTGTGAGGTAGCACCCATCCACAGGCTAGGCAGCAAGGAGGTACTGGAGATAAGGTGTCAAGTTTGAACCTGGCTGTGTCAGTGTGCTCATTCTGCAGGTATTTAGGTAATGCCACAGTCCGGTTAAAGCAGGCTTCTCCAAGGAGTAGCTTGTGAACTACTAGTAGCTCTCCAGGTATCTGTAAGTAGCTACCCTGTGTGCAGCCTAGACTACTAAATTAGAAGCTTTTACTTGGTTGAATTAATTATGTATACCACATTTTTGAGTGTATAGTTGAGACAAACGTTTTATTTTCAGAACTCATAACCTGATATTTGGAGAGAAATGGCTGAATTTCCAAAATATATTTAGAGCTGATATTTGAGTGATAAATAATGTGGCTTATGGAGGACTTTTTACAAATGTTATTACCTTGGCGACAGAGGCACTGAAGCTATTATTGTTATGTATTACCCATGTAGAGGCATTCCAAATTGACAAATGTGCTTATACATTACTGTTTGCTAACATGTCTGATGAAATGAGATGATCGCTGGAAGTAATCTTGTATATTGTAGCTACTAATGTAATCTTGTCTGAGGTAGTCACTATTACAACACTAAGGGCCCGATTCACAAAGGTAAAGAGAGACAATGGTCTAACTTTACGACTTTCGGTATTCACAAAGGGCATTACCTACTCGTAAATGCCTTTTGTGAATACTGAAAGTCGTAAAGCTTCTCTTATGCAAGGGGCTATTCCGAATTGCCTTAAAGCTGGTCAGGTTACCCCGATCCTAAAGAAACCAAATGCGGATCCCACGGACCTTCTTAACTTTCACCCAATCACTAACATCCCCACCTTGGCAAAACTCTTGGAGAAATGTGTGCTTGCCTAACTTTGCCATCACATTGACCATTTCCAACTCCTGGATCAATGCCAATCTGGTTTCCGCCCAGGTCATAGTACAGAGTCGGCGTTAACGCACACCATGGATGATGCCCTTAGAATGCTGGATCACAATGAGTCATGCTTACTGATCCTGCTGGACCTTTCGTCAGCATTTGATACTGTCAAACATGATCACCTAATTGACCTCCTAGAGCACAGGACGGTGCTGTCCGGGCTGGTTTTAAGCTGGTTCTTGTCCTTCCTGCATCACAGATTACAAAGCTTCAAGGTGAACCATTCCTTGTCCCACCCTGCACCAGTCACCTTGGTGGTGCCACAAGGGTCATCATTGTCCCCCACTCTCTTTAACCTGTTTATGGAGCCTCTGACAGAAATCTTAAAATCTTAAAATCATCCAGCATTCGCTATCATATGTATGCGGACGATACCCAACTATACCTGAAGATTGCCTCCCCCGAAGACATCCAGTCCCTCAATTCAGTCCTGCTGGAAACACAAAGATGGCTGACATACAATCACTTGAAGCTAAATACTCTTAAAACAGAATTCCTTCTGATCTCACCCCACAACCAATCCCTCGTCATGGAGCAGACCGCACCTTGTAGATTCGGCATCATCTCTGGACATCATTCTAGACAAAAGCCTGAACATGCAGAAGCCCATCAGTTCCCTCACCAAAGGAGCGAACTTCCAACTCAGCTTACTTAGGAAGCTCAAACCCTTCCTCCCTGCTCATGGTTGCAGTTCAAGCATTAGTGATCTCAAACCTGGACTATGGTATTGCAACACTTTGTGGCCTGCCCAAAGTTAGGACGGCTCCTCTTAGGGCTACCCTCAACTCCGCTGCGAGGCTCTAAACCGGCACAAAAAAATACCACCACATCTCTAGGACTTGCGGGTACTGAATTGGCTGTCATATGAAGCTCGGATACAGCTAAAAATTACATGCATGGCTCACAAAGCCATCCACTTCAAGACGCCGTTGTACCTTGCACAGAAACTGGAACTCTCCTGTTGTTCTAGAGCCTCCAGAAGCGCCAGCTCCCTTTTGCTCAAACCTCAAAAATTAAACAAAAAAGAAGACCTATAACCGAGCCTTCTCAGGGATGGCTCCGAGGATCTGGAACTCCCTTCCCCCTGAAGTCAGGGTGAACCCGTCTACTGTCTTCTTCAAAAAAGAAGTCAAAGGGCTACTGATGAAGAAATTTCTGCCTGGCACCTTCCTTTGATTCTGGGTCCATACCCGTTGTCTGTTCCCCAGCCACCTTGTTCATGAGTCGGTCGGACAATTCTAGACTGTGATATTTTTGCTCCCTCTGTTGTTTATGATGTGTTTTGCTGTGCCTCACGAGATTGCTGGACAATTTTGACTTTGAATATGTCGTTTTGGTCATTCTGTTTTGTATGCTTTTTACCTTGTGATGCATAATCTATAAAGCGCTCTGATACCCTCGGTGGTCAAGTTTGCGCTATATAAAACTTTCAAAATAAATAAATAAGTAAAGTTCGACTTTCATCTCACTTTACCTATGTGAATCGGGCCATATAATGTTAATAGCTCTCAACGAGTTGATACAAACACACAATGCTAGCGGTAACCCTCTAGGACAGCACCGGATTTAAAAGTAACTCAATGTAACTGCTGGTGATATAATCCATTCACCATAAGTGTGCAATTTTGGTTGGCACCCGCCAGCACAATGCCGTTCCAGTTACT
The DNA here is from genome assembly GCF_964204655.1 of Triturus cristatus. Taxonomy (NCBI): domain Eukaryota; kingdom Metazoa; phylum Chordata; class Amphibia; order Caudata; family Salamandridae; genus Triturus; species Triturus cristatus. Next base: position 1,670,526,180 of record NC_140590.1, on the reverse strand, counting down.
GGAATGTACACGTACAAAAATAACACCAAATGCACCACTTAAACAATATAATTCAAATAAGTCCAAATCCTTAAGGTTTTTTTCTTTTTCAAAAAGTTCTTCTTTGTTATGCAGTAAGTCATGCAATTATAAAAATTTTCCAAAACAGCCAAAGCAGCCGACGCGTTTCGTCCACCTCTGGACTTCTTCAGGGCTGCAACAAATTTATACAAAAGCGCAATGTAAATGATCAACATAAAGACTAGGCACAAACATTTATGACATAACAATAAAAGACATTATGGACATTTCTAGACGCATATTTGATGCCAAAAAATACAAGCTCAAATACAATTACATCATGTCTATTTTAACAATTAAAAAACAACGTGTAACATTGCAAGGAAAAACCATTAATTCATAAAATCACAGTTGCTGTTTGTAACAATATTTTTGTGACAAATTGACTGGTTGAGTAGGCCGATGAGTGTATAAGCAGAATGTATGAACACTCCTCTCAAAATGCCACATAAAACGGCCTTAAGGGGCTGAATTTGTCGAAAAGGAGGGTTAAGTCAATGCAAGGTAATGGGTGGTAGACCACCAGAGTCTGATATAAAATAGCAAAGCGAGAATGAACGTGATAATGCAAAAAATAAGCAAGAAGTATCACCTAGTGTGGACAACATTAGCGAGTCCAAGTCTAGGTCTGACTTAAATGGGGAGAAAAAGGTAGAGACATAGTGACTAAAGGAGAGAGGAAGGGATATACACACCAAGAAAACTTGTTGGGGAATATCACCGTCTTTGGATTCTGACTTTCTTGTTTCTGCTCCCTCACTATTTCAATTGGCAGTATTGCTGGGGGTAGAGGTCAGTTTTCCTAAAAGAACAAAACGACACATAAGGTCCACTAGTATGCAAAAAGATTATATGCAAAAGGACGCCAAGTTTAAGATCATAAAAATATCTTACTCACTTTTTGTAAAATAAAAAACATTTTAATCGATGTGGAGAAGTTGTCTATTGATTGGCCCAGATGAGGCTTGCCAATGTAATGGTGGTCAATATAAATATTCATCCAATGGTAAGGGCAGCTATAACACGTTCCAAGATACCAATAATAAAGGACATATGTCAAAAAGTATTCAATCAATAATAAAAGGTCAGAAATCCAATGATGATACTTAATGAGAGGAGTGAGAGGGCAAGGGAACATCATATTTTAAGGAAATCGCATACCTCTCTCAAAATAATAACATCAAGTCAGTTTCATTAAAGGCGCTACAGCGATCAGAACAGAGGGTACAGTAACCTGTAACAATCCAAGTATGGAATCAACCAAGGTGACATCTAAGTAGAAAAACCGTCAATACGCTAACAAGATGGACTTCCCCATGTTGTCTAATCATGAAAATGAAACCTAAAACCACCTAACGAGTTCCATTGAACATACGTAACTCTTATTACAGAAAAGGTTGGCGATCCCTTGGTTAAAGAGAGGTGCATCAGTGGTTTTATGGCGGGTAGGAAAGCCCAAAGTGTGCAATGGCTGCCATTGGTAAGACTATGAATTAGTTGAATACCTGCAGGGGTTTGCTGAGTACTTTGGAACAGTGGTTTTGTGAGTAGGTTTAGTCTCTTAGTTTTAAGGAGCTGCTGAGCAAGGTGGTACCACGATTCCGTCTTTGGCCCAGGATGCCCAAGTGCAGTGGCAGGATGAGGGGCATGATGAGCCTGGAAAGGAGACCACCCGGCGATGGGACACACCCATTCGGACAGAAAGGCTGCCAGAGATCTCCCAGCCTTTTCTGTAATATGAGCTACTAATGTTCAATAAAGATCATCACAAGCTTATAATAATATCATTCTTGTATTAGTGACCGTAACAGACATGTCCACGGTGTGCAAGGGCGACGCAGCTGAATGATAACTCTGCCCCTCAGTTCTCCCAACAGTGCGTCTGCCTCGACAACAGATGCACTGGAGGAGCAGATATCCAAGGTGGATAGATGGGATGTGCCGATCAGTCCTGGTGACTCCACCATCTTGGAGGCTTGGCAGACATTTTGTTGACCGGATAAGTATGGATTAAATGTCTTCATGAGGGAGAAAATGTATTCATTATTTTCGGGACTATTTACCACCAAGGTGTTTTAAGAACTCTGTCTAGGGAGAGAAGGAAAATAATAAAATCACTGTGCAAAGTGTTGGAGTTTTTTTGATGTTCTAGTTTAGTTGCCGTTTAATTCTAGGCACTTTTTTCATGAATCCTCCTACGCTTTCATACTATGGCCAAGATTCACAAAGGTTTAGTGTTGGGTTAGAGTTACTTTTTTACTGCTAAACCTTTTTGGGGATTAATAAACCATCACAAATTAGTATTTGCATTGGGTTGTATGAAAAAGTAACACAAAGCAGCGAAAAATGCTTTGCGTCAAGGGTGCATTACATGGGTGGTACATGTGCATTCCCATGTGTAACCACCCATGCTTTTTGATGCCAAACCCTATCAACTAACATTAGTAGACAGGGTTTAGCTCCAAAAATTAATGCAGCTCAAAAGTAGGTGCTAAAAGGCTTGCTTTTCCGACTTTGCATGTGTGCTGCACTGTACGGCACACATACAAAGTAGGAAAATGTTTTAAACTTGTCTAAACCCTTCTTGTACAAAACCTATGGTGGACTCAGGCACACGCCCTAGCACTATGGCGCTAACATGTGTGCCTGGCACACGGCAGCTAAAAGTGGCGCCGGCGCTAGGGTTGGAGAGAGATATATCTCTTCAGATATGGCTCTCTCTTGCTCCCTCCCTGTCACACAACGCAGCGCAGCATTTTTGGCTGCTGCGCTGCGTTTCGTGATTTTTTGCAGAATCTGGGACCAAATGTACAGTTTGACAGCCTGCACGTGCCACTCCGGGTTGGAAATCCCCGAGCAGACCCTTCTCGCTTTTGTCATACATGAAATGCTTCTTGGAGCTGCGGGTCCTCAGCATGGAATTATTTCACAATTAATAATCCGGGCTCCGTCCAATCAGAGAGCGGAGTCTCCTCCCTGGGGCCCCGTGTCTGCCGCGAGAACATCTGTAGCAGCTGTCCTCGTGCCGCCAGGAAGGTTCGCGGTCCCAGTGGCTGCTCGTCAGTGGATGGCAAAGAATGACTTTGAGAGCCCTACCCTCCTCGACAGATGTGCAGAGCCCATCAAGATTTTATGATTTCTTTGCAGCGGGAGGCAGCAAAAATCAAATGCTCCCCAGGAGAACTGACACATCTCAACGTGCTTGTCACTTGCGCAACCTCCAACCAGACGCGTCCTGCCCCGGATTCCTACACAAGAGAGAGGGAAGGTTGCTGCCATGAGCAAATTCGTAGGTTGTGCAAATAAGTACTCCCCGTGATATGCAGCATGAAATCTAAATAATATTTATGCATTTAACACTTCCTGTGGCTCTGTTGCACCGAGATCTTATCGATACCTTATATATAGACATATAAACTTGAAACGTTTTGTAACACCATGTATGTATTGTCAGGTCAGTTCCCCGGGACCTGTAGATCTCAGTTCAAGACCAATAAATTCATTTTTGACACTCATATTTTCGATGGTTCTTGGAGTCACAGCTTCATGCGAGCCTTGTCTGTTGGCTAAGTGGACTATTTCGTCTACCACAGGGGCCTGAATGCGACGTCATGGTCACAGGTTCAAATCCCAGTGGGTCCACTGAGCCTCTCATCCATCTGAGGTCGAGAAAATGAGTACCATTTAGTTGGGTAGCAATAAACAATCTGTTATTTAGCGCCAAGATGCCTACGGGTGAACATGTGCTTTACATACATGTTATGTGTTACTCAAGCACACTCAATACCTCATCTTTGGGCTTGGACTTTTAGGGAGTAGCAAGGTCGAACAACTTTGGGGGTGATTGACTACGTTTTTGCGCCATGTTTGAGTCAAACGTAAAAGTAATGTGAAGCAGCTCATAGCGTTGCTTCTCATAAGTTTGCGCCATGCGGGCGTGCCAAGGGAGGTTCATAGGCATTCCCATGCTACCACCGAAGGTTTCTCACGCTAAAACCAATTTACTAAATACAGTATAATGGGTTTATTGTGAGAAAACTGTGCCCTTTTAAACTAGGCACGAGGAAGGAGAGGAGTTGGCCTAACGGCTAGGGCGGTCGACGTCGAATCTGGGGATCCAGGTTCGAGTCTTGGCAATGACACTGAACATCCTGTGATTCTGGGCAAATCACTTAATCTCCCCATGCCTGAAAAAATGAATGTGTCCTCATTTAATACAACTGGTGCTATGTAAAGCGCTCTGATACCCGATTCGGGTCAAGTTCGCGCTATATAAAACCCTGTAAAAAAAAAAAATTGAAATGCTTTCATTTCTCCTTCCTTTCCCGACTTTGCATGCGTGCTGCACTGTGCAGCACGCATACAGTGTGAGAAAAGCTTAACCTCATGTATAGGCATAGTATTTTGTACAGGAAGGGTTCCCTTCCTGTAAGAAACCTTTGTTAGACACACACACACCCTAGCACTATGGCGCTAAGGTGGTGCGTGGTGCACGGCAGCTGTAATCAGCGCCGGCACAGGGGAAAGGGGAGGAGAGAGCGATATCTTTGAAAATATGGCGCTCTCCTGCTCCTTCCCTGTCACTCAACGCAGCACAGCCTCGCGGGAGGCTGCGCAGCATTGCATGGAGATTTGGTAAATCTTCCCCTAGGTCTTTTTTTTGGAGGGTGGTGAGGGCAACAACAGCTAGTTCAGTGAGTATGTACCAAACAAAATAAATAATAATAACCAAGCTTTGTTTTTCTTTTGGAAACAAATATTAACGTATAGAAAATGCGCTTAATAAATTCAGAAAGTGTAATGCCATAAATCACTATTCTGTCTCTCTTCCAACATCGATGCGGTCTGTACATGTGCAAGGTGTAGGCACACCTATGACTGTAACCAAATGGCTCGGGCCAAAGCACAGTTCTGTCGTTTACTCAGTTCTGTGTCCGGACTTCAGGACCCCACCACTCAGTCCCTGTCAGAGTCAGGCACCAGTTGCTCTTCTTCAGGATGAAGTGGTTCAGCTGTTGTCTTTAATGAAATCAAGATTCTCTCTGCATAGAAATTGGAGAATCGTCATTCTCCTACAAAAACAATGTTTGTGGTGCGCAGGCCCTCACGCTTGGTGGATGACACTCCACTGGGGAAAAGAACATTTGCTGCAGCGATGGCTGAGACACATGGTGTAGGAGAGTAGGGTCTGCTATCCTATGGTCACCCCAAATTTTTGCTTTTTGCTTCACTGGTTTTTGACATATTGAGGCTGTGGGCCTGCCAATCAGACCCCCAGCCTGCTGTTCTCTCTACTAAATTAAAACTATGCACCCTAGGTGCATAACCAATTGGAAGTGGATCACCCTGTCAGCCCCTGTACCAGTGTACACTAGGTACCCAGGGCATTGGTGTATCTAAGGCCTACCAGGGGCTGAAGCATGTATTATGCCACCCCAGGCTTGGCCTAACAAATTTGACACAACTGGCTGATCACTCAGCTGGGGTAAGTTGGTGTAACCACCTCTTACTTAGGTGTAGTATACCTATACCTAACCTTAAATGGGACACCTGGTAACCTATAAGTCACTCCTATGGCAGGCCTTAACAATCCTGAAGGCAGAGTGCTTGGTTCCATGTGAGATGGTGCTCTGGCATGAGCTGAGCCTGTCTGCAGTGGTCGGAACAACTTCCTTCTACTGTTTCCAGATATCGTCATACCATATACTCTTAAGTGCATTATGAACCTCGCGGTTAAATGCTAACTTTGGTTTGGCTTTATCAAAACATGTCGAGTAAGGTGTCATACGAATTGGAATACTAACCCCTCGCCAATTCTGGCGACGGGGTTAGCATTCCACCCTTCTAGAGGGACACGACATGTACAGTACCTGAAACCCGGGTAAAATCAGACATAGCCTCAGCTCCACAAAATGGATGCTGCCACCACAGACACAAGTCTGCCCTCCTGCTGCTGGGAGTCCTTCCAGCTTGGGAGGTGTGGACAAAGGGTTTCCTGCCAGGGGAGGTGCGTGCACCACCCCAGACAGGATTTTGTGTATTGGTCAGGTAGGGCTTGAAAGAAACCAGACATGCCTGAGGCTCACAAGGAGCCTCGGTGCATATGCCAGTTCAATCCGGTCCTGGGGCACACCAGTCCCGGGCCTGGGGCGAGCTGGACAAAGGATTGGGGGTGTAACCACCCCCCTTCCTGGTCCCACCCTTAGGGAGGGACCTAGCAGGTAGTCCGGCCCCTAGAATCCGCTTAAAGGTAGGAGCTGTGTCCTAAGACTTCAGACATCCTGGAATCAACTTGAAACTAAGAAGAAGATGGGAACTTCGACGCTCTGCCGCACAGAGGACTGAAGCCAATCTCCCCTGTGGTCAGGGAGTGACCACCTTGCTAACGCAAGCACCATCCAGCGAATCAACGTCTGCTTTGCCGCCGCCTCCCGCCGGAGCCCGAGCCCAGAGACTGACAAGACCTGGACCTCCAGACCTCTCACCGCCCGATCCACAGTCCCTGAGAAGAGGAGACCCGTGGAGGCACCGAGACACGTGGAGCCAGCCATCTTGAAAAGACCACGACAAGCTGCAAGCGCAACAACCGAGGCTCCCTCCGAGTTGTGCTTTGGGATCTGAGAAGCCCAACACCCGAGCAGCATCTGCACCAAAGGTGAGCCCTCCAGCATCTCCACGATCTGCGTGGGGCCCTTCTGCATTTTGCCACTTGACGCGCCTAACCGGTTGCTGGCCCGCTGGCTAGTGGCCATCTTGGCGACGAACTTCAAGAAATACACGGCTGGTCTGGTTGCTCCAGACTGGCCCTTGCTCCCCTCCAAAGGAGCAATCCCTCTGACCTTGCTGGTCAGAACCATCAGCTTATTTCGTTTTCCACAACAATTGCTTTTGCCAAGGCTTGTTTGCTTCGATCAAGTCGCCGACACCGCTGACAGCGAGAGCCTGCGTGGGACAGCTCGTGACTCGACTCCTGGTTGTCGTCAACCTTCAAGGACCACGTGGCTGCAGAGACAAGCTACACCTTCCTTCCTGTTTGCACCCGACATCGCCTGGTACCCACCTGGTGCCACGCTGGTCACTGGCTAGTGACTGTGAACACTGTCCCCTCTGCTTACAGGTCTTCAACATCTCCGATCCACTCTTGGATCCACTGCATCTCTTCCGGACCGGCCGCCTGCAGCATCTTTGCCCCCAGGCTCCATTGAACAGATAGAAGAAACCCGACGCACTTCGACGCCTATGCACCCGCTTCCTGTGGGTGAGGTAAAGCTGGCACTCCGGTGCCCAAGTGTAGAGAATCATCTCTAGTGTCTGTGTTTCCAATCTTAAGTTCCTAGTCCATCCGGAAGATCCTCTTTGCAGTAACTTTGTACTTTTTACGCACCCATTGAAAACCTATGGGAGCTCGCGTGTGACTATTTGCTCTGCACACGCAACCCGTGTACCTCCTGGTCACTAACTGAAGTTAGCTCCTTGTAGGCCCAGCGATTCTAGAGGCCCTAGGCCTTTTCCCTTTTCTGTTCGTGGTACTTATACCACTATTTTAGTATATGGTTTGAGCGGCCACCAGGGCCTATCCATATAAAGTGCAACTTCTGTGTATTCTGTTATAATCTTGTTTGACGATTTGTGCTCCTGTGCTCATAAAGAGACTAGGGGTTACTTTGAGAAATAAATACATATATATTTTGAATATATATCTGTGTGGTGTCCTTTCATTGGTATAAAAGGGGGTTACATTTGGTAAAACAGCTTGCTTAACACGTTTCACGAGTTTAGCCTCAAAGACTGCTTAGCCTACGCTACCACTAGGGCAGCTAGTCCGAAAAGGTTGACTTACAACCACACCATAAGGGTTGCTTGGCATGGTACAAGGTGGTCACTTTAACTAGTGAACATCATATACCAGGCCAACTTCTCACATTGGTGAGCAGCGGTTGGATTTGAGCTTGCTGTGTTTTACCATTGTAATCTCTTGGTTACCAATTGAAAGATCACATAGGTACCTATAGGTACATATAAAACAAGATTAGATATACTTAAGTTCTACTGAACTTAGTTGTTGTAGAGCAAAGGGAGTAGCACACCCTGACTACAACTACTAGATAGGTTTAGTAGGTAAACCCAAGTGTAGGTAGATTGCAACACATCCACCCACACTTAAGAGCAATGGCTGGGGCAGAGGGGTCCAATGTACCCATCTCTGTTGAAAGTGACCCCAAGAGGGCACCATCCATCTTTGCTACCCTAAATCAGAATGAGCTCAGGCATTTGGCAACTCTTAGAGGCCTTAAACAGCCCAAGAACCCTACCTCTGCTGAGCTCAGAGAACTCTTACAGAATGATGAAAATCAGAAAGAGCTCGAGAAAGCTTCCCAGTTAGCCCCCTTAGGGACAGGAACAGGAGGCCCCCCTTCTGAAGATGCCACTGAAGTACCCATTTCCAATAGCCATCCCTTAGATGAACACCATACTACAGAGGAGGAAAGTGGTGGGGAGACAGATGTGAGTGAGGATGAAGGGAGAACTAGCCCAGTGCCAAGTGTTATACTTGGCCCAGCTAAACTAAGGCTATTGGGGACTGACAATGGGATCATCCCATTGGATCTCCCCAGTGGACTTAACCAGAGGTCTGGGAGGCAAAGGAATCACTCAGGTGAATCTAATGCTTCTCATACCTCTAGAGGCTCTCAAGGTCACTCCAGGAGAAGGATGACCACCCCTCAGAGGAGGGAGCATGAGGCCAGAATGCAGGAAGCCCAGCTGAGGATCAGGAAGCAGGAGCTAGAAGTAGCCCTGATGGAAGAAAAACTGAACAAGGCTAGGCAACCTAGAGAGAGTGGGTCTATACCCACTGGTGGCAGCATTGTCCCTAAGGACAAAGATAGGGTCTTTGATAATAGGAACCTGTCTAAGGTTGTGCCCCCCTACAAAAGTGGGGATGACATCCACAAATGGATAACTGCTCTTGAGAGAGCCTGCAAAGTGCAGCAGGTTCCTGAAGACCAGTGGGCAGCAATCCTCTGGCTCTCCTTTGAAGGAAGGGGCAGAGATAGACTCCTCACTGTTAGAGAAGAGGATGTCAGAAATTACAGAGTCCTGAAGAGTGTCCTAGTTGATGGGTTAGGCTTAACCACTGAATAGTACAGGTTAATGTTCAGAGACACCCAAAAGACACAGACTCAGGACTGGTCTGAATATGTTGAATGTGCCACTAAGGCTTTGGAGGGTTGGTTGCTGGGAAGTAAGGTATCTGATTTTACAGGATTGTATAATTTGATGATGAGAGAACAGATTATAAATAACTGTCAAAACCAGCAACTGCATCAACACTTGGTTGACTCTGATCTGACCTCTCCCCAAGAATTGGGAAAGAAGGCAGACAAATGGGTCAGAACCAGGGTTAAGCAAAAGAACCAGAACCAGGGCCAAGGGGGTGATCAGAAGAAAACAGACCAAAAGGGTGGAGATCAGAAACCTAAAGACCAGAAGTCTTCAACAGGGCCCCAAACTACTGCTAAGGAGGGTGGGTCCCAACAGTCCAAAAAGAAGAAAGAAGGTCAAAAGAAACCCTGGTGCAATCATTGCAAAAATACAACTCACTGGACTAGTGATTGCAAAAAGGGTGGAGCCCCCAACACTGTTGCCCCTAAGGCACCTGCTCCCAGTACTACTGTTAGCAGTGTTGGTCCCCAGACAAAGGGTGTAGTGGGAATCACTATGGGAACTGAAGGAGATTCTGACTTAGACAGAACCCTGACACAGGCAGTCCTGATCTGTGATGCCGACATTGATTTGTCCCTGACTGTGAGCCCCAGTAACCTGGGCAAGTACAGACAGACTCCTTTAATTAACGAAAAAGTGGCTCAAGCCTACAGGGACACATGTGCCAGTGTCACTATGGTGACACCAGGCTTTGTGGATCCTGGACAGTACATACCAGGTGAGAATTACCTGGTGACCAATGCCAGCAATGCCACTACTTCACATAGTGTGGCAGTTGTTAACTTCTCATGGGGAGGGGTAACTGGCCTCAAAAGGGTTGTGGTTAGTGCAGACCTCCCAGTAGAATGTTTGTTGGGCAATGACCTAGAGAGTTCTCTATGGTCTGAAGTGGAGTACAGGACACATGCAGAGTTGTTAGGTATATCACCACATGTCCTTGCTGTGACCAGGTCACAGGCCAAAAAGTGCCTTACTGAACCACAGGTCTTGGATCCTGGAACAATGGACCAAGCACCTACCAAGAAGAAGAACAGGAGGGTCAAGGCTGTGCCTTCCCCCCTGCCTCAGAGTGATGATCAGCCTTCCCAGGAAGCTGATCTAGAGAACCCTGAAGGAACTGTCCCTGAAGAGCTTGAACCTGATCGGGTTGAGTTTCTGGGGACAGGGGGACCTTCCAGGGCTGACTTGAGGCAGGCTCAGTTATCCTGTCCCTCTCTTGAACCCCTCAGACAGCTGGCTGCTGCTGAGGCCGCTGGGAATGCTCAAGGTACCCATAAAGTGTATTGGGATGATGGGCTCCTTTATTCAGAGGCTAGAGACCCCAAGCCTGGTGCCACCAGGAAGTTGGCTATTCCTCTGCAATTTAGGGGCTTCCTTCTTACCTTGGCCCATGATATTCCTTTAGCAGGACACTTAGGCCAGAACAAGACTTGGGACAGGCTTGTCCCTCACTTTCACTGGCCTCACATGAATGAAGATACCAAGGAGTTTTGTCGCTCCTGTGTTACCTGCCAAGCCAGTGGCAAATCAGGTGGCACAACAAAGGCCCCCCTAATACCACTACCTGTGGTGGGGGTCCCCTTTGAAAGAGTGGGAATAGACATAGTGGGTCCCATGGATCCTCCCACTGCATCTGGGCACAGATTTATACTGGTGGTAGTGGATCATGCCACCAGGTATCCAGAGGCAATTCCCCTTAGGACCACTACAGCACCTGTTGTGGCCAGGGCCCTGCTGGGAGTATTCTCCAGAGTGGGGTTTCCTAAGGAGGTAGTATCTGACAGGGGTACCAACTTTATGTCAGGATACTTGACAGCTATGTGGAAGGAATGTGGTGTCAACTACAAGTTCACCACTCCTTATCACCCACAATGCAATGGGCTTGTTGAGAGATTCAACAAGACCCTAAAGGGTATGATCAAAGGATTACCTGAAAAGCTCAGGCGAAGATGGGACATCCTTCTACCCTGCCTTCTGTTTGCTTACAGAGAGGTCCCACAAAAGGGGGTTGGCTACAGCCCCTTTGAATTGTTGTTTGGGCACCCTGTAAGAGGCCCACTGTGTTTAGTGAAGGAAGGATGGGAGTTACCTCTCAAAAAGCCTAAACAAGACATAGTGGACTATGTACTTGGTCTCCGCTCCAGGATGGCTGAGTATATGGAGAAGGCATCCAAAAACCTTGAGGCAAGCCAGGCCTTACAGAAAGCTTGGCATGACCAAAAGGCTGTCTTGGTTGAGTTTCAGCCAGGACAGAAGGTATGGGTGTTGGAGCCAGTGGCCCCAGCAGCACTCCAAGACAAATGGTCTGGACCCCATACAATCCTGGAAAAGAAGGGAGAGGTCACCTACTTGGTAGACCTAGGAACTCCCAGGAGTCCCCACAGGGTACTCCATGTTAACAGGTTAAAAGCATATGTTGACAGGGCAGACATGGGCTTGCTCATGGCTACAGATGAGGGACAGGAGGAAGAGAGTGACCCTCTCCCAGACCTGTTGTCTCAGAACCCTGAAGATGGCTCAGTTGAAGGAGTGACCCTTGGAGGCAACCTCACTGCCCATCAGCAGACTGAATGTAGACAAGTTCTACAATCATTTCAACATCTGTTTTCCCTAATACCTAGCCAAACTGACTGGTGTACCCATGTTGTGGACACTGGTGACAGTCTGCCTGTAAAGAACAAGCTCTACAGACAACCTGACCACGTCAGGGACTGTATAAAGGCTGAGGTACATAAAATGCTGGAATTAAGTGTCATTGAACCCTCAGAGAGCCCCTGGGCTAGCCCAGTGGTTCTGGTAACCAAACCTCACACCAAAGATGGCAAGAGAGAGATGAGGTTCTGTGTGGACTACAGGGGTCTCAATGCTGTCACCAGGACAGATGCACACCCTATTCCAAGGGCAGATGAGCTCATAGACAAACTAGCTTCTGCTAAGTTTTTGAGCACATTTGACTTGACAGCTGGCTATTGGCAAATCAGATTAGCTGAGGAGTCTAAGGCCAAAACAGCATTCTCAACCCCAGGTGGGCATTATCAATTTGTGGTGATGCCCTTTGGTCTGAAGAATGCACCTGCCACCTTCCAAAGGCTGGTGAACCAAGTCCTTACTGGGTTGGATGACTTTTGTGCAGCATATCTTGATGACATTGCTGTCTTTAGCTCCACCTGGGAGGATCACCTGATCCACCTGAAGAAGGCTCTTGAGGCTCTGCAAAGGGCAGGCCTCACTATCAAGGCTACTAAGTGCCAGATAGGGCAGAGTAAGGTTGTATATTTGGGCCACCTTGTAGGTGGAGGCCAAGTTCAACCACTGGAGAGTAAGATACAATCCATCAAGGACTGGTCCCCTCCAACCACCCAGACTCAAGTTCGAGCTTTCTTGGGCTTGACTGGGTACTACAGGAAGTTTGTTAAGAACTATGGGTCCATTGTGACTCCTCTTAATGATCTGACATCCAAGAAGATGCCCAAAAAGGTTCAGTGGATAGTAAGCTGTCAAAAGGCATTTGATGACCTGAAGGAGGCCATGTGCTCTGCACCTATCCTGAAAAGTCCTGACTACTCCAAAGAGTTTATTGTCCAAACAGATGCTTCTGAGTTGGGTGTGGGAGCTGTGCTGTCACAACTTAATGTAGATGGTCAAGACCAACCCATTGCTTTTATTAGCAGAAGGTTGACCCCCAGAGAGAAGAATTGGTCAGCTATTGAGAGGGAGGCCTTTGCTGTGGTGTGGGCCCTGAAGAAGCTGAGGCCATACTTGTTTGGCACTCACTTCAAGATTCAGACCGACCATAAGCCCCTCTTGTGGCTAAATCAGATGAAGGGTGAAAACCCCAAACTGCTTAGGCGGTCCATTTCCCTACAGGGTATGGACTTTACAGTGGAGCACCGGCCAGGTACTGACCATGGGAATGCAGATGGTCTCTCCAGGTACTTCCACTTAGGACATGAAGACGAGACTGGTCAAGGCTAGTTTAATGTCCCTGCGTTTGGGGGGGGTTGTGTAGGAGAGTAGGGTCTGCTATCCTATGGTCACCCCAAATTTTTGCTTTTTGCTTCACTGGTTTTTGACATATTGAGGCTGTGGGCCTGCCAATCAGACCCCCAGCCTGCTCTTCTCTCTACTAAATTAAAACTATGCACCCTAGGTGCATAACCAATTGGAAGTGGATCACCCTGTCAGCCCCTGTACCAGTGTACACTAGGTACCCAGGGCATTGGTGTATCTAAGGCCTACCAGGGGCTGAAGCATGTATTTTGCCACCCCAGGCTTGGCCTAACAAATTTGACACAACTGGCTGATCACTCAGCTGGGGTAAGTTGGTGTAACCACCTCTTACTTAGGTGTAGTATACCTATACCTAACCTTAAATGGGACACCTGGTAACCTATAAGTCACTCCTATGGCAGGCCTTAACAATCCTGAAGGCAGAGTGCTTGGTTCCATGTGAGATGGTGCTCTGGCATGAGCTGAGCCTGTCTGCAGTGGTCGGAACAACTTCCTTCTACTGTTTCCAGATATCGTCATACCATATACTCTTAAGTGCATTATGAACCTCGCGGTTAAATGCTAACTTTGGTTTGGCTTTATCAAAACATGTCGAGTAAGGTGTCATACGAATTGGAATACTAACCCCTCGCCAATTCTGGCGACGGGGTTAGCATTCCACCCTTCTAGAGGGACACGACATGTACAGTACCTGAAACCCGGGTAAAATCAGACATAGCCTCAGCTCCACAAAATGGATGCTGCCACCACAGACACAAGTCTGCCCTCCTGCTGCTGGGAGTCCTTCCAGCTTGGGAGGTGTGGATAAAGGGTTTCCTGCCAGGGGAGGTGCGTGCACCACCCCAGACAGGATTTTGTGTATTGGTCAGGTAGGGCTTGAAAGAAACCAGACATGCCTGAGGCTCACAAGGAGCCTCGGTGCATATGCCAGTTCAATCCGGTCCTGGGGCACACCAGTCCCGGGCCTGGGGCGAGCTGGACAAAGGATTGGGGGTGTAACCACCCCCCTTCCTGGTCCCACCCTTAGGGAGGGACCTAGCAGGTAGTCCGGCCCCTAGAATCCGCTTAAAGGTAGGAGCTGTGTCCTAAAACTTCAGACATCCTGGAATCAACTTGAAACTAAGAAGAAGACGGGAACTTCGACGCTCTGCCGCACAGAGGACTGAAGCCAATCTCCCCTGTGGTCAGGGAGTGACCACCTTGCTAACGCAAGCACCATCCAGCGAATCAACGTCTGCTTTGCCGCCGCCTCCCGCCGGAGCCCGAGCCCAGAGACTGACAAGACCTGGACCTCCAGACCTCTCACCGCCCGATCCACAGTCCCTGAGAAGAGGAGACCCGTGGAGGCACCGAGACACGTGGAGCCAGCCATCTTGAAAAGACCACGACAAGCTGCAAGCGCAACAACCGAGACTCCCTCCAAGTTGTGCTTTGGGATCTGAGAAGCCCAACACCCGAGCAGCATCTGCACCAAAGGTGAGCCCTCCAGCATCTCCACGATCTGCGTGGGGCCCTTCTGCATTTTGCCACTCGACGCGCCTAACCGGTTGCTGGCCCGCTGGCTAGTGGCCATCTTGGCGACGAACTTCAAGAAATACACGGCTGGTCTGGTTGCTCCAGACTGGCCCTTGCTCCCCTCCAAAGGAGCAATCCCTCTGACCTTGCTGGTCAGAACCATCAGCTTATTTTGTTTTCCACAACAATTGCTTTTGCCAAGGCTTGTTTGCTTCGATCAAGTCGCCGACACCGCCGACAGCGAGAGCCTGCGTGGGACAACTCGTGACTCGACTCCTGGACATCGTCGACCTTCAGAGACCACGTGGCTGCAGAGACAAGCTACACCTTCCTTCCTGTTTGCACCCAACATCGCCTGGTACCCACCTGGTGCCACGCTGGTCACTGGCTAGTGACTGTGAACACTGTCCCCTCTGCTTACAGGTCTTCAACATCTCCGATCCACTCTTGGATCCACTGCATCTCTTCCGGACCGGCCGCCTGCAGCATCTTTGCCCCCAGGCTCCATTGAACAGATAGAAGAAACCCGACGCACTTCGACGCCTATGCACCCGCTTCCTGTGGGTGAGGTAAAGCTGGCACTCAAGTGTAGAGAATCATCTCTAGTGTCTGTGTTTCCAATCTTAAGTTCCTAGTCCATCCGGAAGATCCTCTTTGCAGTAACTTTGTACTTTTTACGCACCCATTGAAAACCTATGGGAGCTCGCGTGTGACTATTTGCTCTGCACACGCAACCCGTGGACCTCCTGGTCACTAACTGAAGTTAGCTCCTTGTAGGCCCAGCGATTCTAGAGGCCCTAGGCCTTTTCCCTTTTCTGTTCGTGGTACTTATACCACTATTTTAGTATATGGTTTGAGCGGCCACCAGGGCCTATCCATATAAAGTGCAACTTCTGTGTATTCTGTTATAATCTTGTTTGACGATTTGTGCTCCTGTGCTCATAAAGAGACTAGGGGTTACTTTGAGAAATAAATACATATATATTTTGAATATATATCTGTGTGGTGTCCTTTCATTGGTATAAAAGGGGGTTACATTTGGTAAAACAGCTTGCTTAACACGTTTCACGAGTTTAGCCTCAAAGACTGCTTAGCCTACGCTACCACTAGGGCAGCTAGTCCGAAAAGGTTGACTTACAACCACACCATAATGGTTGCTTGGCATGGTACAAGGTGGTCACTTTAACTAGTGAACATCATATATCAGGCCAACTTCTCACACATGGTCTCTCCAAAAGGACTCAACCAGGGCATTAAGTGGGAATAAAAAACTGGGGGGTCTCAAAGGGGCGGTTTCTATGTCATTAGGACGTGGCATAATAAATCATAAGCTAAAAATCTCTGTTTAGCATAGTGTGCTGCCCAACTGGTATTTTGCTGCTTCTGTCATTGAATCCAGATATATAGTACATGTAACATCACAGCTACAAAAAGCCAGGACTATTGTCTTTGTCAATGGTTGTTAGTTGCATAAGCTAAATAAGCAATAACTATGGCTCCTTATATAGAATAGGAAAAATGCTTCAGTTCTGAAATGATGACACTGTAAAGAACTATAACTAGTCTCTGAAGTTACATCCAAGGTAGTGGATGGTGGTACTGCTGCAGAGTTAAGATTTTCTTTTTCCGCGGGTGAGAGCAAAAATAGAGAGCACTATAGGGACCAGTCTTGGCACCTGTTTTTCAGAACTGCCTGTGCTGAGCAGGACATGGTCCACTTAAAGCCCTGGGCTCTGCACTGTTGAAGCGTGGCGCAGGTGTAAGATCGGAGACACGCAGGCCTCACACCATGGTCAAAGTCACTTAGGCAGGAATCCTGATGCACTGATGTGGTGGAGTTAAACAGGTCCTTAATCTGTGAATCAGCATTCCCACACTCAGAATCAGCATAGCTTGGGGGTGATCACTAATGTAGTAAAGCGGTGGAGACATCCGGTCCTCAAGCAAGCAATCACCCTTGCTAAGGGGATTCAGGGGTTATCACAGATGCAGTGAAGGGGAGGGGTCAGAGGTCAGGTTTGGCAGCAATCCAATCCCACAGTTTAAGCAGTTATGGTCCAGCTGAAGTCAGAAGCGGCTCGTGTTTGGGATGGGTGACAGGGCGGTCAGGCAGAGGGTGGTTTGGGGGAGCATCGGAGTCACGAATGAGGGGGGCAAAATAAACAAGAATTTAAAAAAATGTACCTTCAGCTGGCCACGTCCCACGTCATGCTCAGCTACTTCAGGCACAGGCTCCCAAAATGCCCTGCAGTCATTCCTGAAGCTGCTCTCGCATGAGAGCAGCTCCAGGATTGGCCTGCGCCCCCTTGATTGGCGCTCCAGGACAGACTGGGAGTTTGTGCCTGCTCTCTCCAATCTTAGAGATGAAGCTGGGGCTGGAGAGAGGTTTACTGAGCATGATGGTTTGCAGGGCTGAGACGGCCGGCCATACCATCATGCGCAGTGAAGGGAATGGACTACCAATCCCCTCAATGCTATCACCCCCCAGGCCCGCCCTCAAGACTCGGCAGGAAAGGAGAAACAAAACAAGTGCTGTTTTTTTTCTTTCCTGCTGTTCTTGGAGGAGAGGCGACGCTCCTCTGCTATAGGGGAGGAGCCGCCACTAGCTAAAGTCTTATTGGCTATGGTCTGAAACACTGGGAGTTAACCATTGGCTTATCCACAATTGACATATATAGTTTACTTATTAATCCCTAGTAAAGTGCACTACATGTGCTGAAAAATTACATTCTATGACTTGGCCTACACCACTGATTATGTCACCCACTTAAGTACCCCTTTAAACATTTCTCAGGCCTGCCGTTGCAAAGCCTGTGTGTGCAATTTTAAACTGCCATATCGACCAGGCAAGTTAACTCTCTTTCCAGTTCCAAACCATCTTTTTTAAAACATATGTCACCCCTAAGTTAGGCCCTAGACAGCCCTAAGGGCAGGGTGCAGTGTATTTAAAAAGTAGTACATGTACTTTTAAGATTTACATGTGCTGGTAGTGAAAAACTATTAAATTAGTTTGTCACTACCGCAAGTCTTATCTCTCCCATTGTTTAATATTGGGATTACCTTATTACATTTTTTAAGTGTAATATCTAATTGGGAAAAGATGCACATTTCGGGTTTGGTGTCTCTGCATTCACAGTTTACAATCACAACTTATGGTAAGGTTGGATTTTAAGCTGCAAGCCTGAAAAGGCCACATTTAGAAAGGTGTCATTTTCTTACTTTTGCCGTTTGATGCCTTCTGCCTGTCTCTGAATGGACATCTGAGGTGAGTGACAGCTGGGCATTGTGCATTCCATCTAGATAGTCACAAACAATGGGAGCTTAGGTGTGACTTGATGGGCCTAAATAAGCCACTAACTAGCTTGATGGGTGGGCGGAGCTGAGCACTGCCTCGAAAACACATGCATAGTTTGTGTCCTGTCCACACATAATAGGGCTTAACAACACTGCACAGTCACGTCAGCCAGCTTGGAGCCAGGACAGGGGAGACAGGGCATCTGTGCACTTCACAGGCATTCTTCTAGAAGCTTCTCCTCACTTCAAAGACACACCTGTGTATAACAGAAGGACCTCAGACACCACCACTTCTGTACACTTTTGGACTTGTGGATCCTCTGCCAGAAAGAAGGACTGCTGTGCTGATGAAAGGACTGCCACTCTGCTGGACTGCTACTTTGCTGGATTCCTGATTTGCTGTGCTGACCTGTGCCTGCTGCCTTATTGCCTGGGAATGAGAAGGACTGGACCTGCATCTCTATAATCTGGAAATCAGAGGGACTCCAAAGGCCAGTTGACTGGCCTCCTGTTTTCTGAAGACTCAGGGACACAAAAGACTTCCAACCAACCTGTTCTCGCACCTGGGCTATGCATTTTGTGGGTCTGCCGTTCCAAGTGGTACAACCCCAGTCCTGGAACCTGAATCGGCCCAAAGCAACGCCAAGCCCCACAAAGCCTTGCTGCACAGCTTTCCGGGGCCGATGCAAAGAAATGCCAAGCCCCACAAAGCCTACCGTACACCTTCCCGGAACCAACACCAGACGACTTTAAGCTTTGCAATGCAACCCAGGTTTTAAGGTACTGTGTTCAGTAGGCCCGAGTAGATTCCTATAGGTGGCATGTGCTCTAGCACAGTCAGCCAGAACATGGGATTTTGTCCTGGTCCAGTGCAAAGAGTTAACCACAGTTGGCGCTTTCCACTTTTATGCTCTATTTTCACCTAAATCTTAAAAAATTGGATATCGCAGGATCTACTTATTGGATTTTTGTTGTTTTGGTCTTGTTTTATTTAATAAACCAAATTATATTTTTCTAACCAGGTGTGGTATATTTTTGTGGGGTGTTTTCACTGTTTTACTGTTTGAAGTGTTGCACAAATGCCAGTGGCGGTTGCTTCGTAACGGGGAAGGTGATGTGAGGGGGACATTTGGATAGATTTTTTGTTTTTAAACTTACCTTCTTAACCGCCGCCAGCTCCGCATGCCTCACCTCCCTCCTCACCAGCACCCGAAGCACCCAGGCTCCCAGACTCAGCTGCATTGTGACTGGTCTGAGCGGCCTGTTTGGCCAGTCAGGCAGTACCTGGAAGCCTGGGCATGTTCTCTACAGGGCTGTGCAACACAGTCGCATGGAGAATATGCTAAGTGCGCATGATTGTTTGGTCAGCCCAAGAGGGCCGGCTAAACAATCATGCGCATTTGGGAGTGCAAAAAACACTCCTCACAGTGCCCCACCTGGACCTGGCTCCAATCACTCACAGAAAAATAAAATGATAATAATGGCTTGTTATTTTCATTTTATTGTTATTTTTTCCACTGTTCAAATAGCAGTGGGACAACACTCCTCTGTCGTAGTGGAGGAGCCGCCACTGACAAATACTTAACACATTGCCTCTTAAGTTAAGCCTGACTGCTCAGTGGCAAGCTACCAGAGAGTGAGCACAGGTTCATTTAGGGTGTGCATCTGACTTACCCCGAATAGGATTGTGGTTCCTGCTGGGACAGGGTGGATTCCTCTGCCAACCAGAAACCTAATTTCTAACACCCCCCAAACCGGTTCTGAAGCGTGAGGCCGTGGACGCACATGTACTATGACTCAAATGGAAATTCTGTTCTTATACCATAGGCTGATTATGTGTTTCCCTTTCAGACAACTGCATGGCACCGTTTTCCATGTGTGAGGTTGACCCCCCTTGTTACAGCCTAACAACACTCCCCTTAGGCAGCCTCTCAGGGCTGGAGCTGAGTACTTCTTCACAACAGACTGCACAACCAATTCAGCTGCCAAATCAACCAGAGCTGGGTACGTGCTTTGGAAGCCTGGATTGTACAGTACATGCACCAAGTAGCAAATTAATTTGTTAAATTAACTTGGTAAGCATTCAAAAGCATATTAAGTTTTAATAACAACTGTCACACTCCTCTGAGACACTATTCAAAGTTTATGTCAGACATGCAAGCAAATTAAAATTGTTGTTTTCAACTTACATAATGGGCGGTTTATATTCTTCAACATATGCTCTTTGCATTGCAGCATGTGATCCTGATATTTTTGATGGGTTTGATATATAGGATAAAGTACCCCAAAAAGTAAAGTCTAAGGATATCACAAATAACTGAGGTGTTCTTTGACCATATTGGGGCACAAGCCTGCCGGCCAAGTGCCTTTATAAGGCTTATAATATATTGTGGTGTTTCCCCCCTACACTTTCTGTAACTGCCAAGTGTCCCTGTGGTGCTTTCAAATTTCAATTAAGTGCATCACTTGTGTGTTAGAACTCAAGAATGCACATATCAGGGATCCTGCTCAGTTTTCTAATTGACGGCGAAGACCTGGCCAATTTTCGAATTGAAATTTGTAAGCACCACCGGGGAATTAAGATCCAGTTGCTCTTGGCTGTATTTTTAAGTACATGAGGATCTTAACACGATTGCACTAGGCAACACATTTAAAACAGATGGAATGATGGTCCTGGAGCTGTTTGACAAACTGAGTTTCCAAGTATCCTTCTTACACTGATCAAGGTGCATCTTTGTCACTGTCCTGATGAAGACCCCATCGCTGTCGTTCAGTATTAGGAGGCCAAAACGTTGACAATATATGAAAATTGGATTGGCAATGTTTGGATTTAAACTAGCTAGGAGAACTTTTACATTGTAAACTCACATCAGTATAGTTAAAAATTTACAGGCACTTGACCTCAAGTTTATTGAGCCATCTTTGTTGATTTATGATTCATTTTTTCACAAACTCACAAGTGCAGTAGCTCCTCTATGCACTAGTTTATATAAGAACCTCATTGTTTGAGGTTTATCTTGTAAACATGTTTATATCAGCATGAACACTTTGATGCATTGAAATTAATTTATCCTACAAATGTTGGACTTCTTGTTGTTTATCTGAAGGAAACTACTTGTAGGGAGGAGGCTTTAACAAGGAGTTGTGTGTCTAAGACTTGCTTTACGAGAACCAGTGTATTGTAAAATGCTCATGCAACCCATGTTTTAAGAAATACAGAGTAGCCCCATGTTTTTCACTGTAAGGACTAAGAAAGAGTAGGTGCAAACAGTTTAATGGAAAGGAAAACAGAATACAAAAAGCAAGGCAACTATAATGTTTACAGAGTAACTGGACAAACACACAGGGTCACCACTAGGCCTGGGTGAAATTTAAATTATGCAGGTGCAATGCTAGTAGTTTTGTGTTACGCTTGTTACGTGAAATCACCCACATTTCACCATTATGCCACTTCATGCAGTTATGTGCCATTTGCTGTAAAAAATGTACTTCGAAATATTTAGTAGTCATGAACACCACCCCCACTTCACAACCCCCGGACGGGCTGGTTCCCACAGGAGTGGGGTGACACACTACAGGGTGGGCATACGCCTCTCAGATGCACCCATTGTTCTGTATATTTCATCTTGGGGGGGGGGTACTCGACCTTCTCAGATCACAGATGATTAATGTGGGATTGGAGAGCATTGTCTGGATTTTCTGGTTACATAGACAGGCAGTTACTGATGCAAACCCGGTTGGAGGGTGGGGGAGACAATCTCTGCAAATGTATTCAATGTTCATTGTATGATTCAACGTGGACTTACCTACTGCGGTGCGGCAGTGGACTACATATGTGAATGCTAGGACTTTTTGTATTATGGAAATAGAAAATAAAGATTACAATTTTTTTTTAACTTCAAACCAGAAATTCCCAGTACACAAATCAAGACTGCATGGGAAC
Organism: Triturus cristatus; assembly: GCF_964204655.1. Classification (NCBI taxonomy): domain Eukaryota; kingdom Metazoa; phylum Chordata; class Amphibia; order Caudata; family Salamandridae; genus Triturus; species Triturus cristatus. The sequence continues at coordinate 1,670,504,132 of NC_140590.1, read as the reverse complement.
AACTGAACAAGAAGTTGTTGATTACAGTCTCTTTGTTTAAATGTGTCCTTGTGACCAACATTGACACAAGGATGCTTTTGCGCTGAAATATATAGCAGAATGACCGATTTCCATTTCACCTAATTATGTGTAATTTAGTGTAATTTCTCCATAATTACCCCATAGAAAATTACATGAATTTTGCACAACTCTTGTTACCGTGAGGGTTGTACACAAGTAAGAATCAGAAGTTCCCACAGCAATATGGAAACTTAGGGCCATATTATCAAGGAACGGCGATAACATTATCGCCGCTTTAGCGGTAGGAAACTGCCGCTAAAACGGCGATAATGGGCTTGATAATATGCCCTTGTGAATTCCCATAGAAGCCCAGGTTCTGGTGTGAAGTGAACCTGGGCTTCTATGGGAATTCACAAGGGCATATTATCAAGCCCATTATCGCCGCTTTAGCGGCAGTTTCCTGCCGCTAAAGCGGCGATAATGTTATCGGCGTTCCTTGATAATATGGCCCTCGGTGTCATGCTATTGATTGTTCTTACTGACTATCACTCTGCAAGCACTCCATAGAAAGAGGGCCAGAGATGGGATTCAGGTGAGTACAAAATAGTACACTTGTCAAACACTAAAAGCCCAAGAAAAGAACAAGCCAAGCAGCAGAACGAAAATAGCTCTAAATAAACAGGCACACAATGCAAAAAAAACTGGTGCATGTGACAAGCAGAACAAAGGGGCTGAGACTTAAGAACTGTAGCAAACATACAGGAGTAAAACACAATGTTAAAAATGGAGAACGAACAAGGAGGCCACGCACAAGGGTACACGTAACTATAACAAGCTAGGGAGGGAAAATATGAACAGCGAATACATCAAATCAAGTACAATAAGACTGGACTCAGTCAATTGCATAAACATGGACTGCAAAGTAAGAAAGAGATTGCAAAAGGAGAAACTAAAGAAAATTGTATATAAATCAAAGAGGAAAAATATAGTCAGTGAACAAATCAGGTGTCAAAAACAAAAAGAAAGGGAATAGTTTAGAGTGTAACTGGATCATAAATGGGCATACAGGACAGGATGGAAAGGGAAACAATAGCATCAATAACCAGAAACTCAAATCAAAGTGGAGAGAAAGAGAGAGAGGGAGAGAGATAGATAGAGAGAGAGAGAGAGAGAGAGAGAGAGAGAGAGAGAGAGAGGACTAAGTCAGCATTCAGGCAACAATAACTCTGGCATATAAAGGTTCAAACATCAATGCACTAACAAGCAGTGTTAGGAAATGACTGTAAGACTTGAAGCATGAGCCCCTAAAGTGGAACACCACAACTATACCCCATAACTTACCTTATTTGTACATCCCTCGATACCAACAAAATTAACTCTCTTCTGACCAGCGACTAGTACTTTCTTGACAAGAACTTGAGTTCAACAATCTCCTGTCGGGAGTTAAGGATGGGATGGTGTAGGGCAAAACCTCACTCGTAACCTAAGTCCGTTCCAATGTGAAGGGACTGTTCAGGCGAAGAACCCCGCCCTTGCAGGCTAATATAAAAAGCCTTGTGGAAATTCCACTAGTCTGTACACGCCATGAAAGCACGTCTACAACCACCTTATTATCTATGCTGCACAACTGTATGTCTTCTGGAAAACACAAAATGAAGATTGCCAAAACTATCCTACAGATGGACCTAGATTTTTTGATCTTGGTGGAAATCTGGCTTGGTGAATACTCTCTGCTGGTTATGTTCTTTCTGATGTTGCCAAACTATGGTATTATCAACTTGACAGGGTAGGCATTAACGGTGATGGAGTTGAGTCATTCAAAGAAATTCCATCACCTGCAAATGATGTGTCATGGACCCCCCCCCCCCGCACCACCTTTCAATGCCTCAGAGTAGATGTCAACTCCATCACAGCCAGACCAACCAGACTTAACATCATTTACCACCCAACCGAGGACAACAAATTATTAGTTGAACAATGTATGGGCTTCATTATATACCAACTTATATTTTCTGACTACCACCATATATTCAGTGATAACTTCAACCTTCTCTGGGAAGATCCCAAAGATAACCATTTTCAAGCTCACCCCTCATTCACGCTCAAAAATGACCAAACTCAATTCTCTCTGAAACCTAATCACACCAAGCGGGTCACACTGGATCTGCTTACCACTGGAAATTAACTTATACACACTGCTGAGTTTTTGTGGACTGATTGGATCAATGCCAATTACCCTTTAGCCTCTCGTTCTCTGAATCCATAACTCCTGGTCAGCCCTAACACCCCAAATTCCTGACCAGGGAAATGAGAAACATCAACCATGATGTCCTGGAAACCACCTAACCTACATACTCCTGATCTTTTTGGACCAATTAGATGTAAACATCACTGCTAGCCAACTCAATGTCACTTTACTGGCAATCATGGATGATGTAGTGCCCCTGAGAGAAAAAAGGGTTAAGGTGAAAAGAACATTCTCATGGTACGCCAAAGATCCCAATGAAGAAAGAAAAATCCTCAGATTCAGTAAAGGTTCCTGACACCAAAATCCCTCTAGTAACAATCTAGAACTTGGTTGTTGCACCTGAAGATCCTACAAAAACATGTCTTTGATGCCAATTGCCAGTCTATCAGCCAGATCATAGATCAATCAGGCTCAAAACAGACCCAGAAAGTTATTTGAAGTAGTCAAAGCAGAGTCAAACCCACAGATCACTCTTGTAGTTCTGAAACCGGAGTCGAAATTTTAGCAATTTGCACACTTTTTCATGCTAAGAGCAAAAGTACTGGAACCTCCTTGCTTGAACCTACCATCATTTCTCACTCTTACCAGGAAATTCACAAGCACCTGGTATCACTTCACGAACTTTTAAGGATCACGCTACGAAACATCATCTCCCAGATTAACCCTACTAGTCACTTTTAAGACTCAATACCTGCTAACCTAGCAAAAGAAGTGTGTGGTGCCCAATTACCACATTGGTCTAAGATTATCAACCCCTCACTTCAAATTGACATTTTTGCTAATTGCTTCAAAATAGAGCAAATATCCCAATTACCAAAATAAAACCTGATGATCCTGAATACCTCACCATCGAGTAGCTGATCTCTGGGCACCCATTTATAACACAAATATTGGAGAGCTCTTTCAATGTCCAACGAATACAATTTGCAAAAGTCAGTAACCTTCTAGGTGAGCTCTAATCTGGCTTTAGAGCGGGCTGACGCACAAAGTCTACCATCCTACAAGTTACTGAGAATGCTGTCAGAATTATCAATAATGGAGACTCCTGCCTGATAGTGGTGCTGGAAAGAGGGACATTATTGTTGTTGTGTTTGCATAATATGAAGGTGAGAAAATACAATAGAAAATAACAATTTAAAATGTCCCAGATGCACTGTGTTTAAGGTAAAACTAAATTCTTGCATTTTAAAAAAGGTTGTCCATGGGCTTGAGTGTCTTTGACTTAAGCATTTTTCCATTTAGTTTAGTTTTTAAAAGGCATTTTCGAGATTTGCCAAGTGCAAAGTCATAAACTGTAAGAAAGCATTGGCAAAGCCAATCAGTTTGGTTTTGCCAATGCCTTTTGGCCTTGTCAATGCTTGTTTTGCCATGGTTTTTAAAGAACATTACTGGGCGCACTGCAGGATCCTTGTCTAAACTAAAAGAATAAAAAAAATTTTGGGGTCTCCAAATGCGCTCATTGCCAATGTAGTTCATGGCCCTGAAGTCAACTACTTTGTGTACAGTGTCTTCTTTGCTTCAGGGCAGACCGTCAGTTCCTCCACCAGAAAGTACAAATGTCAGGTGATGTACCATTATCCCTGGGAGACTTACTGGCATGCAGTCTCCAGTCTCCATGGCATGGTTTTGAAGTACTTATAATGGGAATAAAGTATGGTGGTTTGGATCTCACATTTATACATTTTCCCCATCCATTTCTAGTTTGGGTTGGTTCTCTTTCAATTGCCATTTTTCTGGCTGTTCCTCTAACACACTTTTTCTGCAAAATGATGATTCACACAGCAGGTAGCAATAATGTGGCTCCAAGCAGGAGTATCCAAAACTGTGGCACAATGAAGTGTGAGATTTCCGCACCTGGTGGTCATCAGCTTTCCAGAAGCAATAATCAGGGACTGACAAAAGGACAGACAATTGTTTTCACCTATCAAGTAATACGTCTGCATGCAGGAAAAGTTCCAGAGGTTTATTGGTAGAAGGCATAGTAATCAAAATGCTGACAGCCACCTGCCCTGGAACCTCTGTACCTCTGTACCCCCTACAATCCCCATAACAAGGAGAGTTTTCCCTTTAGTACTCTATAAAAAGAAGGGAAGGCCACAACACAGCCTCAGCCAAGAAACAGAGGACCTGATTTAGAGTTCTGCAGATGGTTTACTCCATGACCAACATGATCAACATCCCGTCCCCCATATTACAAGTCCATTATATTTAATCACACTTGTAATACGGCGAATACGATATCCGTCATGTTTGTGACTGAGTAACCCATCTGCCACACTCTAAATCAATCCCTCAATCACTTGAACAGATACTGCAGTCCCACCCCTCAGTCGTGTTAATTAAAAAATGGCAGTGCGTAATGAGAACATTTGCTAACACATTTTTAAGGTGGACTCTGTCTGCATCATCCTTCACTTCAGTGTCTGGTCCCCACGCTCCAGCCATAGATATGCAGTCAATACACTTCCACTGACAGGGGAAGCTATGTCCACCCTCCACACTGTGCCATGCTAAACCAGGTTTTATCTGGCCCCAGTTCTCAGACTCTCACCAAATACAGAATCCAACACTGTGCATCACGCATTCTTTGCTCATGCATTTACTTTGAATACCAGCACAAGGACCGCGATACTAACAGATACTAACAGAACTTTACTAGAGAGACAGAGAGGAAGGTTTGGTCAATTTAAGGATTCACAAAACTTGGTATACTGAAACCACTGCTTTATGTGGCTTACATAGGGCATGGACAGGAGTCCTATACTCACCATAAGGACACATTTTGTGCAGCCAGGCAACATAACAGGTTTTGGACCTTGTAATATTAGGGACATGGCTACGCATCTGCCGCCATGCTAGGTTAGCATGCCACTGGGACCAAACCAAAAGTCAGGATACTAGTTTCACACGCAGTTGGGCACTCAGGGCAGGGATCCATTCCAGGTCATGCATGGGACTTCCTGTCCCAATAATCTCAATGATGCTAACTAATTAACTTGCTCCCATTCATATTTGTTGTATATTTTATCACTGGCTTCACAAACCCTTTTGCCTAATTTTCCTTATGCAAAAGCCTTTCTGTAATATGAGCTGGAACAAAATTTGGTGCTCTGATGAGTATTACAAATGCGTGATAAGTGCTGAAAATTCACTCTTTCTTCCATGCTATTACCCAGTCAGGAAAGACAGGAAAACTGTATTGAAAGACATTCCTTAAGGTAGGTATTTTGGGACAGATTTACAAGCCCCTTGCGTCATTTTTGTGCTGCCGTTGCGTCACTTTTTGTGACGCAGTGGTGGCATAAAAATGCGCCCCATTTACAACAGGACGCATCTAGGGAGATGCATAACGTTGTAAAGACCTGGGTCACATTATACCTGCGTCAGGTATAATGTATGCAGGGTGGGCGTTCCAACTCAAAAAAGTAGAAGTGACGCAGTGAAATCTTCTAGGACGCCACTACGTCAAAACCTCACGCCTGCTTGAAGGAAGCGCAAGGAGTGACGCAGTGTAGTCAGAGTAGGCCTCAACATGCATTGCTGGAGTTTGTATCAGGCTCGAGACACGACTTCAGCAATGCGTGACTTTTGCACCAACAGATGCATCAGAATTTGTGACGCATCTGACAATCCTTGCGCCATGGTATGCCGTATTGTAAATACGGTGCATCTGTGGTGGTGCAAGGGTGTCTCAGGGTTGCGCAGGGACAGTGACGCATCTCTACAGATGCGTCACTTGCTTGTAAATCTGCCCCTTTGCATTTAACCTTTCAAGGACGGATTAAGGGCGGTGCGACCAGCGTGGCTGCACTGGGCGCTGACCTGGAGGGGAGAGCACCGACCTGGAGGGGGGAGGAGGGGTTGTGTGTTTAGCTGTAAGTTATGATTTAAAAGCACCTGCTGCAGAGTTCCTTATGCTTCCAGCATTCAGACAGCAGTAAAATGTCAAGATAACTCTTGTGATAAAAGTTCCTGCTGGAGAGAGATCGGAGTTTTGTCTAGTGGCAGTTTTGTCTCGCCATAACCTAGAGCAGAGGGTTTTTATGCCTGCTGCAAACAGCAAATCTGTATTTTATCTGGATAGCTGAGTGGATGAGTAAAGCCAGCCTTTACCAGTGCTTTAAAACAAATGAAATGTATGTGAGAGGGGCTATGGAGAGATGATGGGCACCTTTGCTGGGTGGTAGTGAGGGAATCAAAAGAGGAGGTTATGGGGGTGTCGCCCAAAAAAATTGCCGCACCAGGCTCCACCAACGCTGGCCTTTAATTTTCTCTTATTCACAGTGTTAACATTGCATTCATTGCTTCCCCCCTGGAATGCAACTCACATATGATTTCGAATTGCACACAGCTTCCATGTATCTGGCACTCACACACACCTGTGAACCTGAGACTGGCTAGAACAGGGGACTTGTATGCGATGGCTCTTACAAGACATGCGGTAATAGCCCATACTACAGGAAACAGTCATCATACGCCTGTCTGAATGGACAGGGCAGTGCAGGCCCCCCTCCTTCACCTAGAGACAGCAGACAAATTGGATGCTCAGCTCAAAGGCAGTCAAGGGCCTTAAAATAGATTTTTTCTTAGAATAGGGTGATTTTCTGACATCAACAGAATACTGTGTGCTGCTGTTGAAAATATTTAACATCACTTGGTAAAAAGCCAGACGCAGCAGTTTTATGGTCACTGAGTACCTTTAAATGCAAGTCGGCAATATGAAGCTGGAAAGCAAGAATTAATGGCTGCAGGTCTGCGTTTGCTGCTTCGAAGGGGAAGGTGTGTGCAAAACATTCTGAGACAATGCCCTGATTTACTAAGTGTTAGAAATGGGTGTCTCTAGTTGGCAGGTTGTTACCCTGTCCAAGTAGGGACACTTCTTTCTAAATCAGGGTAAGGGGGATACACTACTGAAATAACCCCTGCTCACCCCCTTGGTAACTTGGCACAAGCAGTCAGGCTTATCGCAGAGGCAGTGTTTAACGCGTTTGCACATAACCAGCAGTAATACAGTAAAACACTACAAAAGGATACCACACCAGTTGTAGAAAAATATCCAATATTTTATCCTAGCAAACAAGACCAAAAATGATAAAAATCCCCCATGCAGTTCTTAGAATGATCAATAATCAAAAATAGGCTTAAAATACAGTTCCTTGAAGTCGATAGCTCTGTTCGAGGGCTATCACAGCGTCGTGAACAACAAATCCAAACAGTACTGGCTGACCGTGACTTAATCCATAAACACAATTTACGGTAGGAGAACTTGCACTTTAATACTGAAAATCCCCCCTCACCTGGCCGCGGCTGCATTTAAAAAGTAATGCACACCTGTAGTATCCTCAGGTCATGTTATTATGTTCCTTTCATTCTGTACCTAGCTGCTCAGCCAGTGTCAGTGTTCCGCGTAGAATGTTAGTGTGGGTGGAATGCTTGGATACTGTGTGGGACTGAGACAGTTGGGAAGATGGGCTGAGCAGCTAGGAGGCTGCTCCTGGTGGGGTTAATGCTGGGGCCTATGTTGGGGCCTATTGTGGAGCCTGTTCTGGATTTACTACCTTTACGTCTATGATCTTAATAAACTACATCTACTCCTACCTGGCCACGTCTACAGCGTCTACTTGTCATCCTGCACACGTGGGGCCAGCCCACTACATTTATGGCGACGATCTGGAGAAAATCTCACGCTTAAAGCAACATGAAGTCAAGCAAAAATGAAGAGTGGACAAAGAGGACGTGTAGAAAAGAACTAAGGTCAAGAAAAATGAAAAAAAAAGAAACCAGCGTCAAGAAATTTAAAGTAAAGAAAAGAAACCTGTTTAGCGACGCAGCTGAAGTCAAAGAAATTTGTCAAGCATGCCTGTCTGCCCCACCAGTGTCCATCACACCGGACAGCCCTGCCCAGGCGTGCTGTGTTGTCATCCCTGGCGTCTACAATTCTTGGTAGTTGATCATCAAAGCTGCTTGCGTTAACATGAAGATTTGTCAAACAGTACCTATTTGCTGTAAAAAATGTCTAAAGGGCATAAGGTATTTCAGAACCAAGGAATTTTAATGTCTGACTTTGACAGTAAGGATCGTTTGTGTCTGTTTAAAGTACATTATACCACAACCAACATCGAGACCGCTACTACTAAAGTATACTCTGCCCATCGAACCAAGGTATATTTATTTTCTGACTGTGTCTTTGCTCCAGTGAAAATGTATTGATTGACACAGGATGTTGGATTGCTGACTGTTTTCGTGTGCTCTGACTTTTACTGGCGCTGCACCTGTGTGAGGTTTACTTGTGCCATTTCTCGCTGTATTGGGCTGCTGGTTTTTTTGGGAAATGTGTGAAAGAACTTGTTTGAGTCCCAGAGTCTCTGCCTGATTTGGAGGAAAACCACACTCCGATTTGTAATTGATTAATGTGAGGTTTTTTTTTTCAAGCATGCTCCGAGGTCTGTTGGTATTGACAGTTACGCTTTGAAAAAACGCTCGCGCTTCTCACCTCGTTATTGGTGTCGCACGGAGCGTCAAACGAACTTTCATGATGTTTGGAATTGCATGCTGCCTATGGAAGTTTGCAAGCAAGAGCGCGCCGATTGCCACACGGTGCACGTATTCTAAACGTACCGCCATTTTGGAATTGGCGTGTGTAAATGTAATAGCTTTTGCAGTTGGCGATTTTGTTTTCCTCCGATAAGGTGCCAACCACGTTTTGTGCGTAAAAATAAAGACAATTGAAAAAATCTGTGACGATTGGGCACAGGTGTTGCAGTATCCTTGCAATGAGAGCCTGAGGGGAATTTGCACATTGGCGACAGCCAACGGAAAATAATAAGTAAAAGAACAACTAAATAAGAAGAAGCAACAGCAACAGCAAACGGAAAATAATAAAGTAAAAGAACAACTAAATAAGAAGAAGCAGACAAGTGGTATTTTCGTATTTAAAGGTACTGTGTTTTGATGGTAGCAGCGATCAAAGGGTCACCAGTAAGCACTCACCGTTAATTCATGAAGCGACGAAGCGGTGTATTGAAAGTTTCAAAACTGCGTGTGCGACTACATGAATTTGAAGTGCTCAAATTGTTTTTGTTGGAACGCCTGTCGCGGTGACAGGCACACCATTGACTTTTGAATTACAAGTTTGTGGTACATGTTTTAGAGATTTCACGCAACATGTTTTTTTTTTATAAGTGGGAGAATTTAATGCAAAAAAAAGAATGTTTCACAAGAGAGTTAATTTTTTGCAAAAATGGTTATTTCTTTCTACAATGTCTTATGATTTGCTGTATGCCAACGTTGTTTTATCGCTATGTTATAGATCTTGTATTGTTGGCATGGGAGTGGGTACTAGTCCCATGTCTCTTATTTATGCATCCCTGCTTAAGGGATAGGGGTGGGTTTTTAGTCCCATGACCCTTGTTTCAAAAGTTTTATCCCTGCCTGCCTAAGGGATAGGAGTGGGTTTTAGTCCCATTTCCTCTTTAGATAGTTTTATCCCTGCTTAGGGATGGGAGTGGGTTTTTAGTCCCATCACCCCACGTTCACAGTAATTTATATGGGAATGGGTTTTAGCCCCATTTTTTTTAAAAGGGGGTTTTAGTCCCACCTTTGAGTTTGGGTGTCAGTCCCATTTACTCTGTTATAGGGGGTTAGAGTCCTACCTATTTATAGGGGGTTAGAGTCCCACCTATGTGGTTAGTAATGGGCACCAGTCCTATTTACTAAGTTTAAAGGGGGTCTTTGTCCCACCTTTACGTGTATGTTGGGTATCAGTCCTTTTATTTACGTTTTCACTGTCTTGTGTGTGTGTAGCCATCTTTTGATGCCACACCGTGCTGCATGTCGGTTTTACATTATGCACGTGTCAGTGGGTTTCAGTCCCATGTGACGTATTATTTAAATTTGGGTGTTAGTCCCAAACACGTGGGTTTTAGTCCCATAGTGTCCCTTACATGAGGGGTGGCGTTTTGAGTTTTTCGTCACAGTCTTCTCACGTGAGAAGTACTTCCTTGGGTGTTGTTCTACCCATAGACATTTATACCCGTAGGATTCTACTCTGGGTATCATATTCATGTGTTATATGTGAGCTCTTATTTCACTTCTAAAATTATTCTTTGTTCAGTATTAAGGAAAGGGGATGGTGTTAGTGTGTTGATTTATGCTTGCATCTTTCTTTTATCCTTAGTGTGTCTGTTTCCCTCTCTTGATGTATTTCTACATGCATTCCTGGGTTTATGGACTATTCATATCTTGTGTACATTTCTGTATTTATTTGTTTGCTTATTAATAGTTTGGGTTTATTTTAGGTTCTATTAATTTTCAGTGTAAAGGAAGAGGATGTGTAGTATCCTCAGGTCATGTTATTATGTTCCTTTCATTCTGTACCTAGCTGCTCAGCCAGTGTCAGTGTTCCGCGTAGAATGTTAGTGTGGGTGGAATGCTTGGATACTGTGTGGGACTGAGACAGTTGGGAAGATGGGCTGAGCAGCTAGGAGGCTGCTCCTGGTGGGGTTAATGCTGGGGCCTATGTTGGGGCCTATTGTGGAGCCTGTTCTGGATTTACTACCTTTACGTCTATGATCTTAATAAACTACATCTACTCCTACCTGGCCACGTCTACAGCGTCTACTTGTCATCCTGCACACGTGGGGCCAGCCCACTACAACACCCAATGCAAGGTCTTCATAAATATGGCTAATGTGTTTTGGCTTCCTTGACCATTATCTTAGGGGGGGCAATATTATGTAGCCTTATGGCTAGAGCGGTCGATCTCGAAGCTGGGGACCCAGGTTCGAGTCTCGGCAACGACACTCAACATCCTGTGATTCTGGGCAAATCACTTAATCTCCCCGTGTCTAACAAAAATTAATTTGTCCTTCTGTAACAACACTGGTGCTATGTAAAGTGCTCTGATACCCGATGTCTCGGGTCTAGTTTGCGCTATATAAAACTAAAAAAAAAAAAATCTTTGGCAGGAACTCTTTTCTGGCAAAACAATGACCTCTATTTGAAGTGCAACGTGTTAAAGGAGAATCTCTGTAAAACTGGATAAAGAAACTCATTACATCAGGCTCATCAAGAAGACAACACTGCCAGCAGGCTTTTATGATTTCATGTATTTGTTACCATTACTCATTGAAACCTGGGAGAGCTCTCGGCGAACTCCACTCCCACTCCACACCTACATACCCTTATTTGTCACGGCTGGTTTATGAAGCTCCACCCACCCCATAAGTAAAAATATAGATCCCTCCCTCGGGGAGAAAATTTATTAAGAAACACACATAAATAAATAAATAAAGAAAAAAGAAACACAAGATAATATTAGGCATGTTTCTTGAAAGCTGTTTAGCCGGCAGCATCTTCACGGCAAACAAACGTGTCACAAACAATAACGTGATAGAAAGAATGCAAGGTGCATCAATACAGGATGACACCACTGGGATCTGCCTTGCTGCTTGTTCTGAAGGATCATAGCAGTACAAACCCCAGCAACAGCTCAATGAACAGGAATGCCTTGGAAGAGAGAAGGCAGATATAGACTTTAAGATGAAGGAGCAGCACATGATAAAAAGTAACAAAACAAGCATTGAGGCTGGATCTGTCCTGAGCAATTTTCTCTGGGTGTCTTCCTAACAATTATGATCTCCTACTTAACAGAGTAAAATTGTCATTTTACCCCAAGGCATCAAGGCAAACCCTTGCAACCATGTTCATAGCCGAGATTCCAATGGGTTTGAAATCCAAAGACATACAAATAGAAGCTCAAGACAAGCCTGTAGCCTAAGGGAAGCAATGCAAGCTGCCCTCTAAGAGGAAGACCTTGGAAGCCATAGTGCCGCGGACAGGGTACCTGTAGGAGGAGAGATGTGGTGCAGTGGCCAGAGCGGCTGACTCCAGAGCGCAGGGCTCACACTGGCCAGAGCGGCTGACTCCAGAGCGGGGGGCTCACACTGGCCAGAGTGGCTGACTCCAGAGCGCAGGGCTCACACTGGCCAGAGTGGCTGACTCCAGAGCGCAGGGCTCACACTGGCCAGAGCGGCTGACTCCAGAGCGCGGGGCTCACACTGGCCAGAGTGGCTGACTCCAGAGCGCAGGGCTCACACTGGCCAGAGTGGCTGACTCCAGAGCGCGGGGCTCACACTGGCCAAAGTGGCTGACTCCAGAGCGCGGGGCTCACAATTCGATCCCCAGCGCCGGCGGCAGCTCAGCATCGTGTGACTGGGCAACAGCTCACTTAATCTCCCCAACGGTCCCCAGCGCCTTGAAACCCTTAAGAGGGTGATATGTTCACAATTTACTAATAGGAATTATCAATTATGTCATTATTTATTATGCCAAACTTACGGAGATCTATACCAGCCGACTGTACGACTAAACATACCAAATATAGGGATCAACGGGCAGAGACTCATCATGCCTTCCATTTGGACAGTGGTGAACTTGAGCCGGTGGGAGCCACAGGCACTCCTTTTTGGGGATTGGCACTTATTTGTCCGCATCAGCCATTTACCTCGATCAAGAGAGGAAAAACACACAAAGCAGAAAGAAGGATGAAGAGAAAGATGGAAAAAACATCACAAAGGGAGAAAAAAGGAACCTGCAAGAATGAGAAACATGGGCTAGAAGTGGATTAAGGAGGCATGAGGTGGATCTAGGACTATGCAGCCCTGGTATTGAGTGCGCTAACATTCAGTGGCACCGGCCTCAGGCTTCTGAGCAGATCTTTGGGCACCAGCACTCTTTCTTTTAACAAATGAAGCACTGCAAGTGAGTCATGAAGCTGGCCATCATAGAGCTACTGGACCACAAGGGTTGTGCACAGTGCTCCTGGTCATGAAAGACCAGGTGATGCTTTTTTGGTCTTTCCTTAGAGAGAAACCCTGCAGGGCGTGGGTGCAGCAGTCATGTGACCCTCTTATCTGTTTCTAAACTGATGAGCACTTACACGGGCTAGGTTTCAGTAAGGCATAGTTGCAACAAAGGATAACAAAGGGAAACATTGTCCGAAGCTCGGAATAGTAGTGTTATGTACCTCCCATTGTAGAATCAAAAACAACCAATGAAAATCAGCCCAATCCAGGGTAGACATCAGACTCTCACGAGATCACATTTCCTTGGAAATGGTGGGAAGTGATCGCAAGTTGGCATCACCCAGGCAATCGCAGATGCGTTTAGAGGTAAAGGTGCATTGCCATGGTAGCCTAGGTATGTTCCGGGGCACGAGGAAAGACAGAGCATCGTTTGATTTCACAAAATGATGGAAACCTGCAAAAGGTGTGTAAACCTTCCAGGAGGGGCAAAGACAGAGGAAGACCCAAGCTAGTGGGTGCACCCAAGAAGAACAAAAATTACACCCCTCAAGATGTATGTGGATTGTGCAGTGTGGAACGGTCTTGAGAAAGGTGAGTGTGGGATTGACGGGGGGCAGCAAGGCAAACATGCAAACACGAGTGCATAATGTGCCAAAGCGAGGGTGGGGGTGATAAAAATTATGGGGCTACAAAATTTCAGGGAGAACAAAAAACAAGATTACATTAATTAAGAAAGAGAGTGTCAGAGAATGCCATGCTGTGCATTGCTTTTAAGATATTAGCTAGACTTTCTATGGATCAACTTTGTGGATCTCCATGGTATGAGAAATTTGTTCCCATGTTGACCCACTGTGCGATCCCATGAAACATATGTGTTTTCAAATGAATAGTCTATATTTCAAACACCTCAGCCACACCATAAGTGATGGTCCAATCTCATCATCTCTTCACCCCAGATCTCGTTTCAACATTCTAGACCCTTACATTCGGATGTTCTATGTTGAGTCAATCAGGGGTGAAGGAAGATACCATACACCTTTCATTGTTATCGGAGAAAAAATAGACACATATTACAGATCATTGACAATAGCAACTAAGAAGGTCTGTTACTCAAGGGTTCGAGGCACAGGGTGACCCTTCTAACTTTCCAGCTCTTACAATTACTGCTGGCTTTACTTCTGTAACTCCTGAAGCCTCAAATATGGTGTCTACTAGTGACTTTAGGGTTCCCTACGCTAAGCTTATCTCCTGGAATCTTGCTGGAATAGTCTCTAAAGTTGCCTGTTTAGATAGGTGCCAGTTTATTGATAAGTTCGACATCTGTCTATTTCAAGAGACATTGTCTCGGTCCCCCCAGTTTCGCTCTGGCTTTGCTAATTTTACCCAGGCCGCAAGCTCCTCAGGAAAGGATTGATTGACCATCTGGAGGTGGAGAGTGGGAGGGAGGGAGGTGTTAACAATTTGGTAAAAACCACTTTGGTCTGTGCGCTCATAAAGATTGACCCGGGCTCTCCAGACGCATTATGTGTTAGTCTGCGATTCCCTACCAGTGATATTTATTACTTATAGACCATGTACTGCAGACCAGGAAGTAATACAGATGAACGACAAATTACAGACCCAAAAGACTCCCCTTTTGCGACTCTCCCTGCTGGTTGTTACACAATAGTGGGTGATTTCAACTGTAAATTTGAGCCACTCTCTACCAATTTGGATACCCTAACTGGTGACGAGGATCAAGTCTGGACAGTTCATGGGCTCACACTTCCCCCGTAAAGAATTGGACAGCCGCTGCAATCCAACTAAATGCATTTACTATGAATAATGTCCTCCGAGCCTGTAATGGGAGATCAATTTCAGATAAAGAGGGGAGGGACTCTTTCAATCTTGTGCACAACACAGTCCCACTGATTATATCTTGCTGGATATTAGACTTTGGCCTAAACTGGTTGAGATGCTGGTGACTCCACAGCAGGACAGTGACCACAATGCTTTGGATCTAACGTTGACAGCATTAGCTACTACTATATCTAACTCTCATACTGAACCCTTAACAGAAGACCTATACCCACTTACAGCCGATGTAGGATCCCCGGCATCTTAGAGGAAGGTGTATGAAGCAGTAACCACTGGTCTTGAAGCTGTGCAGGTTGCTGGGGTGTCCTTGAGGCAAACTGATTCCCTGATGAGAATTAATATAATTCACAATTCGATGTTTATATCCTCGAGCTATTGTTTTTTGGTGGAGTCCAAGACCATTCCCAAAAGAAAAAAGATGCCCCCGGCACTCTAAATTCTGTGTAATTGCCATGTAAGCACTATCAAAAGCCATTAGAGATCAGAACGGGAACTCGATACAAGATGCCAGGCTCGCCTATAAAGCTCCTATATTAAGTGCAAAAAGAGGCTGGGACTACTCAAAGTGGGAATCCATGTACTGCGCCATTAAAGGGAAAGAACTTTCTTCCTTCTGGCGCATCCTTGCCAATGGTTGCGCTGACAATTATTCCCCAATTGAACATAACCTCTCTGCAGCTGACTGGTTTGTCCACGTTTCAAAGCTGTACTCCTGCGGCACAGGGTCAGAGTCTCTCCAGAGTGGGAACGTTGGGTTGGTGGATACAGCTCTTGGTTGGGTTATAGGTAGTATTGATTTGTTAGTCCCCCAACTCGGACTTGCTGCCCAAAATTCTAGTCATATTTCTAGGGCTGAAATGAATAAAGCATCAGACTGGATTACTCCTACCAAAGCCCCCGGGTTGCATAACATCCCAGGAGATCTCTTCAGGGCAGATAAGGATATATGCCATCCCTGCTTCACACTGTTTTTTAATGCCATATTGAGAGGTGCTCCTATGCCTCCCACATGGGCGGGGGCAGAGATAATGCTGATTTTTTTATAGGGTTCTAGAGCCCTTCTATCAAATTAAGAGGCCTATTAGCCGTATTGACAGTTCTCAAAAACATTTTAGTCTGATTATCTTGGATAGGTTGCTTGACTGGATAGCTGATTCTCGAATGTTGTCATTATTGCAAGCCAGTTGTAGGCATGGTATAAGTACTATCAATCAGGTCTTTTGACTCCAGTTACTTTACGGGAAATGTGTTACTCTGGAGGGCGTCGTCTATGCGTGTTCTTTGTGGACCTTCAGTCCGCCTTTGACCCAGTACCTAGGGAGTCTTTGTGGAAGGTCCTGGCAGAAATAGGGATCCCAAAGTACCTTCTGGATATTATTATCAGGTTGCATACTAATAACTTTGCTCAGGTCAGATGTGGTCACAGGGCGAGGTGACAGACCCCGTTCCAGTCAATCAGGGCATGAGGCAAGGGTTTGTGCTAGTTCCAACCCTATTTATTTTATTCATCAATTACCTGGTGACTTATCTAGAGAAGTGTGAGAATGATGCCCCAAGTGTAGCCAAGGGAAAGGTTTTGGACCTTCTGTTTGCAGACGACACTCTTCTAATCTCAAAATCACTCATGGCTTCAGGATCAGTTTGGGTTCTTCTGCAAACAGAGGGGCCTAGATATTAACATCAGAAAAATCAAGTACATGGTCTTTAATCCCTGTACGTCAACTAGATCTAATCCATCTCTTAGTGGAGTTCAGTTGTAGAGAGTCCATGTTTCGGACTATCTTGGGGTCACACTCATTGAGCGGTTTTATTGGACGCCTCATATTCTGAGATACAGGCTAAAAGTTTAACAATATTCAGGGAGATTTGTGAGGTTGCAACGAGGTTCCTTTCTTCATCCTATATCGCCAGTCCATCAAATGTATAACATTCAAGCCCTTCGGTGACCCTTTATGGCGGGGAGCTATGAGGTCATACTGATGTAAAATCTCTAGGGAAAGTAGAAAATTGCTTCATGCGACTCTAAGTAAATATCCCCGTTAGTAGTACCGCGCTGATCCTTTTACTGCTCAAACTTGGTTTTAGATCTACTGTTAATCAAACAGAACTGAAAACTATACTGTATTGTCATAGACTCTGAGCGAATCACGAACTCTTGCCGTACCAACGGGGCCTGGAGGATATATAGTGGCTGCCTGGAGCATCTAAGATCACTTGACTTAGGCTCGTAAAGTAAACATTACCAGTTTCAGATTGGGTGTGGGAATTTCTAGTCCACCCCTGCTCAAACCACTGGGGTATGGTAAGCAAGGCTATAGGGTCTATACTGATGGCATATTGAATAATCACATTTAAGGCACATAAGAGTAGGCACCCTTTCAGCCTATGTTTTTGATTTAAAAGACAATTACAGCATAATAGGTTTCTTGGATGAGATAGAATCTTTCCAAGCCAAGTCACTTTACATGAAATTCTAGCAAGGGTCCCTGCCTCTCTGTCTGTCATGGCAAAATGGCAGCGTGCCCACCAGGAGATTGATGGATAGTGTCTCCTCTGTTCTCAAGAGATGGAAACCTTTGACCATGCTGTAATATTCTACCCGACATATCAGGGGTACAGAAGGAAGTGGATTCTTCAGTTATGTTGTGACTTGGTCTTGGAAATAGGGTTCCTGGTTGGCAGAGGTATGCACACTGTCCGAGCAGGAACCACCACTCTAGTCAGTGCAAGCTAGATATACACTAAAGGATAACCTGTGCTCACCCTCTGGTAGTTGGCACAGACCAGGCATGCTTATTTAAAGATACAATGTCTAAAGTATTTGTGCAACACACACAGTAACACAATGAAAACACCACAAAAAGACTCCGCCCAGGTTTAGGAAAATGGAGAATATTTATATTAGTAAATCAAGACAAAAACAGCAAAAATCCCATAAGTAGAACAGGAGTTATGAATTTTAAAAGAATAAACCAAAAATAGTGCTTAGAGGTCAATAGAGCTAAAAGGTTAGTTGAGATCTCACTAGACCGAGGCAAATCCAAAGTTCAGGCCAACCGCAATGGAGGCAGGTGGGCTACAGAACACAAACCGGTCCTGCTGACAAAGTACCCTGGATGGGGCAAAGAGGAGTCATCAAGAGTAAGATGCCTCAGTTCTGATTTACGCAGTGGGGTAGATGCATAGAAGTCAAAACTTGCAGTCAGGACCTCAGATCACCGCTGTGTCGGAGTCGAACCTTGCAGTCGTCGTCAAGCCATCAGCCACGGTCCGTGCAGGTAACAGGTGGGGGGGCAGTGTAATGGGGGATTTTGAGGGACGATGCAAAGGGAAAATGAAATAAATAATATGTTTCCCGCTGCATCATCCCTCGAAATCCCCCCTTACACCGCCCCACTGCTGTTACCTGCACGGACCGCGGCTGCAAGCTGTGCGGGACGTCTTTGGATCGGCACTGCATTTGCATTGAAGGGCACTGCGTTGGTTCCGATCGGTGCAGTTATAACAATCCATCGGTTATGTATCATAACAGCTGCAGAACCCACTTCTGAGGCCCAGGACTGGAGGGGGTACCTCAGGCAAGGGTAGGACTCACAGATGGCATAGACCAGCAGGGCTATCAAGGATTCAAGCAGTCTTCTATGACCCTGAGACGTCAGAGAACAGGAGTCAAGCCAGCAAGCTCTTGGAGTCATGCTGGGCTAAACTGAGATAGGTCCAGCCCTTGTCCTCAGCATGGCAAAGATCAGCAGACAGCAGGGGTAGCTCAGCACAGCAGTGATACAGTTCCATGGAAGAGTCAGTCAAGCACAGTGGCAATCCTTTTAGCATAGCAGTCTTTACTCCTGGCAAAGTTTTTCACAGTTCCAGTAGTGTACTGATTTGGTAGGGTCCGGCCCTCAAATACTTACACCAAAATGTACGTTTGAAGTGGGGGTGACTTCAAAGCAACTCCTTCAAGTTTACAGGTCCCCTTTTATCCCTGCCTTGTCTGCCAGGCTGTGGGGGGTAATCAGTCCTTTGTGTGGGTTGATGACACAACCTATTCAGATGTGTCAGCTCCCTCTCCCCCTTCCTGTCCAGGAAGGCTATCAGAATGCAGATGGATGCAGATGATTCCTGTGTCTCACCCAGCTCTCCTATGTTTGTGGCTGCCTAGAGGGAATGTATCTGTCACCCACCCTAGACATGTATTCGAGACAGGCTGCAGGCACAGTGAGCTAAGTTAAGAGCAGAGAAATGGCCACTTTCTAAAAGTGGCATTTCTAAAATAGTAATGTTAATCCAAATTTACCACTAAAGAAGATTTATTGTTCCGATTCAAAAGATATGAAACATGATTTAGTTGCTTCTTTCTAATTAGGAATTACAGCATAAAAGTGTTTTTTAGGAATTCCCAATGCTAACCTATGAGATGAGCAGGCCTCACAGTAGTGCAGATAATTTAATAAAATACCCAGGTGATCTAGAAAAATTCGTGAAAGAACTGCAGTACCCAAAGATCTTTAAAAATGTAGGATGTACATGATGAAATTGCACTTAATTCTGAATTAATTTAGATAAATTGTGTTATTGCCATTCCTTACTAATGAGCTTTTTACAGCATGGTTTACTTTTCTTCTTATTACAAAAGGCTCAGAATAAACATTTGTACATTCCGTTCAACAGGGGTTGTTCATTGCTCTCAATGGGTGCCATGTATTTCAACCACCAGCTCCATTTTCCTATCATGCAGGTCAACATCAGATGTCTTCATGTCTGACCATTCTAAGATAGGGTTCACAAATCCTGCATACTCAGAGTTTCCATTGTCATCCCTTTTGGCACTAACAAAATCATATTACCACTCCTGTCCGTTGGAGTCATCGGAGGTTGAGGTTAAGTGGCTGCCTATCTTCGTGGTCCAGTGCTTTAGAGTAGTGCACAAGATGTTCTCTTCTGTTTTAGAGCATTCTTTCACTGGAACCATTCTGTTCATTCCCCCATCTTCTCACTCTAAATCCAGGGAAGTGCTGTCATCATTTCCACTTGCAGATTTAGTTTTGGTAGTTAAGTCACAGCTGCTTTTGTTGTTTAGTGTCAGTGCGTAAGTTTCTGATGAAAGTTGGCTACTCCTTAATGCTTCATAATGCAAACTCACATTCCGCAAATAGGACCAAATTCTTCCTCTGTTGCAAAACATTCTTGGTTGCCACCAGTGCCATCTGACTGCATCCTTTGCTTGAGCCATTGGATTCTATGTTGCTCCAAGCTCCTTTTCTGCTTGGCTGCCATGGCGGCCTCACACTGTGTAGCATATAAAACCTCCTCTTCTAGTCTCAACTCTTGTAAGGCTAGCTTGGCTTAGAATTTTGCATCACATGTTTTCTGTTTTTCAGTAATAGAGGCATGGTTTCCTTGTTTTAGAGTTGAGATTTCTTCATCACTCAGAGGCCTTTGACTGCTTCCTGGACTCTCATCCTCATCACTTTCCACAAGGTTTTCAAACTCTGTTGTGTAGTGTTCTCCAGTTATGCAGGTTATAAAGTACTTTGATCCTCCTCCTCCTCACTGGAGGTGGTTTCTGACTTTCTGGAAGAACCCACAGCACTGGGTCCAGCAGATCCCCATTGCATACTGTCCGGTGGCAAGGTGTCCCCTGCGTGTCTGCCTCCGGGCCTATCCAACCGCACACAGGCTCCAGCTGTTCTATGTGAGGGGACAGGACATAACATATTCAGATATAAGTGTCAGCTCCTTCTCCCCCTCCCTGCCCAGGAAGGCTATCAGAATGCCGACACATGCAGATGAGTCCTCTGTCACACCCACCCTTCTTGTTTTTGTTGCTGTCCAGAGGGAATGTAGCTGTCACCTACCTTAGACGTGTATTGGAGACAGGCTGCACCCACACAGCGTTAAGTTAAAGGCGGAGAAATGGCCACTTTCTAAAAGTGGAAACTCCAGAACACCTGGCTACTGTTTTGTGGTACTGCTATTTAATTTGAACAAACACACTGAAAGACCCAACGTTTGGAATCCTCTTAGATCTGCTTATTTATTTAACTTATTTATTTTTTCATTTCAAAAACGCTTTTGGATTATTTGATAAACGTCTGAATGTCAAGGAAATACTTTTTCATTTTAACATCAATAAACTTGGTTATGCAACCAATACACATATATTAATACTGTGACAAAAAGAAAATACATTTTTGTGAAACATTTAAAACATGTAATAATAATGCACCTGTTCTAAAAGTGGCATTTTTCAAATAGTAATGTTAAATCCAACTTTACCACTAAAGAGGATTTATCATCACCATTCAAAAGATATGAAACATGATTTAGTTACTCCTCTCTAATCAGTATTTACAGCTTAAAGGTGTTTTAAATAATTCTCAGTGCTAACCTATGAGATGAGTAGGCCTCACAGTAGTGAAAAACAAATGTAGCGGTTTCTCACTAACAGGACATGTAATACTTAAAGTTACCTGTCCTATTTCTTAGTTACACAGCACCCTGCCCTTATGGCTATCTAGGGCCTACCTTAGGGGTGCCCTATCTGTAATAAAAAGGGGAGTTTGATGCTTGGCAAGTAGTTTTAAATGCTAACCGAAGTGGCAATAAACTGCACACATAGGCCCTGCAGTGGCAGGACTGAGACAGGGTTGAAAGGCTACTTGTGTGGATGGCACAACAGGTGCTGCAGGTCCACTTGGTAGCATTAAGATTACAGGCCCTGGGTATATGGTATACCTTCACTTCACTTTTATTTCTTTATTTCGGCCTGTAAGGCCATAAAAGATACAACAATATAATATCAGCATAAACACACACTAGGATAGGAACATTAGATAAAAATCATAAAAGTGCATTTAAATGGTGGTCTAATCACGGGTAGAAATTACAGTTCATATCAATAGTATTTAAACATTTAATAGTTTTCTCCTTATCTGCCACATGGCCATTATAAATTTAGCAACTGCGAAGACTATATGGGGGAGGGTACTTGTTTTCAGTATTCTATACGAGTGCAAATAGCTCCTTATGCCCAGGTTTCTGCATAATGGTACTAGCCAATATTTCCTTGGTCTATTGTAGGCTGGGCAGAAAAATAGTACGTGTACTTCGTCCTCCTCATGGTTACTACACCCTGGGCAGATTTTGTCATCCCTCTTTGTTCATTTACAGGTGAACGTTTTAATGGGCAAAGTGCCTAGCCTCCATTGAATAAACAATTTTCTAGTTAAAATAGGAAAAATTGTGTCCAGAAAACCCTCAAAGTGATAGGAATTTTTGGAATCCAGAAATCGATCGGTTTGAATACCGGTATTGGATGCAGAGACCAGGGAGGCTAAACTTTTCTCCTTATATATCTCCGCAAGTCTTTTACGTGAGACCCTTTGGCAGCCTTGTTCAGGAAGCTCCCATAACTCAGGGAGTCTCAACCGGTAAAGTTCTTTCTTTATAAAAGCCAACCACGGGATTCTATCACTCTGATTCAAATTCATTACGTGAGTGAGCTCATGCCTATAGTGTACGAGCTCACCAGTGGACCAGAGCCTATGCCAGAATCTTAGTGGCATTAATTCCAAATCCTCACCTATAGAGGGAAGGCCCAGATCTAATCTCAAGGGGAACAAGGGTGTGCCACGGGGAAGGGCCAGGAGGCGTCTGAGGAAGCTATTTTCTACAGTGACCAGTTCTACCCCTGCTTTGTACCCCCATAGCTCTCCACCATAAGATGCGGCCGCTTTGGCTTGGGTTTTATACACTTCTACTGCCGGGCTAATGGGTTTAAAACTAGAAGTGTTTACAACCTTCAGAATTGCCCCAGACAGTTGGGACAACTTTAGCCGACATCTTGCTATTTGAGGTTCCCAGGATAGGTTCTCTTGCAGGGTTACCCTCAAATACTGAAATGTTTTTACCCTCTCCAATCTTACTGAGCTCAGTAATGGGTTAGGTCGAGTTTTGAGTGAGGGGTTAAATATCATGAACTTGGTCTTCTCTGTATTGATCTCTAGACCATATTGTCTACAGAAAAGACCAAATCCATCTAATATCCGTAGAATCACCATCGGGGATTTCGAGAGCAGGAGGGTATCGTCCGCAAACATGATGGCAGGTACCCTCCTGCCCCCCAAAGATGGAGCGTCATTGTCCCTAATATTGTCAAGATGGGATATGACATTATTAACATAGAGACAAAACAGGGTTGGCGCCAAGACGCAACCCTGTCTTACCCCCCTGAGGACTGGGAACCTGGATGACAACGCTCCATCCCTCCCACACCTGACCTGTGCATAGTTGTTATCGTGAAGCCTGATTATGGTATTTAATAGATGGATCGGGACACCCAGCTCCTTTAGGACCTCCCATAGTTTCTTTCGAGGGACTAGGTCAAAAGCTGACCTCAGGTCCACGAACACCTTGTACAGCCCCCCCCCCTCAATCCTCACGGTTTTCCAATAGAGGAGAACAAGGCGGAAGATCTGATCCATGGTGGACGTTTTTTCCTGAAGCCAGCCTGAAGGGGGCTGAGGATTTCCTTTTCCTCCATCCAGTCTAGAAGACGGTCCAAAAGGAGGCGGGAGAATAGTTTTTGTGAGACATCTATAAGGCTGATCGGCCTGTAGTTGACTGGGAGAAGAGGAGAGCCCTTTTTAAAAATAGGCACAATCTCTGCCCCCAGCCAAGTACAGGGGATCTCCATACCTCCCGCGATGGAATTAAAGAGGATGAGGAGGTAGGGACCCCAGATCTCTGGGTGATAACGGAAAAGATCACCTGGCAATCTATCGAGACCCGGGGCCTTCCCCGTCGCCAGACCCCTTATTGCACTGGTCACCTCGCCAAGGGTAAATTCCAATCCAGCTGCAGGATTGGATGGGGCAGCGATTTTCGCGTCGTTAGCATATTCGGAGGTTTCTTGGTACAATTTACCAAAGTGAGCCTCCCAAACAGAAGCTGCAATATTTGGCTCCACTGCGTCTTTGGGTTCCCCTGAACCGATATTTACGAGGGACCAGAATTTTTTCAAATCCCTCGCTTCTAATGCTAATGAAAGATCCTGCCATCTATTCCAATCCCATTCCGATCTTGCCAATTCCATAGCTTTCCTGTATTTCCTTCTGAGCTCGGAGACCTTGGGCCTATCAGGACCTGCTTTTATTGTATTTATTAGTTCTGTCTTGATCTTTTTACAGGTGGAATTGTACCAGGTGGGGGTTCGGGTCTTTTTCTTCCGTAGGGGTGCCACAGGATAAAAAACCTCACCCAAAACTCCCACTAAGTCTACGTGAATTTGGGCTACCTTCTCATAGAATTCAGAGAATCTAGGCTGGTTTAATAGTACATCCAATTCTTTTAACTTGGGGAGGGCAAGCTGATATATTTTACTTATACTCTTTTCAGAGTTTGCCAATTTCCCCCATTTAACCCTACGTCTATTGGAGCTGAGAACCAAATTGCCTGGACCCTCACTGGGCTCAGTAGAAGGTAATCCAACGGCACATACAGGATGCGCCATATCCAGTAGAAGTGCATTGTGATCACTATCCGTTCTTACAATCACTCTAAAATCCTGGACCTTGGACCAAAGACCAATGTCTACAAAGATGTAATCCAGCCGCGATTCATGGTCCTTCCTATTGAAGGTGCATGATGAAGGGATATCGGAAGGAGTGCGTCCATTACACGCCCTCAGTGCAAAATTTAATGTTAGGGACATGATTTGAACTGCAAGAGGAGACCAGGATTTGGGGTGAGGGGATTGGCACGGCGGGACACCCCAAAAGTCATCTTCAGCGGTAAGGGCACCTTCCTTTAGACCACCCAGGGGTTCGAAATGACAATTAAAGTCACCGCCCATCCCTATCTTGCAGTCATTAGGAAGATGTCCCAAAAAAGACGAAAGATCGTCTAATGTGGGTGATTCCATGGCCGCACTGACTGGGCGAGAGTACACATTAATAATTGCGAAATTTATAGCATTAGGCCACCTGAGTAGAACGCATTGTATGTCCTGCGAGAGCGTGGGTACATTCTCCGCATTACACCCAATGTGACAAGCTACCCAAACCGCCAGACCACCCGGACTCCCTTTACCAGACCAACTTGCTTTAATCTCAAAAACTGCGTATCCTACTCTAAGCAGCGATTCCCTCGCCCAAGTCTCTTGAAAAAGACAGATGTCACTATTGCCTACTAGGGAGTCCCATTCGGCTGTATATACTTTATTGGCAGTACCCGCCACGTTCCAAGAAAGAACCTTCAGAATTTCAACTGGATGTTTAAATCCCAGTCCCCCAGTATTCTCAGTTACAGTATCCAATGTTGGGACTAAAGGCTCTTGCAGGGATGTTTCCAGAGAAGTTGGGATGGTGGGAGTTGTATTAGGAGCGGGCGGGACTAGAGATGTTAAAATGTGACCAGATGGGCTCTGAGGTATATCGGTTTCTTGCTCCCGGGGGCTAGTGGAAATTAGGTTCTCCCGCCGAGGTGTATCTGCTCCTCTATTGATAATTTCTGTAACATCTCTCACGGTCCCCTGTCCTGCGGGTTTGCTGGTTGAACCTTGGGTGTACCGTGGGGATGCACCCTTATATGGTCAATCGACGTAATCAAGACAACTGTACCTGTTGGAGTGTATATAGTTGCCCTGAGTAGTGATAACATTGCGTGTGGGCCTATTTCTGGGCCCATCACCAGCAGACCCCACCTTTATCCAGCCCTCGTCCCTCATCCCAATCAAATCACGTGTATTGGGATAAAAGTATGACAAATGGACCAATTCAATAGATTCGGCTCCTACACTCCCAAACCAGTTGGAAATGTAAGACACAACCTGCGGGCTCTTGAAGCTTACAATTATGCAGTCCCCCACACTTTTCTTAACGGTGTATCCAAACCATGGTACCCTTCTAACCATAAGGATTTCTCCTCTTAAGTTGGGTGGTAGGGGCCTGTGGACATTTAACCAGCTAGTGACCTTGTTACGTAGGGAGTCATAGGATTCCACCACGTTTCCGGGGAGCACAGGTACCCCCTTCAGAATCGCAGTGTAGGCTGCCGCCTCTGGGGGCAAATTTACTATTTTTCGCCAGTTATAGGGGCCAGCTGGCCGAAATGGGTGGTTAACTGTGTCAATTATTAATCTCTCCTGGCTTGCTAATGGGGCTGGGTCAAGCGATTTCGACATCCTAGCAGTTAGTGACAGAGGCGATTGCCTAGAGAGAGGAACAGAGACAGATTGTAGCAGGGGGGTTGCAGTGGTGTTTTCCCAAGAGGTGGTTTTTGGCAAGGTAGAAGCCACGGTGGTTGAATCAGTAGGGATATGAGTAGTCCCAACGATTGTCCCAGGGGCTTCATGTGAGCTCACTCTTGAACCTGGAACTAGGTGTGCAAT
The DNA here is from genome assembly GCF_964204655.1 of Triturus cristatus. Taxonomy (NCBI): domain Eukaryota; kingdom Metazoa; phylum Chordata; class Amphibia; order Caudata; family Salamandridae; genus Triturus; species Triturus cristatus. The sequence goes on along the minus strand of NC_140590.1, from coordinate 1,670,477,833 downwards.
TCCCTTTTGCAAGTCCATTAGACACATCTCCATTTTTGCTATACGTCCTTCCAGGGGAGTAAGCATTTCACTCAATAGAGTGCGAATATCCAAGAGAGTAAAAAATCCCCCACCACCGGGACATTTTGTCTAGGGGGGGTTTTAGCAGGGATCTGGGGGGGCTGTAAACCTAATTTTGGCCCTTTATTGGGTATACCTGGTTGTTTGCCCTTGCCCTCAGGATTAGGTTTTAAAATCTTGGGTTTTCTCCCCCCTATAGTGTAAGCCCTTTTTTTCCTTTTCGGGATAGCTCCTTCCCTCTCTCCTGATGTCGACTTCGCTGGCTGGTGAGCCCTGTCAGTAGTTGTGTTCATAATGGGGACACTTACTTCAGCAGTGATTTGAGGTGGAGGGCCCTTGAGTGTTGGAAGGGGTAATATACTAAGCTTGGCGGTTGTAGAGATGTCACAATCTATAGTTGAAGTAGCAGAGCAGTTTATATTGGAAGAGACAGGCATACTATTTATCCCCCCTGTAACTGGAGATAGACAGACAGGCGTTGGTTCTGGAGTGGTAGCATGAGCAAGGGGCCCCAAAGAGGATCTCCTAACCCAGTCAATTTCTTGCGAAATACGCCTTTCTAAGGTAGTGATCTCATCGATGAGAAGGGACCCGGCTTTTGCAAAATACGTGTCCAAAGTACCTGTTGTCTTCCCGGAAGCCAGTAAAGCTTTACTCCTCGTTTCTCTGTTGGTCATCATAGTCCCGGGGAAACTTTACAGGATTTAAAATGGGGGGACTTTTGGCGTGGGGGATGGCCCAGGCCCTAGCTCGCCCGTTCTCGAACGGCCTCAAATGGCCCGCTCTTTGCCCGGTCTTCGCCCCGGACTGCGCCCCGCTCACGTCCCGCTAACGCGTTAGAGGGCTGTCAGATATAACAATCAGGGGGAGGGGTCGGGAAGAGGCACCAGCTGCAAGCAATGATGGGAGGGGCGCAAGGCCCGCTGGTCCTCGCAGTCCCACGAGTACAATGAAGATAGAATGAGGACTCGTCCCTCTAGCTCCCCACAGCAGACTCCTCCGGCCAATTCGCAGCGTTCCGATTAAGGTCAGCACAATGTTCAGCCTCCGAGCAGCTCCCGCGAAGCGGGGGCCTGAGGCGTTTTGTACCGTGGGAGGGAGGGAACGGGAAGAGGCACCAGCTGCAAGCAATGATGGGAGGGGCGCAAGGCCCGCTGGTCCTCGCAGTCCCGCGAGTACAATGAAGATAGAATGAGGACACGTCCCTCTAGCTCCCCACAGCAGACTCCTCCGGCCAATTCGCAGCGTTCCGATTAAGGTCAGCACAATGTTCAGCCTCCGAGAGGCTCCCGCAAAGCGGGGGCCGCGAGGCGTTTTGTACCGTGGGAGGGAGGGAACGGGAAGAGGCACCAGCTGCAAGCAATGATGGGAGGGGCGCAAGGCCCGCTGGTCCTCGCAGTCCCGCGAGTACAATGAAGATAGAATGAGGACTCGTCCCTCTAGCTCCCCACAGCAGACTCCTCCGGCCAATTCGCAGCGTTCCGATTAAGGTCAGCACAATGTTCAGCCTCCGAGCGGCACCCACTTTACAAGGGATGTACAGGTGCCCTAATTATGTCAATCAGGTATACACCAATGTCACCATGTTTAGAGGAGACGCACTTGCACTTAAGCACTGGTTGGCAGTGTTAAAGTGCTCAGGGTCCTAAGGCCAACAAAAAGATACAGCAAAAGGGAGAGGTAAGAAGGCAAAAAGTTGGGGGAAGACCACCCTAAGGATGACAAGTCTAACATTTGGGAATAAGGGACGTTAGAGTAGTAATTAGGATCCTGAGAAGCGATGTGAGACAAGTAATTGAGTTTGCTGATCTCGTTTTCTGTTGCTTATGTGGAGTCTTAGGCAAAAAAAGATCGCAAGCTAAAAGGCTGTTTCTGGGGTCTGCCTCTTTTAGATATGTAAGATTGTACCTGTCTCCTGACTGGACTTACAGCAGGTACTGTGTGTGGGTCGCTATCAGTGTAGTAGGCTACTATCTACACATTTGTACTATTGCATCGGTAGTGCAGATTGTATTGTAATTAAATGAATTGTATAGTTTTTACATTATTTTACTGCATTAGCATTTTAATGATTTTAAGCATTTTATATATTATGCTGATTCTGTGCGCGTTTATGGCTGTACAGCCGAATAAGATTTAAATGACTCGTAACTAATTTTGCACAATAGTGGATGAAAAAGAAGAAGGACGCTCGGAAAAAGGTTCATAAAACCAAAAACTATGATATGGATAATCATCCTAAAATACCAGATATTGTAAAGATGGAGGAACCTGAGGGAGAAATACAAACAAATTCAGCCTTAGGCTGATAATAATGGGGAAGAAGCATTGGGGTAATAACAATCTAGGTAGCCTCCTGGCTAATTGCTCACATAGTCTCTGCGATACTTAGGTGGAGATGTAGTGCAAGAACTTGTCCTGCATGCAACACTTCCCTAGTGGTTCTGTCCCCACTGACCTTTGTGTGCCAGACATTACATCTGTTCTTGGTATGGTCATTATGAAATCTATTTCCTTCTGTTAGACTGGGAGTCCTGGCATCATCAACAGAGTTGTGGAACTTAACCACTCACCCCAAATTCCAAATCCTACCATGATCAGTCTCTACTGCTTTATGAAACTATTTTAAAACTTTCATGGGTTTGGTGAACTTAGACAACCTGACTGCCCCTGTGGTGGCTTTCACTTTTTCCAATCACCCACATTTCTTTCAAAGTGTGTGGTGTTCCCTGTCATAGTCACTTTGTCTTTCTCGTTGCAGGTTAAGATCTTTTTGCCTCCAGCATTGCCTAATGTTAATATCTACCCATCTCTTCTGCCAATTTATGTTGCAATCATTGATTGCATACTGATTTGTCAAAGGGGTTAGTGTGGCTTATTCAAGGTGGAGTTTGTCCATGAAAGGTAACTTCAAGTATGATACAACTGATGTAGCGCTTAAAAGCTTGAAAATTGTAGGGGTGCGTTATATTCACTGTTAGTCGGCACCCGCATATAATCAAATGTGTACTCATGTATTTTGTGTGCGAAATGTATTAAGAGATGTATAGGCTGTATCGATTTAATTTAGAAGTATTAGTAATGTACCATGATATTATGAATGTGTTTAGAGAAATGCATAGAGTTTAGTTTAGATGAACGCAATGTGAAGTTAACGTGTAACCTAGAAAATGTCCATGTAGATTGTCTAAACATACATGAAAGGGAAGACGTAAACGTCAATAGTGTGATTTAGACATGCTTGTGTAACCGAAGTAGTGTAAAACAAGGTAAGAGAGGGGCTCAATATTCACAAAAAGGAAATAGAGCACCAAAGAACTATAAAGTAAAAAATGTTTTCCTTTTTGGGTAGAATATATGTTGACTCATTCACACATTCTATACATTCAAGCTACCTCAATAAGGGGTTCACAACTCACTCATTTTCATGGAACACTTCAATACAATAGAGCGTCAATTTATGTAAAAGCAAACTATTTATTTGCGTCAAAAAATTTCTTTTATCACAGTATAATCATTATAAAAAAATGATTATACTGTGATAAAAGAAATTTTTTGACGCAAATAAATAGTTTGCTTTTACATAAATTGACGCTCTTTTGTATTGAAGTGTTCCATGAAAATGAGTGAGTTGTGAACCCCTTATTGAGGTAGCTTGAATGTATAGAATGTGTGAATGAGTCAACATATATTCTACCCAAAAAGGAAAACATTTTTTACTTTATAACCGAAGTAGTGGCCAGAATTCACATATATCGTTGAGGCGAAAGGTCTGTTATTTTCTTATGTTAGCCGAGGGCAATAGGCCAAAAGGATTTATTCCAGTAGAGGTTTTAGGCTGTAGTAAATTGCAAAGTTAAAAGATGTGAAGTATGTCTGCATTGCATGATCTCACTCCAGGTGCAAGGACAGTTGCTCGTTAGTAGAGAAGTTCTTTGTTCACGAATTGACTTATGTAGTTAAAGCCAGACATGGGAGTGCATTGGAATGTGCCAATCGTAACTCCTAGTGCGGACGGTGTCTGGGACTCAAGGCCAAGATGATGGACGATGGAACTGGACAGCGCTCGATGGAAAATTACTGAAAGACGACCCGGATGAAGAGGAGGTGCAAGAGGGCGTGTTCTGGGATTTGGGGTTCTGTATTAGGGAAAGCGCCCCGAGGGTGGAGGCAGAACAGAGCAGCCCAGAGCAGAGAAGAGTTAGGCGAGGAGCTAGAGGGGGCAACTTTAGATCAAGCTCTCTAAGTGAAGACTTCTTAGGAAGTTTCACTCTGACACCTTTTCTCGATTTGAGGGTCTCAAGGATTGCTAAGTAGGGATGTCATCCAGTACAGAATAGGGACAGAGATGGTATGGTCCAGTGTCCCTAATATCGACATTGGCTTGGTAGTTTTCTACCTCATGTTTTTAGAAATTGTGCTTTTAGTTATTTTCAGTCGTATGCGGATTCTTCGTAGAGTAGCATTTCTGTTAGTGCCTATGTACTTGTTGTGCCTCGTATTGAGGAGTTTGTATCTTCAAATTTTTATGCTGATAATAAAAGCCAGAGAGCCAAGAGATTAAGTCTCGAGTCCTTGATTATGACAAATTGCGAACAGCATTTTCCGATAATTGTGTTTATTCCCTCCACGCTATTGGGCAAGTAAAAAGTTCCATCCGACCAAAGTGGGTTTTAGTAGATAATTGGCAGATACGAAAATGGGCCGGAGCAGTTGGTAGCAGAGACGGATGGTTACTTCCGATAGCGAGGGACGATTAGATTAGATAAGAATAAGTGATCCTTGAGGCCCATAGACGATAAGTGATGGTGAATCATCAGATGGTGAGCGGGAGACGACGGCGGCAGATGAGCATCGACGGCGAGTAGCAGTGCGGCAGGAAGCAGCAGTTCCAGGAGTGAGTATGAACAAAACGAGATATTTGTAGATTGCGGTGTTGAGTTGGTGTGTGATGTCTTGCGGAGTTGATGTGTATGTCGAGTGATTGTGAGATCAGGCAGTGAGTGCGCGCAGCCCGGGAGTTGTGGTGTAGAAGACACCTGAGATAGATTTTGTTGACCACCCAAAGGAGATCGTGAGGTACCATCGATCACCTGGACTGAGATAGGGGGAGCAAATGTGTGTGTGTATGGCAACTTAACGCTGGTCGTGGGTTGTTGTGTGTGGATCGGAGTGTTAGTAACCTATCAGTGGTGATCTGTCTGGCCGGACGGGGGCAGACGGTTGCCAATCGAGGTCAACAAGGTCGAGAGACTGTGGACGAACAGTCAGAGGCTGTGGACGGACAGCCAGAGAAGTAACTTAATCGGTTATTTCAGTGTATGAATGGGACGAGAGTAGGCGTGACACGTGTCTGGAGAAGGGAACTGCTGCGAACGAAGGAAGGTGACTTCAGAGAGTGTCGCGCTGTGATAGGCCGGTTGGTGTGAGTCGCGCTGTTATTGGAGGATTTAAGAGCAAGAAGTAAACAGAGCGCGAGATCAAACTTGCTCGTCATGAAGTGTCTTAGGGTTTTACGAGAATTGTGTAGAGGCGACAAGCATGTGGTCACTCGGAAGGGAGAAGAAGCCCCTCCCGAGGATATCCCAGCACATTACATGGCAAAGAATGTGGGATTACATACCATAGTTTGGATCGAGAATTGGCATAAGATTACACAAGGTGAAGGGGAACTAGCTTTCCCGAGGTATGGATCCTTTAGGTTAGCGGTGCAGTATCAGTTGAAGTCTGTGATGGCGTCCTTAAGACCCTTGCCAAGGCCAACACAGTTCGAAGCATTACATGCGTGGATTAGAGCAGCGCATGATAAAGAAAAGGGAAGGAGTCAGGAAAGGATGAGAAAATCGATCAGGGCATTCCAGGATGCCAAGTGGGATGCAGCGGAGAAAAGATGAGAGAGTGCAGGCGATTGAGGAAGAGAAACTGTATCCCTTATTAATAGACTCGACGGGGATAAGGCATGTGAAGGCACAGGACGAAGAAAGTGACTCCGATGACGGAGTATTGGAAAGATTGTTGGAGGAGAGGCCACCTCCTTACAATCCAGAAGAAGCAGATGACAGGTGGGGTGAGAGAGGGGAAACTAGAAGGGTAACAATACAACCCGAGACTCGAGTAGAAGGGTTGGTCTCGTTTGGAACAGAGAGTCCACGGAGTCAGTCTGAGGCTAGTGGGAGGATTGAGAGAGAGATGAGGTTACCGGATGCATTGAGGGTACCGGTCACCATTGGACCGATTGTGTCGATTTATAGTCCGGAATCGGAGGAAAGGGAGAGGTCCGAACAGGTAGCTGAAAGAATGAGGAGGAAAAACGAGGAAAGTGGGTCGGAGGGCGCAACGGCCCGACCTCCAAGCCCTGTACAATGGAGTACACCATTGGTAGCGGTGTCAGATACATCTAGGGGCGAAGAGGAACAGAGACAAGTGAGGCCGAGAAATCTGATGGAGTCGAGATCAGATTTAAGGTCGTGGGTACTATCAGAGAGGCATCAGAACCCGAATGCGGTCCAATCGGAGAGAGATCGGGCTAATTTTATGAGTCGTTCTGCTTTTATAGAAGCACCAGAAGAGAGTAGAGAAAAGGAACAGGAATGTGAATATGGCGAGAGGCGTGGAGCAAGTTGTCAGGTGTTGAGAGGAGCCTTGAAAGCAGGGATGATAGACATAGTAAGGCTCACGGCGGAGGTAGATGAAATAATATATGGAAGTCTACCTCTTGAGAGAATAGTAACATACAACCCGGTTGAGCTGTTCTTTGTAGCGAAAGATGTGACTCGTAAAGCACGAATTGCACATGAGAAATTAAGGGGATTGGCGAAGGAATATGATGTGGATTTATCCAAGACTAGGGCGTTGCAAGGAAGTCATAGGATGCATTATACTGAGCGGGAGCTGGAGGAGAAAAGGGTTGTTGGATTAAGGTCACATGCCAGAGAACTGATCCTAGCCATGCGAGTATGGCTGATGCTTGATAAATGGGAGGAGAGATGGTCTAAGAAAAAGACCTCTAAGGGAGCGGAAGGAGGAACTCCGGGTGAAGGGTTGCTACTGGCAAAGACCTTCCCTTTGAGGGAAGTGGTGAATGGAGGATATGTGCATGTACCATGGAGCAGGGGTGATTTGGCATCATTTACGAATGATTTTCCCAGGCTCAGGGAGAAGCCTGCAGAGTGGTACAAGCAAGTTGAGCGCTTTGTTAAGATTTCGAAGGTATTATGGATCGATCTGAATACCTTGTTTGATATTGTGGTTCCGGGAGATTTGTGGAACGCATGTAAGGTTGCCGTTGATTGGCCGGACTATGAGCCTGATAGGAACATGATTACAAATGGTCCATCGCCAGTGGTGATGAGGCTGTATGATAAAGTAATTACCTGGTTGAAATCGAAGGTTTCACCCCAAGACATTGATTGGGTGAAAATAGACAGGACAGTGCAAGAACCAAAGGAGACAGTACATGAGTTTTATGAGAGACTCTTGAAGGCTTTTAAGCAGTACAGTGGCCTAGATCAGCTGGAAACGCAAGATATGGGACAGTTCGTTTCTAAGTTTGTGTTGGGTTTGAAGCCACAGGTTAGTCTCATGATACAGCAGCATTTGATCTGTTGGCAGAATAAGCCTGTGGATGAAATCTTAGGGTACGCCAGGTACTGCACGGATGAGATTGAGTCGAAGCATAAGAAGATGAAGGATAATTTGTTGTTTATACAGATGCAAGCCGCTCAGGGACCGCCGAATGGGGGTCCAGTGGTAAGGAGACAGGGAAACTATCAGGTAGGAAATCAGAATGTGCAGGGGCAGGGATGGCCAAGGCCCATAGACCCTAGGACAGGCATGGATGTAGCGATACTGAAAAAGACGACTGCTTGTCACCAGTGTCACCAGGTGGGACACTGGAGACGCGAGTGTCCCCTGAACCCCTGGAACCAGCAACAGATGGAAGGAGGAATGGCTCAGGTCCCTGGGGCGGAGCAGGTACAGACAGTGACTACACCGAGAATGATGAAAGGGGGGACAGGCATCCCGCAGGTGCAGGTTCCCCAGCCACCCAGGATGCAGAACATACAGCAGGGAGCTCGAACTTATTTGCAGATGCCCATGTTTGAAATAAGTGAGGAAAAGGATACAAATTTGCTGGCCCGGTTGAGTTTAAGCCAAGACGATGACTGCATACTTAGGGCCATCTTAGAGGTAGATCAGAGAGGACCCTTTGTGGAAGCAGAGCTTGACGGACACCCTACTACCTTTTTGGTCGACACGGGGGCTACAAGGTCGACTATAAGATCAGCAGTAGTTCCGGGAGTAGCCCTTTCTGGGGAAAGTATACAGGTTGTTGGGGTGGCGAATAAGAGGCTAGTTAGCCCTTTGACAGAACCGATCCCAGTTAGGATAGGAAATTTTAGGGATCGACATCAGTTCGTGGTGTGCGATTCTAGTCCTGTTTGCTTATTGGGGAGAGACTTGTTGTGCAAGCTCAATTGCACAATTTACTGTACCCCGAAAGGAGTAGAGGTACAGACAAGGGATGATGACGCGACCTTTAAGGTTGCAAATCAGCGGGTGTGCGTGGAAATGTACCCTGCTTTGACAGTGGAGGAGCTTCCACTTGATTTGAGGGACTCAGTGTCAATCGACGTGTGGGACCTAAGTGGAGAGGAGATTGGCTTAGTCAGGGGAGTGGAACCAGTGAAGATACAGGTCAAGCCAAACGCGGAATTCCCGAGAACCCCTCAGTATAAATTATCCCCTGAAAGGATTGCAGGGATTTAACCTGTGATCGAGTCCATGATTAAGCAGGGAATACTGGTGGAAATCATGGGTAGTCCATGCAATTCGCCCATTATGGGACTGCAGAAACCAAGTGGGAAGTTCAGGATAGTGCAAGATTTGCGAAAAATAAACGATATAGTTGTCCCATGTTGTCCAGTGGTACCGAATCCATCTGTGATCCTGTTTCAGATCCCATGTGAGGCTGAGTGGTTCACAGTAATTGACTTGTGTCAAGCATTTTTTTTCGATTCCCCTACATGAAGAGAGCAGATTTCTTTTTGCATTTAGACTAGAGAACCGTGTATTAACGTGGTGTCGCATCCCACAGGGGTATACGGAGAGCCCATCGATCTTTAATCAACTTTTGAAGAAAAACCTCGAAAGTCTTGTGTTGCCACAAAACTCTGTTTTAGTGCAATACATTGATGATCTGCTTGTTGCGTCGGAAACAGAAGACGCTTGCAGAACTGATACGATTGCATTGTTGAATTTCCTGGGAGAAAACGGTCACAAGGTGTCCCCAAACAAGCTGCAATACTGTTTACCTGAGGTACAGTATTTGGGGCACCGAATTGAGAAGGGTAAAAGAAAGGTGTCTCCAGATCGCATTGATGCGATTCTGAGAATGCCAGTTCCCTCGACGCAGAGGGAAGTTAGAATGTTTTTGGGAATGGTGGGCTATTGCCGCCAGTGGATCCCAAACTTTTCCTTTGAAGCGAAGCCTTTACAGCGGCTGACGCGAAAGGACGTAAGTGATCCGGTACCATGGGACGACGACTGTTTGAAATCATTTCTGAGGCTGAGAGAAGCCTTATGTAGCGCTCCTGCGTTGGGAATGCCGGATTACAACAAGGCATTTGCATTATTCTGCTGCGAAAGAGAAGGTTGCGCATTAGCAGTGTTAACTCAGAATCATGGAGGTGTCCGTAGACCAGTTGCCTATTTGCAGCTACCCTAGATCCGGTAGCTGCTGCGTTGCCCGGATGTCTCAGATCCGTTGCGGCAACAGGTGTCAGCATCGAGAGATGTGAGAGCATTGTGATGGGTCATCCTCTTACTGTACATGTGCCACACTCTGTTGAACTGTTGATGACTAGGACTAAAACACAGCACCTCACGAATAATAGGCTGACTCGTTATGAGCAAGTCATCCTTGCAGCCGATAATGTGATATTGAAGAGGTGTGCTGTTTTAAATCCTGCTACATTGTTACCTGTCCCAAATGTAGATGATGATGAAGATTGTGAGGATCATGATTGTCTCGATGTGACTGAACTATGCACCAAACCGAGACCTGACATTGTCGATGAACCGCTCCCAGTTTCAGATGAGATCTTCTTTGTGGACGGTTCATGTTTAAGAGACAGTGTCGGTCGATTGAGAGCAGCGTTTGCTGTATGCACCATCACGGGGGTGGTTGAAGCCGCTTGTTTAGAAGGAGTACACTCCGCACAGGAGGCTGAGCTTATTGCTTTGACTCGTGCCTGTGTGGCAGCGGATAAAATCCGTGTAACCATTTACACGGACAGCCAATATGGGTTTGGTGTGGTTCATGACTTTGGACAGCTATGGTCCCAGAGAGGGTTTATGACGTCTTCAGGTTCACCCATTAGAAATGGTGACTATGTGCGAAAATTGCTTGAAGCATTGCAAGGTCCTGATGAAATTGCGGTTGTTAAATGTGCTGCACACATGAAGGGAAATGATTTTGTTTCATTGGGTAACAATTATGCTGACGAAGTAGCCCGGTTTTGTGCAGAGCAGGGATGTAATTACACGGAGAACCACATTGTGGAAACTGAGGAGAAAACGGTGTATGATCAGATGTTAGCAATGGCAGACTCATGGGAGGAACTGAAGCAGCTTCAGGAAGGGGTCTCGGATCAGGAGCGAGACAGTTGGATATGATCTGGATGTGAGAAAGGAGATGTGGATATATGGGTTTCGAATGATGGACGAGCGGTGTTGCCGGAATGTTTGTAGAGTCTCATGGCGAGGTTGATACATGGTGCTGTGCATCTTGGTAGAGACGCAATGATGAGAGTGTTTCGTCAGACTTGGTACAAGCCGAACTTTCGGGCAGTGGCCGAAACCGTGTGCCAGAGGTGTGTCACTTGTCAACAGATGAATGTAGGAAAGAGGACAGCTGTGACATTGAGTCACATAGGGAGGTCAGGTTGACCTTTCAATAGGATGCAGCTGGATTTCGTTGAAATTTGGACTGATTCAAGAGTGTTGTAAAGCAGGAAAAGGAAGATAACCTAGGCCCGAGTGGAAGAAGAATAAAATTAGGGACCTTCCGTTGTAGAACGAAGAAAAGTTAGGGAGGTCTGCCAAAGTTTGCAAAAGAGACATTAATGAGAAAGAGACTTACCATTCCAGAGACTGTATTGAACATTGAGTATATTCCGAAGATGGCAGATCCTGCAAACACACATCGTAGGGCTAGATTGATAATAGGCACATTGGTAGGAGTTGTGATAGCCACTATATTTGCTGTAGTGATAAGTTCGTACATGGTGCCCACAGGCAGGAGGGGGAGGTTCAGGGAGCACCTACACCTATTACCCCAGGACAGAGAGGCGTTAGTATCAGAGACCAGAGAACATCAAAGTTAAGGGAGGATCGTAGACTCCACATGGATTTGTCGAAGGGTGATTTTAAACTCAATGCTTATGCGAAGTTGTTGTACGAGTATGTTGATGCGATGGATGTGAAGGATTGCTATGTGTGTATGCAGTTGCCTGCTTCAGTAGATGAAGGTATCAAGTATCATCATCTCCCATTGACGTATGGGATTTCCTGTAGTTTATTGCTTAGTTTATTTTACGACAGGAGGCAGTTCGAGTATTTCTTTTCAAATTTTGATACAGTACTTCCTGAAGTTCCAGCAATCAAGCATTTGAATAAGTACGACTATTATAAGAAAGAGGACAGACTCCTGAAGTATTTTAGACCTACTGTGAAGTTGGATACTGCGCATGCTCACAGGCATAACCTGACATGTGCATTGTCCGAGACGGAGAAGAAATTCATTGATCAGGTAGAGGACAGATATAGAAAGTTGACCCAGACACGAGACCGGAGATAGTCCAGTAGATTGGACTGAGGAGGAGAAATCTCACAAGTCCAAGGGAAGCTATGGACCAATTGCATTAGATGAAGTGCAGAAAGGGAATTTGTGTATTGGACGTCCTCAATCGGCTACTGAGAAGGTTGCAGTAGGACATAGCACCTGTTCCCAGACCTTCACTATGGAGGTTTCTGTTAAGGACTTTATGCAAGGTCCAGTACAAGTGATTCCGACCGTGTATTATGTATGTGGGAAGAATGCTTATGTCAGATTGCCTGCATATTGGTATGGCATATGTTATTTGGCCATCATATTCCCGAAGATTTATCACACAGAGGACTTGGAGTTGTTAGAGACGAGACAACATTCTAGAAGACGTAGGACTGTAAATGCAGGTGCAGTGATTGGTGATCTATATGGAGCAATGATACCTAGTATGGGTGTGGTGTTGAATGACGTGAAGATCAGAAGGTTGGCGACTGTAGTTGATGAGCTGTCTATGAATACGGCGAGGTCTTTGTTGTTGGTGACTGAAGAGATGTTGTCGATACAGAATATGGTTATGCAGAATCGCCTTGCGTTAGACGTGTTATTAGCTAAGGAGGGCGGGGTCTGCAAATTATTGAAGGTTCAAGAATGCTGCACATATATTCCAGACAATACGAAGGAGTTGGGGAAGTACATAGACAACATCACAACTATTCACAAGGAAATTATGGATTTGACGGAGGAGAATGTGTGGGAAAAGATAGGACAGGGATTTGGTAGAGTGGGAACATGGTTTGCCAATTTGGGTAGGGGATTTCTTGGATCGGTGTTGAAGCCAATTATCATTGCTGTAGTTTGTGTGATTTGTTTGTGGGGATGCGTGAAAGCTTGGAAGTGGTATCAAGGAGGCAAAGTTGAAAGAGCTCTTAGAGCAAATGAGAAAAGGATGGCGAAATTTCAGGATCAACAATATGAGAGTCTTAAGAGAATGGAGGGAGTTCGACATGGCAGAGCTATGACCAGTACGGTTTAAATCAGTTCTAAAGAAGGAAGATTGTAATGGTGTGATGACAGATGTCATCAAAGGGGGGAACTGATGTAGCGCTTAAAAGGTTGAAAATTGTAGGGGTGCGTTATATTCCCTGTTAGTCGGCACCCGCATATAATCAAATGTGTACTCAGGTATTTTGTGTGCGAAATGTATTAGGATATGTATAAGCTGTATCGATTTAATTTAGAAGTATTAGTAATGTACCATGATATTATGAATGTGTTTAGAGAAATGCATAGAGTTTAGTTTATATGAACGCAATGTGAAGTTAACGTGTAACCTAGAAAATGTCCATGTAGATTGTCTAAACATACATGAAAGGGAAGACGTAAACGTCAATAGTGTGATTTAGACATGCTTGTGTAACCGAAGTAGTGGCCAGAATTCACATATATCGTTGAGGCGAAAGGCCTGTTATTTTCTTATGTTAGCCGAGGGCAATAGGCCAAAAGGATTTATTCCAGTAGAGGTTTTAGGCTGTAGTAAATTGCAAAGTTAAAAGATGTGAAGTATGTCTGCATTGCATGATCTCACTCCAGGTGCAAGGACAGTTGCTCGTTAGTAGAGAAGTTCTTTATTCACTAATTGACTTATGTAGTTAAAGCCAGACATGGGAGGGCATTGGAATGTGCCAATCGTAACTCCTAGTGCGGACGGTGTCTGGGACTCAAGGCCAAGCTGATGGACGATGGAACTGGACAGCGCTCGATGGAAAATTACTGAAAGACGACCCGGCTGAAGAGGAGGTGCAAGAGGGCGTGTTCTGGGATTTGGGGTTCTGTATTAGGGAAAGCGCCCCGAGGGTGGAGGCAGAACAGAGCAGCCCAGAGCAGCCCAGAGCAGAGAAGAGTTAGGCGAGGAGCTAGAGGGGGCAACTTTAGATCAAGCTCTCTAAGTGAAGACTTCTTAGGAAGTTTCACTCTGACACCTTTTCTCGATTTGAGGGTCTCAAGGGATTGCTAAGTAGGGATGTCATCCAGTACAGAATAGGGACAGAGATGGTATGGTCCAGTGTCCCTAATATCGACATTGGCTTCTTAGTTTTCTACCTCATGCTTTTAGAACTTGTGCTTTTAGTTATTTTCAGTCGTATGCGGATTCTTCGTAGAGTAGCATTTGTGTTAGTGCCTATGTACTTGTTGTGCCTCGTATTGAGGAGTTTGTATCTTCAAATTTTTATGTTGATAATAAAAGCCAGAGAGCCAAGAGATTAAGTCTCGAGTCCTTGATTATGACAAATTGCGAACAGCATTTTCCGATAATTGTGTTTATTCCCTCCACGCTATTGGGCAAGTAAAAAGTTCCATCCGACCAAAGTGGGTTTTAGTAGATAATTGGCAGATACGAAAATGGGCCGGAGCACCTCCAATGCTTGCCATAATCTGCCATATTGTTTTATAGCAGCTCCAGTTCCACTAAGGGAAAGGGGCCGCAATAAAAAACATGCATTGGCAAAGCCAGAACATCTAGTTTTGTGTTTTATTGAAAAGATGGAGGGTTGATGACAAAAATCTATCTCCATGGATCTAGTTTGTTTCACAATGGCCATGAGTTCTTGCACATATGCCATACAGATCAGTGAATAGCCAGTGATTACGGCAAGACTGCAATAGTCAGCAGGGAGATAAGAGCTTCTTTGGGGACACAAATCCTGCAGAGTGCATTAGTAAACAAAGCTTTTCCGATGAGCATTTGTAAACAAAGCTTATCCCATGGCCTCCTTCTGTGGAGCCATATTCTGCTGATCTGAGTATCCATCAGGAACCGTTGAAAGCCTGGAGAAAGGCATAGAAGCATACACTGTTCGTAATGATGCAGTGGGAAATGTCTGCATCAGGACGGACTATGTGATCCCAGCGGCCAAGTCCCAACTGTAGACACAGCGGAAACACTATAATGATCCAGCAACCACGACCGACACTATAGACTTGGAAGATAGAACTAATCTGCAGCCCTTTCTGAGAGCAGAGCAGAGCAGACTAGCTGACCCTCATGCATTGCATTGCAAAAGAATCCATTATGGATGGATGGACCACTGGCGTAACATAGGCCAACACAGCCCACGCAGTGCGTGGGGGCCTGAGTTCCAGGGGGCCCCCTCAGTGCAGTAACCTGGCCTGAGAGCTCCCAAGTAAGTCCGGATGTGTGCCTCTCCATGCGCTTTGCAAAAGCCCCCCTCAAGTTTCGTTATGCCCCTGGGATGGACACACCCAATCAGTCATTAGAACGAGGTCGGTCATAAATAAATAACTATTTAGGCTGATACGAGATGTGGTTGATAAAGTCTCAAGGCAAAGGCTGAAAGATAATGGTTAAAAAGCCAATGTTTGAAAGCAGCAGACACAACGCCCACTCTATGCATATTGCAAGCTATAGGTCTGATTTGATTTGAGATTTAAAAAAATACATTTTGTCATTCACAGGCCTGCATCACTGCGTTTCCATTGCAGTAGGATTTTTAACAGAATCCTGCATCATTATTATTAATGTGTAGTCATTAGGTAGTGCTAACAAGAGAGTGCATGCCCTGTAGTAGCAAGGCAGATTGTGACTTACCAAGGACATAGAGGGGCTTGGAGACCGTTGCTTTTTCTTGTCACTTCCATTTGTCTGCTTCTTATTTGTGCTGCAGCTTGCCAATCGGGTGTATTTGCCTCCCATGAAACATTTCCAAGTTGCAATATCTGATTTACTGGAATTGAAGCTTTCCTTCCACTGCTTACTTTTCAAGCACTACATTTTTCTCACAAGAAATGCGCATGCGCGAGCGTCCACGCATGCGCATTTGTGAGAAGAAGTTGCCGCTGAACCAGGAAGAGGGAGCCCCGGGACGCCGCACCGCAGGTAAGGCATTTTCTCTTACCTTAAAATACTTTAAATTATTTTAAAATGAGGGCGGGCGGGAGGCGGGCGGTGCGTAGTGGGGCTACGCGGAGCGCGCGAGTGTGCGTAGATTGGCCACACTACGCGATTCTCCACGTAGCCCCACTACGCCCAGGGTTAATATGTACACAATGTGTGTATTTGCCTATTCATTGGCAACAGCACCACCCACCAGCCTGTGGTAGATGGCGATTGGACTATTTGCCTGTAGTGTGTCCAGGGCTCTCACACCCTCAGGATAAAGGTGTCTATGAGGCCCAGTTTGGTGACATTTGGTCAGTGCTTTAGATGAGCAGGTATGTTTGGTACTGAGTACCAGCAGTTCAGCCGCGGTCCATGCAGGTAGCAACAGTGCGGCAGTGGGGCTGGGTAAGGGAGAGTTTCGAGGGACGATGCAGAGGGAAAATTAATTATTTATTTCATTTTCCCTTTGCATTGTCCCTCGAAAACCCCTCTTACCCGGCCCCACTTCCCTTCTATTGTTACCTGCATGGACCGCGTCTGCAGCTGTTGTTGAATTCGGAAGGGAAAATAACCACACTTCTTGGCACTGCTGCAATATATTTAATGGGACAGTACCGGCACTTCTCAGCACTGCCGCAATGCATTCTATGGGAGAGTACCTACACTTCTCAGCACTGCGGTAGTACATTTAATGGGAGAGTACCTGTACTTCTGAGCACTGCCACAATACATTTAATGAGAGAGCACCTACACTTCTCAGCACTTCTGAAAAACATTTATTGGAAGAGCACCTGCACTTTTCAGCACTGCTGCGATGCATTTCATAAGAGAGCCCCTGCACTTCTCAGCACTGCCGCAATACATTTAATGGGACAGTACTGGCACTTCTCAGCACTGCCGCGATGTATCTCATAGGAGAGTACCTACACTTCTCAGCACTGCGGCAGTACATTTAAATGGAAAGTACCTGAAATTCTCAGCACTGCAGCAATACATTTAATGAGAGAGTACCTGCACTTCTCAGCACTTCTGAAAAACATTTAATGGGAGAGTACCCGCCCTTCTCAGCACTGCCGCGATGCATTTCATGGGAGAGTACCTGCACTTCTCAGCACTGCCGCAATACATTTATTAGGAGAGTACCTGCACTTCTCAGCACTGCTGCAATACATTTAATGAGAGAGTACCTGCACTTCTCAGGAACAAACAGGTACTGTGGATAGTGAATGCCAGCACTTTCATGTTTCCATGTAAAGCACTACATGAAGTGTGTGAGGCATCCTTGTCCTGTCCATTGACCATGCTTTTCCTCGGTCTTGCGGAACCAATCAGAACAGCGATGAAATGCCAGCGCTGCCTCCCATCCATTCTGCGGAGAATCAATAAGGAATCAAAAAGCTTCTCAGTCACACTTAATGACATAGCCAGGGGTGGCTGACAAATCCCTGCACGACCAGGGGCCTGATTATCAGTCAGGCAGCAACAATCGAGTCAGAAACGGGTTCCATGCTGATCTGATTGATACATTTACCTGCAGGAACTGCAACAACGAACAACTTGGATAGGACCTGGGAATGAAAAGGCATGTTTTTTTCCACTTAACTCCTTGATGTACCTAATCAAGCGTGAGCTGAGCTAGTCATGCTGCTGCAAAACACCCGGGGAGGCAGGCCTGCCTGTTGGAATGTCATTTCTCTTTGTTCGTCTGCAGATTGCTGTTTAATTATGGGGCTGATAAAGCGCCCACATAGAACTGGGAGCAATGCAGAGACTGGCGCTGGGCCTGGGAAATACTTTAATTCAGGTAGTTCAACAAAGTTTGCTGAAGTTTTGTACTAGTGCAAAAAAAAGTTCAAAAAAGCACACTAATTGCTATATATTTCTTCTTCTGTAAAAACGACTGGCACATGAGTAATAGACAATTCCTAGTCCAAGAGCATCAATCCTTTTACTGACATAAGTAGAAGAAACTGGTTTTGCCTCATTTTGGCTACTTATACAATAAAATATGAACAAACATTGACCATTCAAACACATATAAAAAATGAAGAAAATGTACGTTGTCCGTTTCTTATTACTTAAGCATTGAAACTAATAAGACATCAGCTCGTCCAATATTTGTTCTCCTTTTGCATAAGCAGCAAAACGTGTGAAAAATCATTTACACTGTATTTTGGAGCAGCAGTGCCAGGTTTCCTAACCACAACCACTTCTGCAAATGAGAATATATATCTCAGGCTATGTAGCATTAATATCCATAACGTTGACCAGTACCTCCTTATCTTCCTCATAATTGTCCTTGTCTTGCACCACAGACGATGTTTACTTTCCACCGTTTAACTGTTAGCACAAACAAGAAACACATAAATATAGTCACGCCCCTTCCCCCTCGCACGCAAAAGCGGAAGCCACGCCACAGTACTTCCTGTTTACGTGTGTATAGACTTTGGACACATTACCTGTATACCTGGCATCCAGTAAGTGTTACTTATTGAGTTATTTTAATTAATTGTTAATGATTTCCATTCAATTCAAGCATGTTTTATTAAGAGGCATTATAACATCCATAAAAGCGTCATACAATGTAAACTGTCAGAAAGTGCAATTCATAAAATGCAAAAAAATCAAGACTGAAATTTAAATAATGATAAAAGATAATGATTTATTTTGTAGGCGTATGCATAACACGCGTACAATGGGTACTGCCTGGGTAGTCCCATGTTTATTTCTATTCGACACTGAGGCCTCTGGTGCATTCAGTGGGACCCGCTTTAGATGTTCGGTGCATGTGTCTGACCAGCACCGAATAGATTTGTAAGCACCTCCTCTTGCACATTCAGTGGGTCATTCTTAGTCGTTCCTATACCCCTTCAAGACCATACTGCAGACATCACTATTCGGGGTCAGATGTTCGGCAAATGGGTATAGTTTACTAGTACCTGCTTCTGGAAAGGGTTCACGCTTGTCGATCCTTATTCCATTCATGTGAACCGCTATCCAGGCGCATAAGAGAGGCCCCTGAAGTGTCAATGAATATCTGTGAGCTGTGGGAGACTCAGGAACCCCTCATCACATTTTGCAGGGGATCCCCATCATTTTTGTAGGGGTGGGCGTGACTGGCGAAATTCTCTCTAGCATAATTACCTCAAAATGAGATGCAATTGTGCATAATTCCATGAGAAGTGTATCAAGCATTCAGCATAATTTTCTTGTCAAAATGGGCTGGGATGCATTATGCACTAAGAAAATAGCACTAAATGCTACAGGACATGAACAGCAGTAGCCAGCAACCGCTCGCACTCTCTTAGTTCATTCTTCCTATTCTCCTGTGGCAGGATTTGTGCCCCAAATTGCTCTTACTTACTCAAGCTGTTATAATTGCTTAATTTCTGTAGTTTTGCATCACAAGAGTAATGCGTAATTATGGAAATTACTCTGATTACTCTGGTGTAAATAAAATTTTGCCCAGGCCTATCAGTTGTACAAGTTACACCACTACTGCTCTCTAAATGGATCTTTTATAGTACGGCAGTATTTTAAGAAGAGCCACCATTTCGAAAGCTGGTTGTTATAAGTAACGACAGAACGGGAAGTCCTGGTTTGTTTTGCACTTGGGGCAAGTCTTCAACTCAATCTCAGCAGTGGTTGAGCCGAAAAAAGAATCTACCAATGGTGGGCACATTGAAAGTGCCAATTCTGATACTGAGGCAGGGGAAACCTCTTTTGAGCCAAGAAATGAGGTTACTTCTAATGCAGCAATTCAGAGGATAATAGAAGCCATAGTGGTTGCATTGATGCAATCACACGCGTCTCAAATGCAGTCTGAGCAGCCAAGGGTGGAGAAAGAAGCTCAACCAGGTGACACTTTGGATAAGGAGCAAAGAATTAGGGGGTGCTGAACCTCAAGAGGTTAGACTTGAAGGTGGATTTGGCCTTTTAAGACCCAGAGGCTGAGGACAAGGATGATTTTGTTTTTCAAACATATCCCAGAAAAAAGCCAGATTCCTTGCACAATACTGACTGGAAGGGAACAGAAACATGAAAGTAATAATTCCTGAGATTTTTATCTTAAAGATATCTGCTGCAAGGTTGCCAATATAGTCAAGGAGGATTTCCTGAAATCGGACATACCATCACAGAGATCCATCTTATCAGAGGATGTCTTACCAGCAAATTTAGTGCACCAAAAAGTTGAAAAAGTGATTAAAAGAACATATGATGCATCTAGGTCCTCAATTAAAGTGCACATATACAACTTATGTGGTATACTATCTGGCATATTACTTTTAAGCATTAACAGACAGTATGAAGCAAGGTTCAGCCTGTACTTCAATTCATTCATTTATGGAGGAGCAAGTCAGATTCCTGCCTGATATCTCCTGTGATGCTTTGTGTGCGGCTGCTACCACTTCAAGTTGCTCCATTGCTGAGCATCGTCCAATTTGGATGAGGTTCTGGAGGATTGATAGTGCACAAAATACTTTGCTGAAGCATCTCCTCTTTTCAGGAGTGAAGCTTTTTAATTCTCGGCTAGAGGAAACGGTCAAGAGATCGGCTGAAGAGCGCCAGTTGATGTCTCCCATAAGACAATCAGAAAAATGCAATAAAGACTTTCCAGTAGTTCCTTTAGTCCCTTTTATACTACCAGGTAGTAGATCCATCACGTTTGAGGCAAGGGGTTTGGTGAGGGGAGCCCTTAGAACAGTCACATTTCTGCTGCAAGAATGGCTGCCTCTCCCCCAACACCTCCAAAAACATGACTCTCCAGCAACTGAGGAGAGAGCAGTAGCATGACTCCTGAACTTTTCAAGTATTTGGGACTCCTCCATTTTAGAAGCTTGCTAGATATTCTTCACCATGGCTGAATCATCCAGGTTTTAGAAGCTCCCTATCAGTGGTTTTCTGCAGCTCCTACTTTTTTTTGATTCTCTTCATTGCGAAGTCCTGCTTTGGGAAATTCAAGACTTTTTTCCTAAATCAGTCATCATTCCAATTGCAGAGGAAGAGTGTTTTCAAGGATGTTATTCAATACTTTTTCTAGGAAAAAACACAAGCCAGGGGTATCCGTTCTGTTCTGGGTCTAAAGAATGTCAATGCCTTCATTCCTCAGACTACATTCAAGACGGAGACCTTTTAGCAAATCCTTCTTATAGTGGCCCCAAGAGATTTCCTCACATCTTTGGGCTTAAAATGCATATCGCCACATATCAATGCACCAAGAATCCCAAAGGTTCTCCACTTTTGTTATTCCAACCACCAATATCAGTTTCAAGAATTGCCATTCAGCATTGATTCAGCTCCCAGACCAGTGCGTTCACGAACGTTCATGCTCCTCTTGTGGGTATTTTGCATTCTGTGGATATTAATGTTATCTAATTTTTATAGTTATATTCTTTTACGGTTTTCAGTGACGTACAGTAGGTGATTCAAGTGGTTCAGAGGCTCAGGTTTCTAATCAACTGGAAGAAATCTCAGCTGACTCTGTCTAAGACTTTACCTTTCATCAGAGTCCAGTTCCCATTGACTGCTGGTCTTGAATGGTGGCTGTTTACTCTAAAGTCTACTTTTGATGACAGTCAGTTCAAGGTCCGATGTCTCAAAAACCGCCAATATCTGTCAAGATTGTTTTTCCAGTAGCTGGGCACCCACAGATCTGAGGGCATCTCAACCACAGCCACGGGTGGCATTAAGACAACGCTAGCGTGTAAGCTGGCACAGGTGTCCAGACTTCGGGTTTCAACCGCTCACATTTCTGGGAACATTTGATTTAGAATGAAAAATCATTGATTTTAGAATCGAGGGGACCTTCACTAGCAACCCTATGGATCCAGAGTCAAGGAACTGAGGTCAATGAACCTTTGAGACCTTGGATACAAATAGAGGGAAGGATACAGGATCGCTACGCATAGGGAGGGTCCAGGACAACACCGGATCTCCCTTGGAGTTGTCTTAAAGATGAAAACCTTTCCCTGTGCCCATATGACGATGTTGGAGTTTTTGCCTTCTTGAGACGTGGCTGGAGCAGTCTCATGTCTCTGGGCAGATATAGTCTGCTGGGCTCTCCAGTATATGTCCTTCACGACAAATGCACTCTGTTGCTCACTGTGAGATAGTTGCTCCTTCTTGCAGTCATAGCGCACCTGCCAACACAGAGGGACAGGACTTCTTCCTTATGCACATCCACAACAGCGGGACTGCCAGAGTCTTTTCTGAACTTTGTTTCTGGCTGGAGTAGGGAGAATGACAACTAGCAGGAGCTTCTTCCTGGATCATCCATTCTTCTTATATGCTTTGGAATGAAGACCCTCATTGGAGCATGAGAAACCACTGAAAAGCTTCCTGGTCACAGAGGCCAGAAGTTATAGGCCGGTCTTGCCAATCATTGATGTTCACATCTCGGGGTACTACGGGTTACTGGAGGTGCATGGCCTTAGCATGATTAGTTGAGGAGAACAGCATCCATTGCTGCAGGCTGACCTAATGCTGGTTGGAACTGGCTCATGGCAAATGGCTACAGGCTCTAAAAGGGACCCCAAATGCTAAAAGAATGGAGATCAGTTAGGAACTGGAGATATGGCATGGCTCACATGACATTGGAAATGTAGCTAGCTTCAAAGGACTGTTCGACTACCTCCCCTGAACTGGCAGAGACAAGTGCTTGCAAAGAGGAAGACAGGAAAAGGTGTATGTGCAAGGAAGCAACTGCACCAAGCAGACCACAAACTTGAGGTGCACACACGTGTAGTCTAATGGACTCTTCGCCAAGCGAGGTACAAGTGAACACAAAGATGCACCCGAAACACACTGGTGCCAAGCATGTTTCAGACATGATGGAGGCAGGGGAGCCCAGTTAGGAGAGGCTGCATAGACCTTACTTCGAGGGAGTCAGTAGCCCATCTCTCCAGAGGGTTAAGTGCACACAAGCCTTAGTCCCTCAAAAACATGTTATACTGCTATCAATTTCAGCTCCCCCTCGCCCCTGCCAGCCTGGAAAAAGGGATGGTAGTAACCCTCAACTGGAGGGGTACACTTTGGGTACCCCTTGGCATCAACACTCAGCTTTCATGCCTCTCAACAGTAAAGCAGAAGTCTTCTTAGTGGCTTGTAACTTTGCTGATCCACTGAGGGGAAACATCCACAGGGCTGTCCTAGAATGCACAGGGCAATTGATGCAAAGTTTTCCACAGCCGTGTGGAGGACTTTACTACTGGTGGCATGTGAAAGAAAAGAGAGTTGAGACAAATAGGTGAGTTAAAAATTTAAAAGAGGCAGTGAGACACCACAGAAGGAGAAAGAAGGAAAGAGACAATAAAGAAATACAGTGGTGCAGTGCAAAAAGAGTGCCAGAGCATACAGAGGTGGAAAGATTATTCATCAAGTTAATGCATCCAGACAGAACTGGAATTAAACAGCAGCTGAGATCTTCAATAGGTAGGTAGTTGCTTGCTTGCATTTCAACACAGAATTTTTTAGCAGGGGCGAAGGAAGAAGAAGGAAGAGAAGTACAGCAGGTAAATTGGTTGCTGAAGAAGCAGCGTGATAGAGGTGGGAGGCGTGGTTACACCATTTTTCCCCTAAAATTTAACCCATGCATTTTTTGCAACATGATGCCCATGGAATTCAGGAACGAGAAGTCTCAACAGAATTTTGCATATGACATAGGGGGAGGTGCTGGACAGTGATACAGAAATAAAAGCAACCGCGTTTGCGGACACAACTTGGTGGCCACAGTGTGCAAGAAGGTGCAGGAACAACCTGTGTAGAAGGTAGATTGGTGGAAATCAAATGATGAGAGGTAGGGGGCGAGGGCACAGAAAGTGAATGGAAATTAAAGGAGTTGACAAACAAGGTAGTCAACAATTTTTATATGGGAAATAAACTATGTCAAAGGGAAAGGAGACAGTCCACAGGATGTGAGAGTGATAAAGAGGTCAATTGTAGCACCGTGGATGCATTGCCTACTGCGCAGTGGTTAACAGTCTTTTTGGGGGGGGGAATAGGAAGTAATTTCCCTGGCTAGCATTAGGTTGTGCTATCCAAGCAAAGCTGCACTGGACCTCTGATTTGCTTTCTGTGTCATGTTTATAAGTATATAATGTAGTTTACACTAATGTAGCCGCATGTCAAGCAGAGATGCTAACAAAAACTGATATTTGTATTTTTAGACGTGGGAAAATAGATTTCTTTTTTCTTGTGAGATATACTTAAAGTTTAAAAAAAATATGGGAAATTTTGCATATTACATGAAATGTACTTGATGGTATTTTACATAAAAAAGAATATGTGGCCATTCCTTGCTTACAAAAATCTGCAAGATAATGTCAGGAGACTGACTAGATTAGAAAATGACTCTCGAATGAAGTAGATATCAGTTTTACACTTCCTATAAGACGTTTTCTTCTTGAACTAGTCTCCTGTGAGCAAACATTTTTCAACATAGCACAGCCACGAAATAGGAAAAAAGTTAGCAATGATCCCATAGTGTGAAATATGCTAACTTTGGCGACTTCATCAGCATATTAAAAATGTCACCTGGACTTAGTGTTATTCTGTGTGTTTGGACATAGTGGATATCCGTGCCATTCTGGGGCTGTTGCACCAAGGCAGTCCCTGCATATTTATCCTCTCAGATCCATCTATGGAGACATCTTTTGGATCCTTTCCCTTTTTCACAAAACTGACAACAATCGCCTCTTTGAAAGGTGAGAGCACCACACCGCCATATTTAATGTGATTAAATAATTTAGTCAGGGGTGGAGTAAATTCTTTGGCACATACCTTATAAAATTCTATAGGGAACCCATGTTCTCCACAAGCTTTGGCTCCAGTAATTGATTTTAAGGCTGCCAGAATTTCTGTATTTGAAATGTCTAGTTTTAGATGTTCCAAAATGGGATCAGACAGTTTCGGGAGATCTACACCGTCAAAATAATTCTGTATAGTATCTTTCCCAACTGGGTATTCCGTTGTATACAGCTGTTGGTAGTGTTCCATAAAGGCCAGAGGGATCTCGTCACTTTTTGACACTAGAAATCCAGTCTTGGGATCCACCGCTTCTTGTCTAGTTTTTGTGGACCCAGCTAACAATTTACCCACCATTTGGCTTTCCGCGTATACCCGTTGTTGGTAAGTTAGAGAGCTACTAATTTCTTCTAATAAGAAGAATTCCCTCAACGCCTTTTTGGCATCTTCAAAGAGATGTAATTGAGACACATTGCTCAGATCTTGAGCCCTTTCCACGGCCTGCTGAAGTTCAGCTATTTTTAACACCATCGTACTTTCGACTGAGCAGCCGAGAAGGAGATAATTGGTTCTCGAACAGCAGCCTTGAACCCCCCCATACTGCGACGGGTTCAGCCGTCCCCTCATTTAGCCTGAAATATTCAAGGATCCATACTCTTAAGCTCTCGACCCATTGTTGATCCTGAAGGAGAAGACGATCCATCCGCCACCTGGATCGCTCCCTTCTCTCCTCGTCAATTTCTAGGGCCAAGCTTGATATATGAGTGGTCAGAGAAAGAATTAACCCCGATGTCTGCCTTTAAGATATTCAGTGATCTGGAAGTTAAAAAAAAATCAATACGGAATGCCATCTGGTGTTGGCGGGAGTGACATGTATAACTATTTTTGACCGGGTTGGCATTATGCCGTGGGTCTATCAGCTGATAGTCGTGTTTTATAACTTCAAAGATTTTCTTTTTTATTTGGTTTCAATTGTTTTTTATTTTTTCATTGGAGGTATCTTTTTTAAAATCCTGAATATAATTGAAATCCCTCCCCCAATAATAATCTGACGAGAGGCTCCCCTTAGCAGCTCGTTGTTCTTAGCCAGCCCAGAAGCATCATCCATAATCGGACCATAATAATTCACAAAATTCAAAATCCTTCCATTTAATTTCGCCACTACCCAAAGGAGTCCTAACTTTACTACTCCTAAACTGAGAAAAATCCTAACTTTAAGACTTTCGGTATTCACAGAAGGCATTTAGGAGTCCTAAAGTTAGGAGTCCTAACTTTACTACTCCTAAACTGAGAAAAATCCTAACTTTAAGACTTTCGATATTCACAGAAGGCATTAAGGAGTCCTAAAGTTAGGACTCCTAACTTCTGTGAATACCGAAATGAGTAAGTGCCTTCTGTGAATACCAAAATGGTAGTAAGTTTAGGATTTTGTCTTAAATTAGTTCTGAGAATCGGGCCCTATGTTTCTGATCAATATCAACAGCTATACAAGTTGAATTATGTAGCGATTAAGGGTAAAATCAAGAAACTGCTGGACAACTGGTTGCTACTACCTTTAACTTTGATAGGTCGAGTATCCCTTATCATAAAGGACTATACTTTCATTACTTGTTTTTCTCTTTATAAATATACCTATCAAAATTAACATCAAGTACTTTAAGGAGCTGGAAACTATGTTTAGACAGTTTGTTTTGGGGAAAAAGACATCAAGGGTTAAGCTTTCTCTATTAGAATTAGATATTAACCAGGGTGGATTGGCCTTACCTCATGTTCGCTCAGATTGCGAAGCAGCCTTTTTAGACTTTACATCTCGTTTATTGGTTTCCAATGGTTTAAATGACAATTTCTTTGTGGATAAAATGGTGCAGGAAGCGGGTTCCCAGATTCCAACATTTTTAAAAACCTCTAAACTCCCTAAAAGGACAAGATATAAGACGTTGAAGGATTACTCTATCAGACTTCAATCCTTTTTTAAGAGGGCTGATTCCTCCGGGTTCCACTGTTTAAAATTAGAAGAATGTAATAAACTCAACCTCTAAATCCCATTTAGACATCTAAGAAATTGGAAGGATTGTGGGTTTGAAGAGTTAAGACATTTCTCAATTAAGAACAGGATAATTACCTGGCAAGAGGTGCTGACGAGGAGTGGGGACCGGAGGAAGCCAGTCTTTTTTTAATATCAACAGATTTTATATTTCCTAAAAAGACAAAATGTTACTTCTAATACGCCAACTGAATTGATGACAGCCCTTTTTGGAGCAAAGCTGAGAGGGTTGGGTAACTGGTATTGTCTCCTGCGCAATCATGGCCAACCCTTACTGGTTGAAAAGCATCTAAAAAGGGTAACTCGGGAAACGCAATGTACCCTCTCTAGTCACGAATGGCAAGTCTTATGCCAGTTTGGTGGTAAGGCCTTGAGAGCTGCTAATTTTAAAAGAATGGCCTTTCTATCCCGGTGGCTGGCATACTTTAGACCCAAAGCACTTAAAAAAATATCCAGAAGTTGAAAATAGATGTTTCCATTGCCAGGCAGAAGGTGAAGGGGCCTGGCTACATATTTTCTTTACATGTCCTAGATTAGGGCCCTTCTGGAGTAAGATCTTCTTGGCTCTAAATAGGGCAATTAAGAAGAGGGCCCAGCCAGAGGCCGAGGTTGCCCTTTTTAGAATTAGTAAAAATAGGGCAATTCTGACAAAAGCATCTCTTCCCTGGTTGCCCGCTATTTAATTCTTCAGAACTGGAGGTCGTCCCACTTATGAAAAGTGGTTAAACAAAATGAAACAGACTAGGGCCTTTGAGGAAGCATATGTGAGGCGGGTGGGTGCTTCCAAAAAGTTCAATGAAATCTGGAAGTATTTTAGGAGTTTTGATAATCAGATAGGTTAGTGGTCTTACTACGATAAGGTATTTAGGTCCTTTTGAATTTTAAAGGTTGGTGGAATATGAGGTATATGTTTAAGGGGTTCGGAGGTTGATTCCTGAGACATTTCAGCACTTTAGCTTTTTTGCACTTTAGCACTTTAACACTTTCATATATTAGTACTTTAAATATTTCTGCAAGAATTGAATGGCAGACATTTCTAATGCTGCTCCTCTATTGTTATTTATGTAAACTGTGTTGTTCTCGAACCTCTAATGAAAAAATGTTTCTTGCACATATTCTATGCTTTCATGAACCATTTTTATCCTTATATTGATCTATTGATGCTATCCTGTTTTATATTTCTTCGGTGATGAGTTATGCTCTCGATGCCCTTCTCAATAAACAATTAAAAAAATTAAAACTGAAAAATAAAGATCCATCTATGTTATATTGTAAACTTTGTTGTAATTCCTTGAAGTTTTCGCCTCACCTTTGACAGTTTGAAGGACATGTCAAATGATGAGCGAAAATAACCCTTCCTCTTGGAGTTGGTCTCTTGCATTAGTCCCCAGTGCTCCATTTATTTCCATGTTCTCCCTCCTCAACAAGCTGCCTGCAGTCTATTTTATTTTTATGGGAATGCACGTTTGACCTAATTGCTGTTGAGCTCAGCACAGGGCTCATTAGCGTCTCCTCTGTGTCACCAGAAGAGCGTGGTTCTTTTACCCAATTCTACCGATAATGACAGACACTTAATGGGTTGCAGGAAAGCATCACCTTCATCTGAGGCCTGACCTTGTAGGCAATCTGTCTTTTAACACTGCTGAGGCCTAATGGCGAGCCATCAAAAGACCTCTCTGAGACACCAGCGACAGTGTGCCATTCAATGTTCATCCAAAGAAGATGGAGCTACAGATGTGTTTCTAAATGTCTGGATTAACCATCAGTGATGGCTTATTCCTGTTTGGAGCATTCTTCCAACATATCTGACCTAGGTCAAATGTAAACATGGGAAAAATGATTACTGCATGTGTGTAGCTTTCTTAGAAGGCTTTAGGTCAGTGCAACACTTTTTATACTTCCATGAAATTAAATAGAAATAGCAAATTCCCTGCTCTTGCAGCTCCGCACAATTATTATACAGAAAACTGCCTCAAACAGAAAATGACTGTCAAGAGATATTGTCTCCTCCAACCACTGACCTTGCCAGTATCTTGCAATGTGAGGTTTGAGCTTTCGTGCAATTTCCGTGCCAGATACCGCAAAATGAATTTCACAAAATTTTGCATAATTTTCTTTAACTTCAAGAAATTATGCCAAACAAAATTTAAATTTTTTGCACACTAGTAGCAGATACCATGTTTAAATGAAACAGATTTATTTTTTGTGCTAGAGGATGGAAGTTTGAAGTATCAACATGTCTGTATGAACATATCATAAGCAGATAGTATAAAGCACACTTTTTCCTTTCTCTTGTCCCAGCCTTATGAACACGGGGTGTTCTAGGGTCGTTTGACGAAGTGCTCTGGTACACAAAAATTGTTGATTTGTACTTTCATCAGGAGAAAAATTACCCCAAATTAGGGTTTTATGTCTCAGACAAAGACAAATAGGATATTTGTTTTGTAAGGAACAAACACTATTTCTGATTAGAATTTGGATGTGAGAGAATTTGCTTTCTCCCTGGAACACTAGATATGTGGTCATTCCACAAAGGAAGAAGTACCATTAATTTATCTAATGCACTAGAAAATTGATCAGTAATATAGAAATGAAGCAAAACAAAATTGAGGGATGTTTTTTATTAGAAGATGAAAAGAGAAATCCAGATATTAATAAAGACTGTCTTTCCAAGAAAAGGATTATTCGTATTGAGTAAAATGAACATTACAGAAGTTGCATTTCTTTGTTATGCCAGCCTAGGAAAGTATAGGCCAGATTAATTAAGTCTTTGTAAAGATGCAAAGTCACGAAAGTGATGGAAACTGGTGTAAAGTGTTGATTTGTTATTTACTTTGAACTGTAAACCTTGTTTTGCACCTGAAAGTTGTCTTTAAAAAAATGCAAAGAATTGCTATGCACTACTTTGTGTTAGGGGGTGTTCCATGGCTGCATGGGTGTTCCCATGCTACCACTCTTGGTTTTTGATGCAAAGACATGTCTATTTACAGTGATACGCATTGCTTTGTGCCAAAAATACATATGAGATAGGCGCAAAGAAGGAGAACATTTTTATTTTCTCCAATTGTTTCTATGGTTACATGAGTGTTGCACTGTACAGTACACAAGCATAGTGGGAAACATCTGAAATAAGTCACAAAATAGGATTTTGTACTGAAAGGGCATCCTTCCAGAACAAAACCTATGCTAGACGCACTTAGATGCCTTTGCAATAAAGTGCAAAAGTGTGTGCTTGACGCAGAGCAGTCAAAAGTGCGCCCAATATCTGAGATGATATGATGCCGTCCTGTTCTCTCCCGCTCATGCAAAGTAGCAGTAGTACACGAGGATTTAGTAAATCTCCCTATGCATGTGGCAGTTATATAAAGACAAATGCAGTCTATCATTATTACTAGGCATAGGTGAAATTTTAATTAGCTAGTGAACTTTCTCAAATTTGCTTTACTTGAAATGTAAATAATTCATAAAGATTTGCATAAGGCAATTTTGCATCACTTTTTATTGTGGAAGACTGGTACATGCAGAAACTATCTCTGAAAGAGACACTGCTCAAACCAGTCTCTAGTCAGAGTCTCATGTGGCTTATTCATGGAAGGTCTGCACTTTCAAGAAAATGTCACACAAGATATGACGAGTTATCTGAATGTTTGTGTCATTAGCATCATTTTGCAGTGTTTTGTGAGGTTCACGTAAAAATATTTGCAATTTTGCAACCACTTGCACATAATTGACTATTGAGTTTGTTGCTAAACAATCGTCTGGCTATACAGAAGAGATGTGCAGTTTGTGATTGGTGAATTATGATTTTAGTAATCCTCATGAGTCGGGCATGCAGTGTTTATATTATGAGAACAAAGTCTTGAGTAGATACCAATTATCAATCAATCAATCAATCAATCATGTCATTTGATTTGTAAAGCGCACCCGGTGGGTTTCAAGGCGCTGGGGGGGGAGGGGAAGGAAGTTACTGGTCGAAGAGCCAGGTCTTGAGTTGTCTCCTGAAGGTCAGTCTATATGTAGCTCGCGGAGTTTCAGCTTGACTTATATTTATGTCTTCTGAGAGATGTTTTTTGAGAAACTGACGATATTCCCTCATGAGCTGTAGATGGCTTTGAGAGAATGGGTGCCATTGCTTTGCAATATAACTTTGAGCCCTTGCATCTGGATAGATATTTGTGAGTTTTTTTCTCAGAACTACTTAAAATGTGAATACCCGGATGCGAAAAACTGCACAAACTACGGGGGATCTTCTCAAGAATGTGTGATAACGACCGCAAAAGTAGCTTAATGCAACTCTTCACATCGCAGTCTATCGTGGGAAAATAATGCCGTGTTAACATGGTATTATCAACACGATGCGATAGACCCACCACAACGCGTCAAATGAATGCGTTAAAATCAACGCGACGCCGCAAAAATGCGAAACACCAACACGAAAAAAGCAGCGATGACGCAAATCGCGATACAAAAGTAAGCGAAAACCAGCCACAAGCCTGCAATACCCACGCGACATGCGGGAAAATGCACTACAAAAGTTTGGAAAAAACACATACAAAAGCCAAACAACAGCGAAGAACAATGTAGTCAGCCGGAGCAAGTGCACAGGACAACCAGAACCCCACAGGCCCCCCGGAGGACCAGCCTGGGACCTCGGGGTCAGGGAAGGACAAGGAGAAGAAGAGTAGGAAGAAAAGCTTCAGTCCGCAGGAAAACAGGATCCTGGTAACGGAGGTGATAGAACACCATCAACTACTGTTCGTCACCTCCACTGTGTCACTGGCAACTAAAAATGGAATATGGCAGACCATCGTGGACAAGGTGAATGCAGTCAGAGTCCTGAAGAGGACAATGGAAGAGGACAAGAGGCGCTGGAATGATGTCAAGCGCAAAACCAAGCAGAAACTCACAAACAACCGTAAGGCAGCAATGCAGACTGGAGGTGGGAGCCCAGAACCACAGGAGCAGCTGGACGAGATGGAGGAAATGGTGGCCACAGTCATCAGTGGGGACATGGTGGCAGGAGTTGGGGGCCCGGACACTGATCAACATGACCAGACACAACAGCAACTGCTCGTGGAGAGCCTCCGCAGCCCACTTCCATTTGAAGGGCAGCCCAGCTGCTACCAGCTGCAGGTGGGGTTCGACCGCATGGCAGCCAAACTAGACGCCATACGTGGGTGTCTAAGTTCCATCGGGGACCACTCACAGTCCCTAACGGACACCGACAGTCCGCTCCATGCCCTCCAACAAACCATGCCTGACATTGCCAGAGTCCTGACTTTGCGACAAGAATGACTGTCTAGTCAGAGTGGCTTCAGCGAGCTCGCTCTGGAGTTGGGACGCATGCGGAGGCTCATGGAGAACATGGAGCGGACGCGGGCAGAAAGAGCGGCTGCCACGGCTGCACACGAGCGAGAGGTAGCTTGGTCCCTCAATGCCATAAAGACCCTCCTCATGGCATTGCTGCCACAAGGCCTGGAGCTGATGAATGCTGCCACATCTCCGGCCCCTGATGTGTCAGTGCCACACAGTGCGGCAGACATTCCACCTCCGGCCGCTGAGGTGTCACAGCCACACAGTGCTGGAGACAGAACACCACCACCCACATGTGAGGCACCTGAAACAGCAAAGGACGAAGATGCGGATGAATATGCCTTCATGGTCAAAAGGAAGTGGTAGCATTCATGTCCGCCATATGGCCTGTTTCTGCTTGTTTCTGCCCTCTGCATCATCACCTTCCACTGTCCCCCGATGCACTCTGCGACACTCACCTTGGACCTCGACATGGACTGCCACATTCTGTTTGGTCACCAATGACACAGCTATCAGATTGCGGACTGAACTTCTCCTCTCCTGATGTACTGGTCATTCCCTGAAGGACTCTGGCTGGCCTGCCGCGGGCTAACAATGTAAAGTGGGGTTTGCATGGCCCTGCACTACTCCAGCTACGACACTCCATTGAATGTGCATTAAACATTCATTGTCACACCGATCTGTCATGTCTATGATCTTTCAAGTTTGGAGATATGGATGAATGCTCATGTTTTGGGACTTGGGTCACAGGGTGACACATTGCCGATTGTGTTCCGGGTGGCGCGGACACTAGAACAGAGACACACGCATTAGTCACTTCCTTGTCTAGCCCAGAACGGAAGCACGCCCAGAGCCCAGGGGTAGTTGTTCACACCCTGATGCTGGACTGGCATACGCCAGGCCAGCCCACTCCGCTTACGCTCACAGGGGGGGACGACAATGCTACATTTCCCAGGTCTTCCCTGTAGGGATCTGCTGCTCACAGGTCTAGTTGTCAGCATGCCACAGCCACTCCCTCACGGCTGGTTCACACCCACACCACACCCATTCAGCACCGGCGGCACAGGACATGTGACCCTGCCAATAAAAAGGGCCTGGCTCACGTGCTGGACGCCATTTCCACTCTCCAACTGGGTGTCTCCATATGGGTCTCATTTATGCATGAGGGCCTAGGGCCCTGCCACCTCACATTGCCCAGTGCTGGGGGTGACATGATGGCGTTTGCACCACGGAACTCACTCATAAAGGGTCCATGGCTTGTGGTGCACAGACTTGGTGGCACCGGATAAACTGCGGCAGGCAGAGGCACACCGCCACAGGACGGTGTCTTTCGGTGCACTGAGGTAGGGGCACCTAAAGCTCTGAGCGGGTGTGCAGCCTGCCATGATGCGCCGTCAAGGCGGTCCAGAATGGTGGCATTGTGAGCCCTGCTGGACTGCAGTTTAGGCCTGAGCCAGCGGGCAGTGCAGGCCTACCGACACCTGGTGTCGCCTTGCAGTTCACAGAGTTACTGGCACCTCTAGGGTTGAGCGGGTGTGTAGCCTGCGATGAGGCCAGGTACACTGATATGTTCTCTGCCATAGCAAAATCAAGATCCAGAATCAAGTGCGTGACCTTGTGGGCCGCGGTGCAGGGCTGCATGATGTGGAGGGTGCCATGGTCATAGGCCCCGGGCTTCGGGCTCTCAGTGGCACGTGATGGGCCCTCTTGGAGACATGCCGGTGGCGGAAGGTGAGCAGTGAGGCCTGGTTGCGCAGGGTCAGGCAATCACCGCTGGGCGGCGGGAGGGGCTGGGGTGCAGCTGCCTGTGTGTGCAGGGGCGGGCAAGCGATGATGGCGTGTGCTACTGTATGGACTCTGCCATTCATGTCTCTGGCAAGTGTTTCAGATGAGGGACCTGGGGGACTGCAGTGTGTACCGGCACGTAGTTGGAGAAACACCGGTGGCTGCAGGTGAGCAGTGAGGCCTGGGTCTGCATTGTGGGCACTCTCTCTCCCTCCCTCTCTTTCTTTCTTTCTTTCTTTCTTTCTCTCTCCCTCTCTTTCTCTCTCTCTCTTTCTCTATCCCTCTCTTTCTCTCTCTCTCCCCCTCTCTCTCTCTCGCTGTCTCTCTCTGTACTTTGATGGGTGCATGACACAAATTCTTATCTGTATTTCTGTCTTGCAGGCTGTGATTTACAGAATGCCCAGAGAAGACCTGCCGCGCATCTTCAAGATTGTTGTTTTTTTTTAATCTGTAATAAAGGTTTTATTTGGATTATGTGATTTGAATGTATGATCTCTATTTTTCTGGCCACACCTGTATGTTAGGTGTTGTGATTTTGCGACTTCAGGCGATTTGTTTGGTTCATGGTTTCGTGGGGTTGATGTGCATTCTCTTTGCCAAAGGGAGGGAGTGGGGGGGGGGGGTTCGGGGGGTGGGGTGGGTGTTGTTGCCCTATTGGGGCTCCGGGCTGCATGTTCAGTTGCTCGGGGGTGTTTGTGATTCTTCATGTTTGGCTATGGGCTGTGCTCCCTTGTCTGGTGCCGGTTGTCGTCTGACTTTACACCAGGTAAGAGCAGGTGTTAGTTTCCTGCTGCTAACACGCCTTATCGCCTGTTTTGTGATCTTATCGCCGATCTGGCTGGTCATTGAGAATGTTGTGGAGTGGTGTTGTCGCGGCTTTTTACTCGGGAATGCCTACTCTGCATCTCATTAGCGTTAGTTGCCGGGGTCATCCGTGGCGATGTTGTTTGCGGCTGCTATCGCCGGAAAACTGGTGATATCGGCTGGTAGTACCTACTTGTAAATGGATCGATGAATTTATTGCGACTCTGGCTGCGATAAGGTGCCGATAACTCAGCGATAGAGCCTTCAGAATATGCCCCTACATGAAGTAAATGTCGTGCTCATTAAGGCAACAGGTAGTTTGGAGAGAAACACTTCAGAACTTTACAACACCCTAAGTTCGCTGTCGGCCTAGATACTTGACATCTGGTAGGGTCTTGGGAAAGTCTTGCTATGTCTCTTGCATTTGGATGTCAATTACTAACCCCTAGATTTTGGCACATGGTTGTAAGGCAAAATAGCCGCAGAGGAGAGAGGCTGCCCTCTGCAGGGATGTGAAAACTGAAGACAGAGAGGTGGCATCCTATAGGCCATTAAACTTCTCATCACTCTAAGTTTGATTTTTTGTTTTTTATTTTATAGTGCACAAACTTGGCCCAAGGACACAAGAGTGCTTTACATGACCACACGTTTACATTATAAAAGCTCAGATAAAACCTTTTTAGGTGCCAGGACATTTAGTGATTTGCCCAAAATCCCACGATATTGAGTCCCTGTTAGGGCACGCCATATCTACTCCCTAATAAACTGACCACTAGTCATGCAATTAAATGTAACAACTGTCAATCATAGTACTACAGATCTGCATAATGAACTCATTGATACATCACAAAAGTATGCCACATTCATAATCAGTCACTTTCAGCCTAAAATAATAGTAACATTCTTGTAGAAGTCAACTGAAGCTGGTAGTGCAGTACGGCTCACATTCTGTTGCATGAACTCACTAGTGATAGCACCACATCTTGTGATTTTCAAAACATATGGATATATTTATGTTCAATTAGCAAAGTTTTATCTTCAAACCTAAGTCCCATAGGTGAGTAAAACATCAATTTGAAAGAATAAACCCCGCATCCCAATTCACAGACTGAGGATAGGTGGACTTTCGCCATTGCTATGTACAATTATTAATACAAAAATATGTTATTATGGTGGATTTTCTATGCTTTTACATGCAAGAGGAATGGCATGAACGTGATTGTGTTTGTAGGGGCCACTGTGCAGATGTAGGTGAAACCAAAAAAAAGGTTTATAGGTGTTCAGAGACCCAATGAAAGTAGTTGTTCACCCTTGAAATTCCTGTCAAAAGGAGTAGTATGTAGTGCCAAAGTGCCATGTTTCCTGCAAGCAAATCACACTGAACTGTTTTATAAATACAAACCACGAAAGGTCAGAGAACTTGTTGGCTAAGCAGGCAGTGTTCCATGATAGAAAATTATGATCAATGTCACCCGGGGTCCCATTACTTTGCCATGATGTTTCCTGCTGGGTAGTAAGTGTCACTGGATCCATGAGAGCAGGCCCACTAAGTCAATCACATGCATTCATAGCAGCCAAGGGTGCAAAACAGTTTGTTAACGCCATAAGTGGTAGAACTGACTGCTGACCACCTTGTGCTGGCCAATACATATGGTATGGATAAGGAGTTAAATTTAAATGTGAGTTCCTGAGAGGTGGATATGATGGTGTCCGCCTGTTAAATGGAGCCCTGGTAATATTAGTCATGTAATTTTGCCCAAATATCTTGGGATTGTAAGACAATCCAAGGGGTGGAGCCATGATGAACGACTTGGGGCCAAGAGGGGCATTATTCGGAGTTGTGACCAAAATCCTTTCCGCAATGTGGGGTCTATTGAAATTGATGATAACACAATCATCCTTTCAGGACTTGTGAGAACTGCCTACCCAATTGACCCTTCGCACAATGTTAATATTTTTAACTACCCTTGTGCCTAGATCAGTATTACAGGATAACCAATATAAAACGTTATTCTTCAGTTGAGAGTAATCCTCCATGGCACCCTGAGGCAGAGTTGGCACATTCCCCAGGATCACAACATATGGTGTTGATTCTGCTGGCAGACGTATAACGGGCAGGTTCTGAGTAAAGCCCTCCCCTCCCTCCTGAGATGGCTTTCCAGCTATGTTACTCTCAGGAGTGGGTTGATCCCATGTAGAAACCCTTTCCTAAGGGCCAAAGTTTGTGCCAGTTTTGATACTGTGTGGATGAAAGAGGAAGGCGAAACCCGTCTGGAGTGTGACACCTTGTTGACTTTAAGGGGAAAGGTGGATACTCCTTAGTGTTTGAGTGTGGGGCTACCAAGGTGGGACAATCCATTGCTGGGGGAGCCATTAATGGCCTTGATTCCAGGTTGACGGCTACACCACTTAGGGGTACACAGCATTTGAGGTCAGAAAGTCCATTTTCAATCAAGGGCAAACATTGAAAGAGTGAACCCAATTTGGAGTCCATCATAGCCTTCAAAGAATCCTGGAAGGATTCTAATATGCACATCATGTCTACCTTTGTCAGTGCTTGATCGATTAGGGACTCCTGGGATGTCAAATCGGCTATTGGTCTTTTGGCCTTTCCCCCAGGCATTTGGCCCTTTCTTTTCTTTTCGTGTCCGACTCTTGCCTAACCGACTCAACACCCCCGTTCTCCCTTGCGTAGCAAATCCGTCAGCTGTTGGTTTAACCACCTTTATGACAGATCTGGACTTATCAATGAATGACTCAAATCTTATGTGATGGAGGTGGGTCTTCGCACGAAAAAGACTTTTCAATTTAGGGTAGGATCTGCTCAGGTCCCCCACACTGATGTCTTCTCCTACCTGGGGGTCATAATGGATTGAGAAGATGAAATAGGGGAGAATTAGTGTGGGCAAATACGGCCATTTTTAATTTTGCTTCTAACTTTAGTAACAGACCGATTGAGACACTTTTAAAGATATATCAGGCTAAGTGTAGTGCGAAAGCCTCTTATGGCAGTGAAATATGGGGGCATGTCATTGACGAGCTACAAGTGGCTGAGAATATGTTTTTGAAGCGTCTGTTAGGTGTGCCCTGTAGAATGTCCAATATGTTGGTACATGAAGAACTGGGGTTGCCCTATCTGTGTGACATAACCGCCCACTAATATTTTGGTTGAAAATTTGGCTGAATGAAGGATCGTCTTTGAGTCGATTGATATTGAAAGAGTGTATGTCCCTTGACAATCCCATCACATAACCTGGCTCAGATACTTAAAGAGTAGTTTTGAAAGATTAGGAAGAGTAGAATTATATACAAACCCTGAATCTGTATCTAAAAAGGATCTGAGGTGGACAAGGGTGTCCTTCTGCAGTCTAAGGAAATTAGAAAGGGAAGAGCTGGAATTGAGGAAATCTAGTGTTCGAAAACTTTTAGTATTGAATACAACACTATCGACTGAGCCATATCTCCTGGGATCTTTTAGCACTTATGAATGCTTTTTACTGACCCGGTTTTGCCTGGATCTCTTTCACCTCTTGTTGGCCTCGCCACGGGGGAACAGTAGAGGACAGATTCTAGCATCCTGTGGCTGCGACGGTGAGTCTCCACAGGACTTGCATCATTTTCTATTATTTTGTAAGTATGATGCGAATCCCCAGCAAGTTTTTATTACCCCTATTTTAAGGAGGTCGGAATTTAAGCAGACGCGTCCAGCTCTTATGTATTTACAACAGTTACATGGAGATTCTATTTTATTGGTCCTTATTTTCCTAAAACCTGCTGTGTAGCTTAGAGCCTGCCTTGATTAAATGGTAGCATCTGTTAAGGTTTGTTCTTATTCTAGTCACCATGATGATACATATAGATCAAATAAGGCGTCGCGACTCATCCTGTTAATGGTTTGCTTTTACTTTTATGTTCAAGGGAATATGCACTTTATATTGTATTTTGGCTATGTATTATAAGAGACTTCGAGGGAGTCTGGTCCATCATGTGATGAATTGTGTAATTATTTTATGAATGTTTTAATATCATTCGTTGTTTTCTTAATCTATCAGAGTACTTTTATGGTTTTATATGTGAAAACCGAATAAAGTTGGTTTGGTTGATTGATAGTGTCAAAGTGGAGTTAATATCCCCATACTTAATTTGGAAGTTGGAAAAAATGGCAAAAACAACTTTTCAGCGTGATTCTTCTTACTCATGCTGCATTTCTTGCCGGTACGTATCCACATGCCTATGTTTTTTTAATGTAATCAATCCTAGAAAAACTAGATGTACAGGAGCACCCCTTTAAGACTTTATATATACTTCCAAAGTTAGAAACAACTCTAAATTTAGACTTTTCTGCATGGAAGTAAATTTATTGTGTGCAGGAGTAAACATTAGTTTTTTTTAATTGGGCTGGGTGAATGGATCTCACTGTTACTAATTTCTACTTTACCATCATTTGACATTGTCAACATTCCACAAAAATGTCTATGTCTCATTAACTACTTGTTAGAAATGGGATTTCTGGTTTGCTAGGACTTGCGCCAAAGCCAGGCAGAAACCACAACTCTAGTCAGGGCAAGGGAGTTACACGCTGAAGATAACCCCTGCTCACCCCCTTGGTAGCTTGGCACGTGCAGTCAGGCTTATCCCAGAGGAAATGTGTAAAGCGTTTGCGCAACACACACACACAGCAGCAACACACTAGGCACACCACAAAAGAGACTCCACACAAGGTTATATAAAAAATAGCCTTTGTATTATCAAAAACACACTAGCATCATAAGCACACAATATACACTGTGCCAACTGGCACTGGGCAATATTCACAGTGGATTTTATACAGGACAGGGACAATTGGGCCACAGTCAGAACCTTGAAAAAGCACTAGTAGCAAACGTAAAACACAACCAGTAACTACTGGCAGAATACTGTACTCAGCATTAGCACATTAGCATAGGCAACATAAACGCATTAAGTCTGCATCACTTTAGGCATAAAACATATTAGGAATAAACCACATTATGCAACCTCTGTAGGCATTAACACATTAGGCAATAGGTATCATAAGCATAAACATATTATGCAATAAATCACAATTTGGAGGGCACCATAGTGACACTCCCCAGGAGCATACATCACCTTCGGGCCTTGCGCCCTATCAATACCATAAAGCTAATCACAGGCCAAGTGGTCTTCTCTGGGCTCAAATGCCCTTTGTCCAAATTGTCAGGGCTTGTACTGGGGCCTTCCACTGGCCCTTTGCTGCCTATGCAGCCCACACAAAGTGCGCAATGCGCTGGGGGGTGGGGTGCTTCTCACCCCTTCCTTATGAAAACACAAATGTACCCATGTTGCAGGTGCCCGCTCTTGGTGCGGTGCAGCTGTGGCAAACAAAATGAGCACTGACACCTGTGGTACCTCTGAAACCCCACTCTGGAACTCCTATCACCAAAACTTCCCCCTCGGGGCAGCTGTCCGCAACTGCGCCGCAACTGAGAAAACTAACAAGTACCGGCACTCGCAGTGCCTCAGGAGCACCAACACAGCTCCGCGCTCAGCCCCCACTCACCGGGGCTCACTGGCAGTCTTCAGGCACTGACAATGTACCTCGACAGGCATGCTCCACCGGGACTTCTCCTGACTTCGCAGGGTCCCTTTCCTGGGATACTGCCTGATATTGCCCTTGCCCTTCCACATCACTACCGTATCCTTAGGTTGGATAGAGTAGGAAAAATGGGGGGAGGGGTCGCAATTATATATAAAGAGGCGACAAAAGTCACAATGATTGACTCCTTTCAAGATAACACAATGGAAATGTGTATATTTAAAATTGAGGTCACCTCCCAAGAAACTATAAAAGGCGCTCTTGTCTACCGCCCTCCGGGGCCATTAAAAGATTTTAATTTAAAAATAATGGAAAAAATGAGTCCTTATATAATTTCATCAACGCAATTCCTGCTGCTTGGAGATTTTAACGTCCATAGTGATGAAAAGGAAAACTTAGAGGCGTCAAGTTTTCTAGCTGATATGCCCACTTTAGGCCTAAATAAAATTAATTCTGGGCCTACACATTCAGAGGGCCATACACTAGATATCCTACTCTCTACATCCCCTAATATTGTTGATGATCCTGCTTGTCCACTAATATGGTCAGATCATTTTATGATTCCATGTAAAATTCAGAGTAATTGCAGACCCCTATTGATGGAATGTTCTATAAAATGTCCTTTACGACGATGGAATAAGGTTACATCTGAATCCTTTGATAACATTTATACTCCCCCTGTTTTTAATGAGTCTATGGATAGCGCCACAAAACTCAAGATTTTTAATACAACCTTGAGTGAGGTGATAGACACATTGGTGCCCATGTCAAATAGGTTTGGCAATACTAGGGAAAAAAAAGTGAAGAATGGTACACTGATATAGTGCGCAGTGAAAAATCTAGGTGCAAAAACTTAGAAAAGTCTTGGCGTAAATCCCAGCTGGAGACAGATAAATCAAGATACAAACTGGCCCTTACCAACTATCATAAAAACCTAAAAAAGGCACGTAAAGACCATTTTATAACCAAACTGGACCAGGCAGGCAATACATCAAAAGATCTTTATAAAATTCTTAAAACCCTTACCGATCCTACTGCATGTGTACAGTTGAGCACCCCTTCGCAAGGGCTTTGTGATAGTCTAGCCATATACTTTGATGACAAAATCTATTTGATCTATAAACAATTTCCCCAAGAAATAGACCAGGGGCCACCTGTCAACTCCGAATTAGGACTGAGATTGGAATCAGGAGATGGTTTGAAACAGTTTAAACATATTTATGTTTCACATGTGGAAGCCATGCTAAAAAAGGCTAAATCTGGCTCTCCCTTGGATATTATGCCTGCACATAAGTTTGCTCTTTTAACCCCTTCTCTGGCAGCCCCCATTTCTGAGATCTTAAACTCATCACTATATGAAGGTAGCGTGCCTTTAGACTGGAAGGCCGCTCAGGTAATACCCATTAAGAAGAAGGATCAGGTGTCTGCTGAAGTGCTCTCCAACAACCGCCCCATTTCCCTTCTGCCTTTAATGGGTAAGATGGTAGAGAGCCATGTCAACACACAGTTAATGGATTACCTTGAGACTAACGGCGTTCTTGACACTTCACAGTCTGGATTTAGATCTAACTACTTAACGGAGACAACTCTTATTGGCGTCACGGACTGTATTAAAATGGCCTTGGATGACAATAAAGGAGTGATGCTGGTCCTGTTGGACCTAACCGCAGCCTTTGACACAGTCTCTCATCAGCAATTGATACTCCGACTGAGAGAGACCGGTCTGCAAGAGCTGGCGCTTAAATGGCTTGTTAGTTTTCTGGACCAGCGCACGCAAACTGTCAATCTGGGCACATTCCGCTCACAAACTGTGAAGCTTAGTAAGGGAGTGCCCCAGGGCTCTTGTTTGAGCCCAACCTTGTTCAATATCTATGTGGCCCCCCTTGCTAAAGTCATCCGAAAGTATGGCTTCATGCCATTTTCTTACGCAGCTGATTCTCAATTACTCCTATCCTTTGATAAGGATATGGAGCCAGTCGATCAGCGTTTTGCGGAAGACATGTCTGCCATAGCTGCCTGGATGACTGATCATTTTTTGCAGTTAAATGCAACCAAAACTGAAATTTTGTTGTTTGGCCCTGCACGCACCTCATGGTCACCTGCATGGTGGCCGACGGTGTTAGGCCCCGCTCCATCTCCTACCTTGGTGGCAAAAAATCTAGGAGTCCAGTTGGATACACAGCTATCAATGAAAGATCAAATAATGACCACCGTTGGGACCTGCTATCGCACCCTGAGCCTTCTACGTAGAGTGTTCATCTGGCTGCCTCTCACAGTACGTAGAACCCTAGTCCAGGCTCTGATTATAGATCTCCTTGACTATTGTAATGCCCTACTGGCATCTGCAAATGATGCCCTTCTTAGCAGATTACAGATTGTTCAAAATGTGGCCGCACGCTTAGTCCTTAGTAAACCACCTCGTACCACCTCAGGGCTATTACTGAAGTCGCTTCATTGGCTTCCTATTCATCAAAGAATAAAATGTAAGCTCTGCTGCTTTGCCCATAGAGCGATTTTTGGCAAATGCCTGAGTTATATGGCAGATAAGTTTAAATTGTACCGCCCAAATTGGTGTTTTAGATCAGAAGCAAACGGCTGCTGGTGGACCCGCGCTTTAAGAAAATTCGAACTAGAGGTAAAACAGTTGCTTTCCTGGCCCCAAAATACTGGAATTCCCTACCAGAGGAGCTTTGAAAATGCTCTAGCTTTGCGCATTTCAGAAAACTCCTGAAGACGGAATTATTTAGGTCAGGGTAATCTATGCCAGTCCGCTCTGTTTTCTATGTTAGCGCAGAGATACCCCTGTGGGGGTGATTCCGGCGCTTTACAAATTCCTTACATACATACATACGGGACTTCGACGTGGAGCCTCCGGACAGCTTCCCCACGGCAGAGGGAGGCGGAAATGGA
Organism: Triturus cristatus; assembly: GCF_964204655.1. NCBI lineage: Eukaryota > Metazoa > Chordata > Amphibia > Caudata > Salamandridae > Triturus > Triturus cristatus. The sequence continues at coordinate 1,670,434,854 of NC_140590.1, read as the reverse complement.
GACCGCGAGGCTCTGGTCTGCTGACAGCAGGCCCCGCCCACAGTCAGACGGCGCTTGCCTGACTTCCTGGTCATGGTGGGGCCTTTCAGCGTCTCCTTTCTCCGGCTACCAAGTGTGGGGTAGGCTCCCGCAGGTAAATACACAAATGCAGGGTGGGCTACCGCCAACAGGAGCACACAACAGCGGGGTGGGCTCCCGCGCTTCAATTTTGGCAAATGCTGCAGAGATCATCAGATGCGGGGTGAGCTCCCACTTTCTCCTTAAAGTACAGGGGAATCCCCACACCGGGATTCCCTCAGAATGCAGCGCGCAAAGAGGCGTAGGTTCCCGTTCTAAAGGACGCAAATGTGGGGTGGGCTCCCGCTCCACTCGGAGGCAGTGTGGGGTAATCCCCACGCCAGGATTCCCTCGAGGCAGTTTTCAGCCCAGCACTGCAGGACACACGCGCTCTGCTTTTCCTTTGCCAGGATTGGAGTCCCCCTCTCTGGGGCTCCAGTAATAAAGATATAGCGCTCATGAGGCACTAGCAGCCAGAGCTCCAGGGACACAAGGCTGGGCCCAGGTAGGCCAGCTCACAGGGCCCTCCAGCAGGGAGGCAGTCCCTCCTGGTGGTTCCTCCTGGGACCCAGCAGCAGCAAGTCCCCCCCCCAAGTCACAAGGAAGCACAACATTCATGGGGTCACAGCCCCAATATTTATACAGCATTTTCTTTTGTCTGCCCTTGGCCCAGGGCTTGGGGGAACCAGCCTGAGCTGGTTCTGTTTTTTTTGGAGCACTTTGTTTACACGGCTCCTCTTCCCTATTGTCAGGTGGTGGCTCGTCATCAGACACACCACAGGGGGGTGGAGCCAGCATACATCCTGGAAGGCACATACCTATTCAGGTACAGGGGACTACTCCTCCCACTACTCCAAATGGAGATCCCCTATTCAACCTAGCGCTGACTCACCCTGCCCTCCCTGGAGCCGCACACACCTCACCAGCCCCTGTCGCTCCAAAGCCAGACATGCAATACACATCAGGCAGGCAGACACATAGCACACAGAAATGCCAACTTCTAAAAGTGGCATTTCTAAAATAGGTATAATAAATCTGTGCACACCGTTGCGCAGCATTTATTATTGCTATTCCAACCATACCAAACTTGACCATGCTCCTCTCATGACAGGAATTACCACTGAAACACTTATCAGGGAATCCCCAATGCATTTCTATGGGAGGGCAGCCTCACAGCAGTGAGAAACCAAATGGCTGTTTGTCACTACCAGGACATGTCCTGCACTTAAGGTACATGTCCTACCTTTTACCTACAATATACCCTGACCATACTACTAGCTATGGCCTACCTTAGGAGTGACCGACATTCAGTAAAAGGGGGGTCACAGACGTGGCACACACTTTAGGTGCCATGTCACAGCGGTGGTAACACTGCACGCACAGGCCCTGCAATGGCAGAGGCCTGAGACAGGTTTGAAAGGCTACTTCGGTGGGTGGCGCAATCGCCGCTGCAAGCCCACGAGTAGCATTTAATTTCCCGGCCCCGAGTATCTGAGATACCACTTTACAAGGGAATGACAGGTAAATTAAATATGCCAAACAGGTGCAGACCAGTCTTACAATGTTTACAACAGAGAGCACACACACTTTACACTGGACAGCAGTGCTAAAGTGCCCGAGTCCTAGAACCACCAGCACCCTGTCAGAAGAAAGGCTAGGAGGAAGGCAAAAAGTTCAGGGATGAACCTGCAAAAAGGGCCAAGTCCAACACTTCTGCTGTATATTAGCCTTTTTGCTTTGAGAATGGACAAAAAGCATGAGGAGACAGCAAGTATGTGCTTACAGAAGGTATATTTGGGCACAGGTGTTAAAAGCATTATTTTCCACATTGTGGCAGTTGTTATCAGCTGTAAACTGCCTTAATCCCTCATTATGCACCTTTCTTTGTCTAGGATGTAGATGACGCAGTGTCAGCATCATTTATTTGCTCTTAAAGAAATGTTAACTTGTAACCCACATAACCATAGCTTACAGTTTACATATGAGTTATTTATCATGTATGCGCATTATTTCACACTTTATTTTATGTTTTATATTTTGCTTTTGGCAGCTACGTGAATCATATAGTTGATTAACTTTAGTTAGCATATTTGCATATTAACATTGACACGAGAAAGCCTAGGTGCCTCACTCCCTTTTACCGCTTGCTGTGCATAATTTGTTTTTGTTTCAGGCACCAGAGTCCCCATGTGCTGATTTAGAAATGTTAGTCATTGTTAGTTTATATTTTGAAGGTTGCAGAGTAGCAATCAATTAGTTTGAAAAGTGATTTGTGCTCCTGCATGGAATGAGAAACTGAGGAAGGGAATACTCCTTTGTGAGATATTGAAAAGTTTGCAGTAAAAGAAGAAGTTGCCATTGTATTATCTGTGAGAAAGAGGCCAAAACCAAGTATGGAGAGAACACGTGGCCATCATTGGTTCTTGACCGGTGAGAACCTCAAGAATGTATCACTTGGATGGAACTTATGCTTTAACTGTGTAAAGCTCTTTAGTTAGTTAGATCACTTGCCCCTGTCCACTGTTGCAGATGGACATCCTTTTCTTTCTCTTGAGACCAAATGCTCCCTAGTTTCCTGTTCTTAGAGTTACTCTCAAGATCAAGCATATTCTTTCTCATTCTCATCGTAACCTTTATTTGGTTCTTGTCTTGACCCTATATTTGCTGACACCTGCTGCATCTGAATTTCCCCAAAATGCCCACAGCCTTAGCTTACAATTAGGGAGCTTCCTTCATGAAAAAGAGACTTGGCTTTGATGTGCACATTTTGACTTTAATAACAAAGGGCCCGATTCACAGAAAAAACTTAAGACTAAATCCTAAACTTACTACTTTGTGGTATTCACAGAATGCACTTACTACTTTTGGTATTCACAGACTGCACTTACTACTTTTGGTATTCACAGAATGGATTTACGACTACTAACTTTACGTCCGCATTCGGGCCGGAAATTCCGGCCTGGAGGCGGGGCTTCCAGGCCGGAGGTGGAGCTTCCGGCCCAGAGGCGGGGCTTCCGGGCGAGAGGCGGGGCTTCCGGCCCGGAGGCGGAGCTTCCGGCCCGGAGGTGGGGATTCCGGCCGGTGGCGGAGATTTAGCCATGGCCGAAATCTCCACCTCCGGGCCGGAAGCCCCGCCTCCGGGCCGGAAGCCCCACCTCCGGGCCGGAAGCTCCGGCCCGAGTGCGGACGTAAAGTTAGTAGTCGTAAATCCATTCTGTGAATACCAAAAGTAGTAAGTGCAGTCTGTGAATACCAAAAGTAGTAAGTGCATTCTATGAATACTACAAAGTAGTAAGTTTAGGATTTAGTCTTAAATTAATTCTGTGAATCGGGCCCCTCATATTTGCATTAGTAATTGAATGACTTGGATTATGTTTATGTCCGCTGTACTCAAGTGAATTTTGAGTTAAGTCTAATTGATTTGATTGTGGATTGTAACTTTACTAGTTTGGTTGTAAAACTTTATGGGTTGCAAACGTTTTTAATTCTCTTGTTCCTGTGGAGCAGACTCTTCTTCGCTGTCAATCCAATGTTAATGAATTTGTAATTTCAGCCTCAGTTCGAGAAAAAGCTCTGTCCTTGTAGACATTGTGGAGTTCTGAATTTGTGCCAGGTTTGCGCAGTGCAAATACTATCCTTTATCTAATTACTCTATCAATATATAATTTGATGGAGGCAATTAACAACTTTAAATACTTTCTGAGGAGAATAATAATGCTTAAAAAGCATCTCATTCGCTTCCATCCATCTGATATTGGGGTGTGAATTCAATTTCAAATTAAAGAGCGTATTTTAATGCACCCAAATCCCAATGCTGCCTTTTGAATCTCAACCAAGTCAGAAGACAAGTAGAGCTACGGAGACTCTCCTTCTTATCAGAAAGGAAATACATATTCTGGTGTGCCTGTTTATTCTATGACTGGTTACATTTTGAAACTCAAGATTGTGGCCATATCACAGGAAATCCTTCCTATTTGAATATCTAACCACCTTCTTATACACATATCCACACATCTGTTTCTCTGAATGGGTGGGCTTTGTGAGCCAATATAACAAAATAAATTGGATATAAATTATTTTAAAACAATCTACAGAAAGAAACAGCAGAGAAATCAATGGGACGACTCAGAATATCAATACTCAATCATAACTGTTACGAAGAGAAAGTCCTAGAATAACTGGAATACATAAAAACTGTGCATTGGAGCAGGCTAGTGCTTAATTTGAGCCAGTGGTTTCATGGTGCTTGGCACTTAATTGTCAGCACTTGCAATTATGAAAGTCTACCACATAGTGGCACTGTTTGTCTAATTTACAGATGAGCACAACAATAGTTGTTTATTAATTTAATATAAATTAAAATAGTTAATACCGGCGACAAAGCCATTTTTTTTTATAGCTTTGGGGTCCTGGAACAGTCTAAATTGTCATATTTATAGGAGGACGATGGTTAGTGGTTTCAATGGTATTAGCACTGGCAGGAGCAATGAGTGGTGCAAGCTGCAGTGACCTCCTGACGAGGGCCCTGGCACCTACTGTATTACAAATTAAGCACCAGAGCAGAATCAGAAAAAGACCGAATAATCAGGAGTTACTGACAATCATTACTATAAAGTATGGTTACTACAATCACATAAGCATTTTGAAAAAAGAAATACACACTGACTCTTACAGGGCCAGCAAAATGCTTGCCAACTACTTTTAAATGCATATCTCATCAATTCACTCAAAAAAGGCATCCTCAACACCACCCGAAAGGAAATGAGATGTGCCCAACTGCTTTTATGCTGAATTCAAAACAACATTCAGACACACTATTGTATCAAACCTGCAGAAAATTGAAGAAAACTGGGAAATAGGTAAGGCATTTTTTTAAAGAGTGAATATAATAACAGTACTAACAATAAAACCTACCAACATGTTTTGAACCCCATACTTAGAATGACAATAATATTGGGCCCGATTCACAGAACTAACTTAAGACAAAATCCTAAACTTACTACCATTTTGGTATTCACAGAAGGCACTTACTCATTTTGGTATTCACAGAAGACACTTACTCACTTTGGTATTCACAGAAGTTAGGAGTCCTAACTTTAGGACTCCTAAATGCCTTCTGTGAATACCGAAAGTCTTAAAATTAGGATTTTTCTCAGTTTAGGAGTCCTATAGTTAGGACTCCTAACTTTACTACTACTAAATTGAGAAAAATCCTAATTTTAAGACTTTCGGTATTCACAGAAGGCATTTAGGAGTCCTAAAGCTAGGAGTGCTAACTATACTACTACTAAACTGCGAAAAATCCTAATTTTAAGGCTTTCGGTATTCACAGAAGGCATTTAGGAGTCCTAAAGTTAGGAGTGCTAACTTTACTACAACTAAATTGAGAAAAATCCTAATTTTAAGACTTTCAGTATTCAAAGTAGGCATTTAGGAGTCCTAAAGTTAGAAGTCCTAACTATACTACTACTAAACTGAGAAAAATCCTAATTTTAAGACTTTCGGTATTCACAGAAGGCATTTAGGAGTCCTAAAGATAGGACTCCTAACTTCTGTGAATACCGAAGTGAGTAAGTGCCTTCTGTGAATACCAAAATGAGTAAGTGCCTTCTGTGAATACCAAAATGGTAGTAAGTTTAGGATTCTGTCTTAAGTTAGTTCTGTGAATCGGGCCCAAAGACTCCAAAATATCATCCAATTGCAGGATACCAATACTGCAATCGTAGGTGACGCTAACACCAGCCTCCTTGACTCTCTGGGAAGATGTACTTGAGCAGCCAAGGAAGAAGAGGTGAGTGGGCAAAGTTCTATACCTTAAAGTGACATAAAGTAACAAGCACTTGTAAAGTGCACATTTATCCCATCGGTCATATTGGCACTGGATAACAGATGTTTATTTTTACCCTATATATGGTACCCATTTTATCAAACTCAGACGGAGGAAACGCCTAGAGGACTCACCAGAGCTGCCGACCTTGGAACTGGGGAACCAGGTTTGAATCTCAGCGTCGGCTCAACATCCTGTGATTAAGTGCAAATCACTCAATCTCCCCATGCCTACAAAATATTAATGTATCCTTGTGTAATGTAACTGGTGCTCATGTAAAGTGCTCTAGTACCTCAGGGCTGAGATTGTGCTATATAAAATAGCAACAACAAAAAAATGTGCAACATCCCACTTATCACATCTGCACTATTATCACTACTGTCACAGCAGCACTAAAGTAAGGACATCTGGTCAATATTGTGCGATCAGTATCATATCTAAGTGACATATATTTACGGTGTACCTGCTGACCGGAAACAGACAACACAGAAAACAAATTTTGTACAGTAATAAAACAATGAGAGATTAGTCCCATAATAACACTGATAATCTCATGTGGAAACTGGCAACTAAATAAAGCAGTTGGTACATGCTATTCAGGTTCCCCAGCTAAATACTATCATAATTTTCTCAAAGCCCTATTTTGCACAAGCTGTCAAATAAAGGATGCTGGGAAGCAAATAGAGAGACAGAACTAATGCAATAAAGTAAGGACATAGTACATATAGCTAGTGAGTTTGCAAACAGCCATTGACTGTGAAGCTTCATATGGATACAGAAGCAAAATAGAAAATCACAAACTTCCTAACTTGGTTTAAATTGGATCACTCGGTGTGACCTTAAAGGTTCTTAAATATGTAAATCAATATAGGCCAAAGCAAACTCCAAGCCATTTCAACAACAGCATCAACATTACAAGTAAAGAAAGAGATCAGTGCCTTGAAGTTCATGTGCAGCCTATATACACCAGAGAGATATGCTGACTCAGTGTCAAGATAGAGCCAGAACTCACAGTCAAAGAGCATATGAGGCTCAGAAGAGACCACACGAGGTTTCTGATTCCGGCTAGCTGGCTAATCCACCTGATACTGGACCAATGAAGTCGCCATGGGCAAGAGAACTATGAAGAGATAAAACAGCAATAGCTGGTTCAGGAAGGGGTTGTTCATCACCTGTCACTTTAATCCTCGGTTAAGCTTTTGGAGGGCTGAGTGTATGTCCGTAACCATTAATTGCTGTCGAGATCAATACTTCAGCAGTCACCTCAGTTCTTGTGTGAGAAGTAGAGGGCTTTAAGTTCGTAGATCTGTTCCCTGATCTCCTTCGGGCTCATTGGGAGACTTCCTGTTAGACCTGGCATCTTTTGGCGTATTTCTCCTGTCTTTTTGCTTTCTGACCTCCCGGTTTTGACTGTGTGTTTGCTGGTTTAGTGTCTCTGCGCACTTTCTTACTGCTGTTCAGTGTTAAAGTGCAAGTTCTCCTGTTGCAAATTGTTAATATGGATTGGTGTTTCCATGTTTGCCATATTTGTTTTACTTGTAAGCCCTTAGTAAAGTGCACTGTGTGTGCCAGGGCTGTAAATCAAATGCTACTAGTGGGATTGTGCCACCCACCTGAGTAGCCCTGAAAAGGTATGTCAGACCTGCCACTGCAGGGTCTGCACGCAGTTTGTAACTGCCATGTCAACCCGGCAATTGCCAGGCCCTAATTTTCCCTTTTCTTAAATATCAGTCACCCCTACGGTAGGCCCAAGGTACCCCTACAGGCTGGGTGGTGTGTATGTTAAAGTTAGGACATTTACTGGTGTGTGTGGCATGTTCTGGTAGTGAATTACAGTGCATTTAGTTTTTCACTATAGAAGGCTATATGTCCCATAGGTTAGAATAGGAGTTTTACTTATACCATCTTATAAGCATAACTTCCCATTGGGACACGTTAGGGAAATTGAGTTTAGTATGCCTGGACTCGGAATGTAAAAATGCATGTTTTAGTAAAGATGATTTTTATGTTCTGTGTTTGAAAATACCACTTTTAGAAAGTAGGTGTTTTCTTGCTTAGCAATCCTGTGTGCCTCTGCTGGGTTTGTGGATTGACAGTCTGGCTTTGGAGTGACAGGGACTGGGGATGTGCATTCTCTTCAGACAGCCACTGGGGGGGTTGAGGTGTATCCTGCTTTTCCTGGAAAAGTAACAGCTGGGCTGAATAGACCTGGGCTGCATTTAGAGCAGTGGAAGGAGATTTCTTAGCACCGGAATGGGCCTGCTCTGCCTTGAACAATGCTGTCTCCACCTCCTGCCAGGAGGCTGGGCCAGAGAGTACAGAACTGGCTTGAACTAAGCACAGCCACTCTCTGCCTGAGTGAACAAAGGAATTTTTAGTATAAGTATTGGGGCCCAGACCACAGAACTTTAGAACTCTCTGGAATCACGGAACCTGCCAAGAACACGAGCTGGGAGAGCTGCCAGGAGAAGTATTGCCCTTTGCTTTGTTGGGTTGGCCTGAAGTTGCTGCTTCTGCCTTGGGCAGTAAAAGGACTGGACAGAACTTTATTTACTTGTGCTGAGTATCTCCAAGGGCTTGAAGTAGAGCTTGCCTTCTGTTCTGAAGTCTTAGGGACTGCAAAGACCTCACCAACCTCTGGGTACCGCTTCTGGAATCGCTGTTTTAGTTGCCACAGAGAAGGGGAAAAGCAACCAACTCCATCACTGTCTCTGTTGCTGGCTCCATTCCCTGAAGGCACCACAGAAGGCACTGCCGCATCTTGCACCACAACCCTGGTCTCATTACCGACGACGACCAATGATGCCGCCACTGAGCCGCTGCTTGCACCGTTACCTGTGGGAACCGCACTCCGCAACGCCTTGCTTCACTTCGCCACCCTGGTCTCACCGACGCCAACGCTGCTTGCTGACTTTGACACCCGTGACCGCATTGTGGCTGGGGCCACTGCTCATAAGTTTCACGACGCACCGTCTCGTCCCACACAGCAGTCTGGGCTGACCAACGCCAGCTCCCACTAACCGGCTCTGTTGCCTGCAGCACAAACTGACAGCACGGCATTGAGCACCACCTCGCACCGTAAGCCTTGGTCACACCCATGCTCTCTGGATGATCGTCACCGAGCCGCTGCCTGCTCCACATCATGAGAGTACCGCACCCTGCATCACTTCCATTTTGCAATGCAACCACAACGGTTGCCCCGACAGACTTGCATCAACATACCGGCCGCAACGAGAAAGGTACTGTTCGCGAGTCTGTCAACGCTTTAGCTGGCCTATATCAACGCAGTCGGCTGGAACTGTTAGAGTCTGTTGTTTTCAGCAACGTGGTAGCCACGGACGGAGCTAGTGACTTGGAAGAACTGTGTTTTTGAGATATTTCTGCAATTTTAAGGATATCTTGCAGAGCATATTTTTTAAGTTTTGGATATATGAAAATATTGGATATTTTCTAAACTGGTTTGGTCTCCTTTTGTAGTTCTTTCACTGGATTGCTGTTGGTTAAGTGCAAATACTTTACACACTGCCTCTGAGGTAAGCTTGACTGCTTGTGCCAAGCTGCCAAGGGGGTCACCAGGGGTCATTTTAGGAGTGTAACTCCTTATCCTGACTAGTAGGAAGGGTCCCTACAAAGGTGCAAACCCCTTGCCAACTAGTGAACCCCATTTCTAATTCTTCCACTCAGGCAATGCAACAGCATATCATCAGTGTGGCCTTCATGCTTGGCCCTAGTCATAAGGAAGAGGTTAGCTTGCAGCTCCACACTCAGATACACTGACAATACCATGTACACACAGACTAGGGTGCTCATGCATCCTGGATTTGCAAGAACAATGCTAGTTTTTAATCATCTGTTCCAGCAAATGTCATCCTATTTGGCACGTCCCAGCTTTCAGTTAGAGTCAAGTGAACAGATAGGGAGGCAAGGTTTATTTTTTCCAATGCAGGATTAGTTAGCAGGCGTCATTGGAGGATGCTCTGTGCAAAGGTTGCATTTAGTTTCCCTTAGTTCTCTGCTGTCTCTGATGTCTATATTGGTTAGCATTGCCAATTGCGCCACTGTGTGCCCCTCTGCCAATGCAAAACCTTAGTCTTTATTCTATGCTTGTGACATGTCCGGATTTTTGATGTTGACAATTTGGTTACCCTTAATACAAGCCAAGTCAAAAGCAGGATCGGGCCGTGCAGGTAAGAGTGGTGTGGCGGGAGCAGTGTGGGAGATGGGGGGAGGTGAAGTCAACAGATGACCACTAGGTAAAGTAAAATTTAAAAGAAAAAGAAAGCCACTTACCTTGCGCTCGGTGTATTGCCGACTCAGAGATGGGGTGAGGTCAAGGTAAGTGTTTTTCTTTTTTAATTTTATTTTACCTCATCGTCGTCTGTCTGTCGACTCCACCCCCTCCTCCCACCCCTGCCCCACCGCTCTTACCTGCACGGGACACTCTTGGTCAAAAGGATGTTAAGTGACCTTCAGGGAAGTTCCAGTATAGTTAGGGAGTTGGGCAGATGCCAATCAGTGTCGAGTGAAAGTCACATTTTCCAATGGTCAGCCAATCATGACGCTGAGACAGAATTCGCTGCTCATCAATGCTTCTAGAGTAGCATCTTTCCCAGAATCCTTAAAGCAGCAGATGAGGAGAAGCAGAACTGGAGGTGGGACTATCCTCTGAACAGCACTCCAACCTGCAAAGTCTATTCTCACATGATATTAAATGTAAGACGTTAAAGGCATCCCTAACAATAGGCGCAGTGGTAATATTTGCGAAGCTTGTTGCTGTCACTTACTCTTGTTAATATTCACGAGTGATGCCTGCCAATAATCCTTGTGAACATTACATTTGTAAAAAAAAAAAAAAAGCAAGGGGGACTCAATCTGCACTTAGTGTTTGGATGTAAATTTATATAATTTATATAGGAGTGCAGCTTGCCACCCAGAAAACTACAACCGGCTGTCATCAATCACGGCTCAAGCGGAGACGGCCAAGTAGGCTACCCCTTGATGATATGGGGTCAGGAGACCAAATGAGTAGCTCCTCTCTCAGGAAGACCCCGAGGGTACTAATATGCAGGTATATGGCTCCTCACACTCTTAAAATAAAAACACAGGGGAAACTTCAGGGGCAAAAACAGCATGGATAGAATAGCTGTGTCATCTGTTTACACCGTCGGTAAAGACGTTTGTCCAAAGAGGTTAGAAGCAGAGAACTTTCTGTCTTCAATGATTCTGTCTTGTCTTTATATGCATTTGTTGGGAAAGCACTGAATCTTGACAGAGATCCAGGACCTCACAGGAATCAATGGAACGCTGTTTGGAGGTGGCTGGCAGGTGATTTGTGACTCCTGACTGATGTACTGCTTTGTGGCTGATCCCCTGCTAATCAGTTAGGGTAGCGAGGCTAGCGTGGGCTAGCCGATGCTACTCCTGACTCCTCCTTGTTACCGCCTGGCCACATGGCTCATGAAGGCAACAACATGAAAAGAAAGAGAGCTTTACAAATCTATAATACTATAATCTCATACAGGTCCCAATTGTTTGCCTACTTGTAAATTGAGTAGTTTCAGGTTTTTCTTAAGACCATGTCATTTGTTTTGCAGAAACGTCTTGCGTGAACTCTGAGAATGAATATACTCCCTGCTTTTTCTCTTGCTGCAACCCTGTAAAACTAACTTGTGAGCTTTGAGTTTTTCTATGCAACCACAAGCCTTATTCACCATTTTGCACAACTCACTCCACAGCAGAGACCTCCATGAAAGGTGTAACTTGCAAGAATTATGTGTAATATCTGATGGAAAAAAGTATGTTGTTCACTCTTAATCACCAGTAAATATGTTAAGGGGACTAAGGATGAGATATGGGGCCTGAAACGATGTGAAGTAAATGCTCACAAACACATGTAGACTTATTCCAAGATCGAATGTATGACCAGGCCGGCATGCCAACCTCCAACTGTCTACTTCCGAACCTCCCCACACCACATTCCACATTTTCTAATTTTCCTTCATTACATCATGGATTACACTACAATGTAATAATGAAAATACAAAACATCCCTTTCTATATAAATTATTGTTTATCAATAAACTTGTAAGATATATGTAAAGAAAAGTACAATAACTAATGTATTCATAATAACATTCATAACACACCAAATAACTGAAATATACACAACTTACTTATAGAGATTTTATAAATTTATGAACAAATAAAATCCTAGAAAGAATGGAATAACTGTACATAGTCTTAAATTTACATCATCCAGTACCTCAACACACCCTACACATATTCTTCCATTTTCAAAGGTATCCTCCTTTGACGAGTACTTTTTTGCACAGTTTTGGCCTCAGTCTGTTCTTAGAATCAATCATAGATTTTCCAGACAATTGGGAAGTTTGCCCTTTCTAGAGCTTCACTTCAATCTCACCACATTCCTTACATTCGATCTCTTGCTGTCTTCTAGTACCACCGTGTAGTTTCCGACTGCCTTCACTTGTCTCGGCTCCAACAACTTAGATGAACCTTTCTTCACTTCTGCAAACATTTTACATCTCACATAGTCTCCCTCCTTGAACAAACAACCCCGAAGTACGACATTATGATATCCCTTTGCAGCATACTTCAACTGCTTCTCATGTAACCTTCTCTGCAATTCTGACTCACTAACATGTAGCATCTTGTAACTCATCATCCATCACAAAACACCCTTCGAAGAAGGTTTCCAACCCTTCAGCAATACGAAAGGAAACTGTCCGGTTGTGGAATGTGAGGTTATCCTATAGCCCCATATCCATTTTTTCACTCCTCTCTCCAATCCAAACCAGTGTGTACTGACAATTGTATACTCTCTCCTAATACCCTGTTGAAACTTAATGGTCCTCATCCTCTGTTTGTTCACTAAACTCACCTCTGGCCACTTAGAAATAATAATCCATAAGGACAATCACATACTTCTTACATGCATTTGGCAACTCAAAAGGACCACACACATCCATGACCCCCCTTTGCCAAACATTCTCTGGAAACTCAATGGGTACAACTGGGGTAGCCCTCACGTTATTGGATTTGTCATTACATGCACAACATATATAACCTCTCACAAAACTCTCCATGTCGCAATCCAAACCTGGCCACCAAAAATCCTCTCAAACTTTCATGCCAGACATCCCACTGTGTCACTCATGCAACATCCTCAAGACCTCCTCACGCAACATCATAGGTACCAACAAACGTTTCCCTCTTCTTAATACTCCATTGATGTAAGATAGATCATGCCATATCAGCTTATGTTCACACAATTCCAGTTTCTCATCTATAGACTGCCACTTTCTGCTCTGTAACAACTCAAGAATCCTCTGCATGTCCTCATTGCTCTGCGAACTCTGTTTCCACTCTTCCTCAGATATGGCTTTCATTTTGACACACTCCACCACCGCCACCATCCACTCATCTCCCTCATCATTCATCCCCACCTACACTGGTAGTCTTGATAGACAATCAGCATTGACATTGCTAATTTCAGGAACATATTTTATGACAAAGGTATATACTTGCAAGTAGTACAACCACTTTGCAGTATGAGGCGTTTCTTTACCTGCCCCCCTCATGGTGAACAGATCTATGAGATGCTTATGTTCTGTTTGCATCTCAAATTCAACACGCCATACATAGTTCCTAAAATATTGTACCCCCCACCAACAAGCTAATGCTTCTCTTCAACATCTTTCAAAGTTCTTGATGCAAAGGCTACCCCCTCTTATGCCCCTTATATGATTGCATCAGCACAGCACCTAGACCATGCATACTGGTATCTGTTGCCACAATGGTATGATCTTTGACATTGAATGTTTAAGCTCCACAACATTTATCATACACTTCATAATCCCTTCAAACACTTCTTGACATTCTCAAGATCATTCAAATGTATGACCTTTCTCCATCAGTAACCTTAACGGTTGGACATTGTCTGAGAATTTGTCAGCAAATTTGGCATAATATTCTGCCAGACCCACGAAGGATCTTATTTGGTCCTTATTTTGGGGACTGGGTGCATTCTCAATTGCCTCCAACAATTTGATATTTGGTCGCACCCCAACCTTGGAGATCGTATGTTCTAAATATTCCACTTCTTCCACTGCAAACATACATTTCTCAATTTCCATAGTGAGACCCACCTCTTCCAAAACGCCGTGTGCCTTTCTCAACAACTTGTTGTTTTTCTCGTCTCTACCCCATATCAAAACATCATCCTGGAAGAGTCTCACATCTTTCAGACCTCCCAGCAGCTGTTGAATGACACTTTGACATTCAGCTGAGGCTGACACCCGCCTTAAAGGCATACATACAAAACAGAAACCGCCTTCCGTCAAGATGAATCAGGTCAGATGTGTAGACTCCTGGTGCAACTTGATTTGATGATATGCATTAGACAAGTCCAGAGACAAATAGAACTTTCCACCTATTACATCAGACAACATCTCATTAATGTTGGGCAGTGGGTGCCGATCAACCCAAATATTCTTGTCGAGGACTCTGAAGTCCACACTCATCTGGATTTTTCCATCTGGTTTGCATGCAATGACCACTGGACTCAGCCATTCAGAGGCCTTCATAGGCTTAATATTATTGTTTCTAGTCAGCCTATCCAATTCACACTTCACATCATCTCTCAAGGCCAGCGCAACACTACACACTTTGTGCACCACCTGGGTAGCGTCTTTCTTCAAAACATGTATTTTGTAAGCCTCTCAAACAACCCAGTCCTTTTCCAAACAACTTAGGGAATCTGCCAACCCACTCTTGTGTTCCACCTGGTTCTGAAGTCAAGACCTGATCCTTAGCATTTGGAATAAAAACAATCCTGCAGGCTCTTTGTTCACACCACACCAGAAAAAGTCCTCTCCATCTTTACCACATACACTGGGTCTTGTGCAGACCTTCCATTAAAGCATAACACTTCTTCAAAATAACCAATCATTGGAAACTTTACACCACAATACCCTTCGGGCTCTATGTCAGACTCTAGAAACTTTTCTTCATTCAAGTTATTCCATCCTTCCTCGTCTATCAGGGTGTACGGCGAACATAAATCTGCCCACATCGTGATTTCCACATCACCCATCTCTGCCATGCATTTAGGTGGATGGCATGGCTCAGTATGAGTGCTTCCATCCAAGTCGGTCTCCCTAGAAATATCACAAATCACCAAAACATCTACTTCACCATCAGTTTCAACATCTCAACAGACTTCCTTGGTCATCACTTTACCTTCTGGTATCAAAATCACATTCTCCTTCACAATACACCTCCCCGTTTACACACCCTAGAAAAGTGTCCAATTCTTTGGCAACTAAACCATTTTGCCTTTAATTTTGGAAAACTTGCAGAAGTTGCCCTCTGCTTTACAGTCCCACATTTATAACAGGTTTTGTTTTCCACCCCCAGCAAAAGCCTTCGATTTACTCTCCTTTTCCCCTACAGGCTTTCTGTCACCTGCATTGTAGACTGTACCCACTCTCCTTTGCTCTTAGCCCCACTGTCTTTCACCTTTGGTTCATCTACATAACGTGATGTGTATTTTATGCGTTTGGCTACCATTATTAATTTTTTTAATATGTTTCCATCAAATATAAGAGTCTAACTTGGATTTTCATGCTATGAGTATGATTAATCAATTAGTCTATAATTATTTCTTCATGCAGCTCTATAAACTTGCATGTTGCAGCCAGGGTTCATAACACAGCTACTGATCAATAGATACACGAGGCAACTGTGCATGAGAGAAAAACGTGTGCCTCGCCACAACAGCACTTTTTGACATAGTTATCTCTTAGGACTTTCAAGGTGGATTTGAATTTGTCGTCCACTTCCTGATCCATGTCAGATCCATTGTCCTCTCTCTCGCCATGAACACACATTGGCAGAGACTTCAATACCTTCCTGCCCTTCACCCCCAAGTTGTGCTTTAATAAGTAAAATTTCCTTTTTGCCACAAGCATCCCCCCTCCTAGTGGCCTTCCAAAATTTCAAATGCCTCTTTCCAGTCCTCCCGTTGCATAATGGGCTCTCCTGGCACAGACACAAATGTAGGTGGAGGGGCAACTGATTGCATGCCGATAAATATATAACACAGTTCAAGTAAAGTTTAAATTTTCCAACAAAGCAAACTTACATAAAAAAATAGTCACCATCATCTTCTAGATAGAAAAAATAATTTAACATAAAAAAGTAGTCACCAATGATCTACAACATATGGTTGTAGGTTTCCTTGAAGAGTTCTTAGGTTGGTCACTCAAGGGTTGTTTTAGATCAGCTAAATACCGGTATTCATGGAACAACCAATCAGGGCACTTCTCACAACACTGGATGCTTCTAGCTTCAGAGAGATTGAGACAACAATGGTAAGCAAAACTTTCTTTTCTTTTATTCAATTTCCCCCGAAAAGTAATGATGGTATGCCACTAGATTCAGCGCATTTGCCAGTCATTCTTGCTGGTCCTAACCAGTTCTGTACAAGGCCTCATGTGCAAACAGGCAAGCGCGAGGAAGCGCAAACACAACTACCGTGGCATTATGTACATTTGCCCAGCACAAGCTCTTGCCCCATTGCCCCAATAACCCAACCATTTCTCACCACCACTAAGTAGCCAGAAGCACTGTATTATTTTTATAAAAAAGATCGGTCCAATCTTCTGCTGCACTCTTATTACCCCAGGAGCCAGCTCACTGATCACCACAACCGCCAAATCCCACCTCGCCCCGCTCCTTGTGGATTTACGCGAGGTTTATTCCAAGATCCAATATAAAACCAGACGGGCATGCCAACCTCCAACTGCCTTCTTCCGAACCTCCCCACACCACATTCTACATCCTGTCACGTTCCCTCATTACATCATTTATTCCACTGCAATGTAATAGTGGAAATGAACAAGTTACTTACCTTTGGTAACACTTTTTCTGGTGGATACAGTATCTGCCTGTGGATTCCTCAGTGACCAACCCTCCTCCCCGTTGTCCACCTTCGTATACCAAAAGAGCTTTTCATTATTTGACATGGGTGTTTCCCTATGTCTTTTGATTGCCTTGTTTTTTTTTTTTTGTAAACAGATTTTATTCATTTATAATACATCCCGCAGTTTTATCATTAGCCAGAATCAGTGCCCATACATCAATGTGTAACTTCGCATCTTTTACATGTAGTATTATATATTCTTGGGAGCAACTTCACTGTTGATGTCTCCACCTCCCACAACGTACCTGCGACCCTCCACTTGGATAGCAGTTCTAGGATATTCATGATCTATATCCCTACCTGGAGGATTAATTCCATAAGCATCTCTGCTAGGCCTCGCTCTGGTCTATCTCAGTAGTTAACGGGTTAAAAAAACACCCCCTACCCTCCCTCCTCCCCTCCAACTTCACTCCCCCCCCCCCCCCCCACCGTCAGACATGTCGCTCCATCCGTCATCTCTCAGTGTTAAGAGTGAGTCACACTTGTTGGACAACTGGTATTTCAGTGCCGGGGAGCAAAAAAGGGGGGGAGCCACCACGTAGGTCTTTTGATTGCCTTGTTATTGGTGTTTAGGAAACACTGTGTTTCTTTAGCTTTTCCTATTTTTCTTTATGCTGTGTGTATTTATGTATATATTGTATACTGTGTATACTCTAATTATGTGTCGGTCGGCCTGTTCGCCTCGGAGGCATGGAAAAAATGGGTGGAACTGACGTCAGCACGCCGACAAGGTCTACTTGTGGCTCTGGTGACGTCATACGGAGTCGCGAGCGGAGCCTGTGACGTCCTCGTCGACGTGGGAGAGCTAGAAAAAAGTTTCAGTGGAATGCAGGGGTAATTAAAGAGGTGAGGAATCCACAGGCAGATGTATCCATCAGAAACAACAGGGTCAGTACTTTATTATCATCCTAGTCAAAGGAAGTGTGACCTCACTTCCGCTTCCCGTGGCATTTCAGTGAACTGAAGACCCTTTATGGAAATCATGCTTAAGAACATTGAAAGCAACTTAGCACCAAAGAGACGTCATGCCCATGCCCGTTTATAAAGAAGCTGAAAAGGCTGCAGCGCTCAGTATCTTTGGACTGCCACATCAGCTCGAGCTGCAGTATTTACCAGCCCTGGAAACCTTCAGCCCCTTCAATTTCATTTTTTGTTTAACCTCCTGCCCCTCGTTCTGAGGAACAAATCCTCACTACAGAGAATTGCATCAGTATTTCATCTCTTTATCCCTGCACAAGTGCCTCGGATCAGGTGCCTCACCACGTCTATTTATTCCCAGCAGATTGAGAAGAGGGCCAAACACGCATTTTTTTTATTTTCCTGGAATTTTTCAGATAGTATCATCTTCTGCACTATCTTTCTCCTTGCAGCAAAACAAACAAAGCAGCTTTTATCGTGTGCTGCTGATACCAACAAGTTCCTGTAATTTATCTTTGAAATAAGTACTTGCTCTTGTGGACCTGCTTACCTTGCAGCTTGTGTGTGTGCCAAGCGCAGAGCTTACCCTGCTCTTCCAAGAAAGAACACAAGAATGACCTGGGGAAGAGACCTGGACTTGCTCTGTTTCTTATTAAATCTTTGAACAGTTTTATTATTCTGTCCACACATACAAGCCTCAGTGAACCCAGCAGAAGAATGCAAAGGGTGCATGTGACCCATGTAGGCACTGTGGGAGCCCAATAGAGTATGCTGTACTGTGCACAAAAATTTGCAAAATATAAGGAAAAGTAAATACAATATAGTCCAGTGCTTAATTTGTGCCAGTGTTTGCAGGTACTGGGCAACAGCACTCATTTGTATTCTTATGAACTTATTGCTGCCCTAATCAAGTATGATTGCTGTGCTCAAACGTATGTAGGTGCACTGTCAGTGGGGTGAAAAAACTTTTTCTACCTTGCTGGAGATTCTTAAACTCTCTAGTAGGTATCAAAATTTGATTTGACCTGCGCCAGAGTAATCAGAGTAATTTTGGAAAGTTTGCATTACTCTCATGATGTGAAATTACAGAAAATTCTGCAGTTACATCCACTTGCATACTTTAGAGAAATTTGGGGTGAAAACAATTACTGCAACAGCACAGGGACGGAGCTAAAGTGGCAGCTGGCGACTGCTGCTCATGTTTTCTTTTTTTTATAACAGTTTTATATAGAGCAAACTTGACCTGAATCGGTTATCAGAGCGCTTTACATAGCACCAGTTGCATTACATGAGGACACATTCATTTTTGTTAGGCACGGGGAGATTAAGTGATCTCCCCAGAACCACAGGATGTTCAATGTCATTGCCGAGACTCGAACCCAGTTCTCCATATTTGAGGTCGACCACCCTAGCCTTTAGGCCATCTCCTCTCCCCATGTTATGTTTCATTCTTGGCTGAAAATGCACACTGAAATCCATTTTTGACGTGAGGGTGCATTTTACATCAAGAAAATGGTGGTGAATGCAGGGTTGCATAATTCCGTGAAATCCTGCTTAATTTTGGTGTAATTTTGCATAACTATGCTACAGCAAATTGCACGAGTTACACTCACACCTACTCTCTACATCACTATACTTAGGTTTTAGCAACTCTATGGGCATCATTAGGATGGCAGGCGGACAATCCTGACGGAAAACGGAACCGCCCGGGGGGAGATAAGGATGCGCCCGCCACACTGGTGGGCTCAACACGCATTTTTAACATTGCAGCGGGCGGTGCTTTCAGCAGCACCCGCCGCAACGGTAAAAATGCATGTTGTGCATTTGCATGTGCAAAGTGGCAGGCACCGCGCGGTGCCTGCCGCATTGTGAATGCAAATGCAGGGGGGTACCATAGTTACCCCCCATGTGCACCCCCACCCCCCCAACTTCCTGGGGGCCCCCAACTGTGAACTCGGCATGCCTTTCAAGGCTGCTCTCTGCCTGCATACTAATATGGATGGCAGTGTCTAGCAGACATCGCCACCATATTAAACCCTTTTCCGCCCGGTCGACTCACCGCCCACGTGGTACCCCCCGCCATACTGATATGGGGGGTAATTGGCATGCGGGCGGTGTAGTATGGCGGGCAGATCGCCACAGCCGTTTGGGCGATGGCGATTCGCCCGCCATACTAATAGACCCCTATGTGTGTAGTAGCACTGACTCATTTTCACCATGATGATATCATAGTCCCTCAGTAAGCGAAACATTTCATGGGAATAACCAAAGGGTACACAGATTGCAAGATTCTGTGTCCCAAGCTACTCATCACTGGTGTAAAAAATCTTATTATGGGTCCTAATCAGAGTTTGATATTATGACTTATTCCATCTGATTGTACTCCTAGCAAAGTGTGGGTGGCTTGTTCAATTTGTGTGTGTGAGTAATCGTTTGGAAATGTGTCAATCAGTTTTTACTGCTCCTCAGCTATACATTTATCTAAAAAACTACACTACATAACTTTATCGCTCATTATGGCTAGCACATATTAAAATTACCGAAAATTGGTTAAAATTTAAAGAGCGCAAAATGTTGCACTGCCTACATCTTTATGGTAGATTCATCAGGACCCGAGGACCATTTTTATCTACAATTAATGCCAACTTCTACAACCACTACAAGAAAAAAGGCAACATTTGCACCACAGCACATCAAACTGAACACTTCTTGTGGTCCCTTCTTCACACTAGGAGGAATAGGCGGTCGAGGTAGAAACTGAGCAAGGAGATGCAAACTCCTTTCCAAAATGAAACCTCACACCCACACAAAGTTAACAAGCTGCCCACAGCTTGATAGGCATTACCTTAGCTGCAGCTGGAGTGCAGAAAGTGCTTCCAATCTTCGCCCTAAGTGGCATATTTGGCTGGAATTAGCCAAAATATCCAACTTACGACAACAATGAGAAGCTCAGGACACAGCAACTTGAAATCGATGTGCCTTTTGGTTGATCCTGTGAGGTGCCTCCTTTACTGAAGGAGTAAGTTCTCCCCAGAGAAAATGATATAGAGGTACTACACACACACATTGTTACATGCTAATAGAATCGGTAGTTTTATTTAGAGAGTCTCGGCACCAACAGCAAGGTAAAGATAGGTTTTAGCCTCACTGGCATCAGACATAGAGAGTTTTAAGGGGAGCAGTCAAATTTGACTAAGGCAGTAAGAGCTTCCATAATTCCTAGGTGAAATCAATCAATCTGTACTCAGTTCATGCATTGAAGTATTTTCGAGGACCAGAACATACTTATTCTTCATCAAGCTTTGACGTAGAGCAAGAGAGGGAGGAAAACAGAAAAAGGAGAAAGACTGAAGAAGAGAAAAATAAGAAAATAGTGGCAAAGGAACCAAACAGAGATGAAAAACAACCTATAAGATTGAGATAAAATGACAGAATGTGTGGGTGTTGGAAGAAAAAGGTGCAATCAAGGCCAGGTAGCTTTGGTATGTAGCAGCTCTAATGTTCGACCTCAACAGTGGCAGGCTCCTAAGACAACTGTGTGGCCCAACACTTATATTTCTAATTGCAATTTAGGTACTACAGGAGATACTCGCCTCTACCAACCTGTGCAGCAAGGTGTAAAAATAGGAGAGGTAATCAGGTTTTCCAACTACCCAAGGTTCAACAGTCTACCACGGCCATCAGAAGGTCAACCTCCTCCATCAGAAAAATGCAGTGTTCCTACTGGCTTATTGGAGAAAAGGTAGCAGATGGTGCCAAGTTCTTGCAAATGCCACTGTTTAGCCCTGGTGAATGTCTGACATTTATTAGAGGCCTACTCCTGCTCAGGAAACGTTGCCATAGGAGACTGGGCTCAGGAAATGGTGACAGATCAGATCAATGTGCGGTGCAAGACAGCAAACATGTTTCAGGTTGAGTTGAAGCTCCCTGTGGTGAGGATGCTCTCCGGCGAGCATGCAGCTGTCATAGGACACAAGTGTGCTCTTCTCAAGGAGAGTACAGTATCCTGGCAGCAAGGAAAATTATTTTTTGACATCGTCTATTCCTGTTACCCGCAAACAAATGCTTGTATTTGCACATCAGCTGATCTTATCCACCTTAAACGAGCGTTTCTATTCACACACATCCCTCCTCTGTCCTTCTAAAAAAAAATTGTCAATTCACCAATCCTGTCTGTATTCTCAACACGCTAATAATTGTATTCACACAGCTCCTAGTACTAATGTGCACCATGTAAACCTTCTATGGACAGATTATCACCCATATCCTTCAAAGAATATTGCTCATGTTTGCCAACACTGCCCACCAGGAAAACCTTCCGTTGACCAATTTATTCCATTCTTCCACAAATACACTTCTATTCAGACCATAGGCACGAGCATTCTCTGCAAGATAGACCTTTTATTCGCCACTTACCACCCCATTCGTGCAATCCCAAAACTGCCCATCATCTAGTTAAGATTCTAAATATTTCCCCCTGTAAATTAACTCTCTTTTCCATACAATTATAATCCCATTGTGTCACATTTTCTCTCTCTGTCTCCATTTCATTTTCTCTTTCCTTGCAGGCCCCGGTCACTGATAAGGGTTGGTGGTAATTTAAATTGCAGTATTCAATTGTGCAATTAATCCGCCATTTACAGAATTACCGCTTGCTAATTAACCTTGGTAGACGTTCTGCAACATGTTAGTTACACTGAAGTGTCGATGCTGCTGCCTACAATTAATTTTCAGCATTCATTGCCACTAAGCAGACTGCACATTTACCCGAATCAGACGGTCGGTCTCTGTTTACCTTTCCCA
This sequence comes from Triturus cristatus, assembly GCF_964204655.1. Taxonomy (NCBI): domain Eukaryota; kingdom Metazoa; phylum Chordata; class Amphibia; order Caudata; family Salamandridae; genus Triturus; species Triturus cristatus. The sequence continues at coordinate 1,670,412,244 of NC_140590.1, read as the reverse complement.
CCATCAGTTACTGTTTGCCTCTATTTTTGACTATGCACTGAAATCATTGTATTTTTTGGGGGGCCAGTTTTATATTGCGCAACCTCGACCCCAAGGTACTGCAGCGCTTTACATGAGCACCAGTTACGTCCTTCTTTCCGAGTTCTTTCTTTTGTCCTTTCCACTCTTCGCCCCCTTTCTCTTTTTATTTGCCTCACACTTTCTCCCTTTCCATTTTTTTTGCACTTGGCTTTTTAACCTGCTGGCAAGCTCCGCGTCGACCTGCACGTGCCCCCGCTCGAATTTGACGCACGCAGCTGAATCTGGCGCGTGCGTGCTTGCCCCTGGCGCGTGCGTTTCTAATGCGCGCCCGCCTCTCCCGTGGAGATCTCTTCTGGGTGGCATTAAGTCTTCTAGCGGTTTCCCGTGCTGCAGGCTAACGATCCATTAATTAGAACCGAGAAGTTAACAATTCGTTTTCTCCAACGGACTTGTATAATTAATGAACTACGAGGCTTTATTTCTGATTTGAAAGTGCATCTGGGCAGCAATTCCAGGCGTCGCTCAAGCGGGTCCTTTCATTTCAGGTTTAATGTTCCTAGATATTAAAGTCTTAAATACTAGAGAGTGCGGTGGCGTCCAGCGCGAGCCGCTGCTCTTTGATGAGAGTTCCAGCTCTGTGAGAGCTGAAGAGCCGCAGCATAAGTCCAGTGGGATAGGCGCTGTTCGCTGTGGGCAGGGCGCGCGACTTGGGCTCCTGGTCACCTGCCCAGCTGCAGTTTGGCATCCACTATTCCGATTGTCTCGGGGGCGTGATCCCCCACCACCAGTTGTACATCACAAGGAGAACTCACCTACTCCTTCAAGATAGAGAGAGCGTGGTCCATCATGGAATCTGGACCCAAAAAACCCAACCATGCCAGCAACAACTCAATACCAATACGTCAAAGAATTAAGTTTAAGATCTGCTGCATTGTATATATAGCCCTAAAAAACAAAGAAGCAAGCTATTTAGCAGAAAAACTCCTCCCTTACCAACCGTGCAGACCCTTACACTCAGAAGACAAATCTCTTCTCATCACCCCCCATTTTAGGAAGTCTCGCACTAGGGGTAAGTCATTTTCTTATTTGGCTCCCCTATATTGGAACTCCCCACAACCCCGTCTCCGCAAGTGTACAGATCTCCTTACTTTTAGAAAATTTCTGAAAACTGAACTGTTCCGCAACTGTTAGACTGGACTAATGCTACATAGCGCGGAGATACCCCCTATGGGGGTGATTTAGACGCATTCTAAATTCTTTCATTCATTCAACTCAAGAAGGGCTCCCTCCTGGCACCCAATGGGAGATGGGCCTGGGCAACCCCTCTCCCTATCGGCTGGGGTATCCCCAGACATGTCTAGTATAATGGAACTTCCCCTAGGATTGGAAAACCAACAATTAGTAGTCGTCCGGATGGACTTGCAAAAAACAGCAAACTTCCTGTTGTCCAGAAGAGAACGCAGGATCCCAGGTACAGGCGCTTTGACTGTCATGAGGGGCAGCCACGCGAAAACCAGGTAGTGGTGAGCAGGACTGTGCCGCTCTTTTAAAGTCACCTGGCTGCCCTGCCACCCCCGCAGGCGACACCATTACCCTCCTGTCAGGCAATGGCTGACATTACAGGTGCCTGAGGGAAATTTGAAACAAATACGAAGGCCACCGTTGGCCGCCGCCTTCACCTGTCTTTGCGTTGTCCCTAGTCCAGGTGCAGAAGACTGTGGTACAGTCCACATGCAATCACACTGCAAGTGTCTTGGAGTTCAGAGAGGAAAGGCAGCAGTAATGGTCTGGTCCGCCTATGTCAGGAGTGTCCAAGTTGGTACCGCTAGCGCTGGATACATGATAGGTTTTCCAAATAACTGATTACTGTGTGAATGAGTTCCATTCTGCTGGACCTTGCCCTCTATGAAGGGTCACCCGCAGACCTTCTGCTTTCACCTTCCTGTTTTTGGAACCCGTTTTTGTTAGCTTTTAGGACTCTGTGCACTTTACCACTGCTAACCTATGCTAATCTGCTTGTGCTTTCTCCTTTAAACAATGAGAAATTGGCTTACACCCAATTGGCACATTTAATTTACTGGTAAGTATCTATTGATGTGGTACAATATGTACCCAGGGTCTGTAAATTAAATTAAACTAGTGGGCCTGCAGTACTGATTGTTCTACCCACATAAGTAGACTTTAAAACATGCTCCACACCTGCCATTTCAGCCTGTGTGTATAGTTTTAAACTGCCATTTTGATCTGGCAAAATAAACCTATTGCCAGACCTAAATCTTCCTTTTCAATACATATTAGTCATGCCTACGGTAAATCTGAATTTTGTTTTCAGTACTGCTAGGCGTACCGCTCCTATAAGATAGCATTGGGTTTCCTTATTACATTTAAGAAGAGATAACTTTCAATTAGGAGCAGGTACACAGTTCAAGTTTGGTGACCAAAGAATTGTGTGTAAAAGCCCTCTTCAATGGTAAAGTGAAATTTTTTGGCACAATCCCGAAAGTGCCACTGTTAGAAGTTGGCATTTTCCTTCCCTAGCCATTTCGTGCCCGCAGCCTGTCCCTGAGTCACATGACTATGTGTAGCTGGCAATCGGTCTTTGTGATTTGCTCACAGACAGCAAGACAAATGAAAGATCAGTGTTGGCAGGATGGGCCACTCTGAATTAATGAGGGGGTGGAGCTGTCACCTACCACACTGGCACATCACAAAGGTCTTGACTGGGCACACACACAAAGGGTCTGTCACTAGCCTTTTGTGTCCCCAGACAAGCTGGGCTCAGGGCAAGGATGAAAGGGATACCTGGTACCTTGGGAGCAGGACCTCCAGAACTTTGTCTTACTTCAAAGTGGGCACCAAGTTTAAATAATGGACCCTCAGACCCAACTCTTCAGTACACTCCTGGACCTGTGGCTACTACAGAAGAAGGACTGCTGTGCTGCTTTACTGCCAAAAGGTCTGCTACTCTGCTCCACTGCTATTCTACTGCTCTGCTCCCTGAGAAGGATGACTGGACCTTCACCCCAGGCTGAAGTGACTCTAAGGGTCAGTCCACTGACCTTTTGTTTTAAGCTATAGGGACATAACAAGCTCCAGAGGTTCCCTGCAACTGCCCAGCTGATCTGCTTCCTGGACAGGTAACTGGACCTGCCTGAGTCCTGCAAGTCTCTGCTGAAGTGTATTCCTGACCCTAAGTGGTCCCTCAGGTGCAGGACCCTTGGTGTGTTCTCAGTTGAGCTCTCTCCTAAAAAAAGACAAATCCTGGAGTTTTGGGATCTTCACGAATGGACCTGTACCTACCAAAATCTTGCCGACCACTTTGCCCGCCAATGCGAAGTTCCGCGAACCAACTCTTCACACCACAGAAACCTCCAATGACTTGCGGTTGCTCAAGATCTGCACTTTGTGCTACAGCGGTATCCGTTTATGGTCACCACCAATGCGAAGCTTCAGCAACAACCATCTACAATGCCAACAGAATCTTCACGCTACAGTGACGACCATCCGAGACACCCAGCCTGCTCTTAGCACTAAATCTATGACCATCCGTGGCACTCTCCCTACCCCTTGCAGCCCCTTCCATTGTGCACGGAACCCTTCGCACTTGACTTTGAAGGTAACTCTTTTAGTGGAACTAACCTGGTCACTGTATCGAGGCCCATGCTCCATCACGATTGGCTTGAACTTGTGACTTTCACCCGGTCTCATGCAACCAGATAGCCATGAGTAGTGCCTTGTGCTTTTAGGTGCTTTACTTATCTGAAATCTTTAAAATTGCATACTAAAGGTTCTACAGATTGGATTTTTGTCATTCTCATGTCAAATGATTTAATAAATTTTACTCTATTTTTCGAAATTGGTGTGGGATTTTTCTTGTGTTGTGTGTTCACTTTACTACTGTTTGAATTGCTGCAAACATCTTCTCACATTAGCTGACTGCTTTTATGCCAGGCTACCAGAGGGTTAAGCTCAGATTAATTTGGGGCTTGCTTGTGACTTCACCCTGACAAAAATTGTGGGTGCTGCTTGAGTAGGGTTTAACCCCCTCAACCAGTAACCCAATTTCCAATACATTTGTATTCATTTTATAAAAACAAATATTATGTGGATATTCTGAAAATTTGACATTTATCTTGCCCTCCAGCTTCTACATTGGATGACCTTGTTGTATATGAAAATTGTGGCTCGGCCTTCACTTGAGATCCAACTCCACATTTTTGTAACTCTGCTTTCTAACTACTGTCTTCCTACTTGCATCTCTTGCCTTTTCTTTACACCTTGAGGTGCTCATACTTGCTAGGATAACTCTTATGCAAATGAGTGCATTGCCTTCAATAAGAAGTAGCTCACCTCAAACCGATGGACCCATTCTCTTAACATAGCACAACATGCAACCCACAATGTTGTTTCTGGTTTTTAGACAGAATGAATGACTGGATTTTTTAAGGATGTGGCTTCTCAGGAGTGTGCCAGTGCTAATGCAACTACAAGTCCAGTGTGGTATGTTATAAACTGAATAATTGAGTTTTTAACAATTTCCAAAAGGAAGTCTCATCGGCATATTTCATAGTTGGAGAGGGAGCTGATTCCAAATCAAAGCAACTCGCACCGAAAAGGAGGAGCCGCTCTGTCTCTTTTTCTTGAAGCACAGAACCAATAGTAACTGTGCATCCCTCGCCGCAAGACTCTAGAAGGTCAATGTTTTCGAATCCTGACATTAGGATATTTAGGTCTTGCTCCATGAATAGCTCGGTAAGCAATTTTTAGGGCTTTGGAATGTGATTATTTTGCTCACTCGTAACCAGTGAAGCTGCTTTCGGAACCAAGACACGGAAGTACACCTCATGGGTTTGTACAAGGGGCGGAGTGCAGTATTCCGTACCACTTTGAGCCGATGTATAAAATACTCTGGTAGACTCAAGTAAAGAGCATTGAAATAGTCTACCCTGAAGTGAATTAGCTCTTGAACCCCTATTTTTTTTTAGCAATCTGGGCTTTCAGGGGAAGATGATAATCGAATAACAGCTCTAAATTCCTGGTCACTTCATTAGGGGAGGGGCGAATAGTCTCCTGGCCAGCATTCTGTCCATCCCGGTAGTGGGTCTGAGCCAAACAATAAAATATCTGTCTGTATTACCTTGAACATTATCGTCTCTCAGCCATCTCATCACTGCCTTTATGCATAATGTGAAGGTTTCCTTGGCTTCGACTGAATGGCCAGTGAAGTACCAAAGATGTCCATGATTCAAAGATAGGCAACTCTTGAGATGGTGGATAGCCTTTAGTGATGCTCTTTTTAGTTGGAATTGTTTGTGTTCAGAGTTTAATGTTTAGAGATGTCCCCAAAGCATATAGCTTTTCTGGCCACTCTATGTACTGACTGAAGATAATGTGAGAAGGGGAGCAATAAGCACCATGGTATGTCTTATGTTGATTAACTCTTAGTCTTGATAATGCGCTGTTCTTCATTTATTTATGCAAAAAGAACAATTGATGTCTGCATTGCTGAACAATGTCAAACATTCACTCCTAGTATAGAGATCTGGACCTAAATCCATTGTTTATTTGCTCCCCATGCCATTCCAGTTTAAACCCAGCCATATGCAAATCGGTCTTGACCCTGCGCCCAATGGGAACAGTCCAGACCAACCTGCCAGGCCAGGTCCAACCTGGACCAGAAACAAGCATCCAGGGACTGGTTTCGGGGTATCATCCATCATCAGCCAGGATAGCTTGATTCCAGTGGCATGGTGAGCACAGGACCCACATCTGGGCATACCCGTCCCACTGGGGGGACAAATGCAAAAAGAACAATTTATGGACAGAATGCAGAACAATGCCAATGTGCACAAAATAACTCAAAATCTTTAAAATGCAAAACAAGAATTATGAAAGATTATGATTTAATTAATTGAACTACACAGATAAAAGCAGTAATGCCCATTTCTTATACTACCGAAAGGTGATAGCTCATCTATTGCAATACACTAATAAGCTATTTGAAAATAAATTGAATTAGTGATTTTTTGGCAAATGCAGCTTTTCTTCTGACCTGCAAGTAGCCACTGACTTAAATTACACCAATTAAGTAGTTACACACATAACATTTCCCAAAAAAGAGAACATTAAGGGCTGATTATATTCATATTACAAAAGTACAACTATCAAGTTTCATCATATTCACTGAATTTTGAGTAGACCACGTGCGTTGTTTTCATTTGCAGAACATGGAGTCGGTAAATGTCTGCTTGTTAAAAGTGAAAGTGAGTTAAAGTGAGATGGATTAGACATTATTGAGCAAAGAAATGCCGTTTCCCTTCTTTGCAAACTCCAGGAGTCTAACACCTAAAGCACGAGGTAAGGCAATGCTTTTCTTGACTGAGGTGAACAGCATTTTCCAGAACATTGCACCTTGTGTATTGCCATCCGTCACAGGTCACTTTTTTTCAGCCTGTGATTTACGGGTAGCATTGATCCTGTATGCTAATGGCTCGCCGGGCTTGCGAAATGGGCTTTCAATATTAAAAAAAAAAAAAGTCCGGCAATAAATGAGTACTCGGCAGCGGCTGAGGCTTGCTGCCACTTGGGAATGAACAACAAACACCTTCCTCAGATCCTGGCGTTTTATCTTAATTTAACCGCAGCTTTACGCTTCCAGACGCCAAGGGGAAACATTTACTTCATGAAAGAAATTGCACTTCATTAGTTGGTGATTTTAAACTCGAAAGTAAAACCTGTGTGAGAGGGATTATCGCGCGCACATACACACGCGCGCGCGCGCAAACGGAGCGCACTAAAGACTGAGGGGCTTATTTACAATCCCTTTGCGCCGCCAGTGCGTCACTTTTCCTGTAAGAAGAAGTGACGCACTGGAAGCGTAAGAAACTTGTAAATAATTCCTTGAATTTCAAGAGTTTGATATTGACTTAAAGTAGAGGTCTATCAAAGAGACAAGAATGCAACCATTAAAAGTCAGTTCACCAGAGGTAGAGGATGCGCAGGGCCGGCTCTAGGGCGGTGCGACCGGTGCCACCGCACCGGGTGCTGACTCTTGGAGGGGGCGCCGTGTTTGGAAGGATTTTATGATTTAAAAACCACCCGGTGCTGCATTGCTGGCTTCCGGCCATTTTCATACAACAATAAAAATATCGAGGAAACTCCGGTGATTAATGTTCTTCGTAGACAGAGAAGGAGTTTTTTCTAGAGGAAGTTTTAACTCATTTATGGTAGCACAGAGTGTTAATGTGCCTGCTGCAAAGAATGTGTACCATGCAGATCACAAAGTGAAGCTAGTTTAAATAGGTCAGTGCATTTGTCAGATCTTTTGGTTAAAAGCAGTGTAGATGTTAAAAATAAATCCTAACATGGAACAGTGAGCTAATTACTGTCATTCAAGAGCTGCATGCAAACAGTCAATGTATGGATTAGAGCACTATGATGTTTTCCTCCATCTTTCATTATTCTAATGTTTCAAAAAGGGTTCATTTCAGTAAAAAAAAAATCCTAATTATTAAATGTAACCCCCAACCCTGGGGTTATATTTTAAATTCTGAGTCTGTGCCTCTCCAGACTAAGCACTCTTAAACTATACTGTCTACCAGTATGGATGACATGTGACTTACCTTGTAGTCCTCTGGCTTATGTAACATTTCCTATACACTAATTTACACACATATGATTGATTGTCTCTGTGTAATGTGTGTGTGATGTTAAGTGCCCTGACACCTTACACTGGTATAGGTGGCACTATATAACTGATTAAATATATCTGAGAGAGAGTGGTCATGGAGACTTGAGGGGGGCACTGCTAAAGGGTGGTAGTGATGGAATCTGTGGGGGGCGCCCATGAGGGGCGCCAACAAACATTGTCACATAGGGCGCCACCAGTGCTAAAGCCGGCCCTGAGGATGTGACATCTAATTCACCAGATTACATAATAGGAGAGACCTCTTGCTTCGCATTTAGACCCTCAGCAGCCTAACCTTTGTGCTAAAGAGCTAAAAGGAACAGCAAGGTGTTGGATTTACACCTCTCAGGCCTTGCTTAACAGTTATGCCCGACAATTGCCAAAAAGTGAGGGATGTCCCGTCTGCCATATTACAAGTGCATTTATGCTACTTGGGGCTGATGGCGCTGCTCTGCCAACTTTAAATATGGGCCTTAAAGCCAGGGCTGAAGCTTATGTAAGGTACCTTAAATCACACCTTTCAATGGCACCAGTTTATGCTAAAAGGTCTAAGGGGCATATTAACAAGGGCTTTATTGGCTTTAAAAGCCAAAGAAGCGGAGATAAAAATATCGCCCTATTAACAACAGGGTGCTAACATGCGAAATCGCATGTTAGCACCCTTTTTCACAACGCTTCCCTTTGCATCTCTAATGAGATGCAAAGTGGGCGTTCCAGAGCAAAATAATAGGAGAAATATCGCTAAGCGACATTTCTCCTATTATCAAGCTTCACGCTAACTCTGTTAGAGACAAAAAAAGCAGCGCTAACCACGGTTAACGCTGCTTTTTTACGTCTGGTAATTTTCAGATTTAGCAATGTAATCCAATGGTAGGTGGATTACATGGATAAGTCCACCATGGGCTATCAACAAGGATATCCCTAGCCTTGTAGTTTTATCGCTGCATTACCAGCGATAACCTCCCAAAATGCCGGTTAGCGTTGTTAATAACGCGATAACCAGGCGATATTATCCAGCGATAGCGGGCGTTAAAAAAATTAACACTAAGCGCCCTTAGCGTTAATTTTCCCTGTTCCTTGTTGATATGCCCCTGACTTGGTTAATCATTGCGAGCCCTCCAGAGGTCACTTCTCCTACTACTGTTTTAATGACCTTGTGACGCCAGAAGTAGTAAAAGTAGTAAAGCCAGTGAGGGCTTTATAATGCCGAAGAGAAACGAGTATATCAGCAGTGAAAATGCTAACAGACTACTTAGCAGGTTATTGTTATTTAGTCTAGACAGAATTAACCAAGCAGTTATGTGTTCACTGATCAGAAACTGTATTTCCTCAGGTTTCCTCCATTTTTGTATCTGTATGTTCTAGTGCCAGCGGAGATGTTGAAAACTGTACGTCCAATGAAAAGGGAATCCACAATTTAATGGACAAAGCAGATATTTCTCCTCTCACATGCTCCCCCTTTCTGCAGGATGCCCTGTCCCCAATTCACATTGGATCTTGATTCTTCCTAATAAATATCATTGCACCCCACCCCCTTTTTCCCCGCATTACCATACTTGGGTGTCACCTAACCGGCCTTCTCTTCCATGCTTTGTAGTTTCATCTTCTCTCCATTCTTTCCTTCTTCTCTTTACTTTCCTCTTTCTCTAGCTTATTTTCTTGCCCCGCTATTACTTTTCTCCCTTTCTTATATATTAGGATTGTTTGTTATTGGTGCATGTATCGCACTCAAGATTTGTATCTCAATATGGATTCATGCTTGACTTGCATGTCACTGCTGTTATGTTTCAGTACTTAAATTATGGCAATAAAAAAACCCACAAAAAAAGGAAACTGTATTCCCTCAGGTTTTCTTCAAGTATATATCTGTTTGCTTTAGTGCTAACCACAGCTGAAGTGTCTGTGATGCCATCACTGGAAGGCTGGAGTTGGTGCTGAGATAAAGGTGTGTGGGACTATTGAAAATTGGAGGAAGGAGAAGTAGGAGCCAGGAATTGACCCAAAAAGGGGTGATGTTTTACCCAAAAAGGGGTGATGTTTTTGAGTAATACCTCATGGACCGTCCGAGAGAGAAGAATGTGTGTGTTGTGTGGGAGACAGTGCAGAATGACCCTTAACCAATGTATATGACAAAGCTTGCTAAAAAATCTGTTTAGAAAAGGGAATTGTAAAATATTTGTATAAAGTATTTAATAGGTCCTTAGGCTTTAGATAATGTATTTTTACTATAAATGTGTGAGATTAATTTTAAGATTAACTGTATATACGAACTTAATGGAAACCAAGTTAGTGGTGATAATTCTAAGAGCCTGATCATGAGTGGGTTGGTTAATTCCGACCCATGCGTAAACCGCTGTTTATAAATGGGTCGGAAGTAGGAGTTCAAAGGTATTTAGCGCATCTGATAATTATCGGATGCGTTAAATAACTCAGCCTTTGTTAAATTTCAGCAGCTCAAACCTGCCAAAATTTATTGGGGGTAAATCATACAGTATTTATCATATCATGCAGATTTTGGTGCTTTAACCATTAAAATCTGCATGATATTCTCCAGAAGCTCCTAATAAGTGCTATTTATCACACCTGATAAATAACAAACCCATTAGTATCGTTCTTTACCAGGTGTGATAAATAGCACCTATACTCATAATCAGGCCCTAAGTGGTAATGGACATATTTTACCAGTTACATTTAAGCAGTTTTGACCTGCTGAATTTGAACAAAGCTTGAGGTATTTAATACATCATATAATTATCAGATATGTTAAATACCTTCAAACTTGTAATTCCAACCCATGTGTAAACAGGGATTTGCCCATAGATCAGAACTAACCGACCCACTTGGAAATGTGGACATTTCCATAAGAGAGAAAAGATGTATTTAAAGTTTTTTGTCTGGTCAATCAAGCATAGGGTTTACTCTGCATCTGTTGACGCCCACTGGAGTAACAGTTGATACTGCACACCTTCGTGGCTGTGCATCTGCTGTGAATGTGCTTGTGTGAGTGGCTGCAGCCATGGTGGTTTTGTATATAAAGTTGTATCAAGCACTGTCGCGGGCCGATATATTGCGATTGCTGGGTAAAGTTAAACAAACATAACAATGTTTGGCACCATAAACAGTGGGTGTGGCCAATTTGTTTATTATTGACAGTACTGTGCAATGAACTATAGATTCCTCTATAATAGCTTGGCTCGTCTTGCATGTAATAAACAATACATTCCTAACAATAGGTTCCAGAAGGCAAAGTGGAGGCATTGTGCAAGTTAATATTTACTACATTATTTAGGTAATGATTATATATGTATTACGCCTAAATGGCATATATGTATGAAGGAGTTTTGAAGGATTCAGATTGATATAGAATTAAACAAATTTCTGAGAGAGTTATACCTCATCTCTATTAACCACGCAGCTCTCTAATATAAAATGGGACTCATCATTCCAGGCTACACTGGCACTCCCTAGGTAGTGCTACTGGAACATCTATAGTTATTTATTACAAAAAAGCAAGCCAGGGATCACAGCGTCTACCTTTAGCTGTCCTTAATGCAGGCCCAAGTGGAGGAGAAGGAACTGCTCCCTCTGCGCAGGGATGTTGGGGGAACCTGAAGGAGAACCCTGTGGCATAAGATGTGGTGGCTGTAAGGACACAGTGTTGGCACATGACACAGGAAGCATAAGCAGAAGGAAGTTCTCTTTGCATGGTGAAGGAACCATGATGGGATCATGGAGAGCTCTTCCTGGAGCACCACAGAAAGCTGTCTTTGGAAAAGAGCAACAGAGAGGCAAGAAGCAGTGGTAAGAGTCTGAGGTGTTTCAGGAGCCTAAGGAGAGACAACACCTTGATGGAACAAGAGTATATGGGTGATTGGTGAGATGCATGGAGCCATGAATGTATGGATGTTGAAAAGTGTGAGAGAGAAAGAAGGACAGCAAGGGATTCTGAAGAAAATGGGTAGGGACCTAGTGGAATTGTGGGAGAAGTTTGTGGAAAAGAGAGGCCAAAAAGAAATGGAAAAAAGGAACAGGGAGCAGTGATGGACTGGCCTTTCAGTCAGTCAAGCAGTCTGACACTGCTAGTTGGGCCAGCTTGACAATCCCTGTGTCTGGGCCTTTGCTTTAGTCCCATGGGGTGTGATGGGACCAAAACTAAACAGTACAAACCCTGACCCTTTGATGTTGTGGTGGTAGAGGATACACTGCACTACTTGTATAATTCTTTGATGGTAGTAGAGCAGGTGATAGGGGAGAATGACAATGACGGTTGGGACTTTTGGAGGATACGACAAAAGACTTTGGGATGGCTTTAGCACTGGAAAAGACTGAAAGACTACCCACTATCACATTCTTAGGCGCAGCGCTTGAGGCTTCAGCAAGGGTATCTTGTCTATCAGTTGGCATAGGGCTGGTTATTACAATAGGTTGTTGGCAACCTGAAGAGTAACTTGAAGATACTGCAACAGGTACTACATCATCAGAACTTTGCATGTGAAATGGTGGCATCAGGTAGACATTTTTCAGGCCAGAAGATGTTTGCCATATTTGGTTTTGATTCTTGGAGGAAAACAATAGAGTGATTGTTTGGCATCAGAATCAGAATAACTTAATGAGATTGTCTATGAACGTTTCTCTGACATATTTGGGTTAGCCTTTACTGGAAAGAATGCTGATGTGTGGAACAGTGGCCAGTGCTGGGAGAGAAGAGATTTTGAGCTCACTTAGAGGTTAGTGGGGCTGCCTGCTTGCCCACCTGGTCAGCAGTGTGAAGCCCTCTGCTTCACTGATGAAAGACTGCCCACCATCGTTAAAGATGGCAAGAATTTTGGTGCTGTCATGGGAGCCGCTTTGACTCCCCTTAATTCTTATTAGTTTTTATTTAGTATATCTCCAAACAACCTCAGTGCAGCAGAGGAGCAAACCTTGTGGCAAAATATCACTCATATGGTGAAGTTCATGAGGTTGGGGTAACACACGGGGGAAGTTATTAAGAGATGGCAGGATGAGAAGAAGGATTTGAAACAGAACAATGCTTATGCTCATGCCAAAGGCCACTTTAGTATGGACATGCAACTAGCCAGTATAATAAATTCTTTATTCCTTTCCTTTGTCAGACTTACACTCTTTTCAACTCTTTCCTATCCAATTGCACCAGCTCTGCCCACCCTGTCTTCCTGGTCCAACCTGCAGACTTATGTATTTTATTACTGTCATCTTCCAATGTATGTTAACACCAATATTGCACAATATTACTGATATTGATCAACATTTATGAACTACCTTCCAGCCAAATCTTGCAGCAGCTTGCCATACATGGTGTCTACTGCCTTTCCCACTTCCATCTACTTTTGTTTGCTATCTCCTCATGTTTAACCAGTATTTTGGTGGTTTCCGCAAGTCTCTATCATAATCACCAATGTATTTCTTACCTTGAATCACTTCTGCCAAACCATCATTATCGATTATCCTCCATCATGACAGGATAAAGGTGTACCACTATTGAATTACTCTAACAGACCAACAGTGGTCAATATGGATGCACTATGATGGGAAGGATGTGATGAGCTTATGTGGGGTAATCTCTCTTTCTTCACCTGAAGGTGAGCAAGGAAAAAGCTTCCTTTTTGTTTAGTTACCCTCATACACCCTAGTGGTGTCATGCTTCATCATCGGGTCACCCCGACGCCTAAAAGTCGGGGTGGGCTCAACCACACTGTTGGGAGCTCTTGAAAGAAGTGTATGACCTGGGGGGCTGAAAGATTAAAATACCTCCGACAGATCCCCAGTATCCCTTTATTTTTGGGTCTGTCTGGGTTAGTAAAACAAAAAGAATTTGGGTCTTATTGGAAGTCTTATGGTCCTAAGACCCTAGTGCCAATATGTTTCAGTCCATTAGTGGCCATAAAGGTCCAGGACTTTCTTCAGGGCAAAGTAGGCCTCCCTAGGGGACAGGAAAAAGGGGGGTTCCCTATCCTGCACCTCGTACAAGGGCAGAGTAGCTACTCCTTGTGTTAATGATTGATTATTTATCAGTCATGCGTCATCCTCCATCTGAAAAGAGAAGAACAAACGACAAAGAAACAAACAACATACATTTGTACGATATCATAATAGTATTTCTATAATGCTGTGTCCCATAACGCGTGCTTTGGAAATAAATTCTTGCCAGTTGGTCTATATATTCTCAGTAAAATAACTCTATACCTCGCTCTCACTCATCACTCACACCGTGCTTGTGAATAAAACATAGTCACTGATCATTATCTCTCCTTACAAAGGGTTGTGCTGGAAACATCAATAAAAACGTCCTTACCCAAGTTCTGGAGGGTTTCTGTGTCTCGAGGAACCGTAATGCATCTAGGGGTAGCTCTATAGTCAAACCCTAATATAATGGCCCCGAATAGGTAAGGGAAATGCAAGAGAGCAGCATAAGGGGTATTACTCTGAATCGCGTCTATATTCCCATGTGTTCCCCGTGTGGGGAAACACGATCATACAGAGACATCCGTGCACACGCCCGTCACTTACTTCGTCAAGAATTTATTGTCAGGATATGAGCAAATTCGCCACCACACTAATCATCTGTCACGTAGCAATATTATGTACAGATACGGAGATGAGTGGTACACGTCTGGAAAGAATTGAACACCACTATGTCATAGACACAACTTGGCACCTGTGGTTTTTGGTCTTTTTCCAAAGCACGCGTTATGGGACTCAGCATTATAGAAATACTATTATGATATCGTACAAATGTATGTTGTTTGTTTCTTTGTCGTTTGTTCTTCTCTTTTCAGCTGGAGGATGACGCATGACTGATAAATAATCAATCATTAACACAAGGAGTAGCTACTCTGCCCTTGTACGACGCGCAGGATAGGGAACCCCCCTTTTTCCTGTCCCCTATGGAGGCCTACTTTGCCCTGAAGAAAGTCCTGGACCTTTATGGCCACTAATGGACTGAAACATGTTGGCACTAGGGTCTTAGGACCATAAGACTTCCAATAAGACCCAAATTCTTTTTGTTTTACTAACCCAGACAGACCCAAAAATAAAGGGATACCGAGGATCTGTCTGAGGTATTTTAATCTTTCAGCCCCCCAGGTCATACACTTCTTTCAAGAGCTCCCAACACTGTGGTTGAGCCCACCACGACTTTTAGGCGTCGGGGTGACCCGATGATGAAGCATGACACCACTAGGGTGTGTGAGGGTAACTAAACAAAAAGGAAGCTTTTTCCTTGCTCACCTTCAGGTGAAGAAAGAGAGATTACCCCACATAAGCTCATCACATCCTTCCCATCTTAGTGCATCCATATTGACCACTGTTGGTCTGTTAGAGTAATTCAATAGTGGTTAACTGATTATAATAAGGAGGAGTTAATCTGACTCTGAATCCTCTCTACCCTCTAGGCCTCGAAAAAGTTTTTTCACTAGCCTTTGATGTGAACACATAAAGGTGTAACCTGGACTGGCCATTCTGCTCAAGAGGTTGTCTTGCCAAATGTGTTTCTCCTTCTCCTTTCTTTGTTCTCCATCTATGGATGCTCACTATCATGGTGCTAGTGCTGTACTCATAATAGACAGGAGAGGGTGTGAAGAAAGTACAGCCTGAACACGTTTAGTATAATTTACAAAAACGATCCAAATAAAGCGTGGATCACCATTCAGTTTCATCAGATGTGTGGTTATGTGTTTGTCTACATGCAATCATCATAACAAATAAGAAGCACTTTAAATGAAAAGAAAGATAACCTGTATGTGCAGATCAGGGTTGTGAGCATGGTTGAACACAGTGGGGCTGAAGCACATATCCTCAGGAACCCCAGAGGTCAAAATACGAAAGGTGTATAGAATAGTGGCGAACGTTACTACAAGAGAACTGCCAGTCATGAAAGATTTGATCAATTATAGTGCTCGTTCTGAAATTCCAGATTCAGAGAACCTTGTGCAAGAGATTATTAGGTCCAAAGTGCCAATTGTGATGGAGAGGTCTGAAAGACTCAACAGCAGATGTCATCTATTTGGCCAACCAAGAATCATTCTGTATTATGAGTAAAGTGGAAACTAGACTGCACTGCAACAAGAATAAGATTATCCTCAGTGAATTAAGATGGCTTGGCATTTAAATTCCTGTTCAATATTTGGGCATGGATGTTGGCCGTAGTTTGGCCAAGATGGGATGACCTGTTAAGTGATCTTCAACTATGGAACAATAGCCTTTTGGAAATCAGAGGACACTTTAGTGGTTTTTCGGGACACATAAAAAGACAGGTCAAAAGGGGAAATAATGATGTTGGGTACCTTATTAAAATGAGCCATTGGACAGAGCTCCAGAGGGGACCTAGATCTAAAGCAAGGCAGCATCCTAGGTGACCTCATCATTTTCAGTAAATTTTAAAAATGAGGGAGAGCGCCGTCCAAAGTAGGCATGCGTGTAAAATTCCACTCTGCCTTCAGAGTTTGTGGAATTCGGGAACTACACAGAGAATGCGGAGTTCCAGATAAGTTCCACTTTCTGCCTTAAGGCAGACTGTTTTTTTGGTTGGCGCGCTCGAGCCGTGATTTGCACATGTTGGCGAGCATGACGATTCTTGCCAGGAGCTTGCTAGTGCTCGTGTGACATGGCAGCCGCTTGCGAACGCTCACATGATTTGACTGCGTGGCTGCATCCTCAAGGAGAAGCCGCTAAATCTACTTGGAGAAATGTTTTAGGTTTAATATCCATCTCTAATGGACCGTTTAAGTTGTTGTATAGTTTGAGGAGCCTTTCTTTTATTTTACATTTGTTTTCAACATGAAGGAAGTGCCCCAGAATCTCCAACTTCCTGTTCCTGTCCAACAAGCTCCTCCCAGTGCTTTGTTGATCTACTTGTCACTTTTCATTTGAATTTGAAGCTGGAAGAATCCCCCTCTTTGTCTGCTGCATATATACCATTGGATTTAAGGACTTTATTTTTCTGATACCTCAAGTAAGTTCAAAGACTGCTGTCTAAGGATGTTGTTTGTTTGATAGAGGACATTCACCATGATTTATATCTACTTGTATTTGATGTTTAAAAGTTATTGTGGTGGGTGGCCTGCAGTTTCAGTAGGATGCAAATTATTTTTTTGCATATTATTTTTCTTCTTTTGTAATGGAAAAATGTAGCACAGTTCAGTACATTTCCCCCATGTTTTTAAATAAATGTTACTATGTGGCCTAGTCTGCCAACTGTCCACCCAGCCAGTAGGCCCAGTACTTGTAATGGGCACATGAAACCACTATTTCTGTGGTGGCTGTTCAATTGAAACAACATTTAGGCCAGAGATGGCATTGGATAAAATGTAAAATTTTGTTTTTTTGGGGGTAATACACGTTTTCTTCTGTAAAAAGTGTATAAGTGGGGTAATATATATTTGATGCCTTTGGACGATGTGTGTCTGTTGATAAGTTTGGACATTGGGCCTTGTCCCGTTTTCTTGGAAACACTCATTGGTCTCTTCCTGCACAAATATCAATAGAGCCAGAGAACCCTTGTTTAAGAAGCCCTTGATTGTAAAGGTTGGACACTGGGCATTGTGCTGATTTCCTGGAAACAAGCAATTGTCATTACAATTAGCGATAGTGCCACAGGTATTCCCATTGGCTGAATGGTTGGATATTTGGATGGAACAGACCATGATGTAGCCATATGAGTTAGGTTATAATTTGAATTTACTTGTTCTTATATTGATTTATGTATCCAGGCAAACATTCTATTGTCCTGATGAGGATCCCATATGTTTAATGGATCGAAACGTCATCGACTGAATCACTCTGACTTGTATGATTATGTACAATTGTTTCTTGGGTGCAGTAGAGTTATCTTTGATAGAAGTGTGACTTTTGATTTTATGTAACTCTCGATGTCACAAAACGTTTTTTGCCTGTCTGTTTGTTCAATACCTGTTCTGGTGTGTCCCTTAGGTGTACACACTCCTACAAACCTGGTTTAATTTTGATACAAATAAACTACTGTTTAAATAATTGATTGAACACTTCCTGGGAATTATTGCTGTGTGCTCAGAGTATCACTCACTCTTCTATAATGCTTAGAGAGCCCTGTTCCTTATAGCCTTAACTACCCTTGGTCCCTGGGTATCCTTGAGTTTCCCTTGTCTGGTTGAAACAATATAGTAACATAGTTAATGCCATGGCAGATGTTGGCTATTTCAGGGTCCTGTGTTCGGTGCACTGCATCAGCATCGTTGTACAGGACTTTCTCAAAAAAGAAGACCAAGTCGGCAACTTACAATCTAACTGCAGAAGAATCTGCACTTATTTCAGCTATTCTTTTAAAGCCCGGAAGCAGTGGAGGATCGTTCATCATGATAATAGAATACCACTTAAAACCCTCATACAGGAGGTGCCAACACATTGGAACTCAACCTCGTATATATTGCAATGTCTGTTTGAGCAGTACAGACCAATCAAATTATGCTGTGGAAAGAGGGGATGCAACTGGGAATTGCATGATTATTGGGATGGTCAAATGGGGGCTAGTCAAATACCTGACAGAGATGCTGCTCCCTTTTGAGGTTTTCACACAGGCAGTCAGCAAGGAGGACAGTACATTGGGCCAAGCTATCCCATTGTTGCATATGCTACAGGAACACCAAAGGATATGCCTGAACTGTACACAGGTGTGCACGAAAAGAAAGATGCACATGAGTTGGTGGAGAGCTTAATCCTTCACTTGACTGATAATATAAGACTGAAAAGATATACTGTGTCATCCAAACATAACATATGTGCCACTATTCTTGATCCATGGTACAAAAAATGACTGGCCATTTTCATTCCTTTTTCCGAAGGTTATGTTTCACAATACAAAATGTGGATTACTGAGCTAGCCAAAAACCTGGAAGACGAACAAGATTAACAATGAACGATAATGAACGAGTGGAAATTAGAGGCCTCCCTCTCAGCCAGAGTTCCTGGGGTCCCACCTTCAATTTCCACAGACGTCAGTTCTGTTGTCTCACAGCCGCCAACACCATCAACAAGTACACCAGCAACAACCACAACCACAGGAGAATCATCCCTAACCTCCACAATGGCTTGGTCTCAAGTGGCAGGTCTTAAGTCACATGCAGAGGCTAAGACAAAAGAAGTCAAGCAAGTTGTGCCACTAATGAACATTCAGAGGATGTTCTGGGAATACCTGGATGACCCAACAAAGGTCTATGTGGAACAAAACCCATTAGGGTATTGTATGAAAAGAGGCACCAATCTGGCTTATCCAGTATCCAGTGTGTCTGCTGAGTGTGTGTTCAGTATGGCTGGTGTAGTGTTCACAGAGAGAAGGACCAGCCTCTCACCTCAAAACGTGAAGCAACACTTTATACCACCAAATTACACCATGATTGAAATAACACTGGAGGAGGATGTGAGTGATTGGTCAGACTCAGGTCATAGTAGTGTGTTAGCTGATCAACTTCTGGGTAACCCTCTTGAGTTTTAGGACAAACTCTACTTCTCTGACTTAGTATGCCTGGGCCACCATAGAACCTTCTGTTGCCGAACTGCTTTGCCAAAAACATATATATATATGGATATAGCTAGGGTAACATTACATATTTAGTTTGTTTGAGTCTGACTGACTTATGCAGCCCCACTGTTTTAGTCACATGCGTGGCCAGATTGGAGTTGGACCAGTGTGCAGTGAAAAATTCTTACCCCTATTCCCTTCAAGGACATTGGAGAGACAATGCCTGCCTCCGTCATGTTACTATTTTTTTTTTTATCGCCAAGTAGGACTGCCCCAGAACATTTGTTTTACAAGACTTCCCAATGTGTGTTACATGCATCAAAGAGGATCTACAATTGTGTACCACCGTGCTTGGATTGGAACAGGTAACAATTGCACCAATGAATGATATATGAGTGATTGTTAGTGATGATTTATGTGGTGGCAGACAGCGAGGGAGGGTGTTCAATTAGTATAATTTTTAAGCTTGATTGTGATGATTTTCAATTTTGTGGCCTGTTGGGTGATCATTTTTCCTGAAGGTGATTGGCCCTTCCCCTTTGACACTTAGGGTCTTATTACTATGTCGAGCGGACCGTCGCGGAAACAGGACCAACTGGCCTTCGGTCGGTGGTCCCGACTACCTAATTACAATTTCTCAATTGGAGCTTGTGTTACGGCTGTAAACCCGCCATAACAGAAGTTCCCATTGAGAAATGGGAGTCTGTGTTCATCCTTGCACCCCGTGGAAGGCAATTCAAGGTGCCTGCCACAGGGTGCAGGGTCAACAAGGACCCCCAACTGGAGGGCGAATACAGAAGGGGGCCCTTCTAGGGGCCCCCTGACATGATTTCCGACAGGGTTTCAATGTCTTAAAGGCTGGCATGGAAACTCCGCCGGAAACCATGAATTGTAATCCAGAAGGTGGAAACATCTTCCATTTGGATTTTGGGCTAGTCTCTGACTGGCAGACGGGCTCCTGGAGCCCATCGGAAGCCAGTCAGAATGACCTGCCAGTTTCAATTCCGACCAGCTGTATCATAATCAGCCAGTTGGAATTTAAAGGGTCGATGTTGGTCATAAGGCCTCCAACATCAGGTCAGAGACATTACGACCTACATCGTAATAAGGCCCTTAGCGTGATTTGCTTTCCGGGTCCAGTCTTTTATTTTCTGGTTCACACTCTTCAAATACCAGAACAGTCCATTTAGTTAACAAACACAAATCTACACACAAAAAATTACTGAATGTTTCTGTTCTTATTCATCAACAGCATTGCACTACAGGTCAATGACTCTCATGTGGACCGGTCAGAACGGAGTTGTACAGATTCATTACTCAAAGTCAGGAGGAGTATGACAGAAGGACTCAGATGGGGCTACCATAACAACAGCCAGAGGAAGGAAGTTATCAACTTCAGGGAAACCAACATGATGATGACTCTAAAAGGCCTACTCAGCTCTGTGGACTGGTGAGAAGTCCATTGATTTGGTGGAATGCAATTCTTCTGAGTGTCTGCCGGGTCAAATTTGAAACTCCTCTATTATGTGGTCAGGTTGGACTGTTGCAACTTAAGTATCAGGAGACAGACATGTGATGTCACATAATCACATTATACACGCTCTTGGCTAAATATTATGACAGTTGTGAGATTGATCACCCCGGTACATGTAGGTACTTGTCTGTGATTGGTTGTAATTTCCTCAAATTTTTAAGTTTATCACTCGCACATGAGTCTTAAAATGAATGATTGCAGAAGATTATGCTCTTGCTCTGCCTCTGAGTCTTATTGGTACACTCCTCATGAAGCTTACCTTCTGTCCTTCTCCTTTACTCATAATATCATTTCTGTTTTACAATCTGCAGGCCGTCTCTTCTCCTGCACAAAAGGCAAAAACTCCATAACATTCCTGCTTACTTTACTGAACCGCTTTAGCAGGCACCCAAGATTGATGGACAATAGGGGAAAAATGCAGATGCACTGCCCCATTTGGCAATACAGTATCGTATCTTTTTTGGAATAATTTTTTCGAACTGTGTGGGTACACTTCACTCCTCCATAATTTGTATTTTTCAAACGTAGATGACAGTACATTTAGATATATAATAATAATTTGGGTCTCTCGGGCCAAAGGACTGTTTGCAATGCATTTAACTGAACTGTGCCATACTCAGTCCTTCATTTCCTTTCACAACAGATTGATGATGTGCTGCTCATCGTCCAGATGAATATTGTCTTTGTGTTGTGTTTGTCTTTATCACACCTTCCCCAAATCCCAATTCCCATTTATTCATCAAACCCCAGGGCTGGGTGATTTATTGAGGTGTGACTTAATTTACTCCATAAGCGGATCACACACTTGGTAGGGTGGATGTAGTGAAAGGGATACCAATTAACTGTGTGATGTTCTGTTACCTGAGTAATAGCTTAAATGATCCATATTTTATACATAGAAAAACATAATTTGTCAGTATCATCTTTCGGCCCTTGTGTTGCGTAACGCTTAACCTTGTCCACCCTGGAATTTAAATCCACTTTTCCTGACTCAAAGATTTTAAATGCTAGCTCCACATTGCTCAGAAGTTACAATTGCTATTTTTTGTGATATTATCAGGTGTTCGTTGTTGTGTCATGGTGCTAGTAATCTGGTGACAGTCTCAATCTTTGTAAAGCTTTGATATCAATATAACCCTCTAACTCTTTGTTTTTCTTCCATTTTAGTTGCCTGTGATAGATAATCAATTTGATGAATCCTTCAGTTGGAGCTCACCTAGGTTGGAGTTGAACTTTGCTTGTGATGCCTTCCCTTTTAGCACACTAGCCTACTACCACTACTACCACTATTAAGAATAAGAATGGCACATGGGAAACCATGCAGTTACTAAGGTTGGAAGATTTAAAGAGGTAGCCGCCATAGCTTCATCTATTCTGGTAAGAGAAGTATGGAGTGAATTGAACCAGTTTAGTTAGCAAGTATGCAACTAATTTCTAGTACAGAGAAGCAATTTCTTATCTAGGTTGTTGTAGGCAATATAGGTCATAGCAGTGTACCCTCTAATGGTCAAGATATTTACAGAGGGTAGTAAGACAATGGTATACAACAACCAATAACTAACCGGTATACAATTTGATAAACAGACTAAAAATGCAGGTAGTACAAAAATGCAGTAGTGCAAAGTAAAAGTAAAACATAAAAAACTACTTAAGGAGTAAAGTATGATAAAATAATTTCCCTTTAATATTTAACAACAACAAAAACACCCTCTCCACCCACAACATGCCCACCCCTCTCCCCAAACAAATTTGTCCCATCCCCAACTAATGTTCAAAGAAGAAAATTGGCAAAAAGTCCACAAAAACCCAGCCCCTCTCCCTTCCCACCCTCTCCACCCAAAACAAAAGACCCTCCCACCAAAATCAACATTTTTAAAAAGGGCTCAGAAGAGAGCATTGTCAATGCAGGTCCAGAGTTGGTCCAGAGTTGGAATAGTCTGTCTGAGAGGTATGGGGGGGGGCAGCAGTGGTGGTTAGGGCCACTGACAGCTGCTGGCAGCTGGCTGGATGAACTTGGACCCGGGGCAGATGCTTCTGCCTCCTCATCCACCAAGGACACAAGCCAACAGTATTCGACCTGGATGGTTCAAAATGTAAACAGACACTTTGTGTGGGAAAAGAATGCCTCTTATTAATGAGAAAGGCATTATGCACTGTGGAGTACAAGTTGTTGTACTAAAGTATTGGAGGCATGCTAGCTAGCTTGTTGGGTACTTTTCTACTCTCTGTAATCTGCAGCTAGGGTAGCTGTAATGAACAGTTATCTTACTTTAATTCCAATGGCCCTGCTCTTCTCCAAATGCCTTTCAAATTCTACCCTGACACCAAAGAGGCAGATGAATAGCAAATAAAATACTACATCACACACATCACGTATAATATGCAGATATCCTGTCTGCCGTGAGTAGACGGTGGGAAAAATTATGCACTGCACTACAGGTAAAGGAACCGGATATACAGATTGCATTTGGCATGTTCGTCAGAGACTATCCCATCTTCCAAGCTTTAAATCAGGCACTTAGTCCCACTTTACTCCCTGTCCTTGCTCTCCGCCACAAATTATTTCCAATAAATTAATTCACTTGGCATTAAGCAAAGGAATCTTGACATCCTCTACTGAAGGGTAAGTTAGAGGGATTAGGTCAAGTAGGTAGAGCTTTTGCTATAGAATAGCTGGGTGTCACTGATCATCACCATGTGCCTAAGCTTTGGCTTATTCAGTCACCGTAGTTGATGAAAGCCGAAAGAGAAAACTTTGAGCAGGTGGAAATCTGTCATGGGAAACTATGAAATATTTTTATGATTCACTTCACATAGCCATAAAAATGTAGCACATGGCATGAATGGATTTTCAATATTTAGGTAGGCTGGGACAGAAGACTTTAGAACAGAATAAAGGAGTTAAATACTAAAAGGAAACTGAGTGGGCTAAGGGAAACACCTTGTGTTCGGTTTGCAGTGCATTGAAACTTTGTAATTGCCGCATTAACTGAAGCAGACGCACATTGCACAGCCAACACTGCAGTCACAAATTGAACCATACTACACATAGGTCATGCGTGGTGAAATTCCATGGGCAGGAAGCAGGGTGATGAGTGATGATTGGTGGGATACCTATCTGGCACGCTTAACACGAACAGTGGGTCAAGAGTGCAGACCAAAAATAAATTATAGCTCCCACTTTAAACCATAGCTTTCATAATCATCAAACCAAGTAAGTGAAGTAGGTGAGCATGCCCTTCGGCTGAAGAGCTCCCTTGTTTCTTCATTCAAGCAATTATTCATACATCTTTTCATTCTCCTATATTCGCCCATTGATAGCCACCATGATTGAATCTTTACATACTCTCTTCCAGTCTTTCACCAAAATTTCTAATCCATATTATTCATCCATATATTCATTCATTCAGTATCTACCCTTTCAACCATCCTTTCACCTATCCATCTAGTTTTCCAATACCCACCCACGCATCCTTTCACCTACCCATGCTTCCTTTCACTCATATACCATTTCACCCATCCTATCTTTTAACCTTCTGTTCTTTCCCGTTCCCATCAACCCATAATTTTTAGTGTTCATTTTGTGAGCTTTTGCTGAGTTGCAGATAAAAGAGGCCATAAGAACTGAAGAAACACTGTAGCTGCTAAAGCTAGGGGTTCACAATCATAAGTCTCATGAGTCACAGCGCCCTGGTAGCTAGTGAGTATAATAGTAATTGTAAGCAAGCAATGTGACTTACCACCACCTGTCCTTGCCACAGCTGTATCTCCCTGTCAACTGCCTCTGCAGGACAAGTGGCCCATCACTGGTGGTCTTATCAGCTAGAAAAAAGCATTACATATTTTTTAGATGCCAAATTCGCTGCCCCTTATTTATTTTTAATCAAAAAATTACAACTGCAATACATCACTACAGTTCTGTTAGCAGTATCTTCTATCAGAAATATCACTCTGGGCCTTTTGTTGGCTGAAAATGTTAGAAAAGCCAGGTAGGCATGCCAACCAAAACTGTTTGTAATGAAGGAGCAGAGCTACAGCTTATGATGATGATCATGAGCCGTTAAAGTGCAATGAAGGGGTGGAATCATGGTCACTAAAGAACATATCATATGGTGCTGGTTGGCAAATGCAATGGGATGTCATAGTTTCCAGCCATGCTGCACTGTCATGGAAACTGCTGCTGTACTGCATAAATGAATTACAGCACAGCACTGAGTGGTCGGGGGATGGTCCATGACCATGGTCACTCTTTTGTTAACATTTAGAGCATGAGCAAAAAAAAGAAAGCCTTCTCAACAAACACGTGTGGTGAATATTACTAGCTTACCTGGGCCTGCAATCATCACAGTAGACAGTAGAGTACTAAAAATCTGTTCATAGTCTTACAGTACCACAAGATATATAGGGGAGAGGGAAAGCTTGCTAACAAAGCAGAATAAACTATAGACTATTGTAGAGGAGAAAGCTAGCTACAAAAAACATGAAATAAGAAAAAAACAATAATACAGGGATAACAAGAATTAAACAAAATTTGATAGGTGAGTTAGGAAAAAAAGGAGACAGTATAAAAAAAATTAACAAGGCAAAATTAAAAGTAGTAAAATAGTGGGTAGAGATAAAAGTTAGGGATATAATAATACATAATTGGAGTTACTGGGATGAGCAGAGCCCATTGCTGCGGCACTGGTGGTCGGTGCCTCCTCACTGACTCCTGGACCCACCCCCAGGCTATCCCTCTTCTTCTTGCCCTTGGGTGCTGATGCAAGAAATAAAGCGGATACATACAATAGATTAGTGATACAGTTAAACTCCCCAATAATATCATGACAGGAAAACACAGTAACATTGTACTTTTCTAAATCAGATCGCCTATATTACTTGTATCGACTGTCGAGTTGGCCATACTAATCCTAAAATCTCTATTCCAAATTTCCTTCACAAAAATTACATTTGGAACTAATGCATTACAATGAATGAACTTCGATTTTATTCTCATTTCTCAACCCCCTTGATGGACCAACTCAGTCTCCCTTTTATGCAATCTATAGATGCATACTACACATCACAGTGATATTGCTTGGCACTGTACGTGCTATATAAAGAAAGTCACAGAGAACGCTAATTCACTGTCATCAGAAATTCACTATGAAGCCAGGAGCACAGTTGAGGAGTCTGCAATGACTTAGCCGCTGAGTACGCTTAGGTAGTACCAAGAGCCAGGCTAGCTCGACCTGGATCACATAATATTCTTGGTGTAATCTGAACTTATCGCTGGGTGTGAGCAGCATGCGATTTGGAATTTTTTTTTAACATTGTAGATCACAAACACAACAAATAATTACCCACCGAACCCCACAATTACCTTGCCTATCAGGTTGAACAGGTTCTGCTCGCGGTCGATGATGTGCGCCCAATGGTACATCAGCTGCTGTTAGGTGCGCTGGACTTGGGTGTTATGGCAGACACACCGGCGCACCCTTCCCCAATGCCACCCTAAGTTGGAAGGGTATGCCCATACATGGGTCCCTTTCTCACTTAGCCACTGGAGTCAAGCTAGCCTGGCTGATGAGGTGTGTTACCCCGAAACTAGTCCCAGGATGCTTGTTTCCAGTCCAGTGAAGACCTGGCTTGGCAGTTTGGGCTGGACTGTTCCCATGAGGCACAGGGTCAAGACTGATTTGCATATGGCTCAGTCTGAACTGGGGTGGCGAAGGGAGCTAAAGAACGATGATGGATTCAACCCAAATCTGTTACTGGAGGTGAGTGTCTGAAAAGTTTCAGCACTCTCTCCATCATCTGGGTATGGCCAGGCGTGGGTCTTTTGCTCACTTTGCCACTGGAGTCAAGCTAGCCTAGCTGATGAGGGGGTGTTACCCCAAAACAGGTTTCAGGAGACTTGTTTCCAGTCCAGTAAAGACCTGGCTTGGCAGTTGGGCTGAACTGTTCCCATGAGGCACAGGGTCAAAACTGATTTGTATATGGCTGGGTCTGAAAGGAGTGGTGAAGTGAGCTAACGAACGATGATGGATTCAACCCAGATCTGTGACTGGGGGTGAGTGTCTGAAAGGTTTCAGCACTCCATCCATCATCTGGGTATGGCAAGGCGTGGGTCTTTTGCTCACTTTGCCACTGGAGTCAAGCTAGCCTAGCTTATGAGGGGTGTTACCCCTTAACCGGTCCCAGGATGCTTGTTTCCGGTCTAGTGAAGACCTAGCTTGGCAGTCAGGCTTGACTGTTCCCATGGGGCACAGGGTCAAGACTGATTTGCATATGGCTGGGTCTGAACTGCGTTGGCGAAGGGAGCTAAAGAACGATGGTGGATTCAACCCAGATCTGTGACTGAGGGTGTGTGTCTGAAATGTTTCAGCACTCCGTCAATCATCTCCTTGTGTTTGATTTGTTCACCCTAAGTTGGCAGGTTATGCGGGACGTGGGTCCCTTGCTCACTTTGCCACTGGATACAAGCTAGCCTGGCTGATGAGGGGTGTTACCCCAAAACCGGTCCCAGGATGCTTGTTGCTGGTCCAGTGAAGACCTGGCTTGGCAGTCAGGCTGGACTGTTCCTATGAGGCACAGGGTCAAGACTGATTTGCATATGGCTCAGTCAGAACTGGGGTGGCGAAGCGAGCTAAAGAACGATGATGGATTCAACCCAGATCTGTGACTGGGAGTGAACGTCTGAAAAGTTTCAGCACTCTGTCCATCATTTCCTTGTATTTGCTTTGTTCGCCTTAAGTTGGCAAGGTATGCCCAGATGTGGGTCATTTGTTCACTTTGCCACTGGAGTTAAGCTAGCCTGGCTGATGAGGGCTTGTTACCCCGAAACAGGTCTCTGGAGGATTGTTTCCAGTCCAGTAAAGACCTGGCTTGGCAGTCAGGCTTGACTGTTCCCATGAGGCATAGTGTCAAGACTGATTTGCATATGGCTGGGTCTGAACTGGGGTGGTGAAGTGAACTAAAGAACGATGGTGGATTCAACCCAGATCTGTGACTGAGGGTGAGTGTCTGAAAAGTTTCATCACTCTGTCCATCATTTCCTTGTATTTGCTTTGTTCGCCTTAAGTTGGCAAGGTATGCCCAGATGTGGGCTCCTTGCTCACTTTGCCACTGGAGTTAAGCTAGCCTGGCTGATGAGGGGTGTTACCCCAAAACCGGTCCCAGGAGACTTGTTTCCAGTCCAGTGAAGACCTGGCTTGGCAGTCAGGCTGAACTGTTCCCATGAGGCACAGGGTCAAGACCGATTTGCATATGGCTGGGTCTGAACTGGTGTGGCGAAGTGAGCTAAAGAAAGATGATGGATTCAACCCAGATCTGTGACTGGGGGTGAGTGTCTGAAAGGTTTCAGCACTCCGTCCATCATCTCCTTGTGTTTGGACTTGGGTTTTGTGGCACACACACTGGCACACCCTCCCCCGATGCCACTGATGCTCCCAAATGGGGTCCCAGCTTGCAGGTCTGCTGTCTGCTGCTAGCATGGATGGGAAGTGTCACTGCAAAAATAAAGAACTAGTGCTGCCACCGCTGCATCACAAAAAAGTGAGTGGGGCTGCACCCCTTCGTGGCACCGTTGACCACAAGTTAGACAGCTGCTGGTCATTGCTCGGATCCTGGCACTGCTGCTCCCCAGCTTGCCCTGCTCTGCCTTGGTGCTGGGTGGGGTGAACAAAAGAAAAGAAACCGGGAAAGGAAGGAAGAAAGGAAGAACTAAGGAAGTAAAGCAAAAAATATAAAAGTACAAAAGTCACAAAAAATGAAAAAAAACTAAAATACACACATACACACACTGATGCAATAAACAAAATTGAGGAGTAGATGAGTCAGACAGGAAAGGATTGAAAAGACTGAGTAAAGACTGAAAAACCAGGCCCAGCACCATGAACAGAACAGAAAACAAAATGGTCACACCCATGTGAGCTGCATGGTGCCGTTGCCGTGCAGTTTTTGGTACGAAAACGCACTTTGCGATGTGTACAACATAAAACGGTATGCAAATGGGCTAGCGAGCAGTTCTGCCCGCTCATGGAACTCCACGTAGCACAGCAGAGATTTTGAGTCACTCTGCAGAGTTCCGCGTTGCGCAACTCCACAAACTCTGCCCGGGCCTAATAATAAGCTGCAGGAAGGCTTGGGTGATATGGTCAGTAAATCCATTTAGCCTCCTTGTCTTTCCATTAATTAAATTGGACAAACACTTCCTTCTTAGCAATCGAGGAGGCTTCTTTAGTAGTATCACCATCTTTGTTGATGAGGGTTGGTAGGTAGACCTATTCCTCCCATTTCTGGAAACAGCATGATTGCTGCATAATAAATTTGCAACTCGGATTAAGCAAATATACTATATTATGTATCACAATGAAATTTCAACTTGTCTTTCTAGGCTGAGACTTCTATCTGCTACCAACCTCATATTCAACCTTACTTTCTCTCCAATCTTCCATGCTGATATAAGGCTTCTTGGACACCTGAGTTCACAAATTGCTGGAAATCATGAGCTTGTATGAAGTTTCCAATTTAAGTGAACTAGATTACACATGCCATGCTTTGCAGCACAAAGGCTCAGCTGAGAGATCAATGACTACTAAAGACGAGCTCATGCAATAAGTGTACGTAATATTAATATGTTCATTTCATATCTGCCATAATGCAGAGGCAAAAGGAGAATCCTGATGACTGTTTTTGAGAGAAGGAGCAGCTCTCGGAAAATTGTTAATAACATTTTTAGAAGTGGCGGATAGAGCACCCAGAGGACTGATTAATACAGAACTGCACCAGGCGATTCAAATCACATTAAGGCAGCACTAAAATGTTATCATTCTTCATTAATCCAAATGGGAATTGCAAATGCATTCAGTGTGTTAATGTCTCACAGTCCAGAGCAGAATGTATTTCCGCTCCAGTGGCACATATGGAACAGCGTATACCTAGAACTGGCTATAGAGGATATTAACTTGAAAGAGTGCAGGCTCTTAAAATGATATAGCCAAGCTAAAGAAGAAAGTAGCTCAAGCCAGGTCTGCCTTGAACACCTCACTTGACAACGATTGGATGTAGAGGCCTAGGGGCATATCTACAAGGCGGCGATATAAAATTATCGCCGCTTTTGCGGCCGTTTTCGGCCGAAAAGCGGCGATAATTTTATCGCTATATTAGCAAGGTCACGATATCGCATGAAACCTTGCTTTAGCGCCTGAATTCCTAATGCCAATCTTTGCATCTCTAATGAGATGTAAAGTGGGTGTTCCTCTCCAGGATAAAGGGAGAAATGTCGCTAAGCGACATTTCTCCTATTTTCAAGCCTCACGCAAAGCAGCATAGCGACAGGAATAGTAGCGATAACCTGTATTATCGCTACTTTCCTTACGCCTGCTTTGAAACTGACTTAGCCATGATATCCTATGGAAGGTGGATATCATGGCTAAGTATGTGAGGCCCTATCAGCAAGCTGTTGCCTAACTTCTTGGGATTATCGCTGGGTTTCCAGCGATAATCTCACGTTTGGCAGTTAATGCTAAGATTTGTATCGCTTCTGAGATAAGCGTTGCTAATAGCACACTATCTCAGCGATAAAAATCCATGCTAGCTGGCGATAATTATCCTAGCGCTACGTGCGCTTAGCGATAATTATCGCCGGTTGTTGCTGATATGCCCCCAAGATTTACAAAGATTAGCCCAATGCAGTGCTGTGCGGAAATCTACAGCGGTGCATCACGGGAACGGCACCTAATGCACTATCTGTTACATCCATATTATCATCAGTTGTGATGGTGCAAAAAAATCCTTCTTAGCACGGTGTGAATCACAATTTAGCACTACACTAAGGTGCAAAATTAGTGTCTTGTTTTTGATTTGCACTAGAGGGGCACCTTCCAGTACAAATCTCTTTGCGTGGCCAATCACTCAAGTGTTGATCGCATACTATGTGTAATTTTGCAGATTACATGTGGGAAAATCGCACACTTTTGCCCATTGTTTGCACCTGTTCTCTTTTGGTGGTAAGATTCCACTCAAAGCTAGGTTCCAATGTTTTTCCTGACTTAAGTCGATCAGGCTTTGCATGGGAACCTAGGGGTTGTTGTGCTGTTCCCATATGTTTCAGCTACACTGAACCGATTGTAGGGGGCGGGGTGTTGGCACTAGGCAAACACTGTGCCTGGATCAGCTTTTAATACAAAATTCCTTTTGAATTGTGCAGTGCCGCTTAGTATCTTATGAGATTTTAGCTACAGTGCCATTCCGAACTCTATGATTTTCAAAGTAAACCTATAGTGAAAACCCCAATAAAGAGTGCATTGTTTGATTCGATTCATACCAACACGAAGCATCACTTATAAGGATACGGGTCTGCTTCAAGCCTTTATTCAAACCATTAACAATGATCCAGCCAGCAAGCTCAACACCTTGTGGGTGATGGTGGGCACTTCACACAGTCACTCTGTACTCAAACTGTAGGTGCCCAAATGTGTTCCCCAGAAAACAATGACAGTCCTTTGTTAATGCCACTTCCTAGTGGAACTTTCTTCTACCTTCTGCTCGACTATCTGATGTTACCTCCAGTGTAGGAGTGCAAGACATTTATAATTTGCTCCTGCATGTAAATTTCAGGCTGGAGGTTACTCAACTTGCTTTCTGTTTTATATTGTTTTGTGTGACTTTGTTCAGATCATGCTGGGTCTGATGGCTCAATGTACAATGAATTCATGGCCAAAGATGAGCAATATTTAGGGCCATATTCTCAAGGAGCTATCGCAGAGTTAATGGCACTTTAGCGCAGGCAAACTCACGATAAATTTATCACCCCATTCACAAGCTGGCGCTAACAGCCCATAGCACCAGTTTACCTGTGATAGCAGCCACAAAAAACATCGCCACAGATGACCCCGGCAACTATCACTAATGAGATGCAGAGTAGGCATTTCTGAGCAAAAAGCCGAGACAATACCACTCCGTAACATTCTCAACGACCCACCACATCGGCGAAAAGACCACGAAACATGCGATAAGGTGCGTTAGCAGCAGAAATCTAACACCTGCTCTGACCTGGTGCAAAGTCGGACACCAGCCTGCAACAGAAAAGGGAGCCCAGGCCAGAACCACACCAAAAGAACAACAGATGCCATGGAGCCACTGAACATGCGTGCAGGACACCCAAGAGGGCCACAACACCTACCGCCACCACCCCCAGGAACCCCCACCCCGGCAACCTCCCCCCCCCCCCCCCAGTCAAAGACATGCCAAATCAACTACACGGAATCATGTACCACATAATCAGCCTGATGTCGCACATTCACATCTGGTGACATGCATGTGTTGTCACAAAAATGAGCCTCACATATTCACCTTCGAAGCAACAAATGAAAATGTATTAAAATTAACACAGAACAGAAATGAAGACTCATGGTGGCTCCCCTCAGGACATTCCGTAGGTCACAGCCTGCAAGACAAAAAACATGATGAGAAGGTGTGTCCTGCGCACATCTAGGGACAAAGAGAGAGCGAAGGAGAGAGAGAAAAAGAGAGAGAGAGAGAGATAGATGGACAGAGAGGGGTAGAGAGAGATAGATGGACAGAGAGGGGGAGAGAGAGATAGACAGATAGAGAACAGGAGAGAGAGATAGACGGACAGAGAGGGGGAGAGAGAGATAGAGAAAAGAAAAGAGGGACAGTGAGAGGGAGTGCCGACACTGCGCACCCAGGCCACACTGCTCACCTGCTGCCACTAGTGTGTCTCCAACCACGTGCCGGTATGTAGTGCAGTTCACCAGGTCCCACATCTGTGACAGACCCGTCATCTGTAACAGAGTCCAGATACATGAATGGCACAGTACATACAAGTGCACACAACATCATCGCCTGTGCGCCCAGGCAGCTGCACCCCAGCCCCTCCCATCACCCAGCGGTGCATGCACGCCCCTGCATACCCAGGCAGCTGCACCCCAGCGCCCCCCCCCGTCACCCAGCTGTGCATGCCCGCCCCTGCACACCCAGGCCTCACTGCTCACCTTCAGCCCTTGCCGCGTCGCAATGAGGGCCCACCACGTACCGCTGCATGCCACAAGCCCGGGGTCCGCAGACAGGGCACCCTCCAGCATCATGCAGCCCCTTTCCTCAGGCCACCAGGTCTCACTTTTGTTGCTGAAGCTTGATTTCGCCATGGCAGAGGAAATACCAGTGCACCCGGCCTCATCGCAGGCTGCACACCTGCTCAGCCCTTGAGGTGCCACTAACTCTGACCCACAAGGCCACGCCACACGGTGGTAGACCCCCGCTGTCCAGCAGGGCACACAAAACCAGAGCAGTCCGGACCGCCAGGACAGGGCATCATCGCTGGCTGCACACCCGCTCAGCACTTAAGGTGCCCCTACCTCAGTGCACCGAAAGTCACCATCCCATGGTGGTGTGCCTGTGCCGGCTGCAGTGTATTGTAGTTCCTATTTCCATTATAGGCTCTACGCATTGGAATAATATACACTATAGTTTTG
Source organism: Triturus cristatus (assembly GCF_964204655.1). Lineage (NCBI taxonomy): Eukaryota > Metazoa > Chordata > Amphibia > Caudata > Salamandridae > Triturus > Triturus cristatus. Next base: position 1,670,379,011 of record NC_140590.1, on the reverse strand, counting down.
CAAAGGTCTAAGGTCAGTTTGCTCCTATCGAGTACAACTTAATGACTTGTGTGTGCCAGCTAACTCAGAGGTCAATAGAAACTTCTCGAATGAACAAGAAGGGATTCGTGTCTGACAACCGCAGAAACATGACAACTTTGTTTCCCTTAGAATCGGAACGTGTCTCAGAATCGTGGAATCAATTGAAAACAGTTTCACTCAGTCAATCGTGCATGCTTAGTTTCTCCAGAGTTACACAGAAATAGATAGACGGACGTTTCAATAAAAGGATTTATTGAACAGTCTTGTTTCTTGTGTAAGAGATATGAGCTGTTACAATCATTAGACAGTAAGCAAGATATAATATGCACAGTGTAAGCAATAAGAAGAAATAATACTGCAATAGCATTGTCTTTTAGCTATGACATATATTCATATATACATACATAAATAACACGACTAAAAAGTGGATACTCGTCTGATGCTTCAAAATAGTTCTACCCCAGTGTACCTAACCTAAGTGTAGTACGAGGTAAGAAGTAGGTGCTGTTTTCTATAGTATGGTATATACTAAGTTTAGTATACCAAGAGTCCCTCTAGGGTCTAGTCAGCTCCATACCTTAGAATGAGAGAGGTGGGAATCTCTTTTCGGGTCTCAAACTCTAACACCCCGTGAAGGGAGTCAGAACACTGGAAGCTGGATTTTCTGCGAGTAGGGATGATAGCGTCTGGTCAGTGCGTCAGGCTGGGATATGGTCTCTTCCGAACTTGCCATGGCGAACTGTGCAGTCAAGTCGTGCTGTGGTTTTCCATGGTATGGGAAGGTATATTTATACCTGGAAGGTGCTTAGGAATGCTAGCATTGAAGTAAAGTCGGGCAGAGGAAGACGTCATGGATGAACCCCTAAGGAATAGTAGTTCATGCATAATAGATGAGTTCTTGGAGAAATCAATAATCCTAGCTAGGGAAGTCCCGTTCGACTTAAGGGTCTGGTTTCTAAGAACTGGTTGTGACGTGGGATGGACGGATGTAGATGACCATGCCTGTATTTGGATTACATGGCTAATGCCTAAATAAGGACTTGGATCCTTATGCCTAAATAAGGGCAATATAAATTGTGCCTATATAGTGACATGATTCAGGGAAACCTATATACGGGTATCTAAATCGAAACACAACAGCAGTGTATCCGGTGCCACCAAGTCTGTACCCCGCAAGTCATGGACCCTCTATGATTGGTTCACGGGGTGCGGACACCATCAAGTCACCTCCGGGCCTGCGGAATGTGATGTCGCTGGCCCCTGGGCCCCCATGCCTACATGCACACCACACAGATACACCCTGAGAGAGGTGGGAAATGGCGTCGAGCACGTGCGCCCATCCCTTTTTATTGGCAGGGTCACATGTGCTGTGACGTGTGTACTGGATGGGTGTGGTGTGGGTATACACCAGCCGAGAAGGAGTGGCTGTGGCATGCTGACAACTAGACCTGTGACCAGCAGATCCCCACAGGGAAGACCTGTGACCTGTAGCGTCGTCATCCCCCCATGAGCGTAGGTGGAGTGGGATGGCTCTGCATATTATGTGTGTGTGCTGCATGGGGGGTGGTCCTTGCTGCTCTATTTTGCTGCCCCTTATACCTTTCATGCGGTGTGCCTTTGACTTCTGTGCTTGTACAGTGCTGACATGTAGCATACTTGGGTACAGTGTTCTCTTGGTGGGAGTTGGAGTCTGGGGCATGGTTTTTCCGAAGATGTGCTCAGCTCAATTGTGCATGTGTGCCATTGTTCCCATCTCCCCCCGTCCCCTAGTCCCTGGTCGTTACTCACCCTGGTGCTGTTGGGTCCGTTCCTGTGGAGCAGTGTCCGGTCCCCCAACTCCTGCCACCGTCTCCCCACTGATGACTGTGGACACCATTTCCTCCATGTCGTCCAGCTCCTCCTTTGGCGCAGGACTCCCACCTCCAGTCTGCATTGCTGTCTTCCAGTTGTTAGCGAGTTTCAGCTCTTTTTTGCACTTGACCTCATTTCTGCGCATCTTGACCTCTTCCATTGTCCTCTTCAGCACACCGACTGCATTCACCTTGTCCACGATGGACTGCCATAGTCCATTTTTTGTTGCCAGTGACACAGTGGAGGTGGTGAACAGTAGTTGATGGTGTTCGACCACCTCCGTTATCAAGATTCTGTTTTCCTGCAGACTAAAGCGCGTCTTCCTACTATTCTTGTCGTTGCCTTTCCCTGACCCCGAGGTCCCAGGCAGGTCCTCCGGGGGGCTTGTGGGATTCTGGTTCTCCTCCGTACTTGCTCCGGCAACATCTATTGTGCTTGGCTGTTGTTTGGCATTTGTTTGTCATTTTTATTTCTACTTTTATGGTGATTGTTCCTGCCTGACGTATGTGAATTGCAGGCCTGTAGCTGGTTTTCGCAGATTTTTGTATCACAATTGACCTCATCGCAGCTTTTTCTGCGTTCCGTGTTTTTGCGGCATGGCGGTAATTTGATTGCGGTCAGTTGACGCGTTATCTGGGGAATATCGCATGGTACCGCCGTGTTGTGAATACCTGGTTAACACAGCGTACATTTCCAGCGATGGACTGCGATGTTGAGGGGTGCGTTAAGTAACTTTTGCGATGGTTATCACACGTTCTTGAGAATATACCCCTTAGTGTCTTTGATATAGCACCTAGGAGGTGCTTGGGGTGAACAATTGCTTTTCAAAGAAAATTGTGCTTAATTCATGTATGAAAATCTATGTATGGCGATCTCCACACATATTGTTTTTAGCATAGGTACCTATGGAGATATCCACCTAGTAGTACAATCATGTGTCTCCATTCCTTTGTATGAGGGGTGGAGACATTTATGACTGAAATCAAAAGCATGAACATACTACAAGTAACCTTACGGGTGGATTTTAAGCAGTTCTCCACAGCGGAAGCAGAGTTAGGCCTAGGCGAAAATTCCGTTCCGCTCGCGGAAATTGCGATAATTTGACATTTTCGCGTTCCACGGAGAGCTCGGAAAATGTAAACATTTCCGCAATCCGCATCTTACCGGAATTTTTTTTCTGGCTCGCGCTGTAAGAAAAAACATTCTCACGTGCGCACGATCGCCTTACCTGAATCCCCGCGTTCGCCGACAAGTTTTCCCGATCCGGTCACGTTCTCCACGAGATGTTGGATTGTTGGTAGCCATTTGCGCTGTCTCGCGACTGTTCACGCCCGCATTAACATCATTCGTCGCGCGATCACGTCATTCGTCGCACGATCACGTCTTTCTTCTCGCGATCATGCACCGCGAGACAAGTGAAAACAAGATGGCCGCTCCCGTGAGCAACCGCATGGGTAAGTTGGCGAGCCGCGATCACACAGAAAATACCGCGAACGGGCAGGAAAAAAACTTCGGCGTCTTCGCGATATTTCTGCGTGTTTGCGGAGATTTTTAACATTTTCGCGATAGTTTGCAAAAGTAAATTTCTCAAATTCCGCCCAGAGATCCCAATCCCTGCTATGTTGACTTCTAAATGGAAAAGAGTAGGGAAATAACATTCACCTGAGCTAAATAAAACACACCTGACAAACAATCCTTCAAGCACATAAATTCAGCCCACATCCTTGCCTCTATCCTTTTAGTATATACTGTATGACTTTGCACATGGTAGACGACAGCTCCACCCTACAGAATGGAGCATACCACACCAAAGAAGAAGAGCAATGTCTCCAAGGAGAAGGCAGACCTTGTAGCCAACTTTGTTGTAGATAACTATGGGAATCTACATGGTCTCACCCTCAGTTGAAAGGAAAAGGAGGTCATGTCTCTGTAGCTTACAGATCAGATGTCAGTGCATTGTGGATGGATGTACGCACTGTGTGGGATCTGAAAAGAAATTGACATGAACATAATGAGATGTGTTAAACATGAGATATAACTTTACAAAATATTCAATCCATTGACTAAACAATACATTTTCTATATGATAAAGGCTTCGAAAATCAACCAAGCAATTGTAGGATACTCCTCTGAAGTGGGAAGAGCATTGAGTACTGTGAATTGGCTTGGGAGGATACCCCTAGGTCAGCTGTGCCTTAAGGTGTGCGGAGCATCGAAGGTCCTCAGAGGGCTTTCATCACTCTCTTGCTCTATGGATGTGAACACCCACTGAACTGCATAGCCTAGTAATGCCTTTTCAAATTTCTAGTCACACTGAATTGCTAAACTGAATGCCTCTATCCCTGTTTAGCAAAGGAAAGTTTTAGAAGATCAGCTCCCTGATAACTAACTAATAATTCCTCCTGGGGGATACTGGGGGCCCTCTCCTTTCCCCCCAGCCTTTTTGTGGATTTCTTGAACAAAAATAGCAGCAGGTGCAGTGATCCTCAGAAAGGCTCAAGAATTTCCTACTTTTTGATCCGATATGTAGATTTCAGTTTTTTGCTGTTGATGGAAAATTCTGCTTCCATTACTTGGTGCTCCACCGCTGTTTCCTAGTTCTCCACCTATGTAGCGAAGGCACGGAAATCCGCCAGATAGGCATAGCAAGTAGGGAAAAAATGAAAGTGAAAATAACAAGATGCCTGAGGTTCTAAAAGACAACCTAGTAGTACCTGGCAACAATTTGCATTAACATAGCATTTTTAGTATTGAAATAGAAAAATAGTTACATTTAGATATATGGCTATACTCCTATATGTGTTATGTGTCATTCTCTGTACCCTGCATTTGGGGTTAATTGTTCTGCAATGAGATTATGAGTGTGGGTAAAAGATGTTTGTAGATATATAATTTCTTCTGCAATTTACAAGACCACTTTGGTTGTGACTATATAAAGGTGCCGCAGTCATTTCACAGATTACTATATTCTGAAAAAATATCGAGGCACACAAATATTTAATTTTTAATATCGCGATACACAAATATCGTTATGCATGAATATCATTGAGAAGAAAATCGATTTTTAAAGGTAAGTAATATCGATGTAAAAAATATCTCTGTTTGTAATATTGTTCATGAAAATATTGTTGACAAGAATATCGTTTTTTAATTATCTTTATGTATTTTAACATTTGTTTTAATTGTATTTGTTATAAATTGTTTGTATAAGTATTGTTAATGTTTTTAAATAAAGTTTGTAAATTTTTTGTTGATTTTAAATGTAATTTTATTGTTAATTGTAATTTTTAGTGTCGTAGCAGGTTGTGGGGTTTGTAGAGGTACAGAGCGGGAAGTACATTAATAATAATTAATTAGTAATGAATTTTAAATTAATATTAAATATTTAGTTGATAATTATGTAAATTGTGAAAATCATTTATTTTTAAGTTATATTTTAGGTGTGGGTTGTGAGGTTTGTAAGGGTACAGGGTGGGAAGTAAATTAATTATAATTAATTATTATTTATTTTAAAATATTTAATGTCTAATTAATTATGTGAATTGTATAATTAAATTAATTCTTAATTTATATCTTTGGTGCAGGTTGTGGGGTTTGTAGGGGTAAAGGGTGGGAAGGGTATTAGTTAAAAATAAGTAATGATCAATGATAAATAATTCTAAATATTTAAGTGATAATTAACTATGTATATTGTGTAATTAAGTTGGTTTTTAAGTTATATTTCAGGTGCAGGTTTTGGCTTTGTAGAGGTAAAAGGTGGGAAGATAATTAAAAATGATTAGTTAATTATTATTAATTGATAAATAAGTATGTGCATTCTGTGAATATTATAATTTGTAGAATATATTTTAGGTGTGGGTTGTTGGGTTTTTAGGGGTACAGGTTTGGAAGTTAATTATGAAATAATTTATTGATAATTTAATTTGTGATTAATTAATTAATTGATAATTATGGTAAATTGTGAAATTATCATATTTGTTAAGTTATATTTTAGGTTGTGTTGTTTAGTTTGCAGAGGTATAGGGTGGGAAGTTATTTAAGTAATAATATATTTTAAATTATTTATTTATTTATTAGAAAATTGTGTTATTTATTATGTAATATGTTAATTGTGTTTTGATTTTAAATTTCAATTACATTTTAATTGTTACCTGTTGTGATTGTGAAAATATAGTGTAGTATTTTAGGTAAATTAATATTACTTGTTTTAATTGATAATTATTAAAAATTGAAATAATCATGTCATTTGTTTAATTTTTGTTAAATTGTAAACATATTTTTAAATCTTAATATTTAAAATTTGTGTTATTTGTTAAAATATGTTATTTCTTTGAAGTGAACTATTCTCTCTTTACTGTTGCACCGATTGGAGTGGGAAAAGTATAGGTTACCCCTCCTGAGTCCAATGCTTTTCCTACTGTTGCACAGACTGGGCTGGGAATATTATATTTTACCCCTCCTGAGTCCAGCGCTTTCCCTACTGTTGCACAGATTGAAGTAGGAATAGTAAAGTTTTCCCCTCCAGAGTTTAAAGCTTCCTCTACTTTTGTATACATTAAAGGGGAATAGTGCATTTTTAAATTATATAGTTAATTTCCTTTATTAATATTGTTCAAATGTGTATTATTATTATGTTTTTGTGTATTTATTGTATTTAACTTTATATTTTTATATATATATACATTTATGCAATGTTAAAGATATTTTCTGAAAAAATTATTTTTATATATTGTTTACCTTTTATGTATAATTAATTTGGAAATATGTTATATTTTTAGCAGTTTATTTATTGTACTTTACATTTTCAAATGTGTATGCAAAGTATTAAGCTTAAAAACTTTTTGTAGAAATGGCAAAGGACTTTGTCCCTTTCTATCTCAGCGTGGATGGCTAATCCTACGTTTAAAGACTTTGATAGAAAAGCAGACATTTGAGGTGACCAAATTTAGAGTGTTGCTGGTGTTGAGGGTGCTCTAGACAGGAGCTGCTTTCCACCTAAACTTGAGAACTACCCAGAGTTCTCTGCTCCATTTTTGTATAATTTATGCATCGCCCTAATCCAGAAAAGGTATTGTTTTGACTTATACTGGGTGCTCCCTTGTGTCCAGACAAAGCTATACATCTCTGAAGAGCTCTAATGAGAGCGAAACACGTGTCAGGGGTTGGTTTTATTCATTTTACGGTGGCTTGGTTGGTATTTTACCAATTCAAAGCTGTAATACTGTGCTTAGAGTGGTAAAAGGCTTTTGTCATTTTACAGCTCGGCATGGATAGCACTGTGCTAGTCCTATGCTTAAAAACTTTGCTGTAGGAATAGCAAAAAAAAATTGTCCCTTTCTATCTCGGCGTGGGTGGCGCTGTGCTAATCATTCGCTCAAAGACTTTGATAGAAAAGCAGACATTTGAGGTGAGCAAATTTAGAATGACGCTGGTGTAGAGGGTGCTCTATACAGGAGCTGCTTTCCACCTAAACTTGAAACTACCTAGATTTCTCTGCTTCTTTCTTTTTTGCATATGTATATATATATCCATGCTCGTGCTTGGTTGGTCGTTTGTTTGAAAAGCACTCGACAAGCACCACGGTGTTCCAAGCATCACCTTTATTAAGCGGAAAGGAAAACGTCTCTCTACTGCTTACACAGTTCCCACTACGTACGCCGACGCGTTTCGAGGCAATCCTCTCTTCAGGGCTGGTAGTGGAAAAATGCACCTCCGATCACTCCCCGCTGAAAGCACCATGTGATATACCATGTGGTCGGTTGTCACCTGTGCGATGAGCAAAGTATTCTGGGCAATGTAGTGTCGGCTTTGAATAAGAGTGCAACTTCCTGCTGAACGGAGCCCCCAAATGAGCCCCGGCAGATTAACGTAGTCCTCAATTCCTTGGTGTTAGTCCCCAATTAGAGGCCAGCAGATGTTAGCCCCTGGGGCCCCCAGGTTCTCGGGGTGGTGCTCTTCGACGGCACGACCGCCGCCAATAAATCCATGCTCGTGCTTGGTTGGTCGTTTGTTTGAAAAGCACTCGACAAGCACCACGGTGTTCCAAGCATCACCTTTATTAAGCGGAAAGGAAAACGTCTCTCTACTGCTTACACAGTTCCCACTACGTACGCCGACGCGTTTCGAGGCAATCCTCTCTTCAGGGCTGGTAGTGGAAAAATGCACCTCCGATCACTCCCCGCTGAAAGCACCATGTGATATACCATGTGGTCGGTTGTCACCTGTGCGATGAGCAAAGTATTCTGGGCAATGTAGTGTCGGCTTTGAATAAGAGTGCAACTTCCTGCTGAACGGAGCCCCCAAATGAGCCCCGGCAGATTAACGTAGTCCTCAATTCCTTGGTGTTAGTCCCCAATTAGAGGCCAGCAGATGTTAGCCCCTGGGGCCCCCAGGTTCTCGGGGTGGTGCTCTTCGACGGCACGACCGCCGCCAATAAATCCATGCTCGTGCTTGGTTGGTCGTTTGTTTGAAAAGCACTCGACAAGCACCACGGTGTTCCAAGCATCACCTTTATTAAGCGGAAAGGAAAACGTCTCTCTACTGCTTACACAGTTCCCACTACGTACGCCGACGCGTTTCGAGGCAATCCTCTCTTCAGGGCTGGTAGTGGAAAAATGCACCTCCGATCACTCCCCGCTGAAAGCACCATGTGATATACCATGTGGTCGGTTGTCACCTGTGCGATGGTGCTTTCAGCGGGGAGTGATCGGAGGTGCATTTTTCCACTACCAGCCCTGAAGAGAGGATTGCCTCGAAACGCGTCGGCGTACGTAGTGGGAACTGTGTAAGCAGTAGAGAGACGTTTTCCTTTCCGCTTAATAAAGGTGATGCTTGGAACACCGTGGTGCTTGTCGAGTGCTTTTCAAACAAACGACCAACCAAGCACGAGCATGGATGTATATATATATATATATATAGATGTATCCTGTTGCTCCCTCTTGGAGAACACTTCTAGGTTTGTCAATATCTTCCTGTGTCCGTACTTAGCCAAGTTACCATCCTACATAGGGGACTCCATGGATTTCCTCAACCGTATCAATGGCATCCCTTGGAAACCAGGATACATCATGACCACAGTTGAGGTGGTCTCACTCTATACCTCGATCATCCATGATGATGGTCTAAGAGCATGTGAGCACTTTATGAGCTCTCGCTCGTTGAACTTACTAGATGATGTCCTTTTGCCTGAACAATAATGTAATTTTTTTATGGCAGATTTTATAAACAAAGACAAGGAACTGCCATGGGCACATGTTTCGCTCCAACATATGCACATCTAACAATGGGCTTCTGGGAGGCAGAATGTCTGTGGTCAGAGAACAACAGAGCAAATTTGGAAAAGGTGATTTCATGGGTCCGGTATATCGATGACCTCTTCCGTATATGGGAAGGAGAGGAAAGGGATTTGAAAAATTTCTTATCATCACTAAATAACAATTCTTTGAACTTACAATTCACCTATCCATACAGTAATAGCTCAATTGATTACTTGGATATCGAGATCTACATTGCAAATGGAAAAATATGCACCACCTTGTACCGAAAAATCCCTGCATGTAATAACATTCTGTCGGCCAACAGTGCACACCCTAAAGCTCTCAAATGGAGCATCCCCTACAGAGAATTTCTAAGGGCTAGTAGAAATTGCTCTGAGGACAATGAATATGAGATACAGATTTATGTTATGTTTAACAGAGTTAAGAAACGAGGATATCCAACAACTGTCCTGGAGGATGCATGAATGAGAACTAAGAAACAGAAGAGAGAAAATCTATTGATGCCCAGGAAAATGCAGACACCGACTGAACAAAATCAAGTAGTCATTAGGTTCATCACAGACTTCAATAGAACCAATAAAACCATGAATAAAAGCTGTTGGCAATCATTGTTATGTACTCAAAAAGGACCAGGAGCTTAAACATCTGATAACGGATCATGTGAATATCACATACAGAACGGTACTGGGAGATCTGCTTACCCAAAGTTATTTTATAAACAAAAATCCATAGAAGGGCAATTCGCTGGTATGTAATGGTTTCTTTAAGTGCTCAAAATGCAAAGCATGTTGTTATGGCACAACAGGGGGAACGTCACAACTATGCAAGGCATGCTAAAACCCATCAAAGAAAGGATAACATACAAGAACATCCATGTAGTCTATCTCCTGGAATGTGGTTGCGGAAAACAATGTGTGGGAAGCACTGTGAATAAACTCAAACTGCGTATTTTACAACATCTAGGGACCATTACAAATAAAGACTTCACATACTTGATGGCAAAATACATCTGGAAAGATCATGAAGGCGAGTTGGAGAACAATTTCCTCTATTCCGGTATTGAACAAATCCGATTAAGATCAGGGGAGAAAATAGAGAAGCAGCCCTGAGAAGAGCCGAATCAAAGTGGATCATCAAATTGGGAACTGAGATCCCATGTGGCTTAAATGCAGATGCTGAACTTTAAGATTTTCTGTAGTATCTCCTAGCATTGATCTGAACTTCTTTGTCACTACCTTTGTTCTATAACAAGGCACCTTTTTCACCGTTTTCTTCCACATTGTGGTACATTGTAATTAGATTCTGCTACAATATAGAGAACAGGTGTCAGCATAAAAATTGTTGTATACATCGCAGGTATAGGGACAGTTTTGTTAGAGAAACATGTTTACTTGAAATCGGAGAAATATGGTTCTATATTGGTGACATCATTTTTTCAGTAGAAAGATGAAATTCTACCTAGACAAGCACGGGGCACTTTCATGTGTACTTTACATATTCATCACGTTGCATTTTATAATTGAGAAAAAAACAGAGGAGAATTAAGTGGCACTTTTTGGTTCCTCTTGTACTTTACAGGAATAGCACTATGCACTTTAAAACAATGAGTGCAATATTGCAGTTTGATATGTTAGCATTCTGTTACATTAACTCAGGGTACAAAGCATGTTCGCCCCCTTGTTTTAATAGGAATAGCACTGTGCACTCTTAGGATTGAGTATAATAGAGGAGTTTTGACATCTTAGTATGGTGCTACAGGAATGCTATGTAGCATTCACTTCCTTTGTATTGTATAGGTATAACGCATTGCATTTTATATTTAGATTTATATATGTAATTTAGAAAGCTATCAGAGCTTTCTTACCTGTGTTAAATTGTTTAACAGCTTTTTATAATCTCTGTACTTTACATTCCATGCTTTCCTATCTCTGAACTTTTATAACATATTTTATATATTGTTTTATTGTATTCATAATTAGTAGTAGAAGGGTATGAATTTTGGAACATATGAGCCTTATTATGTGAACACACAAACACAGAAGAAGGCACCTTGCACTTTATTTACATTTATATACTTATATCTATACATGTGCAATATGGTGGTAGCATGTGACATCTCTATTCATTTGTGCTATATTCAATGACAGGAATGCATTTTGCACTTTATCTCCCTTATCTCCTTTAATGCCTTTATTGATCAATTTTAAGTTACCCCTACCACTGTAAAATATCAGATTATCTGGAAATGTAGACTTAACCACCTGTCTGTCCATTATGAAAGTTAAAATCGATATGTTGTGAAAATAGGTTTGTTCGGTGGCCAAAATATTTCAAATTATGAGGTATATTTGTGTACTTTACACTGATTTCATTTACTAATTTTTGTAGTGAGGATATATCTCAATCTGAAAAGAAAAAATCATATATGTGTTTTCCCCTTTAAGATGAACAGAAAGTTTTTTTAATTGGTGATGGGAAAAGGAGCAGCTGTCCCTTTAAAAATGACACTCTAGGAGGAGCCTAGCGCTTGACCAAGATGGCCGCGTGAGCTCTGAGCTCCCGAGACCCTCGTGCCCTCCGTCGACTATCCTGTCTCTAATCCTGTCGGTATGCATGGCATCGTGTGGATGACCTGTCAGGGAGGCGATTGATGCTACCCGCGGTCGGATCGCCCACCGGGAACCGGACTTATGCCTGGCGGAAGATTGCGGCCTATCTCCGAGGGATGCCAGGCGCTAGAGTTGGCAGGATGCCCGACTTCTAGTTGAACAACAACGGCCAGGCGAGGTGTGAACTGTCGGACGGAGGTCCCCGTCCTTTCACTTTCGCTTTCTCTCCCTTTGTCAGCCCTGCCCCTGGAGAGCTCCTGGTGGCTTTATTACCCTATGGACGTTCTGCAGGCTACTCTGGTGGCCCACTGCAGAACTGATCACCCCTGATTCCTTTCATTGAGAGGGACCCGTCTTATCTGCACCGACCTGCTTGGTATCAACCATGTCGGGCAAAGCAGAGGTGGATCGGCTGAAGGCTAAGTCTACCAGGCGGGGAGCCTATACCCAAGTCAATAGTATGGACCGCTATGCTCTGCAGAAGGGATCACCGAGTGGGTCGAGCCAGTCGCCGGATACCCAGAAGGAGGCCTCGCCTTTGGCCCCGGAGCTCTCACTACAGGATGTCATGGGCGCGCTCGAAGGGATGCAGACCTCGATTGGGAGACAGTTTGATGCCCTGGCGCATAAGGTGGATGCCATCTTGGTGGATGTTAACCTGATCCGTGCGGACTTGGGCAAAACGAATGAACGGGTTAGGACCCTGGACCTCAAGACCACGGGCCTCACCGAGGACATCACGGAACTGCAGATCGAGGTTCGTAAGCTGAGGACCGAGAGTGATCTCGCCGCCCGCCGGCTGGAGGATTTTGAGAGCCGGGCCAGGCGCAACAACGTGCGCGTCATCGGGGTCCCGGAGTCCTCGGATGAGGCTTCGGTTGACCTGCTTGTCGAGGACTTGGTGCTTAATCATCTGAAGCCCAAGGGTCTTGGAAAGTTCTTTGCGGTTGAAAGGGCCCATAGAGTGCCGGGTGGGAGGCCCAAGGTGGGTGCCCCACCGAGGCCGATTGTCGCTCGGCTCTTTCACTTTCGAGATCGGGACGCTATCCTGCAAGCATCGAGGGTGGCGGGCCCGGTCCCCTTCCAGAACGCGTCGGTGAATTTCTACCCGGAATTCACCCAGCAGGTGCAGAGGCAGAGACAGGGCTTTCTGGGGGTGAAGAGGCGGCTTCGGGAGAGGGATCTGAAGTATGCCATGCTCTTCCCTGCCAGACTACGTGTGGTGCACGAAGATCGGACATTTTTCTTTGACTCTCCTGTTATGGCCGATGAATGGCTGGACGCTTTGCCCCGACGACGGACGGGGGAGGACATTGCCGAGGATGGGGACAGTGGCCGGGATGGGCAGGGCTGATTTTTCGGAGCCGGTCTGACTCGAATTGGCTATATTTGAAGACTTGAATAGAGTGCAGTCAATGCGGAGGGCGGCGGGAGGACGAGGGGTGCTCTTTTCCTCCCTTAGGGTACTTTTTGTAGATTTTTGGGGGTTTTTGTAGGGCGACAGGCACACTGCAAGGTGGGGGGGGCTTTGTAAGCTGCCGCAGGGGTGCAGGGTGGGGGGGGTTCCTGGGATTTTGGGTTTGTTGTTGGGGGGTTTATTTCTGCAAGGCATGATGATTCTTTTTAGGACTGTTCCATGGTGGCTCTTCGGGAGTGGGGTGGGCCTCTTTACGTTTGAGGATGGGGGGTAGGGGTTTAAGTGTTATAAGCTGGAATGTTAATGGTTTGGGGGATCGCATTAAGCGTGGGATTGTTTTGCAATTCTTGAAACGGTCAATGCCGGATGTTGCCTTGCTGCAGGAGACGCACCTTATTGGTAATACGTGCTATGCTCTGAATAGGAAGGGTTATAAATTCATAGCACATTCGGGATTCTCCTCTGGGTCCAGGGGTGTGGGCATCCTATTCAGAGCCTCGCTACCATTTGAGGTGGACTCCACCATTGTTGATGATAGGGGGAGGTTTGTGGCGGTGGCGGGGCGGTGGGAAGGAAGAACTTTGGTTTTAGTTTCGGTTTATGTCCCGCCGGCCCTGCAGGCCTCCACGTTCACAGATCTGGGTAGGGCCCTGCTGGATCTCCCGGGGGGTATGCTTGTGGTGGGAGGTGATTTCAACGCTGTTGGCTCCGGCCTGCTGGATAGATACCCGCCCAGAGACACAGGGGGGGCTCAGAGGTGGCTCCCAGACTTCCTAAACACACTTGGCCTGATAGACTGCTGGAGGCTCCGGCACCCCACACAGAGCCAATACACGTTCCACTCCGGGGCACATGGTAGTCTCTCCAGGATTGATTACCTACTCACTCTGGCTGCGCATGCCTCATTGGTCTCCGAGGCGAGGCACATGGCGCGTGGTATATCTGACCATTCGCCAGTGTGGATCTGGTTGGATCTAGGTCGGGAGGGAGGAGGAAGGGTGGCCCCTATTAACCCGTGGTATTTCCGAGACCCCAAGATGCGCAGCGCGCTGGTAAAGAAAGTAGATAATTTTTTCAAGGATAATCAGGGATCCGTGGACTCGGCAGTGTCGCTGTGGGAAGCATTTAAGACCGTGCTCCGAGGGGAAGCCCTCTCCCTAGTAGTAGCTGCCAAGCGGCGGAGAGATGGCGAGGTTCTGCAGGTTGAGGAGGAGATCGCGGCTCTGGAGGGAGCGCTGGAGGAGGAGGTTACAGAGTCCTCACTGCATGAGCTTTGCTTGAAGCAAGCTGAGTATAAGGACCTGGTGACGAACGCCGCTAAGACCCTCAGCAGGGAGCAGCAGGGCCGATTGTATGATGTTGGGGACAAGGCAGGGAAACTCCTGGCTTGGCTGGACAAAAAAGAACGGGTCAATAGAGTCGTGCCTGAGTTGACGGGAGAGAGGGGAGAGGCGATTGTGGAACCTGAGAGGATTGTACAGTGTTTCTCGGATTATTTCTGTAGGGTTTATGCCTCAGTGTCGGATAGGCCGCCCGAGGACTCGTCTGACCTCCTCCGTGATATCGAGTTGCCCTGTCTCTCCGACATAGATAGGGACGATCTAGATGGTGACATAACGGTTGACGAAGTGGCGGGGGCTATCCGCGCGTTAAACTCGGGTAAGGCCTCGGGACCGAACGGTTTGCCGGTCGATTTGTACAAGCTATTTCCGGATAGGGTCGCCCCTCACCTGCGCGCCATGTTTATGGAGGCGCGGGGGAGTGGGACCCTCCCGTTGGACCAGCGACTGGCGACGATCGTGGTTATACACAAAGAGGGCAAACCCCGAGATAAGTGCGCCTCATATAGGCCTATCTCACTTCTTAACGCAGAGCCGAAAATTCTGGCTAAAATCCTGGTGATTAGGGTACTCGGTGACTTGGTCCACCCGGATCAATCCGGCTTCATCCCGCACCGAAACACGGCGTTAAATCTTCGGCGCCTTCATGGTGTAATCGCCAGGGCGGACACACTGCGTGAACCAGCTATTGTGGCGTCTCTTGACGCCACGATGGCATTCGACACGGTGGAATGGGCATATTTGTGGGCCGTGCTGATCAAGTTCGGCTTTGGCCACGGGTTTGTGAGTTGGGTGAGGTTGCTGTATGAGGGGCCACTTGCGAGTGTGGTGGTGAATGGTCGGGCGTCGACTCCGTTTCAGCTTGGGAGGGGTACCCGGCAGGGTTGTCCCCTGTCGCCTTTGTTGTTCGCCCTCGCCCTTGAGCCGCTGGCTGCGTGGATACGTTGGCACCCGGATATACGGGGCCTTAGATGGTCGCCTGAACACGAGGACCGTATTTCGCTCTATGCCGATGATATCCTGCTGTATCTTGCCTCACCCAAGAAATCACTTATAGTGGTCTGTGACGTACTCACATCTTTTGGTAGGAACTCGGGCCTTGTTATCAACTGGAGTAAATCATATTTGTATGTTCTTAGTGGCGAGGTTCCCCCGATCCCTAGAACATGTTCGATACAGGTCGCTCAGCAGGGCTTTGTGTATTTGGGGATTTTTATCTCCATGGACTCTGCTGTGCGATATGAGAAGAACCTGCTCCCCCCCCTGGCAAGCCTGAGGCGGGATGTTGAAGGCTGGCGGAGGCTGCCGCTCTCCCTCGTTGGGCGTGCGGCCCTGTTCAAAATGATGTCGCTTCCCCGCTTCCTCTACGCACTGCAGAATACTTTGGACTGGGTTCCGGCCAAATACTTTCGGGAGGTCGAAGGCCTCCAACGAACGTTGCTTTGGGATGGGCGGCCGCGAATAGCTATTGCAAAGTTGACACTTCCATGGTATGACGGGGGCATTGCGCTCCCAGACATCCGGCGGTACTATTGGGCCACCCAGCTGAGTGCGATCAATCATGGGTTTTATGGCCCTGCCCTCAGCCCTGGGTATGCCATGGACAGGTGGTTGCTGTGTGGTGGTAACTATTACAGGGCGTTGTATTCGCGGTCCTTGGACTCGTCCCTCACGGGGCCCACTGCTGTGGCGGTGCGAGTGTGGAAGATGGCAACTGACTCGCTGGGCTGGAAGGATAGGCTCACCCTCGCTACCCCGCTATTTGAATCTGAGAGACTGGGTAGGCTTTGGCACACAAAAGGCTTTGACAAATGGGACTTGATCAGCATCTCCAGGGTCGGAGATGTCCTGATTAAGGGGAGGGTGAAGTCCTTTGAAGAGTTGCAGAAGGAGTATGAACTGGGGCCATCTGAGTCTTTCCGCTATATTCAGGTGCGTCACGCCCTCCGATCAGTCCTCATAGAGGGTGAGAAGGTGCCTGAGTCCTCTCCTTTGGAGGACCGGGTCCTTGATGGCCATATGCCCGAGAGCACGATCTCGCTCATCTATAAGAAACTGATCAACGTCCGGGCGGATATGCTTCTGGGGTTGAGGGACCAGTGGGCTAGGGATGGCCTCGAGTTGGATGACGAGGATTGGCAGTCTGCTGTTTCCTCTCCTAAGGAGGTTGCGATCCCGTCGCGTCTGAGGCTGGTGCAGCTTAAAATACTGCATCGAGTGTATGTGACGGGGCCAAGGCTGGTCCACATGGGATTCTCGGAGGACGGACTATGCAGGAGGGGTTGTGGTATGGTGGGTACTTTCCTGCATATCATTTGGGAATGTGGTGTCATCACGGAATTTTGGAGGAGAGTCCATGCAGTGATGGGGGAGGTGACGGGCATTGCTATGCAGCCGGCAGCGCGGTGTTGTCTACTGAATGTCTGGGGGCCCACTGATCATAATGCGGCGCAGACCCAATGGGTGACTCTGGGCAACATGGTCGCTAAGAGAGATATCGCGCGATTGTGGGGCTCTGCGGGGCCCCCCACATTGACCGCGTGGAAAGAAAATATGGACTGGAGTATGTTAAGGGAAAAGACGGTCTATTGCGCTAGAGGCCGCCCCCGGAAGTGGCACGCCATATGGGGGCGGTGGAATCAATACAGGGGGGGAATATGTCTTGCCCCGGATCTGGATCCTCCCGAGGAACAGCTTTCCTCCTAACCTTCTTTCCAGCTCAGTATGGTTTATGGACTTTTTGGCCTCTACAGTCCCTCTTCTTCCTCTTTACTTTGTACTGTAACTGTTAGATGAGTGGGGTCCGGCCTCCCATGGGGGGCTCATCATGGGCTTTCAGTGTTCTTGCCTTGCTGGGGTTTGTTGTGCGTTTTTGTGTTTAATTAAAATTGAACCTTTGCACTTTTCCTTTCATGGTATTGGGGACGCATCTCTGTTTCTATATATCGATGCTGCCGAACCTCCGGGTTGTCGGCTGAATAGCTGTGTCCTGACTTTTGAAAATAAAGGTTTTGAAAAAAAAGAAAAAAAAAAAAAAAAAAAATGACACTCTATACACTAAAACTTGATGACCCAGTAGAAGCCTACGGCCGAAACGCGTACGCCTGCTTTAGAGTTTACATGCACCTTGCACTTTGGGTTTGACTGCAGAAAAAAACAATGAAAGCAATTGAAAATAAACTGCTTCTCTAAGGATTCCTGTGTGCTATCCTTCTGTTTCGCCATGGATCACAGTATTTTATATATGTGTATATGGCGTTGCTCCTTCCGTCTCCCCTTGCCCACGGCAGAGGATCGCTGCAGCCGGCAGAGCGCGCCGGATAATTTCTCCAGACAAAAATCAAGTAAAGCGATCACTCAGAGTTTGCACTGACACCAGTGGATGATTTATTTCAGTATAAATAAATCATCCACTGGTGTCAGTGCAAACTCTCAGTGATCGCTTTACTTGATTTTTGTGTGTGTGTATATATATATATATATATATATACACTCACTTTTCCCTTCTTCTTTAAGGAAAACAGCACTTGGGGGGGTCGTTTGCAGATTTTATTGTTTACGGTAAACCCAAAAGACGCGTTTCAGCTATCGCCTTTCTCGATGTTGCCGGCCATCCAGGAAGCGATTGTTTTTAAAGCTACCATATGGTTTCACAGACATAGAAAACAGACAACTTCTTAGTTGCATTGTGGGCACCACCTTAACATGTTATATACACAATTTGCTAATATAATAACAACTTATTCTTGTGTTGTTCCCATATAGCTTGCATTAAGCCCGTGTCTTCACAGAAATTATATTTACACATTTGTTATAAAGCTGTGGATCGGCAAATTTATTGCAATAAAAGTTCTTTGTCTGAGAAAATCAAAAGTAACTCGACATATTTCATAAATATCTAGCCATATATCGGCAGTCACTGATTTCAGATTGTCACATAATTTCATTTGCTTTGCTCCTATTAATCACATTTAATTCATTCAATAGCACTGGAGCGTATGCAATTTTACTCATTATTATGCCACATATTGGCTTTCTTCATATTATTCTTCCACAAATCCAATTTACCAAATGAATTCAATGATGCAGAAAAAATACCAATATCTGGATTCATGGTCCAGCTTCATTGACTTCAATGACCCAAATCCAAAATGGTTAAAACAAAATTCATCATTCCCAAAACTTCTACATATTTATTCACCCAAATGGACTGCCAGCTCCTCCCCACTGTTCATACCATTGGGGGACTTCGTTTGAAAGTCTATGATATATCTTGACTCTAATCTACGAAGTTTGGTAATTCGATCTTCTCCCCTTTTATTCACTGGTATATTGTCAATTCCATAATACTGCAACAGATCACTATTGCTTTTATGTTTGCTTGTAAATTGTCTTGCCACCGGGTATGTACTCGAATTTTTTGTTATTGCTCTCATGTGTTCTAGATTGCGGATCTTCATCGAATGAACCGTGCTGCCTATATATTTTCGTCCGCACAGACATACAAGGCAGTAAACTGAGTAGGCTGTATTGCATGTGAGAAATTTATTGATGGCTTTCCGTTGTGTGCATCCTGGAATATCATAGGTTAATACTCTCTTGCTGTTAGCACAGGCTTTGAATTTGCCACATGGAAAAAAGCCCTTCATTTCTTTTAAAGTGCCCGCTGTTGGCACTTTCTTTTCCATGTGGCTATGCACTAGCCTGTCTTTCAGAGATCTTTCCTTCCTAAATGTTCTTAAAGGAATATTGGGTATATTTGAGCCTATTGTACCATCAGTCTTTAAAATATGCCAATTTCTTCGCAAAATATTTCTCAACTTGTTAGCCTCATCAGAGAAAGTCGTTATTAGTCTGAACTTTGTCCATCAGCAATTGTTCCTTTGGCATGTTTTTAACTCTTTTAAATGTCACGTTAAGCAATTCCTAACTATAACCCTGGGCAATAAGTCTTTCTGAACTCTCATTCACTGCCAGTCCAAAATCACAATCTCTGGTACTGTTACATTTCAACCTTAAAAACTCACCATGTGGTATACTTTGGATGAGTTTGGTTGGATGACAACTTATGGCATTTAGTGTGGAATTGCCAGCTGTTGGCTTTCTAGTGATGTATTTAGCTTTCCCTCTACTATGGTGACCTTTAGATCTAATAAATTCCCTGTTGTCAAGCTTACATCACATGTGAACTTTAAGTTCACTTTGTTGTTGTTCAGGTATTCGATGAATTTATGTGCTGAATCTAAAGATCCATCCCAAATTATAAATAAATTATCAATATACCTATGCCATGATATAACCATTTTCAGCCATCCTGCATTTTCCGGGTCTGTGACACCTGCTTCTCCCACCAGCCCACAAATAAATGTGCGTAGCTGGGGACGAAGCAGGTGTCCATAACTGGCCCAGAGATCTGTCTGTCATAGTCCTCCTGAAATAGAAAAATGTGGTTGGTTAAACAGAACTCAATAAATTCCAAGAGCATAAGGTTGTGTTCAGCAAATTTAAGAGATTGCTTGTTTAGAAAAGATTTTACTGCAGTGAGTCGATCTTGATGATCTATGCCAGTATGCAATATCTAGTGCTATCAATTTATGGCCTGGGTCCCAATTTATCTTTTCCAAATGATTTAATAAGTCCTTTGAGTCTTTGACATAAGATGGTAATTCTGTTACAAATTGGAATAAAAAATGATCTATAAATGTTGAAAGGTGTTTTGTCAAACTTCCTCGAGGGGACACAATTGGTCTTCCTGGAGGATGTACTCGGTTTTTGTGAATTTTTGGTATGTGATAAAAAGTGGGGGTTGTTGGATTTAAACATCGCAGAAAGAAATATTCATCTGTTTCCAACATTGCTTTGTCATACCATTTTCTTATTAGCAAATGATACATTGTCACACTCTCATTATATTGTGTCTTTGTATTATTTTCATAGCATTTTCTGTCTGCCAGTTGCCTTAACGCTTCCGCACAGTATTGTTCCTTTGTTTGCAAAACAATGTTCACCTCTTTGTCTGCAGGTTTACAGACTATCGATGGATCATTTTGAAGATTTACCAAAGCTTGTTGTTGTTCTTTACTGATGTTATAATTTTTCGATTGTTTCTTGCTTATATTCTTTCTCATATATAATAGATCTTGATTTACAGCTTCCGAAAATATATCTATTGCATCGATTGTCATCTGGGATACAAATTGTGAGGCTGGTTTAAAAGGACTAATGTCAGTGATCTGCTTGATTCCTAGTCCAATTGCTCTTTGTGCTATATCTTGAATAGTGGTAGTATCTTCCTCTTTTCCTGTGCGTAATGTTTCCATGGCTTCTAAAGCTCCCAAATCATCCACTGACAAAGCGTCTGTTACTGCTGATATCAACTGTGATTTTCTAGTTTTGGTGACTGTTGTTTTTTGTTTGAAATGATTTAAATTTTCTAGTGAACTTAAATAAGTCAATTCGAGTTTGTGTGTATTCCAGCTAGTTGGATGGGAAAAAGGTTAGTCCTAACCTTAATATCGATTTTTCTTCTGTTGTCAACTTCCTTGGTGTGAGCACTCTTAACACCAGCGACACTAGATATGCTCACCTCAAATGTCTGCTTTTCTATCAAAGTTTTTAAGCATAGGATTAGCACAGTGCTAACCACACCGAGATAGAAATGGACAAAGAGCTGCTTTCCACCTAAACTTGAGAACTACCCAGAGTTCTCTGCTTCTTTTTTGCATAATTTATTCGTCACTCTATGCCTGAAAGGGTATTTTTTTTAACTTATACTGGGTGCTCTGTAATACTATGCCTGGAGTGGTAAATGGCTTTTGTCATTTTAGAGCTCGGCAAGGACAGCACTGTGCTAGTCCTATGCTTAAAGACTTTGCTGTAGAAATGGCAAAAGACTTTGTCCATTTCTATCTCGGCGTGGATAGAACTGTGCTAATCCTATGCTTAAAGACTTTGATAGAAAAGCAGACATTTGAGGTGAGCAGATCTAGAGTGTCGCTGGTGTTGAGAGTGCTCTATACAGGAGCTGCTTTCCACCTAAACTTGAGAACTACCCAGGGTTCTCTGCTTCTTTTTTGCATAATTTATTCATCACTCTATGCCTGAAAGGGTATTTTTTGACTTATACTGGGTGCCCCCTTGTGTCTGGACAAAGCTATACCTCTCTGAAGAGCTCGAATTAGAGCGAAACACTGTGTCAGGAGATGCTTTTACTCTTTTCAGGTTGCCTTGGTTGGTATTTTACCAATTCAAAGCTGTAATACTGTGCCTGGAATGGTAAATGGCTTTTGTCATTTTACATCTCAGCAAGGACTGCACTGTGCTAGTCCTATGCTTAAAGACTTTGCTGTAGAAATGGCAAAAGACTTTGTCCATTTCTATCTCGGCGTGGATAGCACAGTGCTAATCCTATGCTTAAAGACTTTGATAGAAAAGCAGACATTTGAGGTGCGCAGATCTAGAGTGTCGCTGGTGTTGAGAGTGCTCTATACAGGAGCTGCTTTCCACCTAAACTCATCATGTGAAAACCACACTCCCTCTTGGTAAAGAAAGCGGAGCACACACGGGTTTCCAGGTAAGCTGCCTTTTATTGTAACCATCGGCATGACGCGTTTCTTTTCTCCAAACTTCCTCAGATGCCGCCAGATTCTTAAATGGTTTTTCAGCTCACTTATTTAAAAAGGAAATGCCTCTCTGCGATTGGTTGAAGCACCTCTGACACAGTCACCCAGGGATTGGCCCGAACTCAGTACTCCAAGTTCGTGTCGAGCAGACACCAATGGCGTAAGTACTAGCCCCAGTGGGCGGTGTCTGCTCTTTCCCCAGTACGTGCCTTGATCTTGTTTTGTGGGCGGTAAACAGCTCTCCTGGTCCCTCACCCCACCGCTGTGAATCCGAAGTCTGCCTTTTAACACCGCTTCAGTGAGCAGTGATCTTACAGCGAAGTCGCGCTCCATCCGATCACAACCAGGCACGGTTTCAGGTATGCGGTGGTTTCAGCGTTTCTAAAAAGTTTTTAGAATGTCCACAAGTTGCCACACTAGCTGCTGAAACACTGGGGGGTTGGTACTCCTTACGGTGCATGTGGCCGCACCCAAAATATCAAAACCACACTCCCTCTTGGTAAAGAAAGCGGAGCACACACGGGTTTCCAGGTAAGCTGACTTTTATTGTAACCATCGGCATGACGCGTTTCGTTTCTCCAAACTTCCTCAGATGCTGCCAGATTCTTAAATGGTTTTTCAGCTCACTTATTTAAAAAGGAAATGCCTCTCCGCAATTGGTTGAAGCTCCTCTGACACAGTCACCCAGGGATTTGCCCGAACTCAGTACTCCAAGTTCGTGTCGAGCAGACACCAATGGCATAAGTACTAGCCCCAGTGGGCGGTGTCTGCTCTTTCCCCAGTACGTGCCTTGATCTTGTTTTGTGGGCGGTAAACAGCTCTCCTGGTCCCTCACCCCACCGCTGTGAATCCGAAGTCTGCCTTTTAACACCGCTTCAGTGAGCAGTGATCTTACAGCGAAGTCGCGCTCCCTCCGATCACAACCAGGCACGGTTTCAGGTATGCGGTGGTTTCAGCGTTTCTAAAAAGTTTTTAGAATGTCCAAAAGTTGCCACACTACCCGCTGAAACAGTGGGGGGTTGGTACTCCTTACGGTGCATGTGGTCGCACCCAAAATATCAAAACCACACTCCCTCTTGGTAAAGAAAGCGGAGCACACATGGGTTTCCAGGTAAGCTGCCTTTTATTGTAACCATCGGCATGACAGTTTATATATATTATCTACTGCCGGTCGCCAGTAGATAGTTAAAGTTAGGACCGAGTTCCCATAGGAAATCTGAAAATTCTATTTTTAATAACTTTGGCGCCGGTTGAATTATCTTCGTGAAATTTTCAAAACTAATGGGGGGGGGGGTGGGCGCTCAGCTCCTACCCTGAAAGTCTCGGGGTGATTCGTCAAGCGGTGGCTGAGAAAAAAGGGGGGTCCCAAAACGCGTTTTCCCCATGCATTTTCCCATAGGACCTTTAGTCGAAGGTACAGCCCGAACGGCTGAACAGAATTACTTGAAATTTGGCAAAGAGGTAGTCCTCAG
Organism: Triturus cristatus; assembly: GCF_964204655.1. Lineage (NCBI taxonomy): Eukaryota > Metazoa > Chordata > Amphibia > Caudata > Salamandridae > Triturus > Triturus cristatus. The sequence goes on along the minus strand of NC_140590.1, from coordinate 1,670,355,402 downwards.
GTCTGGCATGTGCCTTTTGCATATATGGTGTCAATCTGTTCAGTAGTTCCTGAGAAAATCGAAAGTAAAATCACATATATATCTGGGCGGAGCCTAACTACACATCTCATCGTGAGATCTGATTGGCTGTCAGCACTTCATCCAAGAAGTGTTGGAAGCCATCTTGGGACCAATATACATGACAGCACCTTGTTAAAAAGCATTGCAGTTAATAGAAGGTTTTAAGACTTTAGTTACATTATAAATCATTTGCTGATGGTACCATACTCATTTTAGGTATTGTGGTGTGTTCTAAGGTGATTTTACCATGTGAAAAAGCCTTCTGCTGTGATATCATGAATCGTGTTTGAGAAAAAACTATTTTCTCATGCTTTTCCCACAGAGGTTTGGAAGGTGATCTATAAGCTAAACTGAGAGCATATTTTCTGTAAATTCACATTATCTTTCTCAGTCACCTGAGAATGAAGTCTGACATTCTCAATAAAACATGTACATCCAAAAAGGGCAGAGACTGTCAGTTGATTCCTTTGTGTTCTACTGCAGCCTCCCAGAGTGTTCTAAAGAACAACTAGAGCGCTAACAGTCCTACTTATGACAAACGTATGGCACAACTGAAGCCATCTTGGTTGGAATAAAGTGGTAACTCTTAAAACATTTAATTTAAAAAGGAACAAAATGAGGGGGTTCATTTTGCCATAGAAAGTATGATTAGTGCTGCAGAAAGAAAAATTAGGGCACATTTTGAGTGACTTCTCAAATCCTCTTCTATTTCATTAAAAAATTCTGACATGCAGACTGAAACATGCACTTTCAATACCAGCAGCAGACTTCCCTGGTGAGCAGTAGCTTTACTACAGCGATCTAATAAGCAACTAGTGTGCTAACATTCTGAATTTATGGCAAATGTGTTACACATCTGAATGCCTTCTTAATGGAATCAAAGTAAAAAACTGAAAGTTTTTCCTACTGAGGAGACTGTAGTAAATGAGGAAATTAGGAAACATCATAACAAATAAGTCTCCCAAAATGGCCACCAGAGACAAAAGAGCCCAAATGTAGCCCAAATATCACCAAGATGTAGCCCAAGTATAGCCCAATGACAGAATATCCCAGAGTGTTCTAACGAACAACTAGAGCGCTAACAGTCTTACTTATGACAAAAGTATGGCACACCTGAAGCCATCTTGATTGGAATAAAGTGGTAACACTTAAAACATTTAATTGACAAAGGAACAAAATTAGGGGGTTCATTTTGCCATAGAAATTATGATTAGTGCTGCAGAAAGAAAAATTAGGGCACATTTTGACTTCTCAAATCCTCTATTTCATAAAAATATTCTGACATGCAGACTGAAACATGCACTTTGAATACCAGCAGCAGACTTCCCTGGTGAGCAGTAGCTTTACTACAGTTATCTAATGAGCAACTAGAGTGCTAACATTCAGAATTTATGGCAAATGTGTGACACATCTGAATGCCTTCTTAATGGAATCAAAGTAAAAAACTGAAAGTTTTTCCTACTGAGGAGACTGCAGTAAATGAGGAAATTAGGAAACTTCATGACAAATAAATCTCCCAAGATGGCCACCAGAGACAAAAGAGCCCAAATGTAGCCCAAATATCACCCAGATGTAGCCCAAGTATAGCCTAATGACAGAATGTCCCAGAGTGGTCTAACGAACAACTAGAGCGCTAACAGTCTTACTTATGACAAAAGTATGGCACACCTGAAGCCATCTTGATTGTAATAAAGTGGTAACACTTAAAACATTTAATTTACAAAGGAACAAAATGAGGGGGTTCATTTTGCCATAGAAATTATGATTAGTTCTGTAGAAAAAAAAATTAGGGCACATTTTGACTTCTCAAATCCTCTTCTATTTCATAAACAAATTCTGACATGCAGACTGACACATGCACTTTGAATACCAGCAGCAGACTTCACTGGTGAGCAGTAGTTTTACTAAAGTGATCTAATGAGCAACTAGAGTGCTAACATTTAGAATTTATGGCAAATGTGTGACACATCTGAATGCCTTCTTGATGGAACCAAAATAAAAAACTGAAAGTATTCCCACTGAGGAGACTGCAGTAAATGAGGAAATTAGGAAACTTCATAACAAATAAATCTCCCAAGATGGCCACCAGAGACAAAAGAGCCCAAATGTAGCCCAAATATCACCCAGATGTCTCCCAAGTATAGCCCGATGACAGAATGTCCCAGAGTGTTCTTAAGAATAACTAGAGCGCTTACTGTCTTACTTATTATAAAAGTATGGCGCACCTGAAGCCATCTTGATTGGAATAAACTGGTAACACTTAAAACTTCATAACAAATAAATCTCCCAAGATGGCCACCAGAGACAAAAGATCCCAAATGCAGCACAAATATCACCCAGATGTAGCCCACATGTAGCCCAATGACAGAAGTGTGCAAAACACTTATTTTTTGTATATTTGCAGTTTTATATAGTGCAGACTTGTCAGGTATTGGAGTGCTTTACATGAGCATTGGTTACATCACACAAGATCAAATTCATTTTGGTTGTAGACATGGGGAGATCAAGTGATTTGACCAGAATCACAGAATGTTGAGCTGAAGCAGAAACTCCAACCTGGTTCCCCAGTTGCAAAGTCTGCAGCTCTGGAAATAACACCACATCCTCTCCCCTAGGTGCAACATTTAATCAAGTGGTCAACTGGATAAAAAAGCATAAAGATTACAAATAATTTAAAAGTTCTTTGTCGCTATTTGAAAACTCAGAAAATATGTCCTCATTTTAGTTTTTTAGAGCACTAACCATAATTTTGATGCAAATAAGACCTTCTCATATATGTAATTTCTAAAAGAAATACTCTAGGTATTACAGGTTTGATTACATCAAGATGACGTCAGGCGTTCCACACTTTTGTAATAAATATAGAATGTTAGCAATCTAGTTGGTCATTGGGATACTGTTGAGAGGCAGAGGCCAGGGGCATGGACTCTGAAAATTGAAGGCAGGTAGGAGAGTGCAGAGGCAACAATTTTACCACACTAGGCAGGCAGGAAGGGCAGTGGCAGCACAACAGACTATGGAGGGCAGTGGAAAGGGGGCAGGGGCAACAAACCAACAATACAGGACTGGCAAGAGAGGCTGTGGCAATATAATAGACCATTGTGGGCAGAAGGAAGAGGCAGTGGTAGTACAACCATACATGCCAACAGACCTGTTTCAGCCAGGAAACGTCCAATGTTTTTAAGCTCAAATGGGCTTTATTTGATCTGTCTCCTGTCTACAATCTCCTCTTTTTCAATGTAACTCAAAGGGGAAAATCAATACCCCAGTTTTTTTCTAAATCTCCCTCTTACCAAGTTCAAAATGTTCGCAAGTATGGGACATTGGATCATGTTAGGCAGGAGGAGTTGGGGTAGGGACATGGACTCGGATAACAGAGGACAGGCGGGACATGGAGACGTGCACCAAACTGACCCTACAGGGCAGGCATCAGGGTTTGCAGCAGCACAATACACAACACAGCGCATGCGGGACGGGAGTGCAGCACAACAATCCATAGAAAGCAATAGGGAGGGGACAGCACCATGCACATGGACAACAGAGAACAGAGGGGAAAGAGGCAATGGTAGCTAGCTGACCATAATGGACAGACAGGAGAGAAAGCTGCGGCATAACAGACCATAAATGGCGGAGGGACGGATCAGGGGCATTACAATGGAACAGACAAGCTAGGAGGGAGGGAATAGGGGTCTGCACATGGAAACAGAGGGCTGGGGGCAAGGGGACAGGGCAGGAGCAGCAAGATGACCATGGAGGTCAGGCAGGATGGGCACTAGAAACAATACTCACCATGGAGAGAAACAATGAGACTATGATGGCATACACACAGACCATGGAGGGAAGGTGGGAGGGGGTCAGGGGCAGCTAGCTGACCACACAGGGAAGGTGAGAGGGCCATGGCAGCACAGAAGACCATGCATGGCAAGCGGGAGGGTTAGTGGCAGCACAATGGCTATGATGGGCAGGACGGAGGGTGCAGGGGAATGCACAAAGGACCATGGAGGATAGAAGGGAGGGTCAGGACCTGGCACAAACAAGAGAGTTCAGGGGAAGGGGCTTCTCAACAGACCGCGCGGGGCAGGCAGGAGGAGCAGTTGCAGCACAAAAGACCAGGGAGGGCAGAAGGGTGTGGCAGTAAAATGGACCTTGGAGGACAGGAGGAAGGGGATAGGGCCATGGCATGTGGACAGGCAGGGTGGAGGTGGCAGGGACAGGTTACAGTCATCTGACAATGCTAGGCAGGTGGGAGGGGAGTGGCAGCTCAACAGAACACTCAGAGTAGATAGGAGTGGCAGGTCCATGGTACATGGTGGGCAAAAAGGATGGAGCAGGGGCATGCACAAAGACATCGGAGGGCATGGGGAAGGAGAATAGGGGCGGCAAGCTAAGCACAGAGGGTAAGCAGGAGGTCAATGATGGGCCATAGAATTGGGCAATGGAGGGCAGGTGGAGTGGACTGGTACATCATGCTAAATGGAGGGCAGTGGCAGCACATCAGACCATGCATGGCAGGACGGTGGAGGCTAGTCCATGGATTCAGACAACAGAGGATAGGGAGGAGGTGGATGGGGCAGCAAGCTAACTGTTCAGAGAAGGTGGGTATTAGGAACTTTATTGTTTTTAAAATGTGTGTCTGTGCGAACTACTTAAAATATGAACAAGTATGTAGCATAATCTCACTTTTATTCAGGAAGAAGAGGACGTTTGTGACTGTGACTCCGGGCTCACTTGGCAGAAACACCCCCTGACCCTCCACCCCCCATCGCAAAATGTAATGCCCGTGAAAAAGGTAGGTGGACGCAGTGTTATGTAGAACATAGTCCTGAGAGCACGATTAAAAATGAAAACTAGATATAGTATATGGTTTAAACTATGCACCAAAAAGTGTGATATTAGATGAACCGGGGCTTGAAATATAATATGCAATACATTGTGCGCAATGACAGCTTCATTGGAGAGCGCGAGATAGCACAGGCACTAACTAGCGAGTGCTATGCAATAAGCGCCTTGGAGTGTAATATGCACATGGCAGTGTTGTGTAACCTAACTAGTCTCTAAAGTTGTAATATAAAATATGTGCTGGGGAGTGTAACGTTGCATATGCACTGTGACAAAGATATAGATCCCAGATTGTAATAGGTATGGCATAGCGCTGTGCGTTATAACATAGGCATCGAGGAAGGCACGTTAGATGGGGCAATATAACCCGTGCGAAGGCAAGTGTGGCATGACATATTCACGGGGTGGTGTTACAGTGCACATGGGCTAGAGAGTGTCATAGCATACGCACTAGCTGGTGGAATACAACACAGAGGTGTGAGGCACTCGGCAGGCACTGGTGGGTGTAACACAGCATTGGGCTCAGCCTGGAGCACGCTGTGACTCTCAAGTGAGATTCATCTCCTTTCCAGAGAGTAAAATAAAAAGTATTACACATCCAGTGGTGGATGTGTATATTATTAACCGTGAGGGGGGTTTCTTGCATAGTTTGGTCGAATTTTTGTCGAATCCCCTTTGAATGTGCGTGTATATTAAATGTGCCCGTCAATAGCTATCCATGTTTGTATAAATAAAAGACAAGGGTGTCTACTTGGAGAGTACCCACTGGCGGGGACGCCGAGATTAGGCACGGTGGGTCGTCAGACACGTCAGAGCTTCACTAGCGGTGTAAATACATTCCACGTGGATTCATTCTATGCATAGTCGCCTTTTAATGAATATAACGCAAATCGTCATGGTGATAGGTACATATGGTTTGTCCAGCATGTCCTAGGTGTTTCTATAAATATATATTTTTTTTAAATAATAAAAAACAAAGGTCGGCCCGGGGTATGGGGTCCCCGGGGCCATAAGAGGCCTGAGGAGGGGGGCCGCGCAGCCCCCTCCTAAAGAATTTTTTTTTAAAAAGGCCATGATCCCGGGGGTTGGGGTCCCTGGGGCCGATTAAGACCTTGGGAGGGCTAAATTAATTTTTTTCAACAAAAAAAATTAGGGTGCAGACCCTGGGGGATGGGGTCCCCAGGGTCAGTAAATTAGAAAAAGAAGGGGGGCCACACAGCCCTCCTTCTTAAAAAATAAAATAAATAAAAGACCGGCATCGCGCCGGAGGCCACGCCCCTTCCTTGCAGCACTCTGCAAACGCGCCCCCTGGCCAGTTGTAACTTGGGGAATTAATTCCCCTTTAATACTGAGGGTCCCTGAGGGCCAACTAGCCCAACAGGTATCTCCAGTATGCGCCAGGGAGCAGCGTTGCAGACAGGTGTTCTGAGGCCACGCCCCTTTTTACACCTCTATGCAATGCAGCTCTGTGGCGCTTACTGGAGGTACCTAGTGGGCTAGTTTGACCCTAGGGACCCTTAGGATTCAAGGGGACTTAATCTCTCAACTTAGAACGGCCACAGGGCGTGTTTACACAGTGGTGAAGGGAGGGGACGGGGCCTGAGGTGACGTGTGCAAACACGCCCTGTGGCGCGTTTTAAGTTGGGTAAATAATTCCCTTTCAATCCTGAGGGACCCTGGGGGCCAACTAGCCCACCAGGTGCTTTCAGGAAGCGCCACTGCGCAGCGTTGCAGAGAGGTGGTCTAGGCCATGCCCCTTTTTACATCTCTCTGCAACGCAGCACTGTGGCGCTTACTGGAGGTACCTAGTGGTCTAGTTGGACCCTAGGGACCCTCAGGATTCAAGGGGACTTAATCTCCCTACTTAAAACAGCCACAGGGCGTATTTACACAGTGGGGAAGTGAGGGGACGGGCCTGAGGTGACGTATGCAAACACGCCCTGTGGCGCGTTTTAAGAGGTAGTTTTAATCCCCTGCCCTATTATATACTAGGGGCTTACAGAGGAGGTCATGCTGATCACACGGTGATCCCAACGCATAGTGTTCCCTAGTGTATGTAGGTGGTTTCACTGTATTCTGAGTGTCTTTTAACATAGCACTGGCTCTAGGACTGGTTAGTCAGACTCAGTTACCACCAGTATCCGTCTGAAAAAGTTGAGGGTACAGGATGATTTTGCAACAAGGCTTCTTTCTGCTCTTCTGTTTGTTCTTTCTGCACGTTATCCTTCTTCCTGCACTTTTTTTTGTCTTTGAGGACTTCTGTTGCTTCTTTCTGCATTTCTTTTTTTTCTTTCTGTGCGTTGTTTCTTCTTTCTTCACATGTCCTGTCTCTGTAGGCATAGTTAGAAATTAGCATTTAAAAAACCTTTGAAATTCACTGAAAAAACCATAGGCTTTAGGCATGTTATAGTTAGGAATTAGCATTTAAAAAACCTTAGAAATTCACTGAAAAAACCATAGGTTTCAGGGGCGTTATAGTTAGCTGGACTTTTCACTCGTACAAAACCATTGAAATTCCTGCGTTATAGTTAGTTCAGCTAACTATAACTCGCGCGCCCGCAATGCACTGCTGATGACGTCACATATTACATCACTCATGACATGGTCAGTGACATCACTCATGACATCACTGATGACATCTCAAATTACATCACTGATGACATCATCCTTGTGATAGCGTGGCAGACCTCCTCTCCCCCTAATATAACCTTTGATACATACATTCAAAAATAGAAACTAAAATTTTCAAAACAATTGAGATACCAATATCAGTTACAACAACCTATTCAGTAATTCTAAGATCCACATACACATCCACTCATTCACCAACAGTCCTATACAGTCACTCATACATGTACTCACTCATCATATGTACTCATACATCTATACATCCTGTTACACAACGCCACTCATCCATAAAGTTACCCACACACATAGTCACTCATGCTAATAAAGAATCAAACATCCATTTACTTGCATATACAGTTATACACACACCACCACACTTACTTCTACAGAAACTTACACATACTTTGTCTTTTAAACAATCACTTATAGAAACACATACTTATTCATACAGGAACTCTTTCAATCTCTCACTCTCAAATATACTCACTTATATACACCAATAGTCACATATACTAGTTTAAAACAGTCCTGCACACATGCTGTCTTCAACATATACAAACAGTGAGTCACTCATTCATACACCTATGCACTACATAATACCCCCACCGAACCTCAAAAAAACAACTGATAACCTATATAGACACTCATGTAGCTACTCACCAACCCATGCAGCCACTTATACACGAAGTGAGAGACTGATACAGATATTTACATATTTAAACATTACTCACTAAGCCATGTATTCACTAAGATACACTTAATCAGTCAGTTATACAATCAATTTTTCAAAAACAAATCATCCATTTAGACACTTATATACCCATTTATTCTTCCATCGACCTTGAGATATACATATATAAAACATATGTAATTTTCAGAAAAACACACATTCACTGGATGATGTCATCAGTGATGTCATCAGTGATGTCATTTGAGATGTCATCAGTGATGTCATGAGTGATGTCACTGACCATGTCATGAGTGATATAATATGTGACGTCATCAGCAGTGCATTGCAGGCGCGCGAGTTATAGTTAGCTGAACTAACTATAACGGGGGAATTTCAATGGTTTTGTACGAGTGAAAAGTCCAGCTAACTATAACGCCCCTGAAACCTATGTTTTTATCAGTGAATATATATATATATATATTCACTTAAAAAACCATAGGTTTCACACATGTTATAGTTAGGTGGACATTTCACTCGTAAAAAACCAATGAAATTCCCCCGTTATAGTTAGGTCAGATAACTATAACTCGCGCGCCCGCAATCCAGTGCTCATGACGTCACATATTACATCACTCATGACATGGTCAGTGGCATCACTCATGACATCACTGATGACATCATCCTTGTGATAGAGTGGCGGTCACGCGAGTTATAGTTATCTGACCTACCCATAACGGGGGAATTTCATTGGTTTTTTACGAGTGAAATGTCCACCTAACTATAACATGTGTGAAACCTATGGTTTTTTAAGTGAATTTGCAAGGTTTTTTAAATGCTAATTCCTAACTATAATGTGTGTGAAACCTATGGTTTTTTAAGTGAATTTGTACGGTTTTTTAAATGCAAAGTTATGTATGTTTTTTTTTTATTTAAGGCTTTTCACGGTGCAAAAAAAAAAAAAAATGTTCACCCTTCGGGGTACATTAGGGACCCCCTGACAAAGGCTAGGGGGTCAGGAACTCTCTACCCTGCCCCCTTTTCACGGTTGCCACCTCTATTTTTCACTCTCGCACCCACAACAAACAAAATGGCGGCCGACACTTCCTGATTTCGACCGATTCGAACGTTGACTGACATGTAAACACCAATCAGATTTACGCTCGCGCACGTTAGGGTGCGCGCACGGTGCGCGCACGGTGCGCCCACGGTGCGCAGCTATAGATATTTATGTGCTTTAACTGCAATTTTCTCAGGAAATACTGAACAGATTGACTCCATACCTGCAAAAGGCATATGCCTGACCTGAGGACTACCTCTCTGCCAAATTTCACATAATTCTGTTCAGCCGTTCGGGCTGTACCTTCGACTAAAGGTCCTATGGAAAAATGCATGGGGAAAACACGTTTTGGGACCACCCTTTTTTCTCGGCCCCCGCTTGACTAATCAACCCGAGACTTTCAGGGTAGGAGCTGAGCGGAGCGCCCCATTAGTTTTGAAAATTTCGTGAGGATTCGTCAACCGGCGCCAAAGTTATTCAAAATAGAATTTTCAGATTTCCTATGGAAACACGGTCCTAACTATAACTATCTACTGGCGACCGCCAGTAGATAATATATATATATATATATATATATATATATATATATATATATACATCCAACAGAAACGCTGTACTACGTCAACTCCTTAGACAAACAGCAGCAACGGACACCAGTTAGCTTTGATACAATCTTTTATTCGTGCAGTGTAGCAACGACCACTCAACGCGTTTCGGGAAAACCCTTGCTCACGAGTGTAATGCCGATCGACCAGGAAGTGTTTTTAACATACCATGTGATCGCAATGACAATAAACAGTGAAAACATACTTCGCGGTTTTCGTTCACTCACGATACCGCTGTGTTTTTTTCTTTCAATAACTTTAACTGAACCGTTACATTGCTGTTCATTAATCTTCGGGACAGAGAGCTCTGATTTCACAGGTTAAATAATTACCGAAGGAGTTTGCAATTTTCAATAAATGTAGTTTTACCCCAGTGGGCAATTAAACCGTAGACATTTACATTGAACTCTAAAATTGATACTCGTCAATCAGCAAAATTAACCTTAAGAGAGTTAATTCGTGCCCTAGTGGGCATAAAGACCAGATGCTAATCATCACATAATAAACCAGCGACAGCAGTTAATCAAGATAAAAATGGCTTAACCAGAAACTTTAGTTCTTCTGCATTTCTTTAGTTCATCAGTGCCTTGAATATCTAGCAAAGAAAAAACACATATCTGTAAAAAACTGTTCTATACTGTTACTTCTCAATTACAATTTCTGGCTTTTGGCATTAGAAAATAAGTTCATTAAAACAATTATTAAAAAACATACAGAAGGTTGCCGGTAATGCAGTTTAACAATGTCAAAAACACCAGCTGACAGTTGAATAACATGCACTGGTCTTATTAACCTAAGTGTGCTGCCAGTTCCTCTCATCACAGTTGTGGCCTAAAGGGGTCAGAGTTCTGTATTGAATTATGAGTTTTGATTCTAGACGTCTAAGATCTTGGACCCTATTGCCTCCTCTTTCATTCAATCTTACTGAGTCTAGGACACAGAAGCTAAGTAGATCGCTGTTTTGACTGTGATGACTTGCAAAGTGGCGTGCTATGGGATACTGTTTGTCGCCATTTTTAATTGCACGCAAATGCTCAAGGATCCTAATCTTAGCCTTGTGGATAGTACTCCCTATATACGCCTTTTTGCATGGACAAAATAAGGCATAAACTGCAAACTCTGTGTTGCATGTGGTATGCTTCAAAATTTTGTAAGGCTTAGCTTCGGGAGAGAGTATACAGTCTTTGAGATTTTTGCTGTGTTTGCATGCTTTGCATCTTCTACATGTGTAAAAGCCTTTTACTCCTAAGGTATTGACTTTAGTGGGTTCAATGGCTCTACAAAGTGTGTCCTTTAATGATTTGGCCTTCCTAAAAGTTATTTGTGGAATAGCCTCAAAATTATTTGTTAAATCTTTGTCCGTGTGTAGTACCGGCCAAAATTTGGTTAGGCTTTTTCGAACCTCTTGAGCTTGATTGTGGTAGGTGGTAATGAACCAAATTTTGTCAATCTCCTTAGTTTTTTCGTTGACTTTATCAAATAGCAGTGAATCTCTCGGTCTCTTGGCTACTTCTGTCTTCGCTTTGTTAATCACCGCCTCTGTATACCCTCTTTCCAAAAATCTTTTCGTCATCACATCCTCTTCTATTTTGAAACTCTCCACTGAGCTACAGTTACGCTTTGCTCGTAACAATTCTCCTAAGGGAATGCTGTCAAGCAACGATTTAGGGTGGCAGCTGCGGGCATGGAGAAGACTATTCCCTGCTGTTTTTTTCCTGAAGAGGGAACTTTTTAAGCCCTCTTTTTGAATGGTAAGGGAAAGGTCAAGAAATTCAATATTGGTTTTTGACCATTGACTGGTGAAGTGGAGATTAAAATTATTAACATTGAGACTTTGAACAAACTCATTTGCTTCAATTTCATTACCATTCCAAATGCAGAAAATATCGTCAATATATCTTCTCCACTTTATCACCTTGTCTTTAAACATCTCATGTTCACTGGCCACTTTCTCCTCCCAGTACCCCAGATAGAGACCCGCAAAGCAAGGAGCAAAGCAGGTCCCCATCGAAGTACCGAGGGACTGTTTGAAAATTTTGCCATCAAATATGAAAAAATTCTGTTTCAGACAGGAAGACATCATTTCTACTAACATTTCAGTGTGGTAGAAGTAAGAGATAGATCTCTCAGTGAGGTAATGTCTGCACGCTAATAGTCCCAATTCATGCGGTATGCATGTGTAGAGACTTGTAACATCCAATGAAAGGAGGGAATATCCGTACTTCCATTCTATACGTTCTAGCTCTCTTAGAAAATGACCCGTGTCCTTCTGAGACACTGAGAATCAAGAAGAACAAACCATTTTTTACATATATTTTAAAGTGACAGGTGCTAAATAAACGCAAGGTACATAAACATAGTAAAATACTATTACAGAAGCAGTTGATTAGAGGTCAGAAACAATGTTCTTTACATAGATGTTACAAATATCATTAAGTGATTTCTTGAATTCATTTAAGAAGAATTATTCTTAAAAACATAGCTAAATAGATCTAAAAAGACTGCTTCTGTTAAAAAGAAACCTTAAATGCATTGGTATACCCCTCACTGCTAATAGTCTAAAATAGTATTTATAAACTAAAAGCATGACTAGTTAAAACAACATCCCAGTAGAAATACCTAAAACCACCTCAATAGGGATTTCGAAGTTGTAAAACCATGCACATTTATCCAATGTTGTAAATAAAGTTTCAGATAAAATTTGATGTTACATTGATTTACAGGCTGGCTGTACATTGCCAATGTCTGTACATTTATTATACCAATGTTAATGATCAAATATGTAAACCTTGCGATTTTCAAAAAAAGTGCGAGTGCGATGATACTAAAAACATAGTGTAATGTGTATAGTTCACCTCTGTGCAATAAAAAAGCTAAAACCTATTGAGTGAACTGTGATGGTTATAAAAGGGAGCATAGTGCGGTCTTATTTATGCCGTGCCACGACTAATGTTCTTATCCTTGCAGCTAATGTCATTATCGAGTGTTAGAGGCAAGTGTAGAGATCCTCAGTTCCATTCAGGCCCCCTGGCTGCTTGCAATCCAGCTCTAGGATGTACCTTGTTTCCAGCCTCCTAAGGGCCTTCTCCCTGTTTCAACCTCTTTTGTTTGGTGGCACTGAGTCAATTAGGAAATATATAAGGTCTTTGGGATCTCCACTCTGGAATTCCTCAAAATGTCGTGCTACTGGGTAGACTTGATCCCTGTTTTTGATAGCCCTAATGTGCTGGAGTATCCTCTTGTCGTCTTGGAAGAATGGTGCTGCCTACATAGCATAGGCCACACGGACACTCCAGCACATAGATCACAAATTCTGACTTACATGTCAGGCTTTTGTGTATGGGATTCTCCTGGTCGCTGAAGGGTGTTCTGTAGGAGGATTTATTGACCCCATGCTGACATGCCTTACAAGATCTACACTTGAAAAAGCCCTTTCGTTGGGATAGCCAAGTAGTTAACCAGGATCATTGTGAACCAACTCGTCCTTCATGGAAGGTGCTTTACTATAAGTTATTGCTGCCCGAGTGGGTAGCAAATGGCCTATGGTTGGATCACTTAGGACAAGCGGACAATTTTTCCTGATAATATTGTTAATGGCTCTCACTTGTTTGCTATAGCGAAGAATGATTTTGAAAGCTTCGGGGTTGTCTTGCTGAATATTCAATATACTAGGTCTGGTTCTCTTTGACCCTGAATGAGGTGTCAGCAAAGCTTCTCTTTTTATAATGTTACTTTTGGCTATAGCAGCGGAGATCGTCTTTTTAGAAGAGCCTCTTTCCAGAAACCTTCTTTGGCTAGCTGACTGGGCTGTCAGTAAGTTATCATCATTACTGCAAATGTGTTTTAATCGGAGTATCTCACCATACGGTATACTGTATATAAGAGGTTGCGGGTGAGAGCTCCTGGCATGTAAAACTGCATTTCCAGCAGTTTTTTTGCGATGTAATCTGGTGGCAAGTTTCCCTTCCCTGATGTAAATCTGTACATCTAGAAAGTTGACGATTTAATCACTTACAGTAGCTGTAAACTGTAAATCGAGGTTGTTGATGTTTAGGTTTTCAATGAACTTTTCTGCCTCTGGCAGGGACCCCTGCCAGACGATGAAAAGATCATCGATAAACCTTAGCAAAACCCTGATGTTATCGGTGACAACTGTCTCATGTTCTTTGTGCAGGACCAGCTCCTCCCACCATCCCATGTGAAGGCAGGCATAACTGGGGGAGAAGCTGGCCCCCATGGCTACACCACACAGTTGTTGAAATAGAGTATTCTCGAAAATAAAGATGTTATTATTTAAACAGAATTCAACCATATATCTAAGCATCTTGTTGTGATGTGCAAACCTTGACGAACTTTGGTCAAGATAGTATGTCAAAGCCCTCATACCATCCTGGTGAATTATAGATGTATAGAGTGAAGACACATCTAAAGTGATTAACAGACAATCATTATTCCACTCACAGTTCTGGATTTTTGATAGGAAGTCTCCAGTGTTCCGGATGTATGAGGGTAACTGTTGTACAAAGTCTTGAAGGAAATAGTCTACATATTGGAAAGTACGCTCCAGAAGACTGTTTCGTGCTGATATAATCAGTCTTCCCGGCGGTTTGGAGGGATCTTGTGTATCTTAGGGATAAGAAACATGATGGGTGTTACAGGATGGTCATTGTGCAAAAATAGGTATTCCTGTTGCGTGAGCAGTCCTGCATTCTTCCAGGCTATCATTTTCATACTGTATATATTGTATATAGTCCTGAGGGTAGACTGGTCGCATTTGCGGTAACATTCCCTGTCCTGGAGCTGGCTCATTGCTTCTTGAGTATAGTCTGTTTTATTCCATAAGACTAGATTTCCTCCCTTATCAGAGTTGCGAATGACCAATTCAGTGTTGGATTTGAGTTTTGTCATAAGTGTGTGGTACTGGATGTCCATTTTGTTATTCTTTTTTTTGGGCAATCTCTGGACTTTGTGGTTGATTTTCTTGATCTTAGTCACAACTTGCTCTTGAAATATATCAATTGCATCACAAGGTGCGATTGGATTGAAGGTGGAGCTGGGTTTAAAAGGTGTTACTGCTGTGCCATGGTCTTTCTTGTTGCATGGAGGGGCATTTTGCTCTTCAAATTGTGTAGAGGTCATATTTTCGTCAATGAGTTCTTGCATCGTTTGGAGTGTGGGCATGTCCAATGCTGTAAGGTTGAAAGGGGGAGACAGCTGTGGCGGTTGTTCTTGATGCTTTTCTATGTTAGTCTTGTTGGATTCGTTTTGTTGTGAGAAGTTTTGTTTAAGTTTTAGCCTTCATATGCTTCTGTAAATATCCATACGAGTCGAATCATAATTAAATGAACTTTCCGGACAAAATGAAAGTCCCAGCGTTAATAATTGCTTCTCCGCTTAGGTCAAATTGATATTTGCCAAGTTTATTACAGTTGGACTTACTGTTGGGTCTGTCGTCTCCAATTCCAGCGTGTGTGACTCCCTTGCCACCTTCTTCCATCGCAAGATCGCAGACATCCAGAAAAGCTTCAATAACCTGACCACCCCGACAGCCACCGAGACCTCCGACCTCACGACCACCACCCACATCGATCCCCTGCTCACCTGGATCAACTTCAACTTAAACGACGACAACACCATCAAGATCATGAACACCATCCACTCCGGCTCTCCGTCAGACCCATGCTCACACCACATCTTCAACAAAGCCAGCGCCACCATCGCACCCCATCTCCACAAGGCTATCAATGTCTCCTTCGAGACCGCGACCTTCCCGGAGAGCTGCAAGCACGCCGAGATCAACGCCCTGCTCAAAAAACCCAAGGCTGACCCGAAGGACCTCAGGAAACTTTCAACCCATCTCCCTGCTCCCGTCCCGGTGAAGGTCATCGAGAAGACCGTCAACAGACAGCTAACCCCCTACCTCGAGGAGAACTTCATCCTGGACCCTTCCCAGTCTGGGTTCCGTAGCAATCCGAGTACCAAAACTGCCCTCATCGCCAACACAGATGACATCAGGGCCCTGCTGGACAATGGCGAAACCGCGTCCCTCATCCTTCTGGACCCATCAGCCGCCTTCGACACGGTCTGCCACCGCACCCTATGCACACGCCTCCACGACGCAGGGATCCGAGACAAGGCGCTGGAATGGACCACATCCTTCCTCTCCGGCAGAACCTAGAGCTATCGCCTCCCCCCTTTCAGATCCGAAGCCACAGAGATCATCTGCGGCGTACCCCAAGGATCATCCCTTAGCCTGACACTGTTCAACATCTACATGGCGCCACTCGCCCACGTCGCCTGACTTCACAACCTCAACATCAGCTCTTATGCCGACAGCACCCAGCTGATCCTCCCCCTCACCGCCAAAACCAACCTCCACTAAGGAATGAAAGCCATCACCGAATGGATGAAGAACAGCCGTCTCCACCCCCTTGACATGGGACGACTCCTGGTGGCCATCCTCATTGGGAGCAGCACCAACACCCACCGACCACGCATGCAACCTGGGGTTCATCCTCGACTCAACACTCTCTATGACCAAGCAAGTCTACGCCGTCTCGTCCTCCTGCTTCGACACCCTCTGCATGCTCCGCAAGATCTACAGGTGGATCCCCACTGAAACAAGAAGAACGGGCACCCAGGCCCTCGTCAGCAGCAGGTTGGACTACGGAAACGCCGTCTACGCAGGAGCCTCGGCCAAACTCCTGAAACTACTACAACTCATACAGAACGCCTCTGCACGCTTGATCCTTGACATCCCCCGCCGCAGCCACATCACACCCCACCTGAGAGACCTGCACTGGCTTCCCGTCAACAAGAGAATCACCTTCAAGCTACTCACCCACGCACACAAGGCACTCCACAACACCGGACCAGCATACCTCAACAGACGACTCACCTTCTACACCCCAAACGCCAGCTCCGCTCCACCGACCTCGCCCTTGACACCGTCCCCCGCATCCGAAGATCGTTCTCCCACCTCGCTACCAAGATGTGGAACACCCTCCCCACCCTTCTACGGCAGACCCAGGACCTACTAACCTTCAGGAGACTACTCAAGACCTGGCTATTTGAGCAGTAGCATCACCTCTCCCCCCTGCGCCTTGAGACCCGCACGGGTGAGTAGTGCGCCTTAGAAATGTTCTGATTGATTAATTGATTGATTGTTTGTTGTCCTCGTTTTTTGGGTGAAATTACGTTTTACTACTCTCCTCTCTAGGCACTTTGCGGTTGATTTTTTGCTTGAGGTTTTATTTGGTTTCTGGGGCGCAGGGTCTGCCTGCGCTCCCAACATAAAAAATCAACTTCTTCCACCAGCGAGATTTGCTGTGCTGTATGGCTTTGGGGATCTTGTTCCATCTCGCTCTCCATTGCGGAGCTGAGATCTGAGGTAGAGATTGCTTCTGTCTGAACTCTCCCACCTGCAATACCCGGTTTTGCCCTGTGGGGTGCGCCATATTTGGAAGCCTTTAATGAATCAAATTTTTTCACAAACATGAAAATGCGTCCACACTCATAGTCCATGCAATCTCTATGAAATTTAAATGCCTTCCTTTCTCGTATTATTTCTCCCTCCTTCTTTAATCCTTTAGTCATCTCCTCCTTGAGTCTGCTTAAGTCGTCATTTTGCCCCATTTCAGTTGGTTCAGTGGTTCAATTTCATCCCTCGGCCACTGCCTTATAAAACTAAATACCTCACTATACAGGAAATTCCTGACCCCTTGTTCCTCCCCCCACCCCTACAATCCCCACATCATTTCCCCCGTCCCACAAAATACAACATAACATTCCATAACCATAATATAACCCAATCCTACACAATCTAGCCTTTCCAAATCCTAAACTCCCCTGACCGTAATCCCTACCTGCCTTTGTGCTACTGTAACTAACCAACCTCTAATCTAAACTTATCCTACCTGGTTACCCTTTCCTTGTTCCTGCACCACAAACTCCCAAACATATAACAACAAACTCCAGCCAATCCCGGCCAACTGTCAACCACCCCGCCTGCACCTGTTCCAAGCGACAATACACTAATTTGCCCCTATGTACCTGTTCCAACAAAAGCCGCCTGCAAAAAACTCCCCACGCCAAAAAGGCTAACCGCCAACAAAAAAGACCCTTGAACCCTTAAAAACTTGGAAGGCGGGCGGGGACAAAAACTGCCCAGGACAAGCACTCCCAGCCACCTGGTCACCAAACCTAAAATGGTGGCTGGGATAAAGCGAAACATCATTATAAACCTAATTGGGCTACAAATTCCAAAATTGGGCTACATTTGGGCTATCCCCAAATGTAGCCCAAATCCTTCAAAACGGCCGCTCCGGCCACTCCCCCCCTCGCCCCTCACAATCTGCCCGGGGGCAGACCTCGCTGTGCTCGGCTGCCCCCCAAGCTCCCATTTTTGCAGAGGGGGTCCACAGTTAGCCGGAGGAGTCAGAGCCGGTTACATATATGAAAACAACTCTGCTCGTATTAACGATAACAACGATGAACAGGAGCCCGGACCACCAGTATGTGCAGTGAGTAGTTTATTGGCAGCTCTCACAAACCACTGCCATGACGCGTTTCGGCCTCTTGGGGCCTTGTTCACATGACTCGTTTCACAGTTAATGGCCAGCATTTAAACAATTTTTTTTACATATATTTTAAAGTGACAGGGGCTAAATAAACGCAAGGCACATAAACATAGTAAAATACTATTACAGAAGCAGTTGATTAGAGGTCAGAAACAATGTTCTTTACATAGATGTTACAAATATCATTAAATGATTGATTGAATTAATTTAAGAAGAATTATTCTTAGAAACAGAGGCTAAATAGATCTAAAAAGACTGCTTCTGTTAAAAAAACTTAAATGCATTGGTATACACCTCACTGCTAATAATATAAAATAGTATTTATAAACTAAAAACACAATCAGTTTAAACAACATCCCGGTATAAACACCTAAAACCACTCAATAGGGATTTAGAAGTTGTAAAACTTTACACATTTATCCAAAGTTAAAAATAAAGTTTCAGATAAAATTAGATGTTACATTAATTTACAGGATGGGTGTACATTGCAAATGTCTGTACATTCGTTATACCAATGTTAATGATCAACTATGTAAATGTTGCAAAGATACTAAAAACATATATAATTCCTCCATTGGTAAATTTAAAAACAATTATACAATTATAATATAAGATTTAATTTAAAAAAATATATTTTTACATTATATATGTGTATGTAAACATACACACGTAGATATATATGTGTGTTTGTTTAAATTAGTAAATGTTTATATATCTTTTTAAATATTATTTGAACATTTAATTTACATTATGTTAATGTTATATGTTAAAATATTAAAGTTTTACTTGTTTATACCTAATATATAGTAAAAACGATATTTTTGTATATATTTGTCGATATTAGTGTGAAATAATATTTTTTTTATATATCTGTACTTACCATTGAGGGCCTTATTACAATGTCGAGAGTACGACCGTCACGGATACGGGTCCGGCCGACCTCTGGTCGGCAGTCCCGACCGCTGAATTATGATGCTAATGCACATGGTGCAGTCGCAAGCTCCCTTTTCTGTATGGGAGCTTGTTTTTTTTTTTTTAAATATATGTTTTTATTTGCAGTAGGTACATAATGACATCATAATAAATCAAAAAAAACAGTACACAAATTTTGAACTTACAGTTGTAGCATCGTCTTCGAAGGTCCTTTGCCCCCTCAGGATCAACAAAAAACAAATTAAATTCCTTCTTTCTATTCACTATGACCTGCTCTCCTCCTCACTTATTCTCTTGATCTTGCCTTCCTCCACCTTGTAATGGGAGCCCAGATACCTTTCCCAAAATCACCTTTTTTTTTCCCTTTCTGAGCATACAACAAGATCTCTATATTATGTAGGCCAAGTAGTCTGGTGAGCCACATTTGAAAAGAAGGAGCAACAGTGTCTTTCCAACCTGCAGAAATTAATATCCTAAGTACTGCAACGGAGATAAACACCAGGGCCTCCTCCGTTTTCCCCAGATTGAACCTATTATCGGTGCCTAGTATCATAAGGGTGGGTGACAATAGGATTTTTTGGCCTAACAACCCCTCCCAGAATTTTTCTATTTCCCTCTGTATTCCCTCCAAGGACTTACAATCATTAAACATATGGAGCAGATCTGCCTGGCCTGTCTTGCATCTGGGACAGCAATCATCTTCCCTTATCCCCCAAGAGTATAGTTTCGCAGGCGTATGGTATAAATTGAACAAGGTTTTATAATGTTGCGCCTTCAGATTAGAGGAGCGGAATATTTTCTTTTGTAAGAGAAGGGCATAATCTAAATCTACGTCAGGATTCCCCAATTTCATAGCCAAAGAGGATTCTGTTTTTTCCAAATCATCTTGTATTGAGCCGATAAATAGTGTATAGAAAGCCTTAATCTTCTCGCTCCCCTTAACTAGCTGGTCCATAATGGGGAATTCGTCTACCAGTAAAGTCCTAGGTCTTACGGCCTTCATCCAGCTTGTCAATCTTATATACTGTAGCCAGTGTTTTCGAGAGATGCCAACACTGTATTGTAGTGCCTCAAAATCCAAGATCTCCTCCCCACTCATTAAATCACTAACTGTCCTAATTCCTAAGTTTCCCCATACCTGCAGATTTCTATCGTCTGCCATCTGAGGGAATATCCTAGAATTATGGAGGTGAAGATAACGATTTACTTTAGGGATTCCAAAAAACTTTGACACTGCCCTCCAGACCCCCCATGCCCCTTCCAATACCTTAAAGCGAGCCTTTCTATAATATCTTCGATCTACTTCCCGCATAAGTAGACCTACCGCTTTACGGCCAATTAATAATTCGAATATTGAGGGAGGCATCTGAATAACGAGATTCCCCTGGGTGGGTTTAGCCTCAGTCTGAAAGAGGATAGACATATGTACCAGCAAACATGACCAATGGTAAAGCCTCAGATTCGGTAATGCCAGACCCCCCCCTATCCCTGGGGAGAGATAATAAATTAGTAGAACGCCTGACTCGCCCATATTGCCAAACAAATTTTATAAAGATTGATTCCAGGCCTTTGATTACTGTTTCATCTATTAAGAGGGGTATGGCACGAAATAAATAAAGAACTTTGGGGAACATAGTCATTTTTAGTACGTTGACCCTTCCGATCAATGAAAGGTGTAGGACATCAATTCTTTTTAGCTCTGTTTCTATGGATTTGCTCAATGATCCAAAATTCTCAGCGACAGTTTTCGCTGTTGCCGCATTAATTCTGACCCCCAAGTATGTCGCTGAGTCAACAAATCTTTCATCAATTTTGCTGATATTTTCAGTACAAATTATTTGTGTTTTGGATACATTCAATAAGTATCCTGAATCTTCACCGAAATCCTTTGCCATTTGTATCAGCTCAGGAAGTGCCTGCTGCGGGTCCACTGTGGTCACCGCCAGGTCATCCGCATATGCCATAACCTTAGTTTCGAATCCCTCACATATCACTGGACTAATTCCCGGGCATCCAAGGATCTTTTGGATAAACGGGTCGATATATAACGCAAAGAGGATTGGGGAACAAGGACAGCCTTGACGTGTACCACGGTTTATTGTTATCAAATCAGATCTCTCACCCATAACCACTACTCTGGCGACTGGGTTGATATACATTGCCCTTAATGCTCTTATAAGTTTCTCACCAAATCCCCTTCCTGCCAAAATCCCCCAAAGAAAGTCCCAGACCACTCTATCGAAGGCCTGTATGGGAGCTTGTGCTGCAGTTGGACCCTGGCCACAGCACAACCTTGCATACAGAAAAGGGAGTTTGTGTTCATCCCTGCACTGCGTGAGGTGCCTGCCACACAATGCAGGGATGAACAGGGGCCCCTAACCAGAGGCCGCAGGAAGAAGGGGGCCCTGCTAGGGGCCCCCAAACTCACTTTCTGACAGGCTTTTGATGTCGGAAAGCCCGGCATGGAAAGCCTGTCGAAAACCGAACATCGCAATCCGGACGGCGTAAAACACCGTCCATAGGGATTATGAGCCGGTGAAGTGCTGGTGAAGTGCCTTTATATGGGCTGCAGGGAGACATGTTCAGGCTTGCATTAGCCTGAACTTGATTTGGAAATCCATCCATCCAATTGCGTACTGCTACCTTGATTTCAAACACCCATGTTTGCAGTTTTCAGTTGGATTTTTATTGTATTTCCTATGGCCTTGAATGTGCATGTTCCTATGTCTGTTCTACTTTTGCGAGGGAGCGTCCAAGTGTGGATATTCAAGTCAGATTCTTGAGCTCCTTTACTTAACTGCCGTCTTTGCTTTCATTGGTCAGTGTGGACAGACTAATGTGTTTATTTTTCCTTATCTTTCCCTAAAGTTTGGTTTGACAGATGCCGTGTATACTAAAGAATCTGCATGGGTTTCTCTATGTCATGGTTGGTTTCCTTAGTTGACAGCAGTAGACCTTCAAACTATGTCTGGCCTTGAATATCAGTGGTTGTACATTCTTGCGATTACTGCTTTGCTATCAGACCCTCAGGAAAAACAAACATTTCCATAGGTTAAGCAATGAAGACACTATTCGCCTCCAAAAGCTATTTTCTATAGGCAATTGGAATCAAAAGCATTTTCTCCATTGATGTTCATTTTATGCCCAAACCACGACATTGTAGGTAATGGAACCAGTATAAACCATTTGTCTCTGATCAACAGGAAAATAGACCATGGCTTCATGAATTCAATAGTCCATAAGGCAAGGTAACCATGTTGTATATTGTAGTAGTGTCTGGTATCGGAGGAGAGTGGTGGGTTGGGGGGATGGGGAAAGACGACAACTATAAAACAAAGGGGAAATAAATTACTTACCTGCCGCCAGCAGCCCGCCACGTCGCCGGTCTTCTGCTCCTGTCGTGGCTCCACTGCAGGCATAGGCTCCCAGCCTCCGCTGCGGCCAATCGTGAAGTTTCTCTCATGCATGGGAGCAGCTTCAGGATTGGCCTGCGCACCAAGGATTTGCACCCCCAGGGAGACTGGGAGCCTGTGCTTTGCTGTCTCCAACTCAGCAACGCGGCTGGATTGGAGAGAGCTTCAGGGGCAGATTTACAAGCCCCTCGCACCTCTTTTATGCTGCCGTTGCGTCACTTTTGTGACGCAGCAGCGGCACAAAGCCAGCGCCATGGTGCGGGGTACTTACAACGTGATGCATCTGGGAGATGCATCACGTTGTAAAGCCCTGCGCCACAAGTAGGCGTTCTGACGCAGGGGGGGGGCGTTCCGGCGCAGGGGGGGGGCGTTCCGGCGCAGGAACGCCTCCTAAAAGTGGCTGAGTGAAATCTACAAGATTTCACTCAGCCACTTTTAAGGTCATGCTGCGTCAAAGCTCTGCACCTGCTTAAAGCAGGCGTAAGGTTTGACGCAGCATTTTAAAGATAGGGCACCCCCGAGCCTTGCTGGAGCTGCGTCGCGCTTGCGACGCAACTCCAGCAATGCGCCGCCTTTACGGCAGCAGATGCATCACGCATCTGTCCATTTTTGCCCATGGTGCGCCGCATTGTAAATGCGGCGCATCCATGGTGGCGGAGCAGTGACGCACAATAACTGGCGCATCCCTGCTGATATGCAGGGATGCGTCAGTTATTGTAAATCTGCCCCTCAGTGTGCATGAGGTTTGGTCGGCCTGAGACGGCCGGCCAAATCATCATGCACATTGATAGCAGTGCCCACCTCTCCCTTTGGTGCCTATCATCCCCCTAGCCCCACCCCCAAGACTCGGCTTGCAAACAAAATAAAACGATAATAAACCCAGAGTTCATTATCGTTTTAAAGCTGCTCGCTGGGTGGCAACGCTCCTCAGCCACAGCGGAGGAGCCGCCACAGGTATATTGAAAACGGCTTAACTGCTGATGATGTGAGTATTCCACTTTAATCATGCAGTGTTTGTGTCAAAGTGGGAATATATTCATCTGTGAGCAGATGAGCAATCTGGTGTGAGACTACATTTACTCATTCCATTCAGTATCAAGCAAAACACACACGCAGTATGTGCTGTCGGAGGCTGTGTGCTGAATATAGCAATCTGTCTCACTTCAAAGCCTTTGTCTTCAAGACAGAGCTAGATTGAGCGGACTCATTTTCTCTGTTTGTCTCTGTATTTTTCTACATACCTTGATAAGTCTGTGGGCCTTTTTTACATTTTAACATGATTGCTCATACAGACCTTCTGCTAAAAGAATGGTAAGGTGGGAAGAGATTGTGGCATAGCTAGCTTTGAAAAGGTGAGCTAATAAACCCCTGGGGTGGCTGAAGACCCGCTTCTGCTGTCCCAGCTTAGAGCCGCCCACCATTTTAGAAGTTCTCAGCCATATTGCCTGGGAATGTTTGCAAATCTACTCTTGCCTGCACGGAAGAAGATCTTTTTGCAAAATGCATGCTATTATTTCATAACTAGGCCCGGGATATCTTTAAATCACTCTAGCATAATTGGTAAAGTTTCAGGGATTTTGCATTACACTTGTTTTACTTGAAATTCCTGCCATTATGCCATATTGTGTAATCACGCAGCAGGTTTTCAGCAAAACCAAAATGCGGACCTCTGCTGTACACTGTGATAGTGTTTTTTGTGCTATTTTTGAGGGCAAAACACATCTTTTCATCAAAAACTGAAGTAAGTATGCATTTTATGCTCAAATATAGTGTTAAATGACAGATTTGCATTTTGCATAACTATGCATACTTTTCCTGAAATTGAGAGCAATTACGTGAAAGCAAATTGCATGAAATTCGCACACTCCTAGACATAGAAGTCTAATTAGAATGTTTTTTTTTATTTCAGCACCAAATTTGGGGGGTTGTTTTTCTGAAATACAAAAAGGAAATGTCCCTGATGTACAAGGAGTTTTCTTCCTGAGCACACGGGTCATTGCAGACTTTTCCTTACTAGCATACAAGGCCCTGCTTGGGGAACCTGGACAGCCTATATTTGCACCAGAGGGTTCACCTTATATAGGGTGTTCCAGTACTCGGAGTCCGCTAGTCTTATGGTGCTTAGTCTCCTGCTCAAGATTTCTGACACTGGGACAAGCTGATTTTATGCTGTTGGAAGTTCACTGCCTGCCTATCTCTAAATGAGGTGGGAACATGAATGGTTTTGACCATTTACAAGGGGTGTCCCTCCCCACGGAAGAGTAAAAAGACCTTTGACATTGACAGATGTGGAGTTAACTATAGAAAGTCTATACATGCACTGACCTGTTGATATTCTTGTCTACGATATCTAGGTTACGATATAAAGGTGTCACCCCATATTTATTTGTCATCAACCAATAACAACACAACTCCTTTGTTAGGCACAAACGATGAGGTATGAGGCAATGGTGACTGCACCTATTATTTAGTGGGGTCAAAATCTATGTTGCTTTCTTAGGGTGCTAAGGATCTGAGGTTCAATACCTCTAAACTGCCTAGAAAATCATAAACAAAGCACTATGATCCATCACGCCCACATAATCATTATATGTAATACAATATTGTATATTGAAGAATATCAATCCAAACAGCAGGTCTGGTTTCAAGTTTCTTTATTTAATTTTCTTCTTTAAAATCTGCGTAGCCAATGCGTTTCGTCCTTACGGACTTCGGCAGGGTAAAACTGTAATAAGAGGGTCTTTTCCGTATGTTCCCTCAATACTGAAGTTAGTGGTTAGCATGGACTACGTGATGGAAGGACCGCTCCTGTGACCCTTAAAATAGACACAAATCCTAGCTCCTAACAGGCCAATTTACATTGAGAGCTTTATACAAATTCGAGGAATTAAAACGTTTGTATCTAAACTTTTCTCTAAAGGAGCGCTAACCACTAACTTCAGTACTGAGGGAACATACAGAAAAGACCCTCTTATTACAGTTTTTCCCTGAAGAATTTTAAAGACGAAAATTAAATAAAGAAACTTGAAACCAGCCCTGCTGATTGGATTGAAATTCTTCAATATACAATATTGTATTACATATAATGATTATGTGGTGTGCTGGATCATAGTGCTTTGTTTACAACTCCTGTGTTAGTCTATGCATGATTGGCACTTCAATAAAGAATTTAAGGGGTATATTCACAAGAACGAGTGATAACTACCACAAGAGTAGCGTAACGCAACTCTCAACATCGCAGCCTATCGCGGGAAAATTACGCCGTGCCAACCAAGCATTCACAAAGCGGCAGTAGCAGGCGATAGTCACCAGATAACACGTCAAATGGCCGTGCAAAAACCAATGCCACGCAGCAAAAATGCAAAACGCGAATGCAAAAAATGATGCGATGAGGCCAGTCGCGGTACAAAAAGTTGCGAAAACCAGCCACATGCTTGCAAATCCCACGTGTCTGGTGGGAAAATGCACCATATAAACCACAGAAACAACAAACCAGAAACAAGCCAAAGCACGTAGCAACATGGAGGCACCCTGACCCAGCGCAGAAGCCAACGCGAAGCCCACAACCCCTACAGACCACCAGCAAGGAACAATGGGGACACGGACGGCCGAGGAGAAGAGGGAGAGGAAGACGGGGTGCAGTCAGCAGCAAAACCAGATCAGCGTCACGGAGGTGACAGAACACTACCAGCAACTGACCCACAAGTCGACCACCTGGAAAGCAGTCGGAGTGCCTAGGAGGCCAATCGAGGGGGCCAAGAGGCGCTGACATGATGTGACAACCTAAACCAGGCACAAACCCAATGCCAACAGGAAGGCTGCAACAGCAACAGGAGGTGACAGTCCTGCGCCACAGGAGGAGCTGGAGGAAACCCAGGCCACAGTCATCAGTGTGGAATCTGCTTAGAGGAGAACACAGAGCCTGCAACAGACCACACAGCAGGAAGCACCCGCAAGCAGAGCTGGCTCATGACACTTCACCCACCCACACATGGCACCACAATGCCATGTGTCAGCACGCCAAAAAGAGGTGGCACAACAGGTGTGGGTGAGGTCCCAACCCATGGAAGGCAAACTAGATCACATACGTTGGTGTCTATTACCCTTCAGGGACCACCTGCACCCCACAAAGGAGACCCACACTGCCATGGGGACACATGCAGATGCACAGTCACAGTACACAACCACGCCCAGGGGCACGCACATATCAGACACACACCCAGACTGGCCCTGCGTACGACGGCCCAGGCCACTCCCCTTATGAATTGAGTGGGTGATGGCAAAACTACGGGCCCGATTCACAGAACTAACTTAAGACAAAATCCTAAACTTACTACTTATGGTATTCACAGAAGTTAGGATTTTGTCCTAAGTTTGACTTAAGACAAACTTAAGACAAACTTAAGAAAAACTTAAGACAGACTTAAGACAGACTTAAGACAGACTTAAGACAAACTTAAGACAAACTTAAGACAAACTTAAGACAAAATCCTAACTTCTGTGAATACCAAAAGTAGTAAGTTTAGGATTTTGTCTTAAGTTAGTTCTGTGAATCGGGCCCTACATGTCCAAGCTCAAAAGCGATGCCTGCGGTGAAATGAAATGAAATGAAATGTAGACTTATAAAGCGCGAATTGCTGCCCTGAGGCGTCCAAGCGCTACCTGGAGAGTGTAGTCAATTGTCAGAGGCGGTCAGCTGGGGGTTAGTTATGGACATTAAAAAGAAAGGTCTTTAATTGCTTACTGAAAGAGAGCAGATTAGGGTTAGACCTGAGTTGAAGGGGGAGGAGGTTCCACGATTTTGCCGCATTATAGGAGAACATCCTGCCACCAGCTCTCGCTCTCCTGATTCTGGGAACTGTAGCCAAAAAGGCCTGGCCGGAGCGAAGGTGTTTCCTGGGGTGGTACTGTGTGACTAATTCACGGCTAATTGCCGGGCCTTTATGCCAGAAGGCTTGATGGGATATGCACATTGCCTTAAAGGCAATTCTTTGCCGAACTGGAAGCCAGTGCAGGCTACTCAGCCCAGGTTTGGCTGACAGTCTCCGTGGCAGCTGGAGCAATGTGCGAGCAGCGCAGTTTTGAACAATCTGCAGCTTGCGCAGTGTGTAGTCGGGGGCACCGAGATACAGCAACTTGCCTGGCCTCCATAGGTAGAAGTGGGAGCACTTTTTTCAGCATCCTGAGGAGGCCAAAACAAGTTGCAGAAAGCCTGATGGCCTGGGTGTCAAAGGTTAAGGATTTATCCAGCCATACCCCCAAGCTTTTTATGTTGTCCTTGGGTACAGGAGGGGAGCCTAGGCATGGAGACCAGAGGGAGTCAACAGGCGTTGGAACAGCGGGGCCCATGAGCATCAGCTCAGTTTTATCTCCATTAAGCTTAAGGGAAGATCTCGTCATTCAGCTTTTTACTTCCTCCAAACATTTCCTTAGTCCCATTTGTGCAGATTGGCCGTCCTCCTGTGCCAGGGATACCACTAGCTGGGTGTCGTCCGCATATGAAATGATCTTAATGGCAAACGGACGAACAACCTCAGCCAGTGGTCTCATATAGATGTTAAATAACGCAGGGCTTAAAGAAGAGCCCTGCGGAACCCCACAACTCAGGGGTTTGCTAGAGGAGACTGTATTTCCCTCAAAGATCTGAAAGGACCTGTTGCTCAGAAAGGATTTGAGCCAGAGTATTGCCCTGCCTGAGATTCCAACCTCAGAAAGGCGACACAACAGCACGTCGTGACTAACCGTATCAAATGCTGCGCTCAAATCGAGGAGGACCACTGCCACTGAACCCCCTCGATCCAAGATCCTTCTGGTTTCCTCGGTGACAGCTAATAAGGCAGTCTCCGTCCCATGTCTAGGTCGAAAGCCCATTTGGGTGGCATCCAGCAGCTGGTTATTCTCCAGAAAGTCCATCAGGTGTGTATTGATGTGCTTCTCTAGAATTTTACTCACCCAGGGAAGCAGGGAGATGGGGCGGTAGTTGCTAAAGTCGCCAAGGTCAAGGTTCGGTTTCTTCAGCAGTGCACGCACCATAGCCTGCTTCCAGGGGAGTGGAACTATGCCGGAGGTAATAGAAGCATTGAGGAGATTCCTGATAGTGGGGAGAACAACCTGAATTACCGGGATCATTGCCTCTGGTGGGGCTGGATCACATGGTGACCCTGATTTTACTTGGCGAGCTAGAGATTCCAGGGAGTCCTGATCTAACAAGGGAAAGTGTTCCAAGGTTGCCGTGGGTTGAAGGGGAGCCTCCACTGGACTTGGCCATGTATGAGCCATGGGGTTAAAATCCATGGCAGGAAATGAGGAGTAAATTTGGAGGACTTTTTGATGGAAAAATTCTGCCAGGTCGTTACAGTGAACTAACGTTTTACATGGATGCGTAGGGGGTGGTGGAGGTTTTGTGAAGCTCTTTACTATCTGAAAGATTTCTTTAGGTTTAGATTTTGCCCGCATGATTTGTGTAGAGAAATAGGTTGCTTGGGCAGTTTTTACCTCATCTTTGTAGGCTCTAATCGCCTCTCTATATTGGATTTTGTCGTCCAAGGAGAAATCCAGACGCCACCGTCTTTCTAGTTTCCTGCAGTGCCGTTTTTTCTCCCTGAGTTCCTTAGAAAACCCAGGGGGCAGTTTTTTGTGAACGCTTCGTAGTGATTTTGCGGAGGGGGAGTGTAGCCTTCAGAGAATTCGAGATCCACTCTTCATAGTCCTGATTAGCTGTGCAGGGATCCACGTTAGGAGGAGGACGGGAGGTAATAAGGCTGTTGGACCAAGACTCCACTGGGAGTCTAGCCCAGTTTCTAGCGTTCTTTACAATGGGGGTTAGATGAGGTGGCTTGCGAATAGACCATGTGAGGGGGACAAGTGAATGGTCCGTCCACGGAAGACAAATAGGTTGGCCAGCCTTGAGCTCGATACAATTGCTGAACACTGGGTCCAAAAGATGGCCCTTGATGTGGGTGGCTGAATCGACCAGCTGCTCCAATTGTAAAGCCGCTAAATCGTTTGCCAGCTCAATGGCGGTATGGTCATAAGCGACATCAAAATGGAGATTGAGATCGCCTAGCAGTGTATAGTTGGAAAAAGTTGTGACCGACTCGGCCAGGGTCGATGGGAGGATCTTGTGAAACTGCTTTGGGGGGCCCGGTGGTCGGTATATAAGGGTGCCTGAGAAACAGTTATTGGGGGAGAATTCAATGCTGAATGCGAGACTTTCGCAGTCAGGGATTGATTCGGAGGTACATCAACAAAGGAACTGTTCTTTATATATTATTGCCAGGCCACCTCCTCTCCCAACAGCCCGGTCCTTTCGCGTAATTTGGAAGCCTTGGGGCAAGGCTGCTACAATATCTGGATCGGATTCTGGCGTCAGCCAGGTTTCTGTTAAGAAAACTACATCTGGCATACGCTCCTCCAACATGAGAGCTATTTCCGTCCTGTGTTTGGGTAGGGACCTGCAATTTAAAAGTGGCATGATGTAGTCCTGCTTATTATCGTGTTGCTGGGTAGTATTCAGCTTATGTTTGCACGAAGGGCAGACCGCAGGCAAATCCAGCGCTTTGAATGAGTGCAGGCAGTCTTTTTCCCCAGTAGTCCTCATACTAAGTAGGGACTCAAAGCTGTAATACCTTATCTGTCGAGGAGACGAAACAGGGGTTGTGGCCTCCGATCCCGAACGGTCGCGGACGGGCGCAGACGGGCTTGCCTTTAGCGCGCCTTTGGCGTGCTGGCGGCGCGCCCGCTGCACTCGCCCGCTGCGCGCTCGCGCTGGCATCCGTTTTCATGTCCCCGAGCTTACAGCGACTAGAGCGCTGTCCACGACCCCCACCCAAGATGTCTGCCAACCACAGTCTGCCAAAGTCCTCCTACACCGCGCGAGCGAGCGATGCGGATCCGGACGGCAGCGGTGGCAGCGGATTACTAGTGAGGTGAGTCTAACTGGGAGCAAGAATGAAGAAACGCTAGTAAAATACAGGCAAATTAATACCAATTTCAATAGTTAAAAAAATACCTCCCGGCTTCCGCCTCAGGAGTAAAACAGGTGACATGTCTGCATCCGCTGTACACAGCACAATGACCAAACAGAAGTGTCCGTGAGTTGCAGCGCACTGAGGTCTGGGCACTACAGCTGAGTGTGCCCATGTGAAGAAAAAGTCTCGGATTGTGTCCCTTCGAGATATTCCTGATCTAGATGCAGTGGGGTCTGTTACACCTGCATCATCTTCCTCATCAACGTCCCAGGACTCCCACACTGCTTGTGGTGACATCGTTGAGCAACCTCTCCACAGCACAAAACTCAATCAGTAACCGATGACGGCACCTGGAGTGCCGAGCAGAGTATCAGTCTGATGATGGCATCCACGACAGGTGTGAGCAACTCCGTAAGTCTGTCAGGACCACCGTTTCGACTCTGGCACATGGCAGATGGAGGTGGTCCTGGCGGTGGTGGCCTGTGCCTCCTGCGGTGATGCGACACCTGGGCCGGTCAGGGCTCGATTTGGTGTGTGAGCCCTGGTGGACCGCAGTTGAGGCCGGAGGCACTAGACAGCGCAGGGCCACAGACACATGGCGTTGATGACCCTAAGGCCATCACCTCAGAGGCCATCCAATATCTCAGAAGGAGGGGTCCTGGACCTGACCAGCACAGAGTTAGTAGCCCCGGATGCACAGCGGCCGGCACAGGCACCCTGCCACGGGACGGTGACTTCCGATGTGCTGAGGTAGGTCCACGCGCAGTGAGTGGGTCCTCATCGAAGTCGAAGGTGAATGTGGCGGAGTCTTGCGGTGGACAGAGGAAGGTGTCCTCCAGGGCATGATGCGGAAGGTCTGATGTTATCCGGAAGCAGAAAATGGTGGAGTGGAATGCGACAGCCTCGTTTTCACCACCATTTCGGTATCAGCTACATGAGGATGAAAACTAGCCCCTAGTCCATAGACTCAGAGGCCACAATGTACAACCAGAGAGTGTCCATGAATGTCGGGGAACAGACTTAGTGGCACCGGTGCTGAGAGGGGATGCAGTCTGCGATGATGCTGGTACACTGATATGAACTCTGCCATCACTAAATCAAGACTCTGAACTACTGGACCACACTGTAGGCCGGAGGCAGCGGTCAGCAGTGACCCACACCCAACAGTCGTTGGCTCGTGATGCACAGAGTTAGTGACACCAGGGCAGTTGTCGGTAGTACTCGATCACCTCCGTAATGATAATCCTATTCCCGCCAGACTGCAACACGTTGTCCACTTATGCCTCGCCATGCGTGCGATGACATGCTTTCTGCCTTTGAATAATCGATGTTCAGTTCCAATTCTGTGGCCTACTCTTGCGCAGCGTTGACCAAGGGCAGTAGTCCATGTAGGCTAACCCTGGGCGTAGTTCGCGTAGTCGCGCTTCGCGAAGCTTCGCAAAGCTTCGCGAAGATGTCATTGCACTACGCGACCTTCGCGAAGCTTCGCGAGCTTGCGTAGTTGCTTGTGGCAACCTGTTCGCGATGGCTTTTTCTTGTTCGCGAGCGCGGTAAGCATGTTCGGGGAACTGTTTGCATGCTCGGGGGATATATCTCGCGATCTTACCCATGCGGTCGCCAATGGGCGCGGCCATCTTGTTTTTCTATAGTCCCGCCCGCTCGCGATGCCTTATTTCCTGTTCCGGGTCGCGGATAGCGTGTTTGAGATGTGCATTGACGTGTTCGGGAGCGCATTTTACTTGTTCGCGATAAATAGTACATGTTCGCGACAAATATCGCGCGAACTTACCCACGCGGTCGCGAATGGGCGCGGCCATCTTGTTTTTCACTCTATGCCATGTTTCTGGGCCTCCTTTTGTATCCTCCCTTTATCTTAGCAATCCTTTGTCTTTAAAGCCTTTTTCCTGACTTTTTTTAGTTATTATCTATCTCTCTGTTTGCCTCAGTTTATATTTTGTATTTTATTTCTACTTTTACTGTGTTTTTGTTACTTTTATAAAGTTCTTTCTACCTTCTTCCCCCTAACTTTTTTTCCCCTTCGGACTTTTCTTTTCTGCCTCCCACCCACCCCAGAACCATGGCCAAGGGCACACCAAGTCCCAAGGGCAAGGGACCTGCAGGCGCAGAGAAGCGCCGCCTGCCTTGCGGCAGAATGCGTCCTGCAGGGGTGCAGGCCCGGCAACTGTTTGGGGAGGAGGAGGTGGCGGCTCTTGTTTTCTTCATCCAGCGCCTCCTCCCCTTGACCTTGGCAGCAGGCGGCAGGCCCGGCTCCGGGTACGCCACCCAGGAGCGGCACCGTCGGTGGGCGAAGGTGCGCCGGGCCGTGTTCCGGTGCACTGGGATCCGGCGCACCCACAACCAGCTAGCCCATCGGTGGTCCGACATCCTGGACCGGGAGCAGGACCTGTTGGACCTGCTAGGTGTCGAGGTCATCGGGCTTGGTGAGTAACTGATTGTGTATATTAAATTAGATGAACAACAAGATTACTGCTGCGTGCCAAGCGTTGCTGGTAAATTACGTTCCAAAAAGCAAAATGTTCTTTGATTTAAGGACCCAGGTGCACGGTGGTACTCTTCTTACTTGTTTGCAACGTAGTTTGCGCTAGCTTGTGCTGATGCTGATTATGTAAGAGTTTACTTTACAGAACTGAAGTTAGGTAATGCGATTTGCTAGAGAGACTCTAGTCCTTCCATTGTCCTACTGTGAAATAGTGGTGGATGGATATTGGATACTAGGTTTAGTTTGTTAGTAGTAGTTACTAATTGTTTTATGCGGTCTGCGTGACGCATCCTCTGTCACTGAGTGCTGCTTACCCCAGTCCTCCGTCGAACCTTTTGTACTTTGTTTAGTGAGTGGTAGGCTTAGCATGGTCAGTCAGTAGCAGAACTAGATCAGCATTATGCAACCAACCCACAATTTGTTGTATGTATGCATTAATGTATGCAACTATGCATGTGTCCTCCATCTCATCTATGCATTTGATGGCTGAAAAAAATTGAAGTGCAGACTTAGTCAACAATTGGCCCGTCTGGAATAGGTGGTGTAGGTCAGGTGGTACTTACTAGGCTTTGTTAGTATTTGGAATCAGAATGATCAAGGAACACTGGAGTGTTCATAAATAAGTAGACGATCCGTAAATGCACTAGGAAGCAGCCAGTAGTCGATCCATCTGATTAGATAGGTCAATTTTATTGCACTTGTTGTTTCCTAAAATGTTCTTTGACTTATTGTTTTTCCAAATGATTTATTATTTTTCTCACAGCACTCCTTAATGTTGGTCTCTTTCTTTATTATATTTGACATGATCATCAGCACCACCCAGGGGCAAGAAGACGGGGTCGGAGTCGGCGGGGGAACCCCAGGACCTCTCCTCTACTGAGGCTCCTGCAGCTGGCCCCAGTAAGTCCTCCATTGGTTAGATTGACATTAATATTTCCCTAAATGTTATGTTACTGCATCTTTTTTTTCCCAAACTCTAAATTATGGTTCCACTTTCTGAATCTCTTTTTTACAAAAGCTTACTTCTTTGACCTTGACTATCTGTTTACTAATTCTGTTTATCCATGCCTCGAAGTTGCTTCTAACTCCCTCTGCTATGACTCTCTGTGCTACTAATACTACTATTACTATTATTACTCTGTGTGTAGCGAAGCTTGCACAGTTGCCCACTCTTTAATAGAAGGTTTTCTTTGCAACAATAAAACTCTGATTGACCAATAGCTCTAGCCACTGGGTCCTGTCCTTTGGGTTGTCCTCTTCAAGTCTTCTTAATGTTGAGGCTTTGACAATTACCACAAACAAAATGCCCAACCAGATATTTGACTAGTATTTTTGATCGGATAGTACATGATACTACTATTGTCTAGGATTCTGCAGAGCCACATACAGAACTATGCACAACAAAATAGGATGTTGCTGATGGGAGGTTGGATCTTACTGATCACACCTCAGTCCGAAGAACCCAGGATCCCCTAACCGACTAGCTATAGTGTCTCACATTAGGGTCCCACTCCCGACCCCCCCACGAAGACGATACACAATGTTGATGATGACTGAGACAGAGACAACCCAGAACATAATAACAAACACCATTTTGCTCACACACTTGTGTAAGTCCACTCCACCACACCAAATACCACAGAGTCTATGTGTAAGTTCAAAAGGTTTATTTGAAACAAGTATCAAACTCTGTACATCGTTAATATGAAATTTAATTTACGACAGCCATAGTCAATAAGCCAGCAAAAAGCCTAACATTAAAACAGTAAACATTTACAAGTGCATGATTGACAACAAGAACAAGAGCCCAGATCTTTTAAATTCTGGAAGACCCCTCACCGTAGAACGTAGAAATACTGGTTACATCATCTTGCATCCAATATGCTCTGTAAATCTCTGGTTTGTAGAAGGGAATCTTCCGCCTATGATATATGAGAAAAACGCTGCGAGTTAGCCGTTAGATAGTATACTGGTGAATGCTAGCATTTTGCAGTCATGCCAAAAAGTGTAACATGTATGTGTGATGGCTAAGCAATATAAACTAAACAAAGTCAATAAGTTGTTTTTTTTTCGACCTCTTCACTTGTACGCAACAGTCAAGCGGCCTTAAAGGCATCTACTGCACATGTCAATAAGCTGGCAGGTATAATATGCACCAAAAGAGTAGTAGTCGACATGATGAATCTAAAAGGGTTACTCATGGCTCAGGCGAACTTTCAAAAGAGTAGAGTAGGACTAGATGACCCTAGGAAGTGGAACCATATCCTACTAGTGTCTGTCTACTGACTGTACTTACTGTCTAGTGCTGATGTATGTTGCATCGCATTAACTTTTTTTTCAATGTTCCAAGTGAACACTTAAAATAGGGGGAGGTTTACAGGCATCTAAAAAATTTGTGATGCTTTTTTCTAGGCACACTACCATCCACCAGTGCCGTCGGGGCCAGCGATGCGGCCATTCCGGAGGGGGCAGGCGAACTGGCGGCACCTGCAGGAGACACAGGGCCCAGGGGGGATCCAGCAGCAGTGGCCGGCGGCGGTAAGTTATATTCATTACTTCTTGACATTACAGCTAGATGGAACTGTGTTCACTATTTCACTGTACTGTGCGACTTATTATACAACGGTTGAAGAAGACACCCTTTACGTAGCATTACCAGCGTGAGTAGAGTAACCAATGGCCTCTTCTATTTGACTCCAAAATCAGCTGTGAATGTTTTATGGAGAAGACAAACTCAGATCAGATGACCTTCATGGATGTGTTAAGCATAGAGGGAAAGCACTAAGGGTGGAAGGACGGGCGAGATAAACAATATGACTGACCGGCAGAGAAGGATATGTTGTTGGAAGCATGCATAGGTGGCTGATAGTAATAAGATCAGATGCATGGGTTGTTGAAGGATGGGTGGAAGGTGAAAGAATGCCTGCCTGGGTGGGCGACACAGTATGGGTGGATAGTACTAGATAGCAAGAATCAGCGGTGTTTTTGGTTCAAACTCAAAGCCAAGGCAAGGAAGGAAGGAGCAGAAGCATGGGTGTTTGTTGGTGTAACCAACTAAGGTTTGTTAAGAGATATATACAAAAGGATAGACGTTTACTTTAATGGATGTATGCCTGGATGTACTATCACCAAGAGACAGTATAGGTGGAAAGTGTCACTGGAGATTCTTACTTTGAAGAAAGTGTAAAAGAAACTGCGCGACAGTAGCAAAGCCTAGGGGAATCAAGGTAGTATTATGAGCATACAGTACACTTGTAGTAGTTTGCAAGCACGTCATATATTATCAAGCGGAAACCCCTTCCTCCCACTCTGGGGACCACTCCCTACCTATTATTATTAATGTATTTTCGATTGGGGCAGCCAGCCTGCAAAGGGTGGCCTATCTGTTGTTTAATGTTTATGTATATTGGTTACACAATCAATGAAAGCAAAGTACCCTCTGCAGTAGCGGTTGGTGGTGGGATTGTTGGCGGGCGGTGACATGGGGAGGGGACGGGTGGGTGGCACTGGCGAGTAAACTGTGTATTACTGTTACGGCCAAATACAGGTAATCAACATAAAAATAAATAAAACTATATTCAAGGTGCGCACTGCACCGCCGAATGCGATGCAGTGTGTGCTACTGTGTGCAGCAATGTTTTTTTTTTATGTATTCTTTAATTACCTGTGAATGTCCTTAATCCATCGTTTACTATCCCCACCCTGCACCTTCCCATGTCACCGACCGGCAGCACTCCCACCACCGACCGCTACCGACCTGATGTCGTATATCGTATTAGCACTAGCAGCATCTATAATATGAATAATATAAGCAATGATCGTTGGATCCGATAAATAATCAGCCTTTTTGTAGTACCCATGGCGGGGTGTAAGTGAAATTGTGCATGCCATTTGCCCTCATGTAACAGAGTATGACCAGTGCCAACGGCCGTAAGGCGTCAGACAAAAAGATGAGCTTCCCCACCTGCAGACAGTAGTAGTAAATAAAACTAACGTGAGTCTGCATCATGTGGCTCATATCTGTTTCTCTTGGGTGCAAGCTTAGCTGATGGACCTGGCATGCCACCTACAACAAGGTTATGTAATTGGGCTAAACTACAGATAAGAACAGCACGACTGGTGTACCGGAGTACATACATAGTACGATTATATTTATAAATAATGTCTGAAACGGTCACAAATGTTAGAGTCTAAGGAAGTAGGATTAGAGATACTTACCCCACCACCAAATCCCAAATGTTATGAAGTGTGCTTGCTAGTGATACTGTGACACTATGTGTTGAATGATTTTAGTGTTCCTGTTTTGCTAAGAGTATTGGCTCCAACATGTTCTTTTTCTTTCTTGATATAGATGATACTCCTTCCACTAAACCATCAAGGAAGGAGTTGGCCGCTAGGGCCCGGCACCAGACACTGGAGGCCATCTGCGAGCATTATCGCCGGCTGGTGGCTCAGGAGGAGGAGGAGGAGGAGGAGGAGGCGGCTGCAGCTGCAGCCTCCTCCAATGCCCCGGGCCCCAGTCAGGCCAGGCCTCCACTTTCACGGCGCCATGGTCCCGCATCCGCCCGCTGCCGCGCCTCTATTTCCAGCACTGCTGCCCCCCACCCTGGATGTAACTGTAGGGCATTTCGCCGCCAGCTGCTCCGCCGGATGGCCCGCTTGGAGGAGAACATGGAGGAGCGGGTAAAGATCCTGGTGGACAAACACCTTAAGGCCCGCCGACAATAGAGGACCTCGTTGTTTGCCCCTTTTTTAATTCCTTTTGTTGGTGGGTGGGTTTGTGGGCGTTGGGGATTTCTACGGACATTGGGACTTTGGACTTTCGTTTTGTTTCGTTGGGGTTAGGGAGGGGGGTGGGTTAGGTCAGAGCGGGATAGTTTATTTTTGTTAGGGGACATTAAAAATATACTTACAATTTATTTATACGATGTTAATGTTTTGTGGTGGGTTACAGTTTTCCGAATTCAATGTAAGTTACATGGTTGTTTACTTTGTTTCCGTGCTGCTGCATGCCCACAGCCAGTGTTTGATTTAAAAGATCTGCCGATTTTGTAACACACAAACCGATAGATGCAGTACCCCTCACTGAGTTATTTTTAATTGTCATAATAGTACTGTCAGTCTCTCCTCCTAGTCCATACCTCCCACCAAACTTATCTTACCTGTGATTGATGATGAAGTTCGGCACACTGATGGCTGCATGGTTGGTTTCCCAAATTGACGGAGTAGATGTCATTATTGTGGTGGTAGTAGTAGACACTGGCAATAGCGTTTGAAAAAAGAAAGAGAAAGTCACTTGACTGAGACTCTGGGAGGAGGAGTGGAACAGAACACAAAGTAAACTACAGCATGGGTGGTCAAGCAGAAGAAGATCCTTGCCCTGCCTTAGTTGAAATTCAATTAGTGTTGCTTTCACCACATCTGCCTCAGCAAGCGTGTGATCAATTGGTGTACATAGTCATCACATCACACCTCAATATAAATCACACAGCCCGGGGGAAGAGGGTTTGGGATTGATGATTGGATGGGAAGTGGGGTTTTGGGAAAGGTTTGAGAAAGAAAAACAGACAATATGCATGGACACAACAAAAGTAAAACACAATCTTGTAAGACGACCATGATCCATTATCAAAGAAATCAAAGTATGAAGTGAGAGAAAGCAAATGCATGCATGCTGAGGAGGATAACTTGATGGTTAATGATAATGAGTTGTACTATAACTACTATGACCCAATGAGACAGTACAGTCAGGGACGAAATTGAAATTTGCCTTGCCTGTCTGACGCCCTCAGAGCTCAGACCGAACCCAATTACATGCTGTACCGGGCTTACTTTTATTTTTCAAGCTAGCTAAGGAAATTTTAAAAAAGTTGGGTCAATTAACAAACAAACCACAACACACAGTCGTAATGATTAAAGAGAAAAAAGCAAGCAAATAAATGTAAAGACGAATGATGATACTAAAGTTACTGTATTATCCTGGTCCAAATGTGGAGTTGCATCATTCTCGTCATTCTTCTTGGTCCTCCCTTCCATGGACACTCCGCACATCAATCTTGGGTACCACTGCCTGCCTGATGCGGATTGGTAAGGTACGTGTGAGTCGTTTCTCCCACTGTAGCACAGGGTAAAGGCCAGCCTGTAAGTCTAGATGGAAAAACAAACGGGGTATTGAAAAATTACAGCATTTACAACAATAAACTCAATTACAGTGGAGTGCAAGACAACACTCTGGAGAGAACACTTTCAGACTGAGGCAACTTGGATAGGCTACATAGTGTGTCTACTCTACAGCATTAAGGTACAACAACAACGGGACAGGATTCAGGAGCCAGCACAGCCACAGAACAGGAGAACCGCGGCACAGGCCAGGCACCCTACCCCTTACTTATATTTTGACCGAGCCTGAGAAATGTCATATGCACTGCAGCAACCTAGAATTTTCCCAATGAAGTGACTAAATCAATGTGCCACTGTCCGTCATACCACTACACTCTACTCCAGTCCACACCACTACACGGACATCTAGCCTAGGTCTGCTGTGGTTCTTGTTCAAACTTTTTACCTTTTATGTCAGCCCATGAAACGCCTGATGCGGATTGGTAAGGTACATGTGAGTCGTTTCTCCCACTGTAGCACAGGGTAAAGGCCGGCCTGTAAGTGTAGATGGAAAAACAAACGGGGTATTGAAAAATTACAGCATTTACAACAATAAACTCAATTACAGTGGAGTGCAAGACAACATTCTTGAGAGAACACTTTCAGACTGAGGCAGCTTGGATAGGCTACATAGTGTGTCTACTCTACAGCATTAAGGTACAACAACAACGGGACAGGATTCAGGAGCCAGCACAGCCACAGAACAGGAGAACCGCGGCACAGGCCAGGCACCCTACCCCTTACTTATATTTTGCCCGAGCCTGAGAAATGTCATATGCACTGCAGCAACCTAGAATATTCCCAATGAAGTGACTAAATCAATGCGCCACTGTCCGTCATACCACTACACTCTACTCCAGTCCACACCACTACCCGGACATCTAGCCTAGGTCTGCTGTGGTTCTTGTTCAAACTTTTTACCTTTTAAGTCAGCCCATGAAACGCAGTTATTCCATCAATTTTCTCCAATCCAACTGACTGTGTGCAAAGATAGTATGCTCAGCATCCTCAATGATGGTGACCGTGTGGTACGTATTCTCCAACACCAACTCAGTCTGTAGTGACTGATTAAGTTTATAATATATTCCATATTACCAAATTGCAACGGATATTGGCCGGCACCTGCAGTGGTAGGAGTACAATGTGGTCATTATTAAACAACAAGGAAACATTAACTGTCACCACACCTGAGTCACTTTTACTTTGTCGATAAACTAGTATAGTTCTACTTCATGGCATGCACAATTCTTCGTAGTCAGCCAGCATCCAATGCAATGCATGCCACCATCATTCACAATAATCACTCATTACCTGTCTTGGTGTTCTCTTTGGCTGTCTGATCTGATGCCTGCCTAGCCTTCTGCCAGTCAGTGATGAGTTTCTTTCGGATTGGAAACAAAATGGAATATAGGTGGAGTCACGTTTCACTTCTTATGGAGGGACTGTTAGAGGCAACCTGTATTGTACTATTCTCCATCTCCATCCAATGTCTGACTTGCTTGAAATGTACTTAGGGAGAGTAAGGAACATGGAGCAGGACCCTGAGGAGTGGAGTGGACAGTTATGCACAGACATGCAACTCCAATAGGGAAATAAAAAGAGGAGACTGTTGATGGCTTTGTTGTGAATGTAGATTTTGAACCAGAAAAACAGATACACACAGTCACACACAAATAAAGGAAGGGAGAACAATTTGAAAGCCTAGTTGTCAGGGAAGAGGAGCTCGTCCTCAAACTCTGGTGGTTCGGACAGCAGTACGTCTAACAATCCACTACTTATGTCATCAAAGTCGCTCTCCTCTTCCTCCTGTGATTCACGTATTTTGTACTCTGGTGGTATAAAGTGTTGATTAATTTTGATCATGGTTAACCTCTCAACACTTTTGGGCGAGAGACTGGTCCTTTTGACAGTAACAATGGCACCAGCAGCACTGAAAACACGCTCTGAAGAGACACTTGCAACAGGGCAAGCCACATACTTTATCGCCAGCCTGCTGAGCACTGGCCATTGGCTTCTTTTCCCATACCAATACACCAATGGGCTTTGCTCCATGTAGACCTCTGTTGTGTCATCTAGATAGGCCTGAACCATCCGCTCAATGTTCAGGGGTGCTCCGATTTCCTGGGCCTCTTTTGCCTTTGCATCAGTCATGGATGTGCAATACCCTTTCCGTAGAAACCAATCACCTGCTGTTTTTGTAAATGTGCCTGATGATCCTGTTGGTGCTGTTGATGTTATTGCTGCTGGCAGTGTTGACTGCTGGGAGGCAAACGCACTGCTCTTGGCTTCTGAAGTAGAACTTCGTTCTGGGTGCCCTGCAGTACTTTTTCTGCCCTGGAGGGGCGGGCCTTTAATGAAGATCCTTTCGTTTTCAAACTCAGTGGCTTCCTCAGCTATCAAAGTTTTGTACTGGGCAACATTCACTTCTGAAAAAGGAATGACTTCATTACTGCGCAGCAATAATTTGTAACGTGGATCCAAAATTGAGGCAGTAATGTAATGTGGATCGGACAGAATGTTATTTTGAATCCGTGTATTGTGAGATAAGCGAGCGGATAAGGTGTCTGCCAAATAATGTGCGTCTACTTTGTCATCCACACCTGCGTACATTTCTGCCACCTCCTTCAGCTCTTGCTCTAGCATGTACAACAATGGGATAGCTTGGCCCATAGTACAGTCCTCCCGGCTCACTTCACGGGTGAAGACCTCAAAAGGAAGTAGCATCTCTGTCAGGCTTTTGACAAGGTCCCATTGGGCCATCTCAACTCTCATGCCTTTCACTGTAGGATCCCCTGACCTTTTCATGACATAAGCATTAAGTGGTATGTACTGCTCAAACAGACGCTCAAGCATGTAATACGTTGAGTTCCAACGTGTTGGCACCTCTTGGATGAGTGCTTTGACTGGCATTTTATGCTCACGTTGAATCACCCTCAGCTCCTTCCGGGCTTTAAAAGAATGGTTGAAATGTGTGCATATTCTTCTGCAGGTGGTCAGTAAGCTGCTGACTTTGCTTTCATTTTTCAGAAAGTCTTGCACAACAATGTTTTTTTTTTTTTTTTTTTGAAAAACCTTTATTGACATTTCAAGCAATAACAAGTATGGGCCTACAACCCCCCGGGGCCGGCCGCTGAGCAATCAGAGCAATAAGGATCAAATGTGAACACAGGCGGCACCTCGGAGAGCAGAATGTTCATGCTAATATAGTCCGGCCATTGAGCAGCGCAGGTAGGACACCAGGAGAAAAAAGGTTTTTCATTTTATAATGGAACAAGACAGTAGGATCAGGTGCCAAACAATTTCCCGACAGCGATAAGAGGCAGGCAGAATAATGGACGTAAGCAATAAACAGCAATCTATTGGATCAATGGCGCAAACACAGGAAATTCAGGATGGGGAAGAATATCATAAACAGTTGCGCCTGCAGGCCCCCGCCATAACGCCCAAGAACACCCCGGAAACTGTGGCACACATGAAAAGGCGACGATTCACAACAAAGGAGGTGTACCACGCTGATCCCAGAAAAGAAAAAACAAGAAGAAGCGGAGAAGAAAAAGGAGGCCATGGAAAAAGAGATGAGAGACTAAAGAATCCCCTCCCCCAACCCCCCACCCTGCACCTCTGCAAATGAGTATGGCCCCCCCCCCCAGCAGTGTGCCTGTCGCCCTGGAACTAGACCCGAAATATAGAAGAAACAGGGAAAAAGAAGTAAGAAAAGAACCCCACCAGACGGGGGGGTAGAGAAAGTATAATAAACTGGAGGAGGGCCTTCAAAACATACCCCCGGCTTCTCCCTCCCGCACGGTGAGGTCTCCCCACAACAAACAGTAAGCAGCACAAAATCGACCATATCAAAAAAGGGAAGGGGAGCATTATGCACCTAATATGCTAATAGCTATGTCATGAGAGTACGCAACCCCTGAGTCAGCCCGTCTACTAGATGACCACCCCCGAAGGATCAGCCTTATCCTTGACCACTCTTTGCAATTCTGCCCATGCCTACCCCTCGACCCAGCGCCATGTCCGATGTTCCAGGGTAAAGGAGTGTCCAAAAACGACCGGGAAGCGACGCACACAGGTGGGGTGGAAGTCTCTGAATACCAACACAGTCCGCACCATGGAGGGACGTCTTTCCCGGTGCTGCCCCAGGATCTGCTCTGCACACAAGGTCCAGGAAGGCGGAATCAGCCGAAGCAGACAACTGTTGCTGAAATTGTCCCTGGGTCGCCGGAGGCCGTGCACGGGACGAGGCCACCGCCTTCCACTCAGGTCCAATACCTCCGGAACAGATCAAACCCTCAGCTAGCCGATCACACGGTAGCATACTGTC
Organism: Triturus cristatus; assembly: GCF_964204655.1. Taxonomy (NCBI): domain Eukaryota; kingdom Metazoa; phylum Chordata; class Amphibia; order Caudata; family Salamandridae; genus Triturus; species Triturus cristatus. The sequence goes on along the minus strand of NC_140590.1, from coordinate 1,670,311,659 downwards.
CGGAGTGTCCAGCTGTGCACTAATCGCAGGGGTGGCCGCGACATTGTCCTCCTGTGTGCAGTGTGGGAAATCCCTGTGTACCTGTGGACAGGCAGGCCGCCACTGTCCCAACGCTGATGCCACACCATCGAGCTTACTCCCCAAGACCCCGACGCCCCGAGCCAAGGAGAAATGAAGGGCACCAAGGGCCTCTAGGAGGTCGCCGTACCCCAGCACAGCTCTCTGCGATCGCTCCGCCACACTCCCAAAAGTCACACACTCCCAATCCTGCTGCGACCCAGTGGACAGGATGGTAGGCTGCATCGCAACAAGATGGCCGCCGGGGAGGCCCGATCCGTATTGGGGCCGGGACCCAGGGACAAGCGCCTCGAGGTCCACGTCGCTGGAGACAGGGTTCCGGGGGCAGGCAAAGATTTATCCGTTGCGTGGTCACGGGCAACAGTCGTCCCCACCACGGACCAGCTCCCGCGAAAATCCGGGAGCAGCCCGCAAGGATCAGGGCGAGCCACGGGCGGCGTCCGGGCAGCTCACAGTCAAAGGCAGGGGCAAACACCGGAGAATCTGAGAATTGCACCCCCGGGCATGCCCTCAGTCCGTTACGCTTAGCAGTGGGAGCGACCACGGCGAAATGCAGGCCGAGGTTAGCACCGCCCCGGTGGACCGACTCCACCCAGTCACCACAGGCCGCTGTTGTTGAACTGCCACCCGGCCAAGGCGTCCACTCGAGGTCCCGGCTCCAGGGCTGCACGGGCCGCAAAGTTCAAATGCACATTTCTCCGGCGGTACCGCAGCCAGAAACCTCGGAGTCACACGTTCGGTTGCCACTCTCATTCACAACCACGATCGCATAGCGCAGGCTAAGGATCTCGTGCAGGATATCCGTGCGGGATGCGGAGGTTCACGGAGCCGGGAGTCTACGCTGCCGTCCCGGTCGCCATCTTGGCTCCTCCCCTTGCACAACAATGTTAATGCAGTGTGCCAAACATGGCACCCTGAAATAGCCACCATCTTTCGTGGCCCGAACTACATTACTGCCATTGTCCGTGGCAACAAAACCAATGGTAAAACCTCTTGGTCGCAGCCACTCAAACACCTTGCTGTTAAACTCATCCAAAATGTTAGCAGCAGTATGAGATTTCTCCATTGCAAACATGGCTACAGTTGCATGTTTGCGAGTGTCTTTAAAAATCTCAGCGGTGTCAACAACGCCGTCAGATATCTTAGCTTTAACACCCGAAAAAGAGACCCAGTGTGCAGTGATGCACATGTAATCAGTGGCTTGGCAACTGGTCCACATGTCTGTTGTCAGGTGTATACTCTGAACAGCACTCTTTTTTAAGGCTTTTCCAAGCAATTCCAGCACGTCGTGATGTAGTGCTGGAACAGCAACTCTTGCAAAATAGTAGCGGCTGGGAACTTTCCATTTTGGGCAGATGGTGGTCACAAACTCAAGAAAACCCACCCCTTCAACAAAAGAAAAAGGGAGAAGGTCCAGTGCTAACATTTTTGCCAGCTTAGCATTGTACAAACGTGCTATTGGGTGGTTGCGTTCGTACTGCCCCTCCGGCCTACTAAACATGCTAAGAATGGTAGGCTGCATGGTATTCCTTCCTGTGGTCGACGTCTCACTTTTTGGGCCAGCAGTACTCCTTGGTGTCTCAGGCTGGCTCTTACTCTTGTGCCAATGAGATGTGGCTGAGGATGTGGGCGTTACCACTGCAGTGCTGGGGACAGGGCTACTTTGTGTACCACTACCACAGAGAATGTCTCCCTCTTCTTCCTGTTCCACCGTGAGCAGACTTTCTACTCGTTTAAGCCCAACAGCAATGGTTCCAGTTTTGATGAGCCTAAGGTGCTCCTCCCACTGGATTGCGTGGTGTTTTTTCAGATGGGTCATTTGGCCTCCGGTACCATAGTTTGTACCAAGCTTTCCACGGCTAACACAGGAATGACAAACGGAGCATACAGCAATGTTCTCCTCCTTTCCGCTAACCGTAAAGAAGTCCCACACTGGGGAGCTTAACTTTTGTCTCCTGCTGGAGGTGCCACTCCCACTTCCAATGCCGGATGAACTGGAGGGTGTGTGTTGAATTTGACTCTGTGCAGGACCACTACCTACTTCTGCTGAGGTGGTGCTTTTTGTGCTGGATGTAGGACGCTGCCGGCCCTTTGCTAATGTAAATATGGAAGCTGGAGGTCGTGTTGGTGTTACCTGTGTTGGAGGTATGCGTGCTACATCCCTCGCATCCATTTTGGATAATGTAAAAATGTTGCTCTCCATCTCCTCAGGCCCGGGAGTGATGCTTGTGATGACTGGCTCATCATCATCATCATCATCATCATCATCAACCTGCTCTTCTACATCAACATCCATAAGTGTAAGGCTTTCTGGAACCTTCCTTTTCCCATGCCTGCTCTTGTGATGTGTTTCCCTCTCAGATTCAGTTTGTGGCTTCCAAGTGACATCTAGATCATCAGAAGGGGGGCTTGGTGAAGAACTTGATGTACTAACCCTCCTTTTCCTTGCTGGGGATTTAAAAGCCAATGCAACTTCTAAAGGAGTGGCTTCCTCTCCTTCCTCTGCATGATGCTCAATTTCCTGAACTGCCCCTACTTCGGGAGGAACAACAGCTACTACTGCGGGCGGTGGCTGCGGCTGTTGACCACTTATCTGCTGTGTTGATGATGTTCCCTCCTGCGTTGATTGTGTACTACTTTGAGATAGCGATAAGTTTAGTTCAGGCTCAGCATCACTGCTTTCCACCATAAGGCTGGCTACCTCTTCCACACTCATCTGCTTGGGCATGGGTTGGTGGGTTGGGCCCACTGATCTGGAGGTGCTGCCCCCAGCTTGCCCCCCCCGACACCGCTGCTGCAGGCGTCATTTTTGGTGAACCAAAAAAGGTTTTGGGAGGCACACCAGACTTAAGTGACACTTCCTTCTTCTTCTGTTCCTTCTTCTTCATGGCAACTTTCTTGGTACCGGAGGACCTGCTACCTGCTTTCTTTGGGGGCATCTTCAACAGATGTCAAAACAGCACTCAGTTGCACAAGTTGCAGAGATGCCTGGTCAGGTCACTGACATGTCACGTTGTGTACACTACAGCAGCAGGACGTCGGTCTGGCACCACAACAGTGGATGATGATGACACACCTCTGTCTTTTGTGCACCTAAAAGCAAAAAAGCCAGAAGAACATCAGTCAAAAGATCCATAATATAATATATAACTTATTAGTGTCTCGTGGGTGGTCATCACAATTATTAAATTTCATGAAGTCAGTGAACAACATCAACAGTATAGCCAGCCATTAAGAGACTGACAAGGCCAGGGATCCTGTTGTATTTGTACTGTGTACACTTAGGAAGAAGAATAGCAAGGAACAAAAACCCGCCGTGATGATTGCTGATTGTACCCCTGGGCCTACTGTACGACTAGGCCACAAGTTTGGACACCTATGGCAAAGGCACAATGCATGCCTTCCTAAAATGGCCGCCACACACATGCTCAGCCCACCCACCACAATAACAAACAAAAAGTGATTGCAAAGGACAGGAAGAGGAAGTTGTAGTGTCTGTGGAACTTAATCCCTCTCATAAAAATGTTTTCCAGACAAATAACAGCTTCTCCCTGCTCCAAACCTACAGCTCAATGACAGCCTGAGGAGTTTTTTGTGCAGAAATGCACAAAAAAGCGTTTTCGAGAAGGGTCTATGTTGCTCGCGAGATATTGTTTGCCAGATTGCAAAAGCTGCGTGTTCGGGATCGCGAACTGTACAAAAAGGCTTTTTCGCGTGCGCGAACACGCATATTGCGAGCGCAAAAATTACGAAAACTGTAAGTCCGCGTTGTCGCGCTGTGCAGAGTTACCGAAAGTTCGCGAGCTGAATCACTTGCCTTACATGCTGGCCAAAAAAGCCCAATTTGTTTAGCACACACCCAAAAAATGCTATTCCACCCCAAACACACCTTTTGCAATAAAATCCAAAGCCATCCATGGAGTAAAGGAAAATCACCAGACAACACCAACTGTACATTTAAGTCACGCACCACAGATTGGAGGCTGACTACCTCTGGGCCTACTGGAAGACTACTAGGCCACAAGCTTGGAACCGGATGGCAAAAGCAAGCACACTGCTTGGATGGCTCCACAAAATGGCCGCCACACACCCACAAGAAATGGGAGACAGTCAATGTACGCCTATGGCAAAGGCACGCACAATGCATGCCTTCCTAAAATGGCCGCCACACACATGCTCAGCCCACCCACCACAATAACAAACAAAAAGTGATTGCAAAGGACAGGAAGAGGAAGTTGTAGTGTCTGTGGAACTTAATCCCTCTCATAAAAATGTTTTCCAGACAAATAACAGCTTCTCCCTGCTCCAAACCTACAGCTCAATGACAGCCTGAGGAGTTTTTTGTGCAGAAATGCACAAAAAAGCGTTTTCGAGAAGGGTCTATGTTGCTCGCGAGATATTGTTTGCCAGATTGCAAAAGCTGCGTGTTCGGGATCGCGAACTGTACAAAAAGGCTTTCTCGCGTGCGCGAACACGCATATTGCGAGCGCAAAAATGACGAAAACTGTAAGTCCGCGTTGTCGCGCTGTGCAGAGTTACCGAAAGTTCGCGAGCTGAATCCCTTGCCTTACATGCTGGCCAAAAAAGCCCAATTTGTTTAGCACACACCCAAAAAATGCTATTACACCCCAAACACACCTTTTGCAATAAAATCCAAAGCCATCCATGGAGTAAAGGAAAATCACCAGACAACACCAACTGTACATTTAAGTCACGCACCACAGATTGGAGGCTGACTACCTCTGGGCCTACTGGAAGACTACTAGGCCACAAGCTTGGAACTGGATGGCAAAAGCAAGCACACTGCTTGGGTGGCTCCACAAAATGGCCGCCACACACCCACAAGAAATGGGAGACAGTCAATGTATGCCTATGGCAAAGGCACGCACAATGCATGCCTTCCTAAAATGGCCGCCACACACATGCTCAGCCCACCCACCACAATAACAAACAAAAAGTGATTGCAAAGGACAGGAAGAGGAAGTTGTAGTGTCTGTGGAACTTAATCCCTCTCATAAAAATGTTTTCCAGACAAATAACAGCTTCTCCCTGCTCCAAACCTACAGCTCAATGACAGCCTGAGGAGTTTTTTGTGCAGAAATGCACAAAAAAGCGTTTTCGAGAAGGGTCTATGTTGCTCGCGAGATATTGTTTGCCAGATTGCAAAAGCTGCGTGTTCGGGATCGCGAACTGTACAAAAAGGCTTTCTCGCGTGCGCGAACACGCATATTGCGAGCGCAAAAATGACGAAAACTGTAAGTCCGCGTTGTCGCGCTGTGCAGAGTTACCGAAAGTTCGCGAGCTGAATCCCTTGCCTTACATGCTGGCCAAAAAAGCCCAATTTGTTTAGCACACACCCAAAAAATGCTATTCCACCCCAAACACACCTTTTGCAATAAAATCCAAAGCCATCCATGGAGTAAAGGAAAATCACCAGACAACACCAACTGTACATTTAAGTCACGCACCACAGATTGGAGGCTGACTACCTCAGGGCCTACTGGAAGACTACTAGGCCACAAGCTTGGAACCGGATGGCAAAAGCAAGCACACTGCTTGGATGGCTCCACAAAATGGCCGCCACACACCCACAAGAAATGGGAGACAGTCAATGTACGCCTATGGCAAAGGCACGCACAATGCATGCCTTCCTAAAATGGCCGCCACACACATGCTCAGCCCACCCACCACAATAAAAAACAAAAAGTGATTGCAAAGGACAGGAAGAGGAAGTTGTAGTGTCTGTGGAACTTAATCCCTCTCATAAAAATGTTTTCCAGACAAATAACAGCTTCTCCCTGCTCCAAACCCACAGCTCAATGACAGCCTGAGGAGTTTTTTGTGCAGAAATGCACAAAAAAGCGTTTTCGAGAAGGGTCTATGTTGCTCGCGAGATATTGTTTGCCAGATTGCAAAAGCTGCGTGTTCGGGATCGCGAACTGTACAAAAAGGCTTTCTCGCGTGCGCGAACACGCATATTGCGAGCGCAAAAATGACGAAAACTGTAAGTCCGCGTTGTCGCGCTGTGCAGAGTTACCGAAAGTTCGCGAGCTGAATCCCTTGCCTTACATGCTGGCCAAAAAAGCCCAATTTGTTTAGCACACACCCAAAAAATGCTATTCCACCCCAAACACACCTTTTGCAATAAAATCCAAAGCCATCCATGGAGTAAAGGAAAATCACCAGACAACACCAACTGTACATTTAAGTCACGCACCACAGATTGGAGGCTGACTACCTCTGGGCCTACTGGAAGACTACTAGGCCACAAGCACTAGCACACACATCCAACAAAGGTAAATCACACACACACACACCAACAGTGAAATACACCACAGCCACGTTTAGCATTTCAATCCTATGCCATCCATGCCCTACATGATGTAGAAATTCTACAGACACCACAAAACATGGACCCATGGGTACCCTACTGGCTGAAATTGCAGAGAAAAACAACTAGGCCCCTATTGAAAGTAATACAGGCCACCCACCACAACAATAATTTTTAAAAACAATAAAAATCCCAGAAAAATGTAGGTACAAACGATCCCCAATGAAACAAACACACCAATTCTCCAACTTACTTGTAGTAAATTAAATCTCAAATCAAAAATTCCTCAAATAAATCCAATCCAATGGTATGATGCAGCAGACAGACACAAAAAGTGATCCTTCCAGCTCCAAATCCAAATGAAAGTGAACAACACATGCACAAAGCACGTGGGAGGAGCCTGCTGGACAGGAACAGGAAGTTGTAGACTCAGGGGCACTTCCTTCCTCTTGAAAAAAAAGAGTTAAAAAAATTAAAGGACTCTTTCTTACACAAAAGACTACAGCAAGATCACAATCTGAGGAGTTTTCTGAGCAAAATGATCATTTTAGAGAAGGTTTTATGAAGCTCGCGAGATATTCTTTGACAGATTGCAGTTTTTCCATATTCGGGATCGCGATCTTACCAAAACAGCCGCCGGAAGTCAGCTTGCGCGCACCAATGACGTGTTTGGGGTCGCACACTCTCGCGGGCTTGGGCAGCCATAGTACAAATCTCGTGGCGCTCGTGAACAGACAGAAAAGCAAGATGGCGATCGCAGAATCAAGGTAAGACGTTACCGCGCGCGCAAGAATGAATATTGAGCGCGCGAGGAAGCAGAACTACTACGCTACGCGCTAGATTGCGTAGCAATCTGCAACTTCGCGCTCTACGCAAATCGCGAAGTTACCTAAACTTCGCAAGCTCCGCGAACGGAGCGTAGTTCAACGCCCAGGCCACAGACACGTGTGGTTGTAATGCTATGCACAGACTTGGTGACACCACATCGAAGAGAGTATAGTGACATGAACTCTGCCTTAAATAATGTTCACTGCCATGGTGTAATCAAGACAAAAGGTGTGACCTACTTGATGGCAGTGTAGGCCGGAGGCGGCAGTAGAGTACGTCAACGAGAAAGGTCTAAAGCGGGACTCTGTTGTGGAGGCCGTGATGGTCTGAGAGGCTGCCAAGGTCAAGGGACTCAGGCTTGGAGCTTGCGCAGGCACGTGGTGGGCCCTCCTTCACACACCGGGGTCGGAAGGTGATCAGTGTGGCCTGGCTGCGCAGGGGTACCGCAGGCCAGAGTATGGCAGGTGTACAGGATCGCAGGCATCTCCGCTCACAAGGACAGCATCGGCCTCGTGGAGTGGTGAGAGGCACTGCCCTGGCAGAGACGTTGGGCTTTCCGGAAGAGGACCACGCCCAGGGCTATGTGCTTTTTATTCACATCCCTATTCTGGCCTGGTGTACACCGGGCCATTCCACTCTGCTCACGCTTACGAGGGGGACATAACAGGCAACATTTCCGCAAACTCCACCACTGGCCTGGGTGACATGGTTGCTTCCACTGTCCACTACACTCCATACACCAACGGTGTATGTCGCCATGGATATGGGTGTGTTCGGCATACTGCGGTCTGTCCAGCACATCTCTGCCACTCTTGGCATTGTGTGCTTTCTCAGTCATGGTTCTCCTGTCTCCTTCACACATGCCTGGTTGCCACCTCTCCCCACATTGGGCTAGTGTGTGGCTGAGGTGCCGTGCCGTTGAGGGCTCATGTTCACGGCTTGCCCAGGTTACCATTGTGAGTTGTTCTATCGTGTCTGGTGGGTGGGCATGTTGTTTGGCATGTTGGTTTTAATTTTGTGATGTGTGCATTGCCAGAGTTGTGAGTTGCATGGTTGTGGAGTTGAGGTGAGTGGGGTGTTCATTTGGAACTTGCCAAGGGGCTGTGCATTTCCCTTGGTGCCATCCTGGGGACGCTGGTTGCTGATGGACTGTCGGAGGATGGAGGAATCATGCACAGTGCCTGGGTATTTGGAGGTGAGATTGGTGGAGGTTCCACGGTGCTCGTTTGTTGCCTGCACATTGATTTGAGATGTGTGCTTTCTGTTGCGGTGATTGTGTGCTGTGTCGGCAGGGGGCACAGGTATTGTTATTGTTATTGTTAACTTTGGTTTATATAGCGCCAACTCACCTACAGGTCCCTAGGCGCTCAAGACCGACGACAAACAGAAATAATGCAGAGCGTATGAAAGGCAGAAAGAGAGGCATTCAGTGCAGCTAATTGGATGAGCCAATAGCCTCCCTAAATAGAAGCGTTTTTAACTGCTTCCTAAAACGCAGGAGATTTACTTCTCTCCGAAGTGGTTCTGGAAGTTTGTTCCATATCTGTGGAAGGATCTCCCACCTTTGGTTGCTAGCTTATATCGGGGGCAAACCAAAAGCTGAGAATCAGAGGACCTAAGAATTCATTTAGGCTTATAAACCTTCAAGCGCTCTTTAATATAGGCAGGGGCCTGTCCATAGATTGCTTTATGGTCCGTACATAAGCTCTTAAACTCCGCTCTCTGCTCGATAGGAAGCCAATGTAGCTTGAGCAGTAAAGGAGAAGCATGAGTTCGTCTAGGTAGCCTGAAGATTAATCGCGCTATGATATGTGTGCTGTGGATTGCCCCAGACACGTGCATGTATCCAGTTATGGCGTATGGGCCTTGCTTGGTGTCCAGCTGATCCTGCGCAATGTGTTGGACGTATAGGGACTGGGGTAACAGGCTGATGGTGATGTCCAGGTCAGGTGTGAGGGACTTGGATGTGGCTGGCTGTGTGACTCCTTCGACTGTGCCGGGTGTTGGTTGGGGGTACCAGGGGCCAATAGGTGCAGAACAGCCAGCAGCTTTGTGTGGGGTGGGATGTTGGTTGTCTGCTGTGTTAGTGCCGTTGGCCTGTTGGGCGTTGTTGGTCAGGATGCGTATGATGGTTGTCCTTTTGAGCCTGTAGTGGGCAATGACATTGTCAGGTGTTGGGTAAGTGTGGCTGGTGTGTTTCCTGGGGGTCCACTGTCTTTGTTTGCTCTGCCTCCGTGGTGGTCCGGGGGGGGTTCCGGGTGGGAGTTGGGGTCCTGGGGTGGTGACGGTGGGTGTTGTGGCCCTCTTTGGTTTCCGGCCCGCATGACCAGTGGCTCCATGGCATCTGTTGCCCTTCCGATGTGGCTGCGGGCTGTGCTCCCTTTTGTGGTGCAGGCTGTGGTCCGACTTTGCAACAGGTCAGAGCAGGTGTTATTTTCCTGCTGCTAACGCACCTTATCACCTGTTTTGAGTTCTTATCGCAGTTCTGGCTGGTCGTTGTGATGTCGTGGCTTTTGGCACGGTAATGCCTACTCTGCATCTCATTAGCGATAGTTGCGGGGTGGTGATGTTTTTTGTGGCTGTTATCGTGGGTAAACTGGTGCTGTGGGCTGTTAACACCAGCTTGTGAATGGGGCGATCGATTTCTCGCAACTTAGGCTGAGATAAAGTGCCGTTAACTCGGCGATGGCTCCTTGTGAATATCCCCCTAAATATTTTCCTTGCCCATGTCCTGTATATATGTGTACAATAATCAAATGCTGTTACTCAGCTTTAAAAAAAAGTAGCTACAGGTGCCAGGTGCTGGTTTCCAGGCATATTTGTGGAAATAATGAACAAAGCAGTGGTGGCTATGCAAAAGGAACCCCACACATCGAATAGCTGCACAGATAAATTAGGGAAGGTCAATTTGAGTAGCAAACTCAAAATGATATGGTGCTTACATGGTATAGAAACCCTGCCACCTAGGGTATAGACAATAAACAAAATATCGAAGCACACAAAGAACAGTCCATTGACATAGTATATTTATCCAATGTAATAATCTTCTTGTTTCAGACTCAAAGATTATATGATAGATGTTTTATTCTTTACACAGACAATCTGTTATTCATAGCACAGTATGTATGAAATGTTGTAACTGAGGTGGCAATATAGGGCATACACTGGTTAAACATCGCCATTATGTTGCTTGAATTCATGAAACGCTCCATTCGTTCATAAAGAAGAAGGCAACCATGAGTGTAAGGCATTTAGTGTCTGTGAGCAAAGAGAATAAACTTATCACATGTGTACCTTAAAAGAAGCCCATATATGTGCATGTGGCAGAAGACGAAGTGGGTAGATAGTTGCATGGCCTTAATAAGGCTAGAAAATGAAACATTATGCAGGGTACGTATCCCCAATAAATATGATCATAAATAAAAGCACATCCTAAAATCACTTATAGAAGAGATGGGGACAAATGAGCCAGGGGGTGGAGGAGAAAAATGTCTGATTCTGAATTTATCCTCATTACGTTAAAGTGAAGGCAATTGGGGGTCTGTATCAATACGAAAGCATTGCATGTTAACATGGAACTAGAATGTACCTCAGTTGTATCAAAAGGGATTTCAGGATGTGCTTTTACAATTATGTTTGTCCACTTCTTTATGAACGAATGGAGCGTTTCGCGAATTGAAGCAACATGATGGCGACGTTTAACCAGTGTATGCCCTATATTGCCACCTCAGATACAACATATCATACAAACTATGCTGTGAATTAAGGATCTCAGGTCTCTCTGATATCCCATAGCACTCCTCACTGCCCTATTTTACTGTAGATGTTTTCTCGATTTGAGATGAGATATTATGCCTCTACATTACAATAAAGCTTTACTTTGCTCAAGAGTTGGATACCATCAACTTTACCTGACAATGCCTTTTATCAGGTACATCCTATATTAGCTCTACTACAACCTTTTTTAACAAAACCTATATATCAATATCACCTTGTTGTCTATTTTTCTTACATTGCACTGACGGATATAGGTGGTAGGAATACTTCTCAGTAATACTTCATATTTCTTGACCATACATTGGTGTGGTCTAGCTATATTTTTGGTGATGGCCACCACAATTATGTTTTAATATGCCGGCAGAGTCCTGGGGACACGTGATGAGGATATTTAAAGTGTCAAATTTCGAAAGGCTGGGGCGGGTACGCCAAGGCCGTGTGATTATCCACACGGCTCCAGTGTCCCCGGCGTTTCGACGTCTTCAGACTATAGGCGCCTGGACTACCCTGTAAGCGCACTGTACGATACTGCCATACTTTTTCCCGCACCTTGGCTCCTCATTACTGCCCATCGCCAACCCGGCTTCCCGCAACCCACCACGCTGCAAGACACTGGATCGCAATTTCCTGCAACCCCAGGCATCATCGTCCTCTCAACCGCCTTGGCGTACGCGCCCCGGCCTTTTGTTCCGATCACGCCGCACGGCTTAACTCTAGCCCGCATCTTCTATTATTCATCCACTCTTCTACACCAGCGCGGCACGCTATCCAGCGGCGACTTATCGCATCACCTCCAGTCTTCTGCTCACCCCAACCGGGTTGGAATTATCACCGGCCTCTGGGGGCCTGCACAACTTCTTATGCAACCGCTATTTAGTCGTTGCTGTAATATAAAAGAAACTTTTCGAACTTATACTGGTGTCGACCATTGCATTTAGATAACGCTTTAAGACTAAATATGACACTTTAAATATCCTCATCTCGTGTGCCCAGGACTGTGCCTACTTTTCAGTGTGGATCCTGTAATTCACACATGCCCGGGGGTTATCGGGTTACTCTCCCAACCTGGCAGAACTGAAGAACCAAGACCTTAGGGGCCTGGCGGTGCAGGGTACACCTTAATCTCCTGAGTTCATCTGCTTTGTCGAACAGAGACACGGGACACTCCGTTAGGCGTAGAAGATAAGGTTTATTAGCTGCAGCAAGTACAGTTGTCCCAGAAGTACACTCGGTATGTTCTTAGGAGACTGCCACTTTACTTCGTGGTGCACAATCTTTTATAACATACATATTCACAAAGAACACTCCCAATGCATACAGGGTCAACCAATGAGAAGAATGTGAAAACAAGATATTGAGTAACTCAAATAAGCCCCTCTCCCAACAGTGTTTGTCACCCTTCCCCACAAGTTAATCAGTGGTAGTGTTTATAAGTCGACTTGCAGGTGGCAGGACACATTTGTATGGCCTAGAGGACAGTTGTGAAATGAGAGAATACGAGTAAAGAATAGCGAAGGCCAGAGGATAAGATAAAGTCAGGAAAGAATGGTGCGAACCAACGGATAGTTGAAACAGGGATCAGTCAGACCAGACGAGGATTAGTGGAGTCGGCCGGACCCTGACACCAGCTATAAACAGAGGCAGGAGGTTATTTGACACGTTGCAGTAGGATGAGGAAAAACAACTCTTCGTTCACCGTGCCGCCTGAGTGAGGGCAACACAAAATGGCAGAAAGGCACAAAATGGTGGCTAAATAAAAACGAGATCGGAAACTGAATTACCTCAGACCCTCCTTTTGCCATTACTCAGGCAAGACACACAGACTCATTTTAATCTGAGTCGACGTCAATGGCCATGAGGTCATCAAGCTGTTGCTGCAACATCATTTTAATGCTCTCCGTCTTCCGTGGCACAGGCCTTGGGATACACATAGTGGCACAAAGACCACAGATGGCGGGGCCACACTGCATACAGAGACAACAGGAAAAAATGATGGCCAAAATCACTCCAAGGAATGTTAATACCTTCTATCCCCATTTGGACAGTAATCCCCAAAACCATTCCAACAAAGACCAATCTCCTTCGTCCTGATGAATCGACTCGGAGATCACATGTAATTTGGAGATGGCTTGGTATACCGTAGGGGCGTCGTCAGGTATATAAATGCAACAGCTAGATCCGATCAATTTACAAACTCCACCACGATCTGCAAGAATAACATCCAAAGCAATCCGGTTCTGAAATGTCATGAGACGATCCGCCTGAAGTTTAGCTGTGAGATTGCTCAAGGCTCCCACAGTGACATCTATGGTAGTCTCAACAACACAAACCAATTGTCTCATGTTTCTACTGTTGGCCATCGGGCCCATAAAAGGAAGAAATCTTTTAAGGAAATCACCTCCCTCTTGTCCTGCCGTGTCTTTAAAATCAATAATCCCTCTGCCATAGCTGTTTCTGTGATGTCCTGAAGGAGCAGTATATGTAGGGGGGAGAAGAAAGGCTACATAGCATGTTCCTGAAAAATCCGTTGGTAGCCACGTGTAGGCTCTATCGTGGCAGACAAAATACGTGCCCTGGGATGGCACTAACGGTGGTGAATTCTGAGATGTGTGAATGTACGTATGGGAACAAACACTCTTTCCTTGTCCAGTGTCAGTAGTCTGGCCATTTATTTGTAGACACAAGTTACCTCGATGAGGCACAATCCAAATTGGTGTAGATTTTCCCTGTCTACTCCTATCTGTAAGGCTAGTGGCGTAACGAGCCACGTACCAAACATCGTATGCCCGTTTCTCAACAACGGGAATCTTACCATTCTCCACGATTCTAGCCATAGCCACTATTCCTTTTATCAGAAAACTATGACTAAAATCTTGTCCACTACCATATGAACCAGCTGGACGTCTAAACCGGTTCTGATATGCATTTGAAAACATTACAAAACAGGCCCAAGCGGAACCTTCATAGGAAAATGGAAGGGCTAAATATGGCATCCCTTTTTCTGTGGTATGAGGCATAAGTCCACACACCCAACAGTCGGTTGTGTTGACTACCAATTGGTGTTGGTGCAATAACTGGACAAATGAATTGTTTAAATATTCTGTTCTCCTGATTAGTTCACGTTGGAGAAGCGTATATAATTGATGTGGGGAGATAGTAGAATGAAAAGGCAAGGAAATAGAAGTAGGAACAGATTTGTGCTGCATAACATGAACAATCCAACCTATACAAGCCAATAAGATACTAAAAAACATAAGAACACACAATGTTATGCCACATTGACTGTACACTAATTTACAATATTTCTTTTTCATCTCTTCCTTCTTGTTATTCTTCTGCAATTTGACATCCATCCTCTAAAATTGTTGCTCACGGCAATCTTCCTTACTCACTTGGCAGTGATTATTAGCCGTCCTATGACACTGCAAGTCCTGGGGGCCTAGCCACTATACAGGTCACAAACCAAAACTCCTACGGTGACCCTGCAACCTGGACAGATGATACATGTCATGAAAGAGATGAAAATTTCAGGTGTCCTTGACCAGTCTAGGCCTTAAATTATATCGAGTTCTGTTCAGTACAGTTTGGTCCTGAAATAGTGTCTGTGGATCTGTAGTGTTCAGTCGAAGATGTGGCGGTACTGCTTCTTGTAAAACATCGTCATCTTCTTTTTCAGACCGAGCTCCATCTAGGTGTGCACTACTGAAAGGTACAAACCGAGGGACCCTTTCGCCTTCAAAATCACCTACACCCTTACGGACCCACTGGTCAAAAGACAAGGGCAAGGGCACCTTTTTGCAGTTCACGCCATGGATCCAGTTCTTTTTCCCTTCGACCTTCACTGCTGTACGCGTGACCAGAAGGACCTGTCGAGGCGCCCTCCAACGAGGCTCCAAATTCCTTGTCCTCTGAAATTTTTTTACACAGACCCAGTCTCCCAGTTGGATAAAATGATCTGGGTCTGTGGAGGCCTCTGGTAAAGCGTCTCGAACCTGTTGGTGGAGAACACGTAATTTAGTGGTGAGGTCATGCAAATAATCAATCAACATTGGATACTGTATGTCAGAATACTTTTTAGGGCGAGGGACTCCCCAAACATTAGCCGGGCGCCCAAAAAAACCTTGTATGGGCTGAGTCTCAAATGAGAATGTACAGCTGTTCTAGTGGATAGGAGAGCCAAAGGTAAAGCATCAGGCCAGGCAAGTCCCGTGCTAGCCTGTACCTTTGCAAGCTTAAGTTTGAGAGTGCCGTTATAGTACTCTAACAAACCTGCTGATTGGGGATGGTTCACCGCATGGAATTTCTAGACGATCCCAAGGCCAGCACACACCTTTTTCATAATTTGGCCCACAAATTCACTTCCATTGTCATTCCAGACAATGCGCGGCAAACCAAACCTAGGGAAGAACTCTTTCAGAAGAACTTTGGCAGTGGACAAAGCAGTGTTGTCTTTCAGGGGGTAGGCCTCTATCCATCTGGAGAAGGCACACACCACCACCAAAACATATTTGAGATTGTTGCATCGTTCCATGTGAATATAATCAATTTGCAACACCTCAAAAGGATATGTTGGGGGAGCAAAATGACCTGCCGGAGTTGGGGTTCCCTTTCCTGGATTATGCATCAAGCAAACGATACAATGCTTCACTAAATTATCTGCAAATTTTGGAATCCCTTCGTTCAGCCACACTGGAGCCAGAAGCTTACATATTCCTTTCGCACTGATGTGGGCTGGACCAAGTGCCATAGCAACTACAGGCAGTACATTGGCATCTGGTAACAGCCAACGCTGATGTTCTGACAATTCTATCCAACATCCCATCGCGTCTAACATTCCTGTACTTTCTTTCCACTTACTCAACTCTTTCTCTGTAGCCTCTCCTTGAATCGATCTCACACTTTCTATAGTATCCTCACACATTCCTTTTTCCTTGACCCAATTTGCAGGGCCCGCAACATACATGCGACTCATAGCATCTCTGGCTGTTTCTTTCGCTAACTCATCCGCAAAAGCATTCCCGCGACCAACATCATCAGTAATCCTCTTATGCGCACTACACTTTATGATTGCTATCTGGGTAGGCAAAGCAAGTGACTCAAGAAGATCAGTTACCAACTGACCATGCTGTATTTTGGTACCGTGGGAATCCTCTTTCCTTCCACAAACGTCCAAAGCTATGTGCCACACCAAACACATACTGGCTGTCGGTATATACATTCACTCTATTCCCCTTAGATAACACACATGCTCTGGTCAAAGCTATCAGTTCAGCCGCCTGAGCTGAATTATGTCTGATGCGTGCTGTCTCCACAATTGTATGCAAGGTGGTAACAGCGTAAGCTGAAGTTGTTTCACCATTAGGGAGTTTAAAACAAGAACCATCCACCCATAGGATCCCATCCGGGTCCATTAGTGGTGTATCTTTCAAATCAATCCTACCTTTTGTCTCCTCCTCAGTACGGAAAAAACAATCATGTTGTTCCTGAATACCTTTCTCTTCCGGTAGAGGTAACAATGTGGCTGGATTTAAAGTGTTACATCGTTTGATGTGCATGTGACTAGCCAAGAGCGTCAGTTCATACCCAGACAAGCGAGCGCTTGTAAGATGCTGCGTTTTTGTCCTATTTAGCAAGGTATCCACTGCATGTGGTACCATGACAATAAGAGTGTTATCAAGCACCACTTCAGCAGATTGACGAATAGAAATTGCTGCTGCTGCTGTAGCTTTAAGACATCTAGGCAATGCCTTGGCTACTGGACCTAATGTAGCCGAAAAGTAAGCACATGGCCGCTGCTTGTCTCCAAATCGTTGTGTTAAGACTGACAACGCACAACCCTCTCTTTCATGGACATAGAGCGTGAAGGACTTACTGTAATCCGGGGTACCCAGCACAGGAGCAGAGCACAGAGCAGCACGTAAATCAGAAAAACTCTTCTGACATTCATCAGTCCAAGGAAGGGGTTGGGGTGTGTCTTTCAAAGTGAGTGCCAACAAAGGTTTAGCCAACAAAGAAAAATTTGGAATCCACTGTCTACAATAAGAGGTAATGCCCAGAAAGGCATGCACTTCTCTTTGTGTGGATGGCACAGACATTTGTGCAATTGCCTGAATACGTTCTGGGGTCAGTCGCCTTCCCTCCTTCGACAAGAGATGACCTAGATAGGTAACCTCTTGGCGGGCATATTGTAATTTAGAAGGTGAAACCTTATGGTGAAGGTCAGACAAGTGACGCAGTAGTGCAATAGTCACGTTTTTGCAAATATCCACTGAATCAGCAGCAATTAATAAATCATCCACATACGGATGGGTAGCACCTGGCGGCAAAGGAAAAGCATCCAGCTGGCATTTCAGAGCTTGGCTATAGATGGAGGGACTTTCACAATAGCCTTGGGGTGCGCGCTTGAACCGGAAACTTCGGCCTCCTAAAGAGAAGCCAAAAATATACCTACTCTCTTCAGCAATGGGGATGCTGAAGAAAGCATTTTTCAGATCGATAACAGAAAACCAAGCTGCCGAGGCAGGTATCATAGTTAACAGGGCAGTGATATCTGGAACAACAGGAAACTGCGGTACAACAATTTTATTAACCTCCCGGAGATCAATAACAAAGCGATAAACAGGAGGCTGAGAAGGATCGGTGCGTTTAAGAACCGGAAGAACAGGACTGTTGCATACATTTCCCCTTGTCTAATCGACCACACCCTTCTGAACCAAATCATAAATAATAGCAAAAAGTGCTCTTTCACCATCATTGGGAATTTTGTATTGAGGGATGCGTGGCAATTTAGCATTGGGCTTGAGGGTAACAACATAGGGTGGGATCTCAAGACAACCAACATCATTTGGACCCGTAGCCCAAAGTGTTGCAGGGAGAGAGAGCAATTCCTGTGGAAATTGATCTTTAGACAAATACATTGGGGAAGTCAGTTTCTGCCCCAAAACAAGATGTACACCAGCAGGAGAACAATATATCGTTGCATGCAGTCTTTTCAATAAATCCAAACCCAACAGATTTTCGCCGCAACCAGTCGTTAGAAGAAGCGGAGCTTCCAAATCATAAGAACCAATTGAAATAGGCAGAGGACAAGAGACCGGGCTATGGACTGGGGCGCCAGAAAATCCTATCGATACGTTTGTTAAGCCAGACAAAGGTGCCCCAGGGAGTTTGGAGTGAATAATAGAACTTCTCTTCGCACCAGTATCTAAAAGAAATGGCTCTGAAACACCCATTGTAGTGACATTAACATAAGGCCCATTCTGATCTACTGGAATCGATACAACTCCCTTACTTTGTCTATGGCTGTCCTAGTTAGCGTGAAGACCGTCATTCTCACCTTCAACATAGTAATCATCATTGTAATACTGTGTAGACTGAGTATTTTGTTGATCAAAGTAGTTTATAGAATGTGGAGGTGGAGGGGAACGCTGTGTCTGGGGCGACATACCTCGACTTCTACCCCTGGGCGCTAACTGGGAACCACCACGACCTCGTTGAGTAGATAGTCCTCCATTACGCTGTAATAAAACCGGGCAGCTATTCTTAAAATGAACTTCCTCCCTACAATAGGCGCATTGGTTGGGACCTAACAAAGGCCGCGGAATATAGGGCTCAGGTTTATGAAACACCCTCTGAAACTAGGGAGGCTGTTGAAACTGGCGCTGAGCAGGGCGAGGAGGATAAGCTTGTTGCAGAAGAACCTTCGTTTTTAATTCTTTAGTCTTTTTCTCTTGCTTGTTTTTTTCCTCTTTGTCCCTGTTTTCTTAATATTGAGCAGTAGCCAATATCTGAGCCGAGAAAGAAACAGCCCATGAACTTTCAGAGTCTTTTAACTTATGTGACAACTCGGGGAGCAAATTGAATACGAATTTATCTACAAATAATCGCTGTCCACCCTCCGTAGTCATATCCTGACCACTGTGATCAATAAACGTCTCCTCAAAACGAGTGAAGAAATCGGAGACACTCTCATCTTTCTTCTGTTTACACGCGGCTAATTTATCCCAATTAACTCGTAAGGCAGGCATCATTGTTTTCATTAGAGTAATAATCCTACCAGGGAGTTCTGTGATCAAAACATCAGGCTTAGCACCACCCACTTGTGCTCTATCCGAGGCAGTTATAGCATCCCATGTACCACCCAATTCTTGAACGTGATCCTCTCTACGAATCCGAGCCCATAATGCTTGCGGGACTACATTTCCCATCAGCATGTCAATATCCGCTAAGTTCATAATACAGGCATCAACAGTCTGAGACAATTCTTTATAATAACCAGCAGGGTTTTTACGGGGATCCGGTAAAAATTGTTTGAGGGCCAAAACATCAGATCTCTTCCAGGGCACATGTACCCGTATACGCTGGAAGTGAGCGGGAATAGCTGGATTATTACCTGCTTGCGCAACCTCTCCCCTCCATATCGGAGGAACCTCTCTCATTGGGTAATGTTTCAATGTCTGCCGAACAGCAGGATCAGAATCAAGAAAAGTTTGTGAATAAAATAACGACCTAAAAGTAACAAGTGTCCTTACAGCGTCCTCAATCTTAGAACCCACAATGAGTCCTTTATCGAAATTAGCCTGAACATCCAACAAACCCTGGGGAAGTAAACCCAAATCCATATCCTCCCATTCTTTAGCGAGAGTGTCACACATAACATTAAATACATATCTCTGCGTGGGCGCTTCCCACTGATGAAAGGTGGCCATGATATCTTTCACACTATACTGGGGACCCTTCGCGATCCATTTGCGAGCGAGAGAGTCCAATACCACCCGTTCGTCGGAACCTGGAAGTTGACTACGAGACTGTCTTCGAGAAAAAGCCGGAGACATGTTTAGAGTCTCAAAGAAAGGGGACAAGAAACCAGATATTCGTTTGCGCACAGTAGGAGAATTAGACATAAGGACAGGGGACAAGGTATTAGGCGATACAGGAGAGGAACTGGCAGTTATAAGGGGAGCCGAAGGCAAGGAAGATTGAGGTTCAGGAGATGGAAACAAAGGAATCGGTGGCACGAGAGGTGGGGGTGGCAATACCGGAAGAGGCAATTGTGGAAGAACCGGAACAGGTGGGGGGACAACAGGTAGCTGAAAAGGTTGTAACAACGGGGTGCATTAGCACCTTGTACATAGGGTGGAGGCAATCTCAATAGGTGAGACATCAAAGGGTCTTCCTCCAGATCCTTACTTTTATCAGAAGGGAAATTAGGCAACACCGGATAGCATCTATCTATTGCCATACGATGCTGTCTCTCTGAAATTTCCGTTGCATTATCAATCTCATTATCTTTAAACTGCTGGGCAGCCGGTATAATCGTCATATTTTGTGCTTTCCTATCTCGTTTTGCCTGCTTAATTTCTTTCTGTTTAGCTTCCTTACGCCAGATGCGAAAAGAGTCAAACATTGCTGGCCGGGCTTGTTTTTTGAACAATATCGCTTCCAAATTGTCTAATATGTCAGGCTCAAAACTACCATTTAGTGGCCACTGCAAAACGCCATCGTTCTTCGTGTATCGGATCCATGCCTTATTAAAGGCAATGGGGCCGACACCATGTTTTGCATAAAGCTCATAGGTGGGAGTCCCAACAGGAGGAATCGGACAAGCGTTCTCCAGCCGGGAATCCCTATTACAACCAAAGCAACAGAACTTCTTAAACTTATTCAGACCAGGCATCGTTATTTCACTGGACTGTTTACAAACATCAAGGGGTTAAATCAAATACTATAGCACAAACGTACTCACCCCTCGGCTTCGGCTTTTGCAATAGCCGAATCAAAGACCCAAATCAAAACAAAAATAGTGGTAGATACTCACCAATACTTAACTAAGTGTCTTCTTACGCCAACAGAGGCCCGTCTAATGTCTCGCGATACCAAACATCATCAAAGGGACCAAAGCAGGGCGGCAGTCAGGGCAGCAGTCATCAGCAGCCGTCAGATAGGAGAAACCGCGCTGCAAAAGACCTTCGGACCACTTCGACATACAGGGGTCGCTTGACGTGGTTCGCGATTCTTCCAGAATTTTCCTGCAGGGCTCCTCACGATCCTCAGGCAAGAACTGCTACCTCTGAAGCCGCCCCACGTTGGGTGCCAATTGAAGAACCAAGACCTTAGGGGCCTGGCAGCGCAGGGTACGCCTTAATCTCCTGAGTTCACCTGCTTTGTCGAACAGATACACGGGACACTCCGTTAGGTGTAGAAGATAAGGTTTATTAGCTGCAGCTAAGTACAGTTGTCCCAGAAGTACACTCGGTATGTTCTTAGGAGACTGCCACTTTACTTCGTGGCGCACAATCTTTTATAACATACATATTCACAAAGAACACTCCCAATGCATACAGGGTCAACCAATGAGAAGAATGTGAAAACAAGATATTGAGTAACTCAAATAAGCCCCTCTCCCAACAGTATTTGTCACCCTTCCCCACAAGTTAATCAGTGGTAGTGTTTATAAGTCGACTTGCAGGTGGCAGGACACATTTGTATGGCCTAGAGGACAGTTGTGAAATGAGAGAATACGAGTAAAGAATAGCGAAGGTCAGAGGATAAGATAAAGTCAGGAAAGAATGGTGCGAACCAACGGATAGTTGAAACAGGGATCAATCAGACCAGACGAGGATTAGTGGAGTCGGCCGGACCCTGACACCAGCTATAAACAGAGGCAGCAGGTTATTTGACATGTTGCAGTAGGATGAGGAAAAACAACTCTTTGTTCACCGTGCCGCCTGAGTGAGGGCAACACAAAATGGCAGAAAGACACAAAATGGTGGCTAAATAAAAACGAGATCGGAAACTGAATTACCTCAAAACCGTACCGACACAGGCCCTTAACAGTACACGCAATAGCCTGAGCGCCACTTTCCTGATGTAACTAAAAACCCCACCCCTAACCTTCATGTTTTAATATGCCCTTTGTAATCCATACATATGTATGTCATTATAAATAGCATTTTGAGAAAGTCTTTGGACTAAACACGTGACGGCTGCTTGCTTGTATTGAAGACAACATGAACAGAGATAAAAAAATGTCTGTGCAAAGAATAAAACATCTATCCTATAAACATCGGGTCTTAAACAAGAAACATTGGATTATATACTATTACAGTGGACTGCTCTTTGTGTGCTTTGTTATTGTGTATATTTCTGGCAATGTAATTCTTCTATTCCCAATGGCTTCTGATTCTCTTGTACAGAGTTCTTGAACTAGAACCTCCAGTGTAAGCACACATTTTTCTTCTCTGTTAAGATTTACTCCTGTTCTTTGCGGAAGTAGATCCCCAACCATTTTCAGGATGGAAAGGGACCGGAGAGGGGTTTGGGAATGCACTCAATCTTAAGTATGTTTGTAGGCGACCCCAAACTTTCAAGGCAAACCACAGCTTGGAACACCCATTTCCCACCCATGAGCTTGGAGGGGGGATTTACAAGAGTGGATTTCTCTACATTCATCCTGACAAAACTCACACTCATAAATTCATGTGCACATGCCAGGAATCCTTTGTGGATTTCAGGCAGGTGGTTCCACATTTCTAAATAATGAAATGCTCAATTACATACTTATGATAGATACGTTTCATGTTTACTTTGCAAGCTACATCCTCCAGAGGCTGGGGGAAGTGTTCACTGTCACTTTGAGTGTATTTTGTTTTCTTAGCAT
The DNA here is from genome assembly GCF_964204655.1 of Triturus cristatus. NCBI lineage: Eukaryota > Metazoa > Chordata > Amphibia > Caudata > Salamandridae > Triturus > Triturus cristatus. The sequence goes on along the minus strand of NC_140590.1, from coordinate 1,670,288,986 downwards.
CTCAGGATGAAGCTGGTCCTTACAGTTTCCTCCCAAGTTAGCACAGTAAAAATATGCAGATTTTAATTAATTTTTATATAGCAGTTCGTGCTAAATTTATGCCGTTCTCAGCACTTTCCCTATGTAGTTCTACTAGCCAAATTTTCTAGTGAGTATAATCGAAACTGGTGTTCCTGCACCTAGAAAATTCCGGTGTAGGAAGACAGGGCTCCTTTTAATTATGCAGAGCAGAATTCCATTAGGGAAATCCGCTCCACACAACTTACAGTCGGGGCCACAGAAGCATTTCTCTAAGAACAGAATGTGGAAAGTTCTCACACCAAATTCATTAGTAATGCTGACATGCACTAGTTCCCCAGTAGCATTCAGTCTTCCTCCACTAGCAGGAGACATTACCAGGCAAACTCATGAATACTGATATTATAATTCTGTAGCCCCTCGCTATCAGCCTGATAGCCCATGATATTATTAAAAACAATGATTATAATTATGTGACAAAAATAAAAGTTTGTACAACACTGAAGATGTTTCTAAGTAGGGGTGGGCAGAACTCACAGAATTTCACTCTGTGGAAATCGGTGGAGTTACATAAAAACTTCTCGAGAATCCGCAGGGTACCATGAGTGGGTGGAAATTGGTACATCGTGCTGCTCTCGCTAAATTTATGTGCTGGGAGCTTTTTCCGCACTGCAAAATCCGCTAGAACTGCACCATGCAGAGTGCCAGTGTGTGCTGCTTCTTTGCTGCCACTCGAGTAGATTTTCTACTCGAGTGGCAGCTGTCTCAACGCGAACGGTTGCAACCACCTGTGACTGGACGTGTTGAGAAAATCTCCCCAAATGCCATTTTAGTGCCCAAAAATCTTGCTAGGAGATGCAAATTTTCGCTCATGCATGCCAACTTAACGTACGCGAGCAGCACACGAGAAAAAACTCTGCCATGCAGCAGCTGGTAGAATTTTGCAAGAACTCTGCTTTGCAAGCGTATCATGGCATGGGCAAAACTCTGCGAAATCCGCGGACAGAGCAGAATTTATCACCCACCCCCATTTCTAGGCACTGTATTAACAGAAGTCTTTACCCAATTTTTTTAAATCAATTTACTAACCTCAGAAAGAAGACTGATGGCCTGATTTACAGTTTGGTGGCTGAGTTACTCCATCAAACACGTGACAGATATCCTGCTCGCTGTATTACAAGTGCCGTAGGTTATAATGCACTGTCATCCTTATGACCTACTGATCACGGCATTCGCCAGCACTGAACGGACTGCTCACTGAGCTGTCCCTGTGACTTTAGCCACTCCCTCCTTGTTTCACCACCTTTGATCTGACACGTGTTATGCATTAAACTTCACCTTCATCACACAGGCGGTCAGACAGAAGTTCATTTGAATATATTCTCCCATCCTCATTTCTACACAGGGATTCCTCTCGGCCAACTTGTAGTTCAATAATTAAGGGTATATTTGCTAAAGTTTTGCATGGGTACTTACATGGCACACCCTGATCCAAAACTCACTACTTTTAACGGTGTTAACTATGCCCCTTAGATTCTAGTTTGAATTCTAGAAGTTTTACATTCTCCTGGTTGGAAAATCTTCTCAGCAGCAAATCTTCCTACTTTTTCCTGAAAATATACGGTGCTAGTTGGTCAACGTCCTTAAATGTGAGGCAGGGAATTTTATATTCTATGCTGGCTATGATAAAATGCCAGGAAAGTGGTTTCTTTGTAGCAGAAATCCTATCCCTTTGAGATAATAAATTGAATTACAGTACAATAACTTAAATCGGTCTGACACCTGGATTTTGTGTGACTTCTGCATTGGACACAAACTTGGGCACAGACCTCTACAGATGGCTATTCTTGGGTTTGTAATTGCTGCTATGTTTTTAGTTGGTATAACACTTTTCTTTAATCAAACTAGGAAGAAGTGTTTTTAAGTACTGGAGTCAAACGAGGAAGCAAATGACTCTCCCTACTCAGGGCTACCTCCATATTTCTTACATTTTGTTACTCCGACAATGCTTAATTTGAACCGCTGCTTGCTGGTGGGGGCCACCGACACACATTTTTGGGAACCAGCACTTATTTTTCCTCAACAAACTCTGATTCAGAGCAAGATAGCAAAACACAAAAAGGAGAAGAAGCATGTAAAGAAAGATGGGGAAAAGGTGTCAAATGAAGAAAGTGGGATGAAAAAACTGCAAGAGTGAAGTAAAGAGATAGGGAGTTTCTGGTGGTGATACAAAGAGGCATAAGGTGGAATCAACACTAGGAAGTCTTTGTATTCTTGTATTCCTCTTGTATTCCTGACTTTTACTAGTGCCAGCAAACTTTTGGCTCTTTTTCTTTAACAAATCAAGCACTGGACTCCAAAGACTTTTATCATTGATGGAATCTGATCAATCACAGACTCAATGTTAGACATTTTTCAGAGTTGAATAACTTCAGTCTTGCCTTTCTCACACTGCTAGCAGCACTGGCCAGCCATTGTCGGGTGAGGTGTATAGCACCTGCAAGACTTCTCAGAGCTTTTTGGAAGGCGAGACCGTGATATGAATTGGGCTTCTAACTGGACATGATTGCACTGACCCAGGGGATTCACCCAGGCATCCATCAGAGAATAAACAGAGGGGAATGCTCATGATGAACATTTGTTACAGGAAACTCAGTGCAACAAGGGGTAATTGAGTGATTGCAGTGAACCCCGGTATTTCATATTAGTTTCCTCTTTAATGTTTTACTTATTTTGACATTACTAGGTTATAAACTTTTCACATTTATAGTGTTTTGATATTACAGCGCTTGGACCCTTGCGGTACTGGGTGGCCACTAAATAGGATTTAAGTAATCTGCTGGGAGGTGTTAATGTGTGGTTATAAAAGTTATGACGCAATGCGTGCAGTGAATGATTGTATGTTGAGGAATAAAGACATCTGTTATAGATCGCCATGTGCAGCATATTTTATTCGCATCCTACCGGGCTGGAGAAGATGCTACAACTGGCGACGAGTAGGAGATATGTGCCCCGAAAAACAATGCTGCTTTCCCTGAGAGTTTTCAACAGTACAGCAAACAGTTACTGGTGCCACGTGCACCGTGAATCGATGTAAAGCAGTCTGCAGGTGGCATTTGTGGAGTCAAAGTCCTGCTCCAGCCCATAAACAGCCATCAAAGAAGCGGAAGGCCCTGCAGAGGAGCTCATTTGAAAAGCCCACAAGAACCCGCTGGTAAGGCTGAAAGAAGAGAGACTGCGCCACGCCATAACACAGTGCCATCATCCATATGAAGCAAACACTAAAAGCAGTCATGACCAGGTACGAAATCAGAAACTTATGTACTGGCACAAGCGAGTGAAGTCCTCTACGATCTCAAAATCGGATAAGACAACCAGGATCAAGCAACTGGGGTGTTGCCTTGAGAGGTTGCTGGGCCTACTGTGCGCGAATAATGCTGCCTGAACAGCACGTGCTCTCAATGGCAACAGAAGGGAGTGAAAAGTACAAGGCACTGCATTTCTGAAACCATCACCACCATTTGACACAGCAAAGAACTAGAAAGAACATTGGTGCCAGTTAGACTGCATGTATCAAAACGTTTGATGATTTCATAGATGCCCTGAAAGAGGGAAATGATAGAAAATCATTAAATATTTGAAAACCCTTGATGGTGATGGAGTGAAAGAAGTGGCAAATAAAGTCTGACTAACTGATGTGAAGTTGTACTGAAAGATAAAAGCAGCATTGGGAGCCAAGTTCAATCTGATGCCGAATGTCGATTACGAAACGTACATTTTCAATCTAGCATGACAACAGGCTTGTGAAACGATGGATGAGTTTATTGAGAGACTTGACGCACTTATCAAACATGCACCTCAGAGTCATTGATGGTTGTCTTTCAAACTCTTTCGGAAGAATGAATGAATGAATGAGGTATTTATAAAGTGCTAACTGCCACTCCGAAAGGAGCATCCTGGCGCTGGTTGGAGGTGAGAGGAAGCCCAGGAGATCCTAAATGAGTGAGAGACAGAATTCATATGAGGATCCGAATATCCAAGTTTTCAGTGCCTTTCTAAATTGTGTTCCTGTTTTTTAGCAATCTCAGATGAATTGGCAATGGGTTCCAGGCTTTTGTTCCCAAGACGGCCACTGTTTTTCCTCCCTTTGTTTTACATCTAAAACTGGGGTGTTTGAGGAGATTAGCTGATGAGGACCTAAGGGTCATGGTTGTGATGTATGGGGTGAACCTCGCTGAGAGGTACTTTGGTCCCAGTTTAAGTGAGGCAGTAAAGGTGATTAAGAGAATCTTAAAAAGTATTCTCTTATGCAGTGCGAGCCAATGAAGAGTTTTTAAGGATGCCAATGCGGAGGATCTTCATGGTAGTTTTAGTACCAAATGAGTTGCAGCGTGTTGGACCACTTGGAGTCTTTTTGATGTTTGTTTATTGGCTCCTGCCAAGAGGCTGTTGCAGTAGTCCAGGCGCGAGAGGATCAGGGCAACTGCCACTGATTTCCTTGCAGTGAGTGGTATTAGATCAAAGAATTTTTTCAAGGACTTGTTGAGGCTAAAACAGGTCCCTGCTATTGTCATTGCGTGTGGTTGGAACTTGGAAGGTGAGAGCGGTATCAAACTGCACTGCTAGGTTTTTAGCTTCCTTCACCATATTAGGCGGAGGTGTCGCACCCTCTGGCCACCACTCACAAGGCTGAAATGAGACATCTTTTCCTATTGGTAGGATCTCGGTTTTGTCAGTGTTGCACCTGAGGTGGTTGTCCTTCTTCTGCTGGATGACCTCGGTTAGGCATCATTTGAAGTTAAGTTCGGTGTCCGTGGAGTCGTTGTCCAAAGATAAAATAATTTGGGTGTCGTCTGCGTAGGATGTAACTTCGATCTCAAATGAGGCTATCAGGGAGATGAGTGGGGTCATGTAAATATTAACCAACAACGGGCTTAGCGATGAGCCCTGTGACACTCCTGTTGTGATGGTGCGTTCAACAGAGAGTAATGTTCCAAGGAACACAGCTTGTCTGCGATTCATGAGGAAGGATTTTATCCATTCCAGTGCAGTGTTTGAAATACCACTGGATTTGAGCCTTCCTAGGAAAATACTGTGTGAGATAGTACCAAACGCGGCCGACAGGTCGAGCAGGATCAAAACCGCCATCGTGCCTTTGTCAACTATAATTTTTAAAGCGTCTGTTATTTCCAGGAGTGCAGATTCTGTGGAGTGCTTGGGGCGAAAACCAGATTGCTGAGGGTGGAGGATATTGGTGGCCTCAATGAATTTAGTTAGTTCTTTGTGAATTAATTTTTCTGTAGTTTTGCCCAGTAGTGGAAGCAGTGATATGGGGTGGAGGTTAGAGAGAATGGATGGGTCAATGTTTTGCTTCTTATTCACTGGCTTTACTATCGCTAGCTTCCATTCATCTGGCACTGTGCCTGAACTTAGTGAGGAATTAACTATCTGATTTATTATTGGGTTGACCGTGTCTATGATTTGGTGGAGGATCATGGGAGGTCAGGCATCCAAGGGAGAATGTGATTTACATGTTGCAGTGGCCTCATGAGTTTACTCCAGCGACATAGGTTCAAAGGTTCGCATAGAATGATTTGATTTGATTTGTGAATTTGTAGAGCGCACAAATGCCCAGGGGCGTCTTGGCGCTAAGTCAATGCAAAAGTCTGGAGCTGCTGGTGATATGATGTTCTAACTAGGAGGTAAAGAGCCAGGTTTTTACAGCCTTCCTGAATGATAGTAGCAAGGAGCTATTTCTTATTGTAATAAGTAGTTGGTTCCAGGTTTTAGCTGTCTGCAGCAGGAAGCTTCTCCCCCACCTTACCTGCTTGAATTTAGGGACCTTAGTCAACTTTGCCTGACTAGATCTTAGGCTCCTGGGTGGTGCGTACTGTTTCAGATGAGTTTTTAAGAAATGGGATCCTACCCCATGAAGGGCCTTGTAGGCTAGGCAGACTGACTTAAATCTTAACCTTTTCTCCATTGGTAACCAGTGCAGGGTTCTTAGTCTGTGGGCAACCGGCCCAGAACTGGGAATGTCCAGCACCAACCGCGCTGCTGTGCTTTGTAGATGCTGAAGTTTTGTTAGATGTTGAATTTGTATCCCAGCATACAGGGCATTCCCGTAGTCCAACCTGGATAAGGCCAGTGCCGTTAATAGTGTTTTGCATGATTCTTGGGGAATAAAAGGCAGAAGTCTTTTAAAATTTCTCAATGACCAGTAGTAGCAGGGTCGTGCTCCAGGGCACCGTCCTGGTTAGGGACAGATTCGGCCATAGTGTCCTTTTGAATATTATAAATTTTTACTTCAAAGAAGATTGATATTTGATCACATAAACTCTGGGAAGGAGGTATTTCTTTCTGTAATGCTTTGGGATTGGTGAAGGACTTTATGACCGAGAAAATGACTTTTTGGTCTTGGTTCGCCTCTTGTATTTTGTTGGAGTAGTACTCTTTTTTGGCTAACTTGATCTGAGTCTGGTAGAGCTTCCTGCTTATTTTAAATACTTTTTTCTCTCCCGCATCATAAAATCTTCTCCACATGCACTCTTGTTGCTTACATTGGAGATGTGTTTGAACAAGGGCCGGCGTACCAGGGGGCTTATGAGTTTTTGGTTTCGCATTCTTATTGGGCTTCTCTGGTGGGATGAGAAGATGCATGCTGAGAGGGGCACTCACTTTAGAGAAGATGCTAATAGCTGCAAGAGCAGAGGAACAAGCAGATCGACAAGCTGCAGATAAGGAAGCAGGAACATTGCACACTCAGTCCTCCTTTTTTTTAGTTTTATTTTTAAACATATTTTATTTCTTTTTGCATGTTCACATTTACCCCGTTACATACCATTTTCGTGCTGGCTTCTCACCACTTACTTGCATTCTCATTTACATGTTTATTTAGTACATATTCTGTATAACACACAACTGTTCCTGTGGTGATTTTCCCCAACAACTCCCCCCTCCTGTGCCCCCAATTCAGGTCACCATTAGTGATGGTCTACGTTTGTATATGGCGCCCTTTATTGGCTATTGTGTGCATGTCCATCTCTACTAGTACCTATCTTCGTCTTTAAACCTTGCGTGGACTCCACGGTTTATCTTAGAGTTCCTCAGCTGGTGGTGCCTGCTCTAAAGCCCTTTCCGGCCTGTGTGGTATTGGACATCCCTATAGGGACTGTGGCCCTGGCATGGTGTTTCCGGATCCCTAGTCGGTGTAGCTCATACTCTTTGCCAGTGCCTCCCATGCCCTGGCCCTCTCAAGTTTTCCCAGTCCCCTTCATGCATTCCTAAGCAGGCTCCTGCCCTCGCAGCACGCCCACTTCTCCAATTCCCGCTTCCATCTAGCTATGCTTGGCCTACTCGGTGCCTCCCACTGGCTAGTAATTTCGTGCTTGGCTAGGATGAAGGCCAAGTTCTGAAATTTGTCGGTGACCTTTGTTTTAGCTGTGTGTGGGAATATGTTAAGGAAGCAGTGTGCCAGAGCACACAGGACCTCACGGTCGATGATTCAGGCTGTTTTATTCGTCACTGCCTGCCAATAAGGAGTCAGATCCTGGCAACTCCATATCATATGTAGGAGGTCCGCTCCCACCTCTCCACATCTCGGGCATCACGCATCTTCTCTGTGGAAGTAGCGGGTAATTTGACTTGGAGTGAGGTATGCCCGGTGTAGAATGTAGAAACTGATCAGCTTAAATAGGGCATTTCTTGAAACCCTGAGGGTCCTATCCAGTATGTTCTCTCAATCCTTGTCCTCTAGGGGTCCTTCCCAGAATGAGAACCGACTGGTCCAGGTGGACAAGATTAGTCATATATGGGAGGAATCTTGTTGCCAGCAGTTTGCTCAAGATTTTAAAATCTAGATTGAGCATCGACAGTTGCCTATAGGCTGCGTATTCTAGGGGGGATTTGTCCAGTTTAAGCAGTGGGATCACCAGTGCCTCCCATGTGGTTTTTGGGAGGAGACCCTCCTCCCAGGCCGCTGCATACAGCTCCACCAGCCTGGTGACCAGTTCCCCAATATATGTAGCATAGAACTCCATAGGGAGCCTTTTGGTTCCCGGGGTCTTACCACTGGCCAGTCCTTTAATGGCTGCCCTAACCTTGTGCTCTGAGATTTCATCCCCCAATTCGTCCGCATCGTCTTCATTCAGTGTGGGGATTGGAAGCCGGGCCAGAAATTCCCACATTTCTTCTCCCTCTTGTACCCCCGAGCTCTTGTACAAGTGTTTATAAAATTCACAGAATCTGATATTTATCTCAGTCTGCTTATATAAAGGATGTCCCGTTTGGTCAGCTATCACCATTATGGTGTTGCCACTACGGTCTGGGTTGGCCAGCCAGGCCAGTAGTCTGCCCGCCTTGTCCCTCTCCGTGAGGGTACGGTCCATGTATGTTTTATATTCAAAGCATCTCAGTCATTCTTCTTTGACTGCCACTTCCTCTTCCTCTTTCGCCTCCAGAAGCTCCGGTCGTAGCTCCGGGCGTTCGGGTCATTGCGTCTCTATGTCTCTCAGTTCTCAGTCTGCCCTTTCCACGGCCGTAATTAAGGTCCGATGGACCCCACGTTATTGGCGTTCAACCTCTTGTAGTCTACCCAAGGGTCCCTGGAGGGTCCCCTACTTAAAACTTTATAAATCCCACAACTCCCTCACCCCAGGACAAGTGAGAAATTCTCCCCCATCCAAACTTTCACCCGTATGATACAACTGATAGTAATTGAAGCTCAAGCGGGGTTAGGCCAGGCGCTCAGTTTGGAGAGGAGCAGTGCCCTCTTGCCCCACCCAAAATTCCCCCCCTCTCCAGTGTGCTCATAGTTCGAGTAGCATGCCTTGGTTCTGAGCCTACTCAATCCCGCTTTATTATTGTCCCTCTGATGCGCCCCCCCCTTACTTAGCATTTATTTATTTATTTATTTATTTGCAGAGTTTTATAAAGCGCTGGCTAGACCCGGAGGTATCAGAGTGCTTTACATGAGGATCAGGGAGTTACAAGTTACAAAATTAACATCAGTTACAGGAGCCAAGTATAAACATAACAGAAAAACAGTGATTACATAATGAGTTATTAACGCATAGCATAACCAAGACACACGCCAAATGGGGAATGGAAGGTAGAGGGGAAATGGTAAAAAGGGGTAAGGAAAGCAGATGGTGTCAGGCATACCGGCAAGGTGGAAAGTACTTCAGGGGGAGAAAACAGTCAAAGTGAAAGACAGACAAACCGGCTGGGGACCAACAAAACATCCCGTGTATCGGTGAAAGTATACAATGGGAGGGATGTAGGAGACCTAAGGAGGGGGTCGACTAGAGGAAAAGGTCAGTCAGGCGGATAAGGAGCAGTCCAGCACCAATGAGGGTCGGTTGAGACCGCTAAGATTGAGGACCCAGGGGAGCCGATAGCATTATCCCAAGATGGCGGGATACAGGAAAAACCAATCCAATAACTATAAGGTAGCTGACTCCACGGCTCCACGCAGGGCTGGAAGGGGGAGGCAGCCACAGGATCATGGAGGGAGGAGGCGGGGCAGGAAAGGAAGCACAACGGAGAGACAAGGAAAAAGCTATGTTCAATTCCCGGCTGGGTAGGTGCCGGCCGAGGGGGTGAACCAGAGCCAAACTCCTTTATAGCTGCCTAAACAGCTCCACTGGACATAGGCCATGTTGCTCAGGCTCCGCGGTCAGTACAACATTCATGGTTTCCACCCGGGGGGGGGGCATCGTCATAGTTCCATTGGCCGCACCAGTCCCGTCGTTACTGTGAAGCGCCGCCTGCCTCACCCTCCACCTCGCCCCCAGGAGGGCCGAGCGCGCCACTGTAGTTCCTTGGTTAAGGCATGGAAACTCTCCACCGCTATCAGAACTTCTAAAAAGCCAAGTGGTGAAGCTGAGTCAGTCACCAGTCAGGAGCTTGTCCGCCTCCAGCTGAATATCTCACATGCCCCAAATAACTTGACTCTTCTCAGGAACGTGTCTGCTGGGGGGACTCAACGGGCTTCCTGGTTGTGCGTCTCCCTCTGTGCACTGCCCGTTCATGTGCTCTCAGGGGCCCAGTGGTCGCTCACCGCCTCATCGCCTCTCTGCTTCTGGGCGGCCATTTTGCAGCCGTGAAGTCTCCGCTGCGCCACCTATTGCTCTAGGTGCCGCGGGTCTGCCTTAGCTGCGCTGCCTCAGCGGAGCCATTTTCTACCTGCAGGGCACCCCTCGGGGTTGCGTTACCAGTGGATCTCCTTCGTCTCTGTCAGCCACACTGTTACGACACCCCTAACCTTGGAGGGTTACTACGCTCCGTGTTCCCTACTATACTTGATTACCACCAGTATTCATATGATGTCGTCTGCCAATCTGGGAGTCACAGTCTGGAGTTCTTGGCTGGCTCCCCCCACTGTGCTGGAGCTTTGGTGCGAGTCTCTAGAGTCTTCCCATGACATCGAGGTAGTTTTGCACCTTCCGGATGCCACTGAGAGATGCTATTGCTGCCACCGCTCTGTCTCTTTCCCGTTGTGTCTCCGCCTCCACTGGTGTGCCTGCAGTCTTTCCTCCTCCCTTTCTTTAGCAGTCCAGTCCTCTTTCATGCCTGTCCTGTCTAGGGCCGTTCTGCTCATGTGGTGCGTGTTGGTCTATCCATTCCCACACCTCCTGTGGCATGTTAAATAATGTTTCCCATCAGTGGTTGCCACTCTCAGTTTAGCTTGGAACATCATGGAGTATTGTATGCCCTGCTGACGCAGTTTCCTTTTTAGCCGCTACTTAGGATGCTCTCTGTTTCTGGACCTCTCTGAAGTAATCCGGGAATATTCTGATGGTGCTATTGTCCACTTTTAGTTGGTGCCTTTAATCGTGCCAATCGTGCTTGGCCCAGCACATGGTTTCTGTCCTTATAGAATAGCAGACGTTCCACCACTGGCCTTGGGGGTCCCCCAGGCAGGGGGGCTCTCGCTGGTACTCTATGTGCTCGCTCAAGGGCAAAGTATGGAGAGAGTCCCTCTTCCGCTACTTTGGTGCGGATCCAGTTTTCTAGGTGTGCGACCATGTTTGCACGCTTGATTTTTCCTGCAGGCCAATGATTCGTAGGTTGTTGCACCTTGCTCTATTTTCAGCGTCCTCCACCCTAAGTTCCAGAGTGTGCACCCGCTTCTCCATGTCTGAGAGTCTATTTGCTGTTGTGCCCATCTTAGGTTTCATGTCTTGGACATCGCTTTCGGGTGTTGTGACCCATTCCGCAACCCCAGATCCTCTCTGAGGTTGGTGATTTTTGTTTCCACTGCCACCCGTGATAGCTCAATGGCTTGGAGTATGTCATGGATGGTAGGTCCCTCTTGGGCATCTCTCCAGACACTGCGACTGTCTTCCTTCGTTTCAGGGCCCCCTGGGTTGTCAGATGCCTGTTCCTGCTGTTCTGGACCTCTGCTCCTGGACACCTTCCCCATAGTGATCCTCTCTAACTTTGCAGGCCTTTCCTATCAAGTTTCCTGCCCTCTCAGCTCGTAGCCTGTTTGGGGTCAAGGTGTCAGGCGGTTCTATACCTACAATGCCCTCCGCTGTCCCGGGAAACTCGCCAGCGAAGTGGAGAGCCCCAGATAGCTCCTATATGTCCAAGGAGGGCGGGAGGGCTTTAGCTCCTCTCCTCTTTCCTTCCAATTCAGCCCTCCTTGTATCATGATGGGCTGTGTCACTTTGAGGTGGTCGAGATCTTAATTTTGGGGCAACTCCCTCCTCGTCATGTTCCGCTCGAATATGCAGAAGAGGTGTGGTGCAGCGGCCAGGGTGTCTGCCTCTGGAACAAAGGGGCTCACGATTCGATCCCTGGCACCGGTGGCAGGTTAGCTCAGCACCATGTGACTCTGGGCAATAGCTCACCTAATCTTCCCGACGGCCCCCAGCGCCTTGACGACCTCGGGCAATTGTTTGCGCTTTACAAATACTGGATTTACATTTATATGCCCCTCTCTACCGCACTCTTCTGTGGGGTAGCAGTTCGAGATCTGGGCCTCACCTCAGCTATGTCTGTATGCCTCCCTCACCTCTGTGCTGCGCAGCTGTATTGCGGCTCCTCTCGCCGCTCTTTACTAGGCCTCAGGCGCCATGCTAGGGCAGTCGTATTGTTTTTTTTTGCCCCCTAAGAGGCTGCCCGGATATCTAGGCTCACCGCCGATGCAGTTTCCTGGGTCCAGCCCAGTCGTTGGCCTCTTGTGGGTCCTCTGGCCTCAACAGCAGTCTACCTCCACTCTACGCATCTCAGTCAGGTGTCAGCTGCATTCGCTGCTCAATTTCAGGCCTCGTCTACTATTTTCGTGGCTCCGTTGGGGTTCAGCTGCCCCCGCTGCTCGATTGCAGGTCTTGGCCCCTAGTTTTGTGACCTCTCTCGCCTAGGGGGCAGAGCCTCTGTCATCAAGGCCTACTCCCCTGCAAGTCCTTCTAGGGTTCCGGATCTCCTGTCAGCTGCTCACGAGCCCGCAAGCCCCTGCATCAATGCCCTCCTTCTCTGTATGCTGTTGTTGGGTTCCGGTCTTATCTGCTGCTCGTCCAGGCCGAGGCCGCCATTTTAGTGCAGCTACCTTTCTCAGGAGGGGGGAGCCCAGGCCCCTATGCTTGCCTCCTGGTCAGTTTTCCGAGGGCTCCGGGTCACTCAGTGTCCCTCTCTTTCAGGTCCCGGTCAGGGGTCCGCTGCGCCCCTGGGCCTCCCCGTGTGATTCATTTACCCGCCGCTGGTACCATCTTGCCTTGTCTTATGGTTCCACCTTTCGGCTTCGGCTAGTGGCTCTCTTCACTTTATCAGCCCCTGGAGTCGGTCTATTGGTGTCCGCTGCTTAGTGGGGGTCCAGTCTCTCGTTTTTACGGTCTAAGGGCCCCTTGATTGTGTCAGGATGGCACTGGATGGGAGATGGTCGGAGGCAGCACGGGCTAAAGCTCCCTACTCCATCGGTGTCAGGCCACGCCCCCCACAATGAGTCATTGCTGACCATGTAAAGTAAGCAGAAGCACAAAATAGATGCCCACAAGTCAACATCTTCGGTGAAGAAAAAATTCTGCTTCCAATGTGGGTTTTCATTTCCCCATGAAAGTAAATATCCAGCCATAGGACACACATGCAAAGGCTGCAGGAAAGAAATTCATTTCATAACAGTCTGCAAAGCAAAAAAGAAACCAAATCCGTCCCTACAAGAAGAGAAAATTAGTGCTAGAAGGTTCCAGAAACATTTTCTCCACGTCCACAAGGCTTGAAAGCAACATCAGTTATGCCAAGTAGAGCTAAGCAAAGTCGATTGTTGTCAAATTCAACATATAAAGGCTCTTCAGCGTCATTATCTAGCGCTAGTGAAGAAGACAGATGTGCGTTGTTGATATCTACTCAGGAGCAACATGCGCAGGTAGGATTAGCTATTTGCGAGGAAGATCCAAAGTCAAAGAAGAGTCAGTGAAGGAGCAACAAAATTAATTCGAACTCTATCCCAAAATGTCATTAAATGTGAACGGTTGACCCATAACCTTCATTATAAACAGTGGTGTGTCGATTAACATCAGGCCAAGTCAAGGGTCATTTACAACAACCATGCAACTTAAAACGATACCATTACAAGCACCAATTAATTTCCTTCAGGGAACTTCATCAAGTGCATGCCTACTTAGCTTTGCCACTGCTGCTGACATGGGACTACTATCTCTCACCTACAATCTCTGTGCTGACTGAACTTGTGAGTCAGTTCTCAGTGATGTTTCATGGCCTAGGAAGACTCAAGAAAATTAAGGTGCAACTTTCTATTAATGAGGACATTCGCTCTGTGCCCAACAGCATCGCACAGTCACTTTAAACTTCCGCAGAGTCACTTTAAACTTATAAGAAACCGTTGAGAAAGAACTAGATACATTGTTGAAACATGACATCATTCAACACTTTTGGGGTGCCAAAAATGGACAGTGGAGGTGCAGTGCGCATTTGTGTTGATTTGCGCCAGGCCAACAAAGCAATCGAGAGAGAAAGATTTTCTGGTCCCCATATAGCGGACATGATCATGCAGCTGAACGGTACCAAAGTCTTCTCTCGTCATGACCTGAACAAAGAATGCCATCAACTCGAGCTGGAAGAAAACTGTAGGTACATTACTACTTATTCGACTCATGTTGGTTCGTTCAGATACCAAAAAAAGCTGAGTTTTGGAGTATCTTTGGCTACAGAGATATTTCAGGATGTCATTCTTTGAGTAATTCAACCTGCAACGCATGCTTTCAATCACAGTGATGACATACTGCTATGTGGGACAACACAAAAGGAGCATGACAAGGCTCTTATACAAATGTGGCAACTAATTGGTGATGAAAGTCTCACTCTGAATGCAGCACAGAGTCAGTTTCACAAGACCAAAGTTACATTTTTTGTGCACGTATTCTCTGATGGTGGAAGGATTCCTGTCCCGGATAAAGTGAAAGCATTGTCATCTACTTGCCCCCACAAGATGTTACCATGCTGCGATCTTTCATACGCATGGCCAGTTATTGCTCAAGATACATTTGTGACTTTGGTACAGTGAGTGGCCCATTGAGAGACTTAACAAAGTGAAATGTCCTATTCCAGCTGTCTCCTGAATGCTACCAAAGTTTCAAAGAAATAAAACATGCAATTGAAAATGCAACCAAAATGGCCTATTTTGATCCCAAGCTACATACTGAGATCACAGTAGATGTGAGTCCGGTCGAGCTTGGGGCAATCCTGCTGCACACAATGGTCATCCGAATGTGGTTGGGCCTGCTCAAGGGCAGGGAAAGAGTGGCTTGCCCACTGTTGTGGGCACTGACTGTTCTGGCCTCCCCATAGACGTCTGTGCGGTGGGCATCCTAACCAATCACAACGCTGACATTGCAGCGTTGTGATTGGCTTAGAGGAGGGGAGGGAGACTTCCTGCTGCAGCGTGACCCCCTCCCCGTGCGACCCCCCCGCCCCGACACCCGCAAGTCATGGCAGCCGCAACTGCATTGTAGCCTATTCCAGTAGAAGCCAGTCTGAAATAGAATGTGGCTACTCTCAGCCATAGAGGGAGAGTCTGCCTGTAGTGTGGGCCTGCAAATATTTTCATGTCTTTTTAATATGAGAAACGTTTCACTTTCATCACAGACCACTGGACGTTGCTCACTATCTTTGGAAATTCAAGAGCTAAGATGACTCCTCACATCAAGAGAGGGAGGTTGCAACTGCAAGAGTGCAATCATGCAATTGTACACAAGCCAAGGAAAGATCAAAACCCTGCAGACTATTTTTCACGAGTGCTCCTACAGTGCCACAGTTGAATGATCAAAGCATCTAAATAGTATTTCAACAACATTGTGAGGTCCAGCGCACCAACATCTTTATCCATTAAACAGATTATTGTTACTACAAATGCAGATAAAGACATGCTCAGCCTCAAGGACCTCATTACAACGCAATCTTGGAAAAAAGTATTCGACCCTTTGCTAATGATGTTGAATTCCAAAAATTAAAACATTTACATGATGAGCTCTCCGTCACCAGTGAAAGCATCATATTGACAGGCTCGAGAATTGCGACACCTGTGAATCTAAGACAGCAAATCATTGAACTGGCTCATGAAGGACATCCTTGTATTGTCACCACCAAAGAGCCCTGAGAGATCGTGTGTGGTTCCCTCGCCTAGATAAATGAGTTGAGAAAGAGCTGAAAGCATGCCACCTTTGTAATTGTTTATCCCCAAGGTGATGCAGCATCCACTAATATTGTCTGACCTTGCTGCGCATTCCTGTGAGAGAGTTGCAGTTGATTTCTTTGGGACTCTAGGAAAAGGACATCATCTCATGGTAGACATTGATGAACACTTGTGTTTTTCTTTCGTGGAGGACATATTATCAATAACCCATGACAAAGTCATTGAGTAGCTTGATAATATCTTTTCAGTGTGGGGCATCCCTGCTTTTCTCAAATCTGAAAATGGGTCACCCTTCTATAGCAAACAATTCAAGGCGTTTCTTATTTAATCAATGTCAAGCAAAGAGTACACCTCTCCGGTCCAAAGCCAATGACCTTGTTGAACGATGCATGGGATCCCTCAAGAGGCTAATTCAATGAGCATAGATGGAAGGAATTGATCTAAACCACGCTATGTGTCAATGTGTCTATCGATCGACTCCTCACTCCACAACAGGTGAGAACCCTGCCATCTTGCTATTTAGGAGAGCCATCGGAACCAAACTATCACAATGGAAATCAGATCTATCGATGAAGTCGATAAGTAGGGGTGGACGGAACTCGCAGAGTTGTACTTGGCAGAATTCTGTGGAGTTACATAAAAACTCCACAAGATTCTGCAGAGTTCACCTCACCCTTTATGATCAGATCACACTTTAGAAAATGGTAAATTATTTTCTCACAATCTCTTAATAACCACTATATAAGTGCTACAACCCGCTTAGCACACAGTGCAAAAAGTGATAAAAGCCACACAGCGTTCAATGGTAGACAGGCAATCTCCGCCAGGTTCCTGGTGCCAGTCAGCACGTTGACCCCCACATCACGTATGGCAAAGTAAAGAGATGCACAGCCATCCATTGAAAAAGTGCAACAACAACTTGTTGTAACATAAGGGCACGTCTACATACAGTCAGTCTGCGACGGACACCGTTCTGAGGAAGAATGTTTCACTCTCTGAGGAGCTTACTAGCACTTGAGAAACTACGTGTCTGCTTCCTGTACACTACAACCCCGGCCCACACTTGACATAACCAAGCAGTGCTATAGAGTTGACCCATGCCTCTTGGAGAGGCTTCCTAGTTATGCATTGTTGGCTACTATTCATCTCACTTAAAGCATTGACTTCATTTTAAATAAAGTTAGAACCTATAGCCAACGGATTAGAAAAGGAAATTAAAGCAAAGTAGAGTTTTATTACTGTCACATAGCTGAACATAATTCCATAGTTGTCTGAGTTGGAGGGACTCCTAACATGTAAGGTGATCTAGGAGTGGAGTAAATGTGTCACCTCAGCCAAAACTCAGGCATGACGCAATTCTGCAGTACCCATTGACTTTTGGGTCTGCATGTGCTCCTGTGGTGAATAAACACTGTCCGAGTAGTCCTCTGCTGGCTTCGGGGAAGCCTCTGCAATTTAGTACAGTTCCGATCATTGAGCCAAGGGGAGGGGTACAGGCAGAAATCGTGCAGGCAAGCATAGCAAGGAGGTGAGCGACAGAGTGACAAGTGATAGAGCATTGGACAGTAGAAAGGAAAGTTTGAGAATGAGATGACAGGTTAATATGGCGACACCTCACTTTTCACTAGGGGTGAGTGCCGGCAAACTCCACCATGTGATTGTTGGCAGAGGTTTTGCCTAACTCCACGCTCCAAGCAGAGCACAGAGTGGCAAAACTCTGTGAACCCCGCTGGCAGAATGGAGCTTACCGCCCACCCCTCCTTATAAGGTTTGTCTCACAGACACTTCTGGAAAGTGCAAAATTAAAACATATGCCAATAAGCACCTAAATGCACAGAAAAACAGTCGTTTACAAAGGGGACTAGGTACTGGTTAAACAGAAATGGTAGTGGAAAACAGACACTCCGTTTGCTGTCCACCCTTTGAGGGCTGTAATGTTCAAAAGACACATGATGACAGGCCTGGAAAGTCTATCAACCAAGACTCTTCACACTTTAAACAATTACCTCAATGTGCGTCAGCTCCTAAGATCACAAGTGAGGCGACCTCGCCAAAATGTCCAGATCAAGCATCTGAGCCTATGTCGTCTGTGCCTAATCAAGGTGCACCTCAACTACCTCATGCCACCCCATCTGGTAGACCAGTGCGAGCACCTCTATGACTCACAGAGGAACTATGATGCTAATGCTATCTATACTTTTTATTTAACAAAGGGGGAGATGTAGTGTCTTGATATCACACGCGCTAGCACCCTTGCTGTTATGTACTCACCTGGGATTCCCACAGGAGTGGGCTGGAGTGTGCTATTGCCCAAATGGGGAAAAAGCAAATGAGGGGAAAAGACTGATATGGTTTTCTTGTATTTTCGTGGCCTCTCCTTACAGCCCATCAATGAATAGTTAATCTGGTTCCACTTCCTGTAAATTGGAAACACCCTGATTAGATTTATGTGAAACAAGTGTACCCTGACTTGCTTCTACCTTCTATCCATTGATATAATATATGTACCTGAGCATCTCCTCTTCTCCACTTACACTACTTGTTTTCCTATTAAGTGTACTGTTCGGAATTTTGTTAGAATGACATCAGAAATATCTGGAATCGACAAAACCTCGATAATCAAAGGTAAAATCCTGTCCAATAATAGATATGTATATATATCATACAGTTGGTAATCTTGAATTTCAGTAATTTATCTGTTACTCACAAGAAACTCTCTGCACATAACGTAAAATACATAAACTCAGTTCATAACATAAGGTAACATGTCACTTCTTTACCAGGTTAACACAACAAATGGTAATGAATTTTGAAATCATGTGTAAAGGAGTCAAAAATGCATTCGAAATAGTCTTTAGTCAAAGTAAACTGTGGGGGGGGGTGGCTAGCACCCAAAGGAAATGGCAGCCGGTCCCTGACTCTCTCGGGACGGCGGAAAGAATGACGAACCTGGCGTGATTTGTAGCATCTGCACGGACTTCTCTTTAGGAGCCTGAGCGTCAGAAATCTTCCTGAGCGGAATGGTTACCCTTTGAAGTGTAACCACCTTTCTTCATTTGCGCAACATCGCGGCTCTTCCTTAGAAGTGCCCGCCATCTTGAATTGAGGTAAGTTTATGGCGCATTTTACCCGCGAATACTCCTTTATATGGCTGTTTAGTCATGCATCTCAAGTAATCTTTGAAACTTGGTGTCCGTTAAACATGGACTGTAATGTTCTTTTTTGCTTCATTATTTCTGAAACAAAGCACTCTGAATGTAATGTTTTGACCTGCATTTTCCGCTGAGAGGAATGCTTTATTTCAAAAGCATGCAGGCTCTTCTTTTTTCTTTTTTCTTCTGGGTCACCACAGCTCAGTTATCGGCTTTGAGGAAATTGCTGCTTAAACCTCACCTTTATATGAGATCATTTCAGTGCTGCCTCCCGCCTACCCATTTTCAGCACATTGAGGCATACTCTTCTGAGATTTGAGACTTTCTTTTACCACTTTCTCTAATTGTTACAAGGAGGCCCTGATCACCCCTGATGATATAAGTTGCTTCACTATGCGTCCCACCTGTACGTATGGACAAGCCGCAATTTTTCATCACGCTCTAAATCCCATTTATGCTGTTCTTCAATGGAAGATTCTACAAATTCCTCGCCTAAAGGCGCCACTGCTTCTTCCATTGGAGCTTCCTCTGTTACAAACAAAGGTCCTAGGAAACGTCTAAAGAAGGATCCTCCCTCTCCCCCCAAACAACCATCCTCCATTTCTATGGACCTATTATTAGAAGAAATAACTCGAGGGCGCTTCGTCCATTTGTTGAGGAAACCAATTCTAAGCTCCTGACTCTAACGGATAGATGGTCGAACCTTGAGGACAGAATTACCATAGCAGAACAGAATATTGAATCTTTGTCTTCAGCCAGCAGTAAAATGGATGCCCTTCATTCTCAAGTCTCAACGCTTCAAAAGCAGGTCGAAAATTTGGAAAACAGGAATAGACGGAAGAATTTACGCATATATGGATTATCAGAAGGCTCAGAGGGTCGTGTCCCCATCAATTTTTTCAAATCTTTTTTGCCTAAAATCCTTAATTTGTTTCCAGATACTCAGCTTAACATCCAACGTGTGCATCGTTTGGGTCCTGCTTCTTCTACGATTTCATCTACTGCAAGGAAACCGAGAGGAGTAATCTTATATTTTTTAGAATATACTGACTTACTCAAGGTCCTTTCAGCTGCTAAAGCAGCCAACCGAGTTATTTGGGCAGGTAACCCTATATTTTTTGCTCATGATTATTCAAAGCCTGCAGCCGGTCGACGCAGAGACTTTCTGGCACTAAGACCACAGCTTCGCTCTCTTAGTGCTCGTTATGGACTTTTCCACCCATGTCTCTTCAAGGTGACCATGAATAATAAGACTACTGCTTATGAGGATATACAACTGAAATGTTTTCTCAACTCACGTCACTCGGACTCCTTGGACACTTCCTCAACTTCTGCAATGCACATCAAATAATTGTTTTTGTTCTCATTCTGCATAAGTTCTTACTTGTTTCTCATATACTGTTGTTGGATTTCTTCATATTTACTTGTTGCTGATAATGCTCTCTGTTTGCTTGGTTGTTTTGAATGTTTTATTAACCTCTTTCTTATTCCTTGCAGGTTTCGTTCCTTTGTGTACTACACCTTCTTGTTGTATTGCTCGTTGGTTCTAGTTCCTTCCCGTTTCCTGTTTGATGACGGATACGTCATTCTCCAATATGGCCTCATCTCCCCCCTTACATATGTCTTGGATTTTTTGTAAGTATGTTGTTTGTGTTTTCTTCATTGGATCTTGCTCTATTTCTTTTTCTCCCTCTTTTTGCTTCTATTCCCTCTCTTCTTTCTACTTGCTGTCCTATCCAATGTTATATTCACTATTTTTATGGTGATACTTTTTCTCTTTTCCCTCCTCCTCTCCTTATTGTTTTCTGTACTCTCGTCTGCTCCTTTTTGCTCATCTTTATCTCCTCTCATACCGCTATCTTTCTATTCTCTTCAGTTGCTTTTCGTATACTCTCCTTTCCCTTTCTCCCTTCCTTCTTTATCCTATTTCATTTTTTTTAATTTCAAGTTTTACTTCCATCTATTTGCATTTTACTTGTTTTTTAATGGCATTTGCAATATGACTGGTTTATTGTACTATTTATTCAACTTTCTTGACTAATGGCTCTAAAGATATTTACTTGGAATGTTAAAGGATTAAATTCTCCTATTAAGAGACAACGGGTATTATCTTATTTAGCTAAACTGGATGCTAAGATTGTCTTGCTACAAGAAACTCACCTTATTGAATCTGAGTCTATAAGCTTAAGAAAAATTGGATTGGTGAACTCTTCTACTCACCTGGAGAAGGCAAACGAAATGGTGTCGTCACTCTCATTGATAAATCACTGAAAACCTCCCTCATTTCACAGTAAAGAGATGAGGAAGGCAGATGGCTATATACCAAGTTGGAGATTGATGATATCCCTCTCTTTAATGTCTATGCCCCTACTTCTGATGAAGCTTCTTTCTGGTCCCATTTAAATCAACTGATTTCTCAACTTTATGACAGTAATGTAATTCTAGCTGGAGACTGCAATCAAGTTTTTGACCCTTTTATAGATCGAAAATCCACAGCTCCTTTCACTCCTTCAAAAGCACATAAAACTTTCACGCAAACTATAAAATAATTACATTTAGCTGATGCTTGGAGATTGTGCAATCCTTCCTCACAAGAATATACTTTCTACTCTTCACCCCATCAGACCCAATCAAGAATTGACTATTTTTTCACATCACACAATGTTTCTCAATCTCTCATTTTTGCAGATATAGGCCCTATACTCATCTCTGACCATGCCTCTGTTTCCATCATGTTAGACCTATTACCTCATTCTGATCACCCCAGGAGATGGCGCTTTAATAACTACATACCTCTAGATTCTCAATTCAACACTTCCTTTATTTCTTTCTTTAATGAATACTTTCTTCTAAATAGTACAGCTAACATGCCCTTTCATATAATTTGGTACGCATTTAAAGCTTCTGCTTGTGATTTCATCATTCAATACACTTCTACTAAGTGGAAAAAAGTGCAGGCTTTAAATAGGGAACTCCTTTAAAAAATTAAGAATTTGGAACATACTTATTACACTCCCAAGTCGAAACATAGCTTAACTGATCTAATTAAGGTCAGAATTCAATATAATAAAGACACGACTGATGCTGCCTCTTTGTTTCTTTTAAAGACAAGCGCTAAATTCTATGGTGGACAGAACAAATCCGGTAAACTGTTAGCCAATTATTTAAAGACCAAACAAAATAAGCTCCACATTGAATCCATAATATCAGACACAAACACCTCTAAACACAAAGACACTGATATCCTACAAGAATTTGATAAATGTTATAAACAACTCTATACTCCTGAGTCATATCCGACTGAGGAGGATATTTCTCTTTATCTATCCTCAATTCAAAACCCCCCTTCCCAGCCTCTGTGCCTTGACCTCCTTGAAACTGATTTGACCCAAACCGATTTACTTAGTGCCCTTAAATCCCTTAAAAAAGATAAGGCCCCTGGACCTGACGGTTTCACCGTTGAATTTTTTTAAATATTTTGCCCAAATAATACTATCTAAATTACATACTTTAATTTCCTCTTTTCTTTCTTCTGGCAACACTTCTGGCACTTTCCTTGATGCCTTAATTTGTCTTATTCCAAAGGAAGGGAAGGATTTACGCTATTGCAAGAATTACCGACCCATTTCCCTAGTTAACAGAGACTATAACATTTTCTCGAAGTCATTGGCTCTTTGATTGGGATCCTTTCTACCCCACCTCTTAGCTAAGAAACAATCGGGCTTTGTTAAAGGACGATCTATTAACGACAACACCCGCCTATTTTTTGACGTCATCTCCAAATCACCGAATCTATCAGAACCCCTTGCTGCCATTGCTCTGGATGTCGAGAAGGCGTTTGATAGAGTTTATTGCCCTTTTATTTTCAAACACTAAAATGGTTTGGTTTTGGCCCAAAAATCATCTGCTTCATTTCTCTGCTCTACTAGACAAAGTAAACTGTTGACATTAGTTAACAGTCCGATGTCAATGAGCTTTTCTTCTGTTGGCAAGAAAAAAAAACAATAAGACAAAAGAAAACATACCTGCTTGTCGCTCAGGAAACAGCAAACACCCAGACTCCCCAAGCCAATCACTCCATTGCTGTCACCAGCATGACAACAGTGTCGAGATGGTCTGAGGGCCGTGGTTCGGCGCTCAGACAGGGAGTGGGAGTCTTGCATGTTCTCCACACAGGCTGTGCAATACAGCCAGTGAAGAACATGCTAAGTGCACATGACTGTTTGGCCAGCCCAAGACGGCCGGCAAAACCGTCATGCACACTTATGGTGCAGCCACCACTCCTCCTCCCTCTGGCATCATGCGAGCTCAGCTGTGCCTTACCCTAACGTGGCTGCAAGCTCAATACAAAAAATAAAATGATAATAATGTTCTGTTCTCATCGTTTTATTTTTCCTTTGCACTGCTCTTAGAGCAGTGGGGCGACGCTCCTCCGCCTTAGCGGAGGAGCCGCCGGTGATGAGACATGGTCAGTCTATTCATTTATTTAGTTCTTTGTTTATTTATTTATTTATTTGTGTATTTATTTATAAAGAACAAGCAGCCACCTAAGGGCATCATGATGCTCACATGTGCCATCTACGTGATGGCCTGTGATGAAGGAAGCGCACCTGATAAAAAGGCCTCACAATGTTTGTAGAATTAACCTGAAACTTCGGAACTTACAGCAGGGGAACTCTGGGGCTTATTTATGAGAGTCCAAGTTCCCTTTTGCACCCTGTAAAGCAGTACATGCCTGACGCAGGGCTCTCACAAAGATTTATGAAGCCACGCAAAGCCACCCTGCGTGGCTTTGCGTGGCATCATAAATCATGAGTAAACCGACACTGCGCAAATCGCTGCATCGCCTTACTCTGCGCCTGGGAGGCGTTCCATGGGTGTTGTGGTGGGTTTTCCCACGCAACATCCATGGAATTCGATGCTACCCCAGATTTATAAAGTGATATAAACTTGAGGAATCGTCAAATCCATACACCTCCCACGGTCATTGCGTATCAATGAGAAATATGTTAATTTCTACTCATTTTTTCCACTTTCCATGTGTGTTGCTTTCTGCAGCACACATAGAAAAAGGAAAACATTTCATAGGATTGTTTTTGTGCAGAAGGAGCCCCTTCCCGCACAAAAACGATCCTGCCTGCAATGGAGGCAGCCTTGACCCATGGTGCAAGGCTGCCTGCGTTGGCGCTAGTCTGCCAAAATGGCGCCTGCGCAGGCAGAAAGGACAGGAATGCACTGTATTTGCTGAAACACAGTGCCTATCATTTTGGCGTAGGGCAGTGCAGGTATCTTTCTGTCCCACCTTATGCCAAAATGCCACAAATGAGGCCCTAAGTTTACAAAATTCCACTTCTGCGATGTTCTTCACTTAACTACATATAGTACTGCATTTGACACATGATCTGCCATCAGCTGTATAATTTGTAAAGTACGCTAAAAATTGTTGAAACGTTTCCATTATTAAAAAAGTTAACACGCCTGGTTTACTTCTTGATTTCTTTAATTAGGCAATAGGTACAAAGTTTGCAAAATTGTTTCAATAATGACAAGTAAACGGACTGAAGACGGGATTTTGCTCCGGGTGTTGTGAAGTTTGTATTATGAGTGAAGCCTCGCATAGATGACGAATGTTGGGCTACACATAGTTTACAGAGTTTACCGGGTTTTTTTCTGTTTAGGTTGTGGCGTAGTTTTTCACGGCAAACTAGCAGCATTTCCTCTAAAGTATTAGTTACTGGTGAAGATGGATGTCTGTTTTTCAGAAATTTAGTTTAAAACCTTTTTTCCTAGCTAATTTAAAGGAGGATGAATGCTGGATTTTTTTTCTTGCTACAACTCACATCGGAATTGAGGGGTGAATTGCATGTGAAAATCCTCATGTGGAGAATTTTGCGAACTATGGTTGAAAAACTTCGGGGCATATTATCAAGAATTCCAATTGAAGCTCAGGTTAGATGTCCTTCACATCTAACATGGGCTTCAATTGGAATTCCATAGAGCATATTATCAAGCCCATTATCGTCGTTTTAGCGGCAGTTTTCTGCCGCTAAAGCGGCAATACTTTTATCGCCTGCCCTGATAATATGCCCCTTCACCTTTGCACACCCACATTTTCTTTCAGAAATAAAACTGCCCTGTATATTTCAATGTAATTCAAACAAGATTGAAAACATGATACAATTTTTGCCATGAAGGCTTTTAATTCATGCTAATTCTTATTTACAATGAAATGTTCTCAAATCAACAAATATTTTAAGAGGGCCCTCACAATTTAAAGTAATCTGAAACATTTTTAGTCTCCATTTAATGCGTGATCCGCCTTCCCCCCCTTCCGCTCCGAAGCCACCGAGCTCATCTGCGGCGTACCCCAGGGCTCATCCCTCAGCCCAACGCTGTTTAACATCTACATGGCACCGCTCACCCACGTCGCACGACGGCACGACCTCAACATCATCTCCTACGCCGACGACACCCAGCTGATCCTCTCCCTCACCAAAGACCCCCACACCGCCAAAACCAACCTCCATGAAGGAATGAAGGCCGTTGCCGACTGGATGAGAAACAGCCGACTGAAGCTGAACTCAGACAAGATGGAGGTCCTCATCCTCGGCTCCTCCCCCTCAGCCTGGGATGACTCCTGGTGGCCGACTGCACTAGGAGCACCCCCCACCAACCACGCACGCAACCTAGGGGTCATCCTCGACTCCAACCTCTCCATGACGAAGCAGGTCAACGCCGTCTCCTCCTCCTGCTTCAACACCCTCCGCATGCTTCGCAGGATCTTCAAGTGGATCCCCACCGAAACTAGAAGGACGGTCACCCAGGCCATCGTCAGCAGTAGACTGGACTACGGCAACGCACTCTACGCAGGAGCCCCGGCCAAACTCCTGAAACGGCTCCAACGCTTCCAGAACTCCTCTGCACGCCTGATCCCCGACATCCCTCGCAGCAGCCACATCACACCCCACCTGAGAGACCTGCACTGGCTCCCCATCAACAAGAGGATAACCTTCAAGTTCCTCACCCACACACACAAGGCACTCCACGACACCGGACCAGCGTACCTCAACAGCCGACTCAGCCTCTACACCCCCACCCGCCAACTCCGCTCCGCAGACCGCGCCCTCGCCACCGTCCCCCGCATCCGTAGAGTGACCGCCGGTGGCAGATCATTCTCCCACCTTGCCGCCAAGACATGGAACACCCTCCCCATCCGCCTGCGGTAGACCGAAGACCTGCTTACCTTCAGGAGACTGCTCAAGACCTGGCCCTTCGAACAGTAGCAGCGTCCCCCCTCCCCTAGCGCCTTGAGACCCTCACGGGTATGTAGTGTGCATTATAAATGCTAAGATTGATTGATTGATTGATTGATGTCCAAAGTTAGAGACAAAAATGATAAATGTGTTATGTATAATATTATCAGAAAGGCTGGTTGGAAATCTTTGCTTCACGAATGACTCTGGTAAATCACAGATTGTGTTTTATAAATAGCGTGGGTGAGCAGAACAAATAAAGTACACATTTAAATTACAGTAAGATGATATGTTGGGCTGGTTTTGTGATAAATGAAACACGACATACTTTACAGAAACTGTTTTACTCCAGGAGGTGGGAAGGCCACTGTTAATTTAAAAGATTTCCTATAATACAATGTAGACAAACTCATTAGCTGTTGAGAAGCAGCACATTGACTAGAACACTCTGATGTGAGTAATTTCTTTCTGAAGAAATGACTGTATTTTCTTTAATGTTTGGCTCCTTTTTATCAGTAACAATGTGTGTTAAGATGTAAAAATAGCTGAATGAACATGCCACAGAATTTTGCTTTCACTGTAACATGAATTATTCACAGTTGCTGCTGAGTGTGGCAGTCCATTTACCCATATTCCCCTGACCCTGGTTTCACTGGGAGAGAATCCTGGGTGACAAGTAACAAATGCAGGAGTGGTGTGTACTTGGCCTATGAGTTTTTGAGGTTACAACTAAATCTATTCTGCTCCTTATTGACATACATAATATGTTATGTGTTATTTTAAGCTTTTTGTGTCACTAAGTCTATATAAAAGGCTCTGAAGTTCTGACCAAGAAGCTGCAAGGGCTGGAACACAAGGAACTTCATGGGGCAAACACTGACAACAAATGAGTAAAGAGCAAAGTAGCACACACCATCGGGGACACACAGGAGGTAAATATGGAGGAGGGAGCTGCAAGTGTCAGAGGAGATCAATGCAGCATCTCTATCTGAACATTCCTACTATCCCATCATTAAGTGACTCAAAACTGCCTCAACTTCATTCATCTAAAATTCAACTCACCCATGAAACTATGGGTCACATATATCAACATTAGGAATAGCGATCACCTAATAGTGGTTTTCTGCGAATCATAATTAGATAATCGCTATTCCTAATGTATGAAACTCCAAGAGTTTAATTCAGCGATTCCTAGGGGGCCGCAAATCAACCTACCTCATGAATATTAATGAGGTAGGTCACAATTTGCAGCTCCCTAGAAATCTCTAAAATCACGGGGATTGTGGCCTGCTAGGGTCAGCAGACCACCATGTCTGTGACAGCTTTTCAATAAAGCAATATTTTTTTTTAAATGCAGCCCGTTTTCCTTGCAGGAAAATGGGATGTGTTTAAAAGAAAAAAAATAAACGTTTTATTTTTATTTTTTAAGAGCAGGCAGTGGTTTGTGGGACCACTGCCCGCTATTAAAAAATGTTTTCGCCACCATTCACAAAGGGGAGGGGGTCCCTTGGGGACATCGTCCCATTTGTGAATGGGTTGGGTTACCACCAACTTAACGTTTTTTTTTTTGCCGCGGATTCTGAGGAAGGTGATTTGTGCAAGAAAATGGAGGCGATATATTGGCACTAAATATACAACTACATTGTTGTTTCGATATTGGTACAATCTTTGGTGGAGGTGGCCTGGAGTCTTGATTAAATTTGGATTCGATTGGTAACGTATATAGGACTTAGGGTTACACACACCATTTGATTATTTGAGAGGCTACACATTTCTTGGATAATTGAAACCAGGACCACCTTGGAGTTGATTTTCTACTGACCCCGTGGAACTTGCTCACATGCGATTATTTGGGCCCTGACGAAGTTCGTAAGGAACGAAACGCGTTAGCTGAGTCTGAATTTTGAAAAAAAAAAATAAAAAATTAAATAAAGAATAAAGGACAGAACTTGGATCGATTGGAAAGACTTTCATTCTTTGGTGCACCGTCCTTCTCTCTAAAAACCAACTTAAAGATGGTGGTGAAATACAAATGCTTTGCGACCGCATTCATGGTCACAAACCATTCATACATACCGCTGTGATTCAGTATTTGTAAGGTACGCCCTAAACCCGCCCCTTACAAATACCGAAACGTAAACCCATTTTGCGATTCAATAATAGGTTATTGAATGGCAAAATAGATATATTCCTTAGGAAAAGCCTTTTTTGCATTCGCAAACGGGCCGATTCTGCGAATTTGCCTGTTTACAAATGCAAAATAGGTTCATACATGTGACACTATTAGTCTGGAGCAATGTGATGCTTCATGGTGGCTGGACGGAGCAACGTGACGCTTCATGGTGATTGAATGGAGCAACGTGATGCTTCATGGTGGTTAGAGTAGCAACTTGATGCTTCATGGTGGTTGGACGGAGCAACGTGACGCTTCATGGTAACGGAACGGAGCCACGTGACGCTTCATGAGGGCTGCACGGAGGAATGTGATGCTTCATGATGACTGGACGGAGCAATGAAACGCTTCATGGTGGCTTGGGCAGAGCAACGTGACGCTTCATGGTGGCTGAACGGAGCAACGTGATGCTTCATGGTGGCTGGACGGAGCGACGTGACACTTTATGGTGGCTTAGCGGAGCAACGTGACACTTCATGGTCGCTGGATGGAGCAATCTGATTTTTCATGGTGGCTGGACAGAGCAACGTGATGCTTCATCGTGGCTAGACGGAGCAACGTGACGCTTCATGATGGCTTTGGTGGAGCTACGTGATGCTTCATGGTGGCTGGGCAAAGCAGAGTGACACTTAATGGCGTCCCAGTTACCACCAAGCCCATCTGAAAGGCATCCTTGATACAACAGAATATGTCATCAAAGACCTTAAGAAAGTTGACTATTTCACCCCAAACAAGAAGAAACTGAAGTGGCTCACCCTTCAAAGCTGCATCATCTTCATGGCAAGATTGATCATATACAAGCCTACAAGAAATAACACCATTATATTTCTGGCAGGGACAATACCCATATTAGGGTGCTACAGAAGTACCCAGAACATCAGCAGAGTACAGCTGCAAAAACTGAAGCAGGCCTTCTCCCTCAACACCGCAGAATCTATAGGAACTCCCATGTCAACATCAGAAGTGCTGCAGGCCCTTGGCAGCTCAGAAAGAGTCTGAAAATCCACTTCTTCAGAGAACACTACTTCTCTTTATGGCGTGATTTGCCATCTTTGAACATTCGACCTCCTTGTGAGTGCTCCCTAATCCTATCTCAAGGCTCCTGCCTCTGTTCAGTGCTCTGTTGCTCTCTAGCTAGATTTGTACCTTACAAAGACCCTTACAGTTATAGTCCAACAGCAGAGCATGATTCTCATCAAACACACAAAATTGACAAGAGGTAGGAGGTTGCATGAAAATTTCGCATGAGAAGGTGGAAAACCACATTTAGCGCCATATACATGGTTTTACATAATTTTCACAAAATTTTCAGAAGAAAGAATTAAGCAATTTCTCACAACCCTAATAATCAAGCCTAGAGTCAATCGGGGAAGTACATGGTAAGCGACTGATCAGAGGATGTCAAAGGAGCTCTATTTTTCAGGTAAAGCACTTAGATAACCTCGGGTTTAATGCACTTTATAAATTTAATTTTCATTTCATTGCAGTTGTTTCAGCTTGATGAAGCAGGTGGAGGACACTGCAGAAATCTAATGGGCAAGTTGAAAAACAGTACCCAGAACGCAGCTTAATTTTAGGATAGGAATTACTGCAATTGGGCAGATCCTGAATTATGGAGGCGAAAGGGCTTGCCTCATAGATATTTGCTACCACCTATCACCATCTCCTCCAATTGTATTGAAGTCGACCTTCATCCTGTGGCTGCCAATGTAACTCTGCATCTCCACCAGGCACTGTTTGTGCAGAAGGAAATTGCACCAAATCAAGAGAAAGAACCAGTTCAAAAGGAGGTGGCTATATTTTTTTTTGCAGTCTTTATTTATATGTTCTAGGAATGATACACAGAAGTAGGAGACATCATTGCATGGATGAACCCTCAGCAATGCACAATGGTAACTATCCATCAGCACCGGTACAGCCACAAGGATGAGCGTAAGTGCAAACATAGTATCAACAAATACATGGGACTGAAACAACCTGAGGGTACTTAGAAAAGTAACAAAGTCCCTGGCAGGAGGCAAGTGGGATTAGCTCACTCCCCCAGTCTGCGCAACAGAAAAGATGGACCATTAATGATATGGTGATGTAGTGGGCTATGTGCTGGGGGAGAAAGAAAAAGGGAAAAATGAATACAGCCCTAGTAGGTCCAATCCATCCCAGATGGGGCAAGGCTCACAGATACCCAATCTGGGTAACAGCTGGGGACGGATCCCCAACACCTGCCATGGAAGCTGGATGGGCACCCGGAAGCAGTAACAAGACAGATTCATATGTGTGGGTAGAGAAGTGCAGGAGAGGTAGGTTGCCCTTTCTGATGAGCGAGATAGGACGGTGAACGCCTAACCCTTACCATAGAGTAGGAAGAAGGGGCGGGGGTGATGGAAGGCACAGTCAGATCTATACTCCCAGGGTGAGAAGATAAGGGTGAAAATGGTGTGAAAGGGCAGGGGGTCCCCAGCAATTAAAATAAAGAAACTTTGATAAAAGGGCAGGTAAGTATAGGCAGGGGCGATACCTGTTGCTATACACATAGCAAGGAAACTGGGCAGGAAAGGGATTGTGCTTCCTGAGTGGGGTGTGGGGTATGGGGTGTCAAGGAATGGGAACCATATTGGCAGAAAGATTTCTGATGTGACTTAGACCATATAGATCAGTTTTTCATATGAGACTATTTTATACATCCTGGTGAGCCATTGACGAGCACCCTAGGCGACTGCCAATGCCGCAGGATACAAAGGATGTGGCTATGTCTTTAATCCAGGCATTTCACAAACATCACTGCTACATATAATCCAGGCATTTCACAAACATCACTGCTACATATAATCCAGGCATTTCACAAACATCGCTGCTGTAATTAAAATGTTAACCATTTTTTTTTACTGAACATTACATTCTTATGACTGACAATATTGGTCTCATGGAGTTGGGTAATGTATATAAAACTTTTGGAATGTTGGTACCTCCATTAAAGACAATGGAGTGGCTCAGGGCTTATACCTTCTGCGCCAACAGGCCAATGTTTGTCTTTCTGTTTCTCCATTTTTAATTTAGAACATTCTACCCTCAGTGGATTGAATGTTCTAAGAGCCTTATAGCCCTTCTGCCTAAGCCTTTACTTGTTGTTAAAGGCACTTTCCCTCATTATAGGCACTTGCCTGCGGCTCGAGCATGTAACTCGGATCCAGGGCCATTAACAACCAGTATAGTCCTTGTACCAGCTAGAAGTCTATAATAAAACTGTGATTATTATTATTATTATTATTTTTATTGACAAGTACAGTGAAACAAAGTGTCTCAATTGTCATTAATCCAGCTGCACTGATGGTGTTGTCCCATAGCTGAAATAAGCAAAAATAATTTAGGTTGGAGAAGGACTCAGCTGGGACCTAAAAGGTGCCCAGAAATAATGTTTTAATACCGGCCCCACATGAAACTTAATGTGTGAGCTTAGGCAGTGGTTGGGGAGGGGTAAAAACATTTTTTAAATACTAGCTCTACTTTTCACCTACCCTACAATATTCCAAAAATATTGGCTAAACACCAAAGGCGTTGCAGTCAATTTTGAAGAAAAACTGGTGAAATTTTCCAGAATCAGGGTCTGGCACAGCACACAGTGGTGCAGATTTGCCTATGTGAAAAATGATGTGTTGCTCCCTCTGAGCTTCTTTTATGGCTCAATTAGTGTAGCACCTCGGTCCAGGTCATTAAGCACATTGTTTCAAAGTCTGGTCTTATGTGCGATAACCTAATGCTTTCTGGGTGTTGTGGTCTTGTGCTTCCATTGAACTAATATAGCCTTCTAGCCCGCTGTTGAGGGCTATACCAGTTGTTAAAGGCCCTGAACCCGAGTTACAAGCCCAATCCACACGCAAAGGTCTATAATGACAGAGAGGGCCTTTAACAAGGAGGCAGAAGGACTATAAGGCTATTAGAGAGCAGCAGGCGGTGCAGGTAAGAGCGGTGGGGCAGTGGGGCAGTGGGACTGGGTGAAGGGGGAATTCGACAGACGACAACGAGGGAAAATGTATTATTTATACCGCCTCACCGCTCTTACCTGCACGGGCCGCACCTGCTATTAGAGCATGACTGGAGACAGAACTGTTCATGGCTGGTCAAAACCTGGGAGAGTGTCGGCTCGGTGGGTTGAAGCTGGTTGGGAATTCTTAGGCAGAGCCACTTGCAGGCTGCAAGCTCCGATGAGTGCAGCCTGCGAGGACAGATAGCTCGCATGCGCTCTCCAGTACTGTGGACATTCGAGCACAAATCAATGGAGTGAAACAGCCCGCGCAGTGAAGAGGCAGCCTGTGTGTAGTTTTATTTTGATTGAGCTAAACATCGGCGACAGCCAAGGCTCACCTGGGAGCTACAAACGCGCAAGCAGCGATGTGCGCGCCCTTTACTGCCAGGAGCGCGGGATGCAAGAAAAATATCACTGCTCCGCTTAATGCATTTACAACAAATTTAAGTGATAGACGTGTGTTTGAGATGCGACCTGCCTTTAATGAGCCTAATACGTCCCCCGACTTGAAGAAAACCAAGAAATGAGATCTCTGCTGGGAGGAGAGTGCGCATCCGGCGAAGAACCGACAAATATAAAGCAAAAAGCAATAATTCAGCTCTCTTCGAAATAAATGTCCACATTCCCTCTCATCTCGTTCAACCTGCATCATGGCATTATACTGCCTTTAACTTGGGCATCCATGAAGATGTATTTCAGTTTGGTTTCTTTACTATACGCAGTCAGCCCTGCCAAGTTTCCAACGCCCATGCCTTATGAGCTGCTCCAGCCCAGGATTTTTTGTTCTTTCAGTCTGGTTTATTTAATTATAAAACAGAAATACAAGCCCCGGAATTAAAAAGAAAAATACATTGGACTGGAGCAGAACATTACGCATGGACCTGAGAAACTTGCTAGCTCTGAGCAGAACAAATTCTTCGTTCGCTCCATACAGTCAATGCTTAAAAAGGGGCTCAAGGCCTCATTTATAAAGCCCTGTTGGCCCTTTTGCGCCCCCGGAACGTCACTTTTTTGACGTTCCGGTGGCGCAATGTGCCACCACATATTTATAAGGCCACGTAAAGCCACTTTGCATGGCCTTATAAATATGTGCCCCTTTCACGCAGAAAACTGTGTGAAAGGGGCGTTCCATGGGTGTTGCTGTGGGTGTTTCCACGCAACACCCATTGAACCTGACACATTCCCACATTTACGCGGAATCCGTCAGAACCTAACGCCACCCCAGGGGCGGCGTTAGGGAGCCGCAACAAATAGAAATTAAAACATTTCTCCTCGTGCTTTCTGCAGCACACATAGAAAAACGAAAGCGCCTGAATGGATTGATTTTGTGCAGGAAGGCTCCCTTCCTGCACAAAATCAATCATCCCTGCAATGCAGGCATCCTTGCACCATGGTGCAAAGGTGCCTGCATTGGCACATGGCAGCCCATTGTGCGCCGGTTTAGGGGAAAAGGACAGGAATGCGCCATATCATATAGATACAGCGCATTCCTACCCTTTTGTTTTGCCGTAGGGCAGCGCCTCAGGGAGGCCTGAGGCGCTGCCCTACAGCAAAAGTCCATAAATAAGGCCCTCAGTGTCTTTGCAATCAATCAGATGTTGCAATTAGCACTCTGGAGCTTGCTAAAACTTGCTCTTGCTGACTTTAGATCCTATGATCCCTTATTTATTTCAAATATCATGAATTGGAACCACCAGGTCCATTCTTGCATTAAAAATCCCTGCAAGATACCAACAGGAGAGTGATTTGCCCAATAAATATATTGCTGAAAGACACTTCCTACATTAACCAGTCTCACAGCAGCATTGGCAACACTGTTTTATACTAGTAGTTGCATGCCCAAGTAAAAAACAGTGAGGGAAGATACTGGAAAAAACACATTTTGATGCAGCAACATAATTTTGTGAAACTTTCAAGATGTTTATAAGGGGCAATTAAAGGATAACACATTACCTATGTAGAGAGCCAGGGCCTTGACAATGATCGGGCCCAGCTAGGAGGACAACAGACACACACTCTCACTATCTGGGCGTCCAACACCTGTTAATTTATTGATGCCACCGCACCCTGCCTCCAGGGTATGCGCCTAACGCTTTCATTGGTAGAGTCTGGGTGGCACTCGGCATCCCTTCCCACGTTAGCTCTTAGCCATCTCTCTCTGGATTTCTCCCTTTGGATCTCGGTTGCCCCATAGTCTTTGAGGACCCTGCTGGGCTCGGGATTTGTTCTTAAGCGGCTTGGTGGTATGGTGCTCTGGGCCCTCTCGTCCTCTCAGAAACCTCACTCTCCTCCATTCGGATCAGCTGACTCCTGCTGGGGCTTGGGAATGTGTCCTGTATCTTCCTTATCTCTCTCTCTGTGCTTGGAGTCCTGGGCCACAGCTGCTCACCTCCCTTCAGAGTCCAGTCCTCCCCGGCGAGGGCTAATGAGTGTTGGCCAGGTCTGGCCATGTGGTTCTATGGGCCTTTTTGAACCAGGACACATTCTTGGTAATGATTTAGCCGTGGTTCAAGGCCACGACCATGGTCCCTTGCATTCTGGTGTTTTGCCATGGATTTCTTTCAAAAGATGTCTGGAATATGTGCCTAGGGTGACGATCTTTACTGAACACCATGTCCCCTACCCTGATGGTTGGCCTGTGGGTGCCTCGTTCTCGGCTTACTTTCCCGTTGGTCCCCTGTCGCTTCTCCTGCAGAGCCTCTTCATCTAAACCAGCTGGCCACCAGTGGCGGCTGGTGTCTCTAGTGTGTCACTTTAGCAGACGTTCCACGGGTGCACACCCGGTTATGCTGTGTGGGGTTTGCTGGTAAGCCATTAGGAACTGATGGAGGCATGCTTTGCGGTTCTCTCCTTGATCAATCCCTATTCTTAGAGTCATATTAAGGGTACTCATGAAGCGCTCCACTTCTCCATAGGCTTGGGGCCAGACTGGTGTGATTTTTCTGTGGCAGACCCCAAGACCCTTGAGATAGTTCCCGAAGTATGTGCCTTGAAATGGCAGTCCACTGTCAGTTCTAATTATGTGAGGCAGTCCGAACAGTGCAAATGTTTTCTCGAGCACCAGGAGCACTGCCTTGCATCACCTACACCGCTAGATATTTGAAATGGTTGTCCATAATGACAATGGTGAATCTTCCTTCAGAGAAACTTCCAAAGTTCACACTAAGGTGGGTCATCGGGCATTGAGGACTGTCCTCCTTGGCCACCGGGGCTTGCGCTGGTCCGCCTGCAGTGATTTAGTATGGGAAACTCTTGTGGACTCTTGTGGACTACCATGTCTACTAGCTCCTCCATCCCCAGGAACCAAACTTTCCTCTTTAGCCTTGCCTTAGTCTTGGCCTTGCACTGGTGTCCTTGATGTGCCAAATCAACCACTCGGAACCAAAGAGTCCTTGGGACAACGATGCGTGTGCTTCTCAGCAGGAATCAATCAATGAGTGAGGACACCTTTGTCTTCTGCATCGATCCCATGGTCCCATCCAGAAAATGGTTCCATTGTCAGTTAACAATGGCGTCCACTGCCTTATGGAGGCTGGAGTCATGGCTGGCTGCCGTCTGGTTGCCCTCAGGCGTCTTTGCCCCAAGGCAGGCACCTTGCAAGCAGCAGCGGCCGGTGCAGATAAGCGCAATGGGGCGGTGAGGCTGGGCGAGGAGGATGTTGACAGACGACAGAATAGGGCAAATTAAATAAATAAATAACTCATATTCCATCATCTGTCGCCATTCCCCCCACAGTGCCCTGCCCCACTGCCGCACCACGCTTACCGCTGCTGCTTGCAAGACCATACCGGTGAAGTCTTGCTCCCACTCATCCTCATCCTTGTCATCCCTTTCCCCTAGCCCCAGGTGCCTTGAGAAGAAGTCTGGGTCTGTATGTAATTATAACGTTGTACATCTGTAGCTGAACAGACCACCGCTCAATCCTGGGTGGCAGGTTGCGTGAAGTCCTGGCGAAGAGGGAGACCGGTGGTTTGTGGCCTGTGATGACCCAGAAGTGACGGCCGTACAGATAAAGATTAAAATGGAGGCAATCCCACCAGATGGCCAGCAACTACCTCTCAATCTGCGCGTTCCTGAACTCCATAGCTGTGAGTGCTCAGCTGGCATATGCAAGCGGGACACATGATTTGTGGCCCAACTCCTGCATGGGGACTGCCCCCAGCCGTACAGGACTGGCATCAGAAACCAGTTTGGTGTTCTGTCCAGGATCATAGTATGCCATTGTAGCATTGCTCATAAGGACCCCTTTCATGCTTTGGAAAGCAGCCTCTGCTTGGTCAGTCCGTTCCCATTTGGCGTCTACCTTCGTTAGGACCTTTAGGGGTTGTGACAAGGGTGCCATGTTTGGGATGAACCGACCGTAATATATGTGGCGAGGCCTAGAAAACGCCATAATTCTCCTGCAGTTCTGTGATTTGGCATGGTGCGGATGGCTTCAGCTTTCTTCCGGTCAATCCGCATTCCTCCTTGGAGAAGATATAACCAATTAACTTGTTTGATTGCTCAAAGAAGGAGTATTTCCCCTTTTGTAGAGTCCAGCCATGCTCTGCTAGGCAGGCTAGGATGGCTCAGAGGTGTTTATGATGCTCCTCAACTGTGATGAGATATATGAGGATGTAATCCCTAAAGTTCAGCACACCCTGGGACCGGACAGAACCTCCCTAATAGTATTCTGGAACACCTCTGTGGCAGACGAGATGCCAAAATTAGGCCGTTTGTATCCCCATGTGGCCGAGGTGGGTAGAAAAGGTGGTGATTTACCGGCACATGAGGTATGGTTCAAATGTTGGTATCCAGTATTGAGGTCTAGCTTGGAAAACCATTGCGCCCGTTGAGATCAGTGATGATGTTGTCCATCCCTGTTGTTAAATGTCTTTCACATCATATTGCCTGACTCAGGAGGCTCGTGTCAATGCAGAGGCGCACTTCTCTAAGCTGTCTCGACTAGGGAGCAACAACCAGCGGAGAAACCTAGAGGGTGTCACCTCCCTTATGGTGTCCAGTTGCTCCAGTTTCCTCAGCTCTGCTTCCACTTGAGGTCGAAAGTAGAAGGTGACGCGACGGTGGCACAAAGCCACAGGCCGGATGGTGTGGTCAGTGTGGAGCTTCACTTGGGTGATTTGTAGGTGGACAAGGCCTTGGAAAAGGCTGGGAAACTCCTTCATGATTATGCTTGCTTGGTGAGTGTTGACTTGTCAGTGAAGAAGAAAAGGCCTAATTCCCCTGTAGTTGGGCAGCTCAGGATGGTACCTGTCTCCTCCTTGATAAAGTATAAGCGGGTCAGTAATTTTCAGTCGCCTTTCTCGATGACCAGCTCAATGGCCCCTGCTAAGCGCAGAAGGTGCTTGTTTCCATATGCACAAATATGGCTGTTTGGATTCTCCCAAATGGGGGGCAGCTGAAGTTTTAAGTACTGTTCGTAGTCTATGATACATACAGATGCTCCTGTGTTGATAAGGGCTTGCACTGCCACTTCCCCGACCATGATGGTGCACATGGCGGCCAGCTTTTTGTGCCTGTAGTCCGGGTGGGTGATGAAGATGTTGAAGACGTCATCGTGTTCGCTGTGGGGGTCGCCCGTGATGTAGCGAGGCCCACTTCTGCTTGCGTGGGATGTGTTGTAACCAAACAAGAGGTGTTTCAATGTGGCTTGCCCCTTGTACTCGGAATTTGGCCTTTGGCCTTGTTCAGTTCTACTGTCATCGCAGGCTAAGTGATTTGTCTTCCCACACTGGGAGCAGGTCCTGCTTCTAGTTGGGCAAATATCTAGTTGGCGTTGGTCCACAACACTGTTTTCACACTTAGGTGGGGTAGCTGTCAGTGTGGCTGCTGTCGGGGGCCTACTAGTTAATTGGGATACACTATCAACACCCACCCCCTTGACCTTCAGGTCCGATGAGCTCACTGTTACTGAACATCTGTTTGAGGGCCAGTTCCATCTTGTCTGTCTGACTGTTGGATAGCTTGTGTGAGAGGGCTAGGACTAGGATGGCATCCAGTGATATGAGAGACTGGTTTTGCAGTCTTTCTTGGTCCCCATGGCAGGCGGTTTACAAAGAGTTGATAGATTTCCTCACCCCCAAAATGCAGGAGGAGTGACCTCTTCACCATGCTGTGCATTTGGCACGTGGCACATCATTTTTTGTTAAGCCTTCCCGCCCATGTGTGCCATCTGGGTGCTGTTGTGGCCAGGTCTGCCAAGGCACTGAATGACTGCAGAGTGGATAGTGACATGTGGCGGCAATGGCCAGGCGGCGGTGGAGGCCCAGCTGCTCTTCCTTTTTGTTGGCCATCTGCCATGGCTTGGAAGTGCATGCCAGGTGCAGTGTGGTGGTGCACTCACGTGGTTCTTAGTGGCTGAAGCTGCCAGAATCAGATGCGCACATCTGCCTTGCTCGGGAGGGTTGCATGGCAGAGAATGGCACTGGATACACTTTTGCAGAGGCCTGGCTGGGCAGCTATCCCCTCTAAAGGCAGGTGTAATGAGCATCAGTAGCCAGCAGGTGGCATAGACGCCTGGAAACACAAGGCCATGTGGTAGGCGTCATGTGTACTTGAGCGCCTGCAGGTGTTGCCTCAAGACGGTAGGAGATTTCCATACTTAATCTCAACACTCAGACTACCAGGATTCCTATTAAACCCTGAGGTAGCAGTCACCTACCATAGGTTTGTATCCCTGGAAGGGAATCCCCTCATTAAAGTAAAGGGCAGGATCTCCCTCACCAGGTTAATCCCTTTATCCACACCCCATTTCACATCACGAGTCACCTCACCCGCACTCATCATACGTCAGCCTCTAAAAAGATCTCCACCAAAGTGACCCTTCGGAGGGCCCGTTGGGTATTGCAGCACCAGCCCAATGAGGAGCACTGCCCTATGATGAAGCATGACATCCTCTAGGGGATGTGTGAGGGGAACATAAACAGTCCTGCTGACTGTCCAGATACAATACACTGGCCCAGGCACTCTGCACCCTCTGAGAGACCGTGCCTCCCCCTCCTTTCTTTCCTCTCACGAACATTAGCCCTTTTTTGATATTCTGATTTTTAGGACAAACTATGTCAGAATAGTTTGGGGATACAGTTCTGCAGTCTGTGATACATCGCTTATAATCTGGACGAAGCGGGGCACTTAGGTTGTTGTGCATTTGGGCTTACCACTCGTTGAGTCACTTCCTCCAAGCTAAAGCTAAGTTTGAATGGTTGTTGTTCCACCAAATATTTTGTTGACAAATTGTTCCTTTATGGGGGTTCTTGTTGAGTTGTCTGAATTAGTTTAAGTCAGACCTAGTATTAGGGGGAGGGTTACTACTACCACAGGAGGCTTCTGTGATTCCATATGCCTTGCTGAGTGCTTTAGTGGGTACGATGAACATACTCTTCCTACCCATGGCAACCTGAGGTAAATACCTAATCATGACAAGGAATATAAGGGGTCTATGCTCACCAATCAACAGACATAGATTGTTCACCCAAATACGAAGAAGAACAGTGCATTGTCTTTCTCCAAGATACACACTTGACCACAAAAGAAGGTGATAAATTGATACATAAGTGGCGTGGACAACTGTGCCATACCATCTACTTAGCCTGTTCTAGATAAGCGGCCACATGGCTAAAGCCAAGAGTAACATTTTATTCCGAGGAGGTACGGCTGGACAATAATGGTGGCTATACATTAGTGGAGGGAAGACTTGATGGTCATCCTATAATCCTGATGAGCGTTAATTCACCCAATGTAGACCAACTGCACTTCTTGCGGATATCTCCTTGGGATTGGTGGATTGGTAGGGTATTACTTATGTATTGGGATTGATTTTAACTCTGCTATTGATATCGTCCTTAATCGCTCCCCTCCTCCCCTCGTGGGGAGTTCTGACTCTGATACACACCTGGAGATTACAGTCGAGCTGGTTGGAAGATCCTGTACTAAAAGACACATTACAAATGACCATCATTAAGTACTTCTCAGAAAATTCGGGTTCGGCTTCCACCTCGCTTGTGGAGTGAGAAGTCTTTAAGGTGGTGGTGAGAGGCACTATTATTCACTCTGTAATTGGTGCTTGCAGAACAACAGAATCAGCACTACAGAAAACAGAACAGGCTTTGCAGCAATTAGAGACAACGTCTATATCAGACCCTACGCAGGCAAAGCCTCTGGGGGCTGCTCAGGAACAACACTGCGCTGTTAGAACAATATGGATGCATCGATCCGGCGGCATATGCAGAAAGAATTTGTGCAGAAGGTAATAAAGCTGAATAGTTATTTGTATCGATAATTAAGCCTCAGCTCTCATACACCCATCCCTATATTATCAATTACGTATCACCTGGGGACGACAGCATACTTCCAAGTTGAAATTAATAACCACTTTAATGGCCATTATGTAAAATTATACTCCACCATCGCTGTCCCTAGCCGTCAAGAGGGGGCAGCTTTCTTGGGGGGGATAACTTACTTCAGGTATCACCTGTAGAGGATCAATAGCTGGCAGCCACAATCTCAGAACAGAATGTATGTCAGGCCTTAGATATTTTGGCATGGGGCAGAACACCAGGCTGCCACAATTTCCTTATCAAATTTTATGTCACATCTGAATCACTCTTAGTATCTAAGTTAGGCAAATATATGAAACACCCATGAGCCAGGGTCACCTCCCAGCTACAGCTAAAGAAGCTTTAGGGACCCCCATACTGAAGCCTGGACAAGTCCCCTTGAAGTTATCCTTGTATCGTCCCTCCTCAACTCTGAACACAAAATGCGAAGGGCCTCATTTACAACAAAATGACACAGTGCAACGCCACAAGCCGTTTCGCTGCGCCGAGCTGCGTCATTTTAAAGGCATGGGAAAGCATTATATTTACAACAATATGATGCATCCCTGTGCTTTCACCGGTGCTGGAACACAATTGGCTGCCCTGTGCCAATGGAGGCACCCTTGCACCATGGTGTTGCTGGGATGATCGTTTTTGTGCAGGAAGGAGCACCTTCCTGCACAAAAAACAATCACTATTGGTATTTTACTCTTTCTATGTGTGCGGCAGAATGCAACATGGATAGAAAGAGGAAAAACTAGGAGAAATAAAAGTCATTCTCCTTATTGCGCCTCCTTATGCCTCGCCTGGGAGGCATAGGATTCTGACGCATTTCCAGGTTTACAAAATGTTGTAAATCTGGGAATTTGGCACGGGAACACCCACAGCAACACCCAAAAGGGTCGTATTTACTAGGACATAAAAAGCCACGCAGGGTGGTTTTGCATGGCCTTGTAAATATGGGCTAGCACACAGTGCCACTGGTGCGTCAAATAAATTGACGCACTGGCGGCGTAAGGGGCTTATAAATAAGTAAAATTAGTAAAATACCGGCCGAGAGGCTTCTCCCTTTCCTACCTGCAGATCAAAAGGGCTTCACCTCAAGAAGAAACACTTCCCTGAAAATAGGATGGCTGTATCAAATACTCGAGGTTGTCCCATATCAATGGACTAATTTCACCTGCTTGGCATTAGATCTTGAACAAGTCCTAAAATGATCAGCCCAGTGATCGATGTTTTCATGGTTCCGAATAGAATACCAATCGCATTACAAGCAACTTCATGAATAAAAACATCAGGGAAACTCATAACATAAAATTGCGTGTAGACCCAAATAATACAATGGGTCATGCTCTTCTATGGAGCACACACAGCTAGAGCCTGGAGAGGCTGCTATAGATCAGGATCCTATGTAGTGGCTAGGAGATGCCTGTAGTCCCCATTATTTTATGCCCTTGCCATGGTGCCCCTGGTAATGATAATGCAAACCTGGGTCACAACATAGGGTAGCCACATGGTTGGTTAACTACAGGCTATTTCACTCTATTCGGATGACATATTGCTGATACAGCAAGTGGTTTCATTGAGCAGTCAGAAATTACAGTGGACCTCTGTCACCATCTGATAGTTGTGTTGTCAAACAGTTTAAGGCTCTTCCTAAGTTGTCCTCTAACAAATCGGGTGTTTAAGGTGGACCTGAATTCCCAAGTTGCCTTTTGGGTCACTCTTCCCCTTTCAGTGGCTTGCCGCTTTAATAACTAAGATGGTAATGCTACCTGCCTTTTGTACTACATTGTGAACTTACCAGTGAGGTTTCGCCCACGCTACTTTAAAAACTTTATACTTCACAAATAGAATTAATAGGGTTAAGAGTCACTGGAGAGTGGTATTAGGCCAAGCTTCAGCAGTCCGCTAATGGGTTTGATTAGGGGGCTTTGGATTTTTGTGGTTACTGCATAACAGTCCATCTCCAGGGGGTGGTAGACTGATTGGCTGGCCAACACCTGGGCGAGATTGATTTCACAAGAGAACACCTCCAGAGATGGGATTTGTATGCACTGCTCTCCCCAAGTGCAAGAAACCTGAAGCATTCAACACCTTTGGAGATCCGTGAACCTGAGAGGTAGACCAGAAAGTGTCCAAGAGCCTCACTTGGAGTCTGAGGACACAGGAGAAAGGTTTGTGAACCTTATAGCCTTGCTCTGAGATTTGCAAACCCTGGCCAAGGGTCCACAATCTCTGCAGCAAAATGTCCTTATTTAAATATTTTAAAGCAGACCTTGCTGCCATATGAGCCAAGTGGTCAGGGGATATGCTCCCTTCCCCCTTATGGCTCTTCACAATTTTTTTTACAGGATGCAGGGACTGAGCCAGCTTACAATAATGGCAATAGAATGTGCTGTGGCCAGCCATTCAGAGCCTTTGGGACTCTAGACTCAACTTTATGACTGTAGATCAGAAATGGATGATGGGTAAAAAAAGCTCCCTCCTCCAGTGGTGGGATTTAGTTTTTTTAAGTCTGGGTGAGGTGTCATTCTGAGAAGACAGGTTTGGATAGTGTCTGTAGACTAACGGTCCAGATATCCGTAATGTTTAACCTACTCAAGCCCGAATACCATATTTTTTGTAATGCTAATTTCTTGTAAACTATTGATAAAATGTGTACCAGACTATGCAAATGCACTTCCTTGAGTAAAATTCTATTACCCTGCCAGGTGTGGTGAATTTCTATTTAGTGGAGCGCCCAGATTTCAATTGGAGTTAAAATAGTAAACACCACCTTTTCAATCCCTTTTTATACCCTTTGACAAAACTTCATGAAGCCTAGAACTTATAAACTATTTTATGGAAAGTTTGATGTCATTTGAAGAATGTGGAGCACAGTTAGTGACAAAACAAATAGTGGCTTTTCCATTTAAACGCGGACTTAACCTTAATTGGTTAATCTTAACCATATTTGTGTACTTAGATATTTACATGTCTACTGGGGGGTGCAAAGGGATTCCTCTACTTTTTAGTTGTGTGTGCTTGGCGGTACACCTGTTGAACTTTCTGGACAGGTGTATATATGTTTTTGGTCTTTTGGTTTGTCTGCCTAGCTTTGACAGAACATTTCAACTCACAAGCCTCTGATTGTGCTACGTAACCACTTTTTGACATAAACAGGAAATGTGCCAGTGTCAGAGATCATAGCTTTATTTCTACTTCACTTAACTTGTTATCAGGGGCCCTGCTACCTCATGAAATGTTTCTACATCTACAGTCAATCTGTTAGACCTGGCATCTTTGGCATGGATTCCTCTGACGTCTTGCCTTCAGATCTCCCTTTTTTGCTGACATCATTTTTGCTGGCCTTAGGATTCTGCACACTTTACCACTGCTGACCAGTGCTAAAGTGCATGTGCTCTTTCCCTAAGAGTAATTCTCAAATGGGAAGATATAACTGATCTACGTTTGGTGTCTCTGGAACCACAATTTAAAATCATAACTTATGGTGAAGTCAGATTTTAAAGTGCAATGCTGAAAATGTGACCTTTAGAAAGTTGGCATTTTCTTACTTTAACCATATGGTACCTGCTGCCTGTCTCTTATCACATATCTGTGGCGGGTGACAGTTGGGCTTTGTGTATTCCTCCAAGACAGCCACACACAATGGGAGCTTAGGTGTGACCTGATGGGCAATCCTGGCAGGATGGGAGGGTGGAGATGGGCACAGCCTCACTTACACCTGAATAGGTTGTGTGCTGTCCACACACAAGGGCTGCATGAGTCTGGAGCCAGGGCAGAAAGGGCGAAGACCCTGAGCACTTCAAAGTCATGTCTTTGAAGTCTCCCCCACTTCAAAGGCACAATTGGAAATAGCTACTGTACCTTTGGCACCACCACTTGAGTACACCTCTGGGCCTGTGGATACTCTGCCAGGAAGAAGGACTGCTGTGCTGCTGAAAGGACTGTCACTCTGCTGGACTGCCACACTAAAGGAGTTTCAGCATTGCTGTG
This sequence comes from Triturus cristatus, assembly GCF_964204655.1. NCBI lineage: Eukaryota > Metazoa > Chordata > Amphibia > Caudata > Salamandridae > Triturus > Triturus cristatus. The sequence continues at coordinate 1,670,244,403 of NC_140590.1, read as the reverse complement.
CTGACCGTCTGCCTGATGCCCTCTTTACTGGAGAGGAAGAACTTGACCTGGAACCCATCTTGAACCCAGGACCCATCTTGAAACCAGGATACCAAAGGGACTCAAAGGGCTAGTCTGTTGGCCTCCTGATCTGAGCCTCAGGGACATAAAAGGCTCCCCGCAGTTCTTGGACCCGTCTTCTGGAATTCCTGACCCCCAAGAGCTGCCTCTCAGGTCCCTTGTCCCTTGGGTGGGTCTGTAGCTCTTGAAATCAAGCTTTTAGGCTTTTCGCAAATGCGAAAGGGCCAGTACGCACCGGAACTGCGCCGTTCTCCCGAAGAATCAGCACGAGCCGCTGCAAGTTTGTCTATTTTCACAGCAGGCATCGCCCATCGGCATGGATTGCCACCACAAGGTCCATCTGACCGTGACAACCGGCCTTTCCTTGCTCTCAGCAAACTTCTTCCCCGCGAACGAAACTCTTGCATAATTCATGAAAAGGTAAAACTTTAGTGGGACTTACCTGGAACTGTATCCAACCTGCGCTCCATCGCGGTTGGCCTGAACATCTGGATTTGACCTGGTCCAGAGTGTCCAGATATCTCCTGTTGGCGCTTTATGCTTTTAAGTGCTATTTTACTGTTTATTAAATAAAAATTCCATTTCTACTTAAGGGATTTTTGTAATTTTGGTATTTGTTTATTTTTTAAATTAAGCTCTATTTTTCTAACCTGGTTTCTTTTTGTGTGGTGTTTACACATTGCCTCTGAAGTTAAGCCTGACTGCTCTGCGCCAAGCTACCAGAGGGCAAGCACGGGTTAACATAGGGTGTGTTTGTGATTTACCCTGAGTATGATTGTGGTTGCTGCTTGACTAAGGTTCACATCCCAGTCAACCAATATCCCATTTCTAACACAGTCCAAATCTCCTTGAAGAATTACTCCTGCTTATTTATACCAGTTGAGAATCACAAAAGGCACTTCCCACTCTTGCAAGGGGTGCACAGAATGACATCTTCCATTGTTGCTGCATGTCCCTATCTAGAATGGTTGGAAGGGTTAACTCACTTCAAAGAATGTTTTTCTTATGCCTTGTTCTCATCCAAATCTGCTTCTAATCTAACTTTATGTTTATGTTTATGTTTGTGAGATTTATAAAGCGCTCAAATACCCGTGGGTGTCTCGGCGCTAAGAACGACAGCATGAGACCTAAACCAAAGACTTATTGTGCAAATAGCCACCACTTTAAGCAGCCTACATCATGTGGCGACAATCAGTGACATGCAAGGAATCTGCAAAGCTTCTTCTCAAACTCTGCACGCACAAATATCACCTGTAGATTAATTGCTTTTGAGTATATCTGTTTTCTATAGAGCCAGGCAGAGCACATTAAATATTTTCTTTTACCTAATGCGGCATGGCGAATCAGCCAACATGGCAGACGCATGAAGTTGCAGCTCCACCTCGGGCCGATCATTATCCTGCCCATTATCCTGGCCATTGGCCATGCAGTCCACCGATGGTAGTGCCTAGACCACCGGGGGGAGTCAAAACTGTCAGACTGAGGCCTGGGACCGCATGTGTCTGGCTGCCATAGGCCGGCACGTAAGATTGCGGCTGTGCCTGAGACTGTGGCTTGAGGCCCGTGCAGTGAGCGGCTGGGAGACGTGGGCAAAGCCCTCAACATCACTTGTCCACAGGGTGAGGGGACCAGGGATCGACTGACAGCGCTCTCCTTGGGCACAACAGAGACAAGCCTGTCCATGGCGATTGCTATGAGAAAGACTGCAGTGGAGACCAGCCGCACGGAGAGGCCTAAACTAGACCCGGAGGGGTCCGCAACCATCGTGGCCCACTGAACTGCTGGTGGCACTTGCCATCTGGGGCACAGCGGGGATGAGTCGGCCTCAATTGTCTCTTAAGAGGATGCCTGCTGAGAGAAACAGCAGTCCTGGAGGGTCTGGGCCCAACTCCTAGAGGTGGTGACCAGGCCTGCATCAACTGTCCTGGTAACTTGAGACACAGGGGACTATTTGAGGTGTGTCTTACTCATATAGTAGACCCCTCCTTTTCCCTACTAGCTAGGTTCCCTGATCCACGGTTCTCGGATCTTTTTTTGTCTTACAAGTACCTAGGAGGAAGAACCTAGCCATATCCTCCTCTCCCCCTCTTCTTTGTTTTGATATATATACCAAGAATATACATGGTCATGCCCTCCCCCATCTGAGGAGATCCCTGAATATAGAGTGGGCTTGCTGCTTCTAACTGTTGATGTAACTATGAACAGTATATGAATATTAATATATGATTTGATACATATGTGAACGCAGTTGACTGTATAAGATAAAGATAAAATGCCCCAAAACACAGTTTTAAAATAAAAAAAATAAAAAAAGATTGCTTATACCTTCTTGGTGGCCTCAAATATTATGAGATAGTTTGATATTCCTTAAGCTTGAAATTCTTTGTGTGAGTTAGCTTGGAAGTAAAGTGAATCTGAGCTAAGAAGATCTTTGTGGTACTGCGTATGGGAAGGTTTGCCGATGGACGTTTTGTTTTTCTTTTGTTTGGGATGGGTGAAATTGAAATAACTATCCCATTTTTTAACAGCCATGTGTTGTCAACAAGTCATTTTCCAAATCCTTGTAAAGATGGTTTGCGTTGTTTTCTGGGCCATACTCCTTAAAGTGGTATGTGTGTGTACTTGTTTACGGAATATAATTTAATAAAATATCATGTCACTGATGCTCTTCCGCATACCAGCACTGCCGAAGAACTCAAAATACAACCATAAGGTACAAAAGCAGAACAAATAGAAGACACTTTGATTGTGGTGAATAATGGACTTTACATAAAATCCATAAACACAAAAAAGATCACAGACAACTGACATTTCCACTTTTTGGGGAATTTCACTCAGGGACAATATCATGGTTCTGAAAGTACATCTAGCTGCTTGAAAGGCTTCACATTTTGCATGTTGCTGTAATGCTCAACCAGCATTTTCATGCCTGCTCCAAGCAAGTTCAGGTGTTCCATAAGGTGCCTGCCTATTTTCCATATGCCTCTTCCTGCTCATTAACATCGTGGCTAATAGCCCTAACATTTAAAAAGACATATTTACACCCAATCAGGCATCACGTAAACTGTGCCGTTCTCTTTCTGGGCAAAGTGTATCCCTTCCACCTTGCTGTTTCCAGCCATCCCCTCCAGCATTCAGTGGCAGTCAGCTATTCATTTAGGGGTCTTCTATGCAACCATACTCCTGATCTTCCACATTCGTTCCCTGGCTTTTATCCGTTTACATAATATATTTGTGAGCTCACAGATGCTTAACTCGTCCATTTTCACGATACAAGGAGGCAGAACTTTGCAGCTGGGCTTTTACTGAGGACCCTGAAAACTTGCTAGCAGCATTCTAAGAAATTGTTTTATTAGTTGTGCTGGATGGCCTACGCAAGTAATAGGTCCACAATGTATTCTTATTGGGAACTAAGCACCCCATTGTAGCACTTGACTCTCTCAGGGTAGCGAAGCAGATCAGCCCAAGGCCGAATCAGGGGAGGCAGTGTGGGCTAGTAATTGCCATTCACTGGCATGAAATATTAACACTCAATCAATGATTGTCCAGTCAGTGCTCTTTTTCTTTGGAAAATAAAACAAGCTTTCATTCAACACACTCTACTAAATACTTTGCATTATTTTCAGCACATTTCACCCACTAATAGGCCATGACCCTAAAAATCACACTACCCCTCCACCATACCAGATAGAACATCACAATGTAGGGGGGTATCACCGTTGGAAGTGGGGGTTCTTATCGCTTACCGCCGCTACCAGTTGCAGTTTGTGCAACCATGCTCACAGTAACCCCATGATGTCACCACAAATTGACTCCACATGAGTTTTGATAAAAATTAGTATAATCTTTATATAAGCAATTATACGATACGACCACATGATACAAAATCAACATATAAGAATGGATATTATTCTTTCCGGTGGGTTGGTAGGATCTAATCCCAACCACCACTTCTAACCAACAGTTAAGTTCACTTCTAACCGTTTCCAAAAGGTTAGGCTAGTTGTATTGCTAGAATCACACTCGTTTCAAAAGGAAACAAATACTGCAATGCGTAACAATATTCTCTTATACTGTGCAACAGAGAAATAATGCCATACGTAGCGCCACAGTCATGTACTTTGCAATTGAAGGAATAATGCAATGCGTATCACCACCAGCATGCCCTGTGCAAGGAAGAAAAAAAGCAATGCGTCACGCTACAATCCTGTATGGTGCAATGAAGAAATAATACACTGCGCCACATTATACTCAGATACTATGCACTGAAGAAATAATGCAATGCGCCACAGTAAAATCAGGTATTATGCAAGGGAAAAATAACGCCGTACGTAGCGCACCAAGCATGTAGTTCGTCAGGCACAAATGGGATCAGGTGTCATACAACAGTTCCATAGTTCGTTAGCAGCAATAATGCAAAGTGTAATATGACAGTTTTATGTGCTCCGTTTACAGTGCCCCGATTATGGATCAAATAATGATCCAAAAGTACTGCTTCACACTCTGGCCCCAGCACTGCCCCTCCTTGGGTCAGCATGGCCGGGATCCGAGCCGAAGCAACGGCTCGCGCAGCTGACTGGCCCGGGAGGCCGAGAGAGTGTCCCTCCGGGCCCGCACCCCACCCCAGGTGTTGATCCACGTTACCTGGGGGGCACGACCCTACTCTCCTCTCCAACATCAGCAACTTGGGCCTTGATCCAGAACTCCGTCACGGGGTGCGGCGGACTTGGGACGGTGGCTCAGCTCTTCTCTGGTGCTCACGACGATCTGGCGCTCTTCACCAATGCTCCGCTTGCACCTCAACATGCACCCTGCGTGTTCGAGACTCTCCTTTTTCTCCCGGTGCACACGATGTCCAGGCTCTCTTCACCAATGCCCGGGCTGCACCATGACACGCACACTGCGTGTCTGAGCCTCCTCTCGTCTCTCTGTGCACACCACGACCAGGCGCTCCTCACCAACGCCTTGGCCTGAACTTCAACATGCACCCAGCGCGTTCAAGACTTAGTTTACTCCTGCCTGCCTCCGATCACACTGCTCAACTTCTGAGGGTCTCAAGCTGCAAAAGCACGCGCACACCGCGTTGCTTGGGACTTCTCCGGAAACTTTTATGATCCTGTATTTCCAAACAGGGAGCCAGCTCACCTCGGGCCCTTGGGGGTTACAAGACACAGCACAAAGCACAGTCTTCTTCAAGCAGGGGGACCCAGCGCCTCCAAGCACAGTTCCAACAGCCTCTCCCTTAGATAGAACAGCAAACTGCAGACCAGCCCTAGATCACGAAGCAAGGATTGGTGTATCCACAGCAGTCTCTTCAGTTGCTCCTTCTTTAGCAGAGGTTCCTCTTGACCATAGAATGGGTCCAAGCCTTTACGGTCTCCATCCAGATCTGTTTCATTCCCACTTTCAGGGGTTTCAACTCTCCTAGTTATACCCCTTAATGTCTTTGAAGTTCGTATGTGCTCAGGGGTCCCTGACCCCTCCCAAAATCAGTTCTGGGTGTCTCCCTCCCTGTGTCACTTATCTACCTTTGATACTGGAGGTCTGGGTCCTTAATCACTCAGCAGGAGATGGGTCAATTGGTTTATAGCACCTGCCCAGGCCTTTTCTCCTACCGGGTTTCTTCTCCCCCTTCTCTCCAGATGCAGTGCAGCCTGGTACCATTTCAACCCCTCCCTGGGTCACGACATCTCCCAGCTCCTCTCACCTTTCAGTTCCAGACTGACAATCCACATTTCAGAGATACACAGAAATGCTCAGAGCATAAAACTGAGCCACTTTCTAAAAGAGTGGTTTATGGACACACTGGCAAAACCACCTTCACAGAAAGATGTGTTATAACACTGTGAGTTCATACATACTAAACTTCACCTCTCCATTATAAACTGACAGACTAGGCTAAAAAACACAACACCCAGCCTCCCCCATTCTGTCCTATGGTCAGGATGGCCTTTCAGCAGTGAAAAATGAAATGGAGAGTTTTTCACAGTCAGAACATAGCACACACTTCAGTATATGTTCTGCCTTTTACCTACACTGCACCCTGCCCAGGGGTTACCTGGGATCTACCACTGGGGTGCCCAATGTGTATGTAAAAGGGAAAGTCAGGCCTGACAAGTGGTTTTACTTGTCAGGACAACATGCTAACTTAGCACTCTGCGCGCAGGCCCTACACTGAAGGCCCGAGTTCCCTTCTCTGCGCGGCTTTCCTTTACTAGCGCTGGCACACACAGTGCACATCACTAGGGACTTTACTAGTAAGGCAAACATACCAATCATGGCCAACCAATCACCATTACATTCTGCATAGGGAACACTTGTACTTGGACACTGATCAGCAGTGGCAAAGTACCCCAAGCATCTAAAAACAAAGGAGATAGAGGCAAAAAGTCTGGGGTAATCACGCCAAGCTATACCAGGTCTAACAATCACTTTAAGTAATGCAGGCCAATTTGCTTTATCATGGGGTCACCCAATGTATAAGGCTAGCCTATTGGCTTTTAGAAGGGGTCATCACAATAAAAAACCCAGAACTAACCCTGGGAGGAACTTGTGGAATTTCCTAGCATAGAAACTGAGCGATTCCACACAGTTCAGCAAACTGGGGAAAAATGCATGTTGAGCTGCTTGCGCTCCGATTTTAGCGGCAGTAATGCATTCTGTGCAGAAAAGTCAGCGCAAACGTCACCATGCTATTTTCAAGTCAATTTTGCTGCTGCTCGAATAGAAAACCTACTCGGGAAACAGTGACCGGCAACCCTGCTGAGGAACTCCATATATTTGCTCACACTCACCAGCTTGCATTCTGAAGGCTACGCTGTTCCCGTTGACATTGCATTGCTCAAACGAGAAACAAAATTCAACCACGCATCGATTGGCAGACTTTAGCAGGGACTCCACATTACAAGAATGATGCAGAGCCACATAATTCTCCAATTCCACTCGCTGAATTTAAATTGTTCCTATGCCTACCCATAACCACGTTAGAAAATCACCATATACCGCTGAATTCATAGCACTCATTATTGTCAATAAAGAATTGTAATGTTCATAAAAATCCCTGTCAATAATAAATTATCAATAAAGTTAGAATTAACATAATGTGTCCAAAAACATGTTGGGAAACTTTAGATCACATAGAGTACAGCAATAGAACCACCCACAAGAGGTCGCTGCACTCCCAAGTAATAGAACGAATGTTCTATACTTAGGAAAGGATAAAAAAAAAAAAAAAAAAGGCAGCACAGCATCAGGGTATTAGATTCCAATACCTCAGAAACTTATGGTCAATTTTCAGGTTAACTTCTGGAGGGTGAATGCAACTCCAGCAGCCCCCCAAACGCATTCCTTTGCATCGTAGGCGATGGTCTTGCCCTCCTTGGGCCAAGACAAGCAAGAGAAAAGTGTGCAGAAAGTCAGTCACTGCGGCATTATGGGGTTCTCCTTCTAAAGACCGTGCATATTTTATGAGGGGCTGTAGCAGTTTTCTTCATAGGCGCTTGGTCTTGTGCTGCACATCTTTTTCTTTACTTTTTTTTATTTTTGGGAGGATTGACCCAAACCCACTCAGGACACTCAAATACATTTTCTCCTTCAGGGACCATGTCAGTGATGGGCACGGGAGTTGGTCTCATTGCTTCTGCTACTCCCACAGTCGGAGGAGTTTGACTCCTGCTCCCATCAGCCAAAGCAGTAGTGATGTGTAGCTGGGCCTCGCCTGCTTCCCTCGTCATGAGGAGTGGGAAGGTGCTCTTTTGACTGGGATCCGGGGACGGGGTCCTGGGACTCTGCTTTTGTCTTTGGGGTCAAGAGATGGGGTCTCAGGCCATACACGAATGCACGGCCCACTTGATGGAGTTTCCAAGGGTAACAGGACTCTTGGTGGGGGGTAAGCACACCCCTTTTTCCAGTGATTTAATTAATTAATGTTGCACAGACCCCGCAAGCCACTGGCCTACCCCTGGGTAGTTTTTAAAAAAGCAGTAGAGCGCCCAAGCTCAGTTTTTCCAAGGGGGGGTCAAGGGTCAAAATCTTTAAATGGGCATGCCTCTGGTCCTGATGGGCCACTTGTAATGGTCTTTGACTTGTATTACTGGTGGTGAGCTCTAGCCTTTTCATCCTCAAGGGGGAACATTCTGCAGGGAGCTAGCTTCTTTGGGTCCCTGTGCTACCTTTTGCCTGTGCATGTCACCTAGTGCTCCCCTCCACCTAGTGGAGCTCTGAAGTCCAATTCTTCCTCTAACCCAGTCTTCGTGTCCTTTCTGCTTTCCATGGTGTTGCCGCTGTCGCAGGTTGAGTCCAGAGCCCTACGCTCCTTTATGTTTTGGGATGCCACGTTAATGTTCAGTCCAACTTGTTGGTGAGGAGTTCCGCCTTTTTCTAAACTTCTACCATTCCTCGGTCTAGATCCAGTCCCACTAGTGACACGAGATGCTGGTCTCAGGGCTTTTAGTGAATGCTGGTGAAAGTCCCTCTCAAGTGGCAGGGCCCATCTTCTCCTCAGCAACCTTCTCAGGAAGACCCACTTCCTTCTACACCCACCTCTTTTGTGTACTGTCTGGCTCCAATGTGTATTTCCTAGTGGGAGAGCCATCAGCAGCATAGGAAGCTGGACACACCCAGAAACTTAGGCAGAAACATTTCAACTTTGATTGTTTTCCGGTTCAGGGAGGACCAGGCTTGGCAGTTCAGGCTGGACTGTTCCGATTGGAGCAGGGTCAAGACTGATTTGCTTATAGCCGGGTACAAAACTGAGATGGCATGGTGTATAAAAAACGATTCGATTGGGATGCGGCACGAGTAATACCCAGTGGCTGAGATTTATTCAAGCATTCCATATATCATTTTTTTGTATACTTTAGTGAGTCACCCTAAGTGTGACAGGTATGCCCGGACGAGGATCCTGTGCACACTCTGTGACTGAAGGCAAGCCGCACCTGGCCGATGAGCCCATAACTAGAGCAAAACTGATCTTGGGTTGTTTGTCTTCCATTTTAGGGAGGACCTGGCTTGGCAGTTCGGGCTGGACTGTTCTGATTAGAACAGGATCAAGATTGATTTGCATATAGCTGGGTCCAGACTGAGGTGAAATGGTGAACAAAAATCGATGGATTGAGATGTGGCCCAGGGTTACCAGTGGCTGAGAATAATTCAAGCATTCCATCCATCACTTTTTTCTATACTTTAACTTTCTAAAATATGGCATTTGTGAAGTAACAATTTAAAATCCGTCCCTACCATTAAAGAGGACTCTAAATTACAATTCAGACAGTGTAAGAAGTATGTTTCTAGCTTCTATCAATCTAAATGTAGCATTCTAGAAATGTAGCAATGTAGCCCAACAATTTTCTATGGCAGCAGCTAGTCTTGCTACACTGAAAATCATTGTTGGTGCTATTTCTATGTAAGGACATGTTAAAAATTATTTTCTGCATATAGATGTGCACTCTTCCTCTATGGGCAGCAAACCCTTGATATGGGTGACATTAATTTTTAAAAGAAAGATTAAGACCTGTCAAAACGGGAATTTTGACAGGCTGAATTTGCAATTTAAAACTGCCACAAGCAGGTTGCCTGTGTGCAGCTGCCAGGTTGCGCACAACTGTAACAAAAATCTTGCTTTAAAAATTGTTTAGATCATTCTCCTTTTGAAAGCCTTGAAGAGAGAAAAATTACCTCCCATAATTATGAAGATTAGATTAAATTGTTAATAAGATTCATTTTAATATGATCAATTTAGCAAACTAAGGCGATCGATAATGAGAATTTCTGCCCTAGCAGCACATGAATGAGTTTTCTTTTATAACATGAACATATGAAATCTATGATATTCAATTAAATCTTGTCTAATTATCCCAAAGTAAGAATTTAGTACTGTGAGCAAGTGTAAAGGTAATTATGTAAGACTATACAAACAATAAAATGTAATGGTGGAGATGGTGCCAAAACTAACAAAAGGGAAGGGGCGTGGCCTGGCAGGACGGTCGAGTAGACGTGCTCGTGCAGAGCTCCTGCCCCGATACAAATATCCTGCAATATCCTAATGAAATCGGCAGATGAAAATACACCAAATGTCTCAGAAATGATGCATGAATACTGGAGAACCCCTCTCTGGGCCTCCGTGCAGTGATCCAGACAGTGTGCTACCAACAAAACCTGAAAAATTGGAGTGGAGCAGTGCATGCCTGGCTCTGGCATGGCACTGCCTGACTCATAGCAAGGCCGATGCTTGTCTGAGTAGTGGAGGTGGAGGAGCTGCCCCTGTGCTAGTCAGGGGGAGAGGGGCACCTGTGAAGTGCGGGTCACGGGCACCCAGGACCACATCTACAGAAAAAAATGGAAAGAGATTGAATTGTTGGTGACCCTGAGTGGCCTATAAACTAAAAGATGGTGCCCCCCATTCTGAGTGAGGCGGAAGCTGATGTGAGCTGGGGGTACTGGCGCCTGCGAGTGGGACTCCTCTGCTAGAGATGGGGGTTGCAGTCTGAGGCGCGGGCTCCCATGAGACTGTAGGGCCCCAGCTACTGCCACTCAAGTGGCCAGAGTGAGGGAGTGTTGCCGGCCTGAACTGTGACGTAGCCCGACGTGTGGTTCGGCGCGCATGTATCTGTGGTGGGAGTGGTTGCTGGGCAAACCGGGGCTGCTGTAACGATGAACAGCTGGCCCTGGGACCAGCAATCCACCGCTGTCCTCCTACACAGTGATAGAGGCCCTGGAACAATGCAATATTGATAAACATGTGACCTCACACGAGACGGCAGCGGCAAAGTGCAGTGCCCTGCTACAGTGGTGTGTCGTCTTGGCGGTGTGTGGCTTCCTGTGTTCACTGGCTGACAATGTTAATTATGTGCCAAGGAAAGAGGCCTGCTTAGAGGATGGGGAGAGCTGGCATGGATTCAGAGATCCTGCAGGTGAGGTCCTGATGTGGAGTGTAGCCTGCACCTGCCATGCACATAAGCTTATGAGATAGCCCCCCTCGGGTGGAAAAAGGGCATAGGCCTGGAAAGACTAAAGGATACCAAGGAAGAAGATACTGTGAACCAGCTTGTAGGGGCCGGCATCAGGCACTGTGTTTGAACTCATGGAACTGATTGTGCTGCTGTGACATTGCCTGCAGACTGTGTAATTACTTGGTGGTCCGTCTGGAGTGCAACACACGATGGTATAAATGGATGCGTCTGACCGACCTTGCAGCGCAATATTGCATGGAGAGGAAAAAATTGGTTGCTTTGGGTGGCGGGTCCTTGGCCATGCGTTGAATCAAAACCATCTGCTCACAAACCAACAAA